>NC_062221.1:63838761-64459230 GCF_902686445.1 Sciurus carolinensis | reverse complement strand
AGTGGTGGCAGATGTGACATTTCCCAAGGGGGAAGAGTGGCAAATAGGCAGACGGGATCAAAGTACAGGGTGATCTTTTCAGGCAGGGAAGGGATCAGTGGAGAGCTCCATGTTCCAAAGGAGCTAACTGGGTCCTGAGGACTGATGGATGCTTCTAGACCTGCTTGGCTCCTCCCAGCCACGGGGCACCTGCTTCTCCAAAGTTCATTTAGTTTTCCTTTGTTGATAGCAGCTCTTGCGTGAGGAGTGGTTTAGGTTGTTTCCTTCTTTTCTTTTCTTTTCCTTTCCTTTCTTTTCATGAACCACTCCAGTGGGAAGATACCTAGTTCCTGGTCACTTAGAACTGAGGCTGATGGACTGGGTCACGGTGACATTTCTCTGAGGCCTCAGTGCAGTGAGTGCCAGGACCGTCCCTCTGCTGGGCTGTTCTGTTCAGTTCCGGCAGAGTTTGGCCTCTTTTCCTTGGAACTGGTGGGTGGGGCTGGCTGGTAGAGAGGTGTCTGATCCCAGTTCTCCAGCACTTTTTCCTGGGGTCCTGACATACAGGTGGACATGCTTCCCCTTCCTTCCCTGATTGATAGCTGTCCCTGTTGGACCAACCAACTTGAAACATGGGCCACAGAACTCGTAGAGAAGGATGACTCTGGAGCCGCCTGCATGGGTCTGAATCCTGATTCCCACCTGTAGATTAACTACCCCCGGGAAATATTGGGAGGCTCAAGGGAGATGATCAGGGCTAACGGTTAGCACAGGGACAGAAGCAGGATGGAAGTGTTACAAGATTTTATTAGTAGGAGGGTATATGCGTTTCTTGTGGCTGTTTAAATGAACCGCAATAAACTGGGTGGTTTAAAACAACAGTAACTTTTTTTTTCTGGAGTTCAGAAGTCCAAACCCCAGGTTGGCAGGGCCCTACTCTCTCTGGAGGTTCTGAAGACAGTCGGTTCCCAGACTCTTCTGGTTGTGGTGGCTGCCGGTGCGCCTTGGCTCGTGTCCTCAGCACTGCAGTCTTTAAGGCCAGTGCTTCAAATCTCTTCCCGACCCAGCTTAACATGACCTCATCAGCGTGTGGTCACATCTCACTCCCAGAGATACAGGTGATTGCATTTGGGGCCTGTCCCTGTAATCAAGGATAATTTTCTATCTCTAGACCCCTAATCTTACCTGCAAAGACTTTTTTGCAATATAAGGCAACCATCATCGTTTCTAGGAATCAGGATGTTGAAGTCTCCTAAGTGGCCAATTTTCATTCTACCAAAGGGACAAGTTGGAGGGAGGGAGAGAGATTGAATGTTTTTGGTGATTGTCCTAGGACAGGTTCCCTACTAGCAGAATCTTGGCTAAAGTTTCTGAGGTATTAGATTTATTAGGAAAGTGCATCCTGGAGAAACTGTCAAGAGATGGAAGAAGCAGGTCAGGAAAGGGGAAGATGCTCATAGGTGAGATGTGAAATGCTAGTCTCACCCTAATCCCACTCAGAGCCTTAAGAAAAAGCTCACTGGTTGGCACCAGTGTGCGGTGGCACACACCTATAATCCTAGCTACTCGGGAGGCTGAGGCAGGAGGATTGCAAGTTGCAGGCCAGTCTTGGCAACTTAATTAGACCTTAATAAAAAAGGGCAGGGGATGCATTTCAGAGGTGGAACAGTCCTGCTTCAATCTCCGGTACTGTAAGAAAAGAAAAAAAGAAAAACCACGCTGATGAAATTGAAACTCACTTTTATCAATACCTGATCCTATTTCCCCTCTTCCCTATCCTGAGGAAATTATTGTTATAAATTTGTATTTTCCTTCTTGTCTATTTAAAAAGAATTTTCAATAGATACCTGTGTTTGTAAGCAATATGAAGTATTACCTTTGTATTTTCAAAAAACTATATAATGATATAAATAAATGATATTTCACTTAATGCTTATTTTTCCACTTTGTTTTTGCACTTAGTGTAGGATTTGGGGAATCTGTTCACATTGGGTCATGCATATTTAATTCATTCATTTTAACTGTTTCAAATTAATATATATCAGTTTGAGTTGAGTCATTATTTTCTTCATGGAAATTCAGGTTGTTTAAAAATAGTTTCATTACTACAACAAAACCAAGATGTCTCCTTCCCCTCATAGAATAGTTCCTTTGGGGTTACTACCTTGGGAACTTTCTGGAGCATAAAATATGGGCATTTAAAAATTTTAATAATGACTGCAAATCTGTCCACCAAATGGATCTGCTAATTTATGCCCCCCCCAGCAGGGAATGAAAGCTCCCATTTTTCTCATTTTCTCACAAAGATTAGTATTGTCAGACTTTCAAATTGTTTGCAAAACTCAAGGAAGGAAATGATATCCTAATGTTTTAATTTATTTTCTGTGAGTACTTGAGAATTGAGAGATCTTTTTATGGTTTCATTACCATTTGGGTTCCTCTCTTGAATTACCTTAAAGTAACAAAGTAAGAGAGAGAGAGAGAGAGAGAGACAGACAGACAGACAGACAGACACACATCTCTTACCCTTCTTCCATTGAGTTGAATGCCTTTTTTTGTACTGAGTTTTAGAAGGTTTTTATATATTCTTGAAGCACTTCTTTGCTATTTTATGTTGCAAATAAATTATATTCTGTCACTTTTGTCATCTTCCTATGACTATTGCAAGTATGGGTTCATTATGACAAACCTACTATAAATTGAAAATTTCCTAAGTTGCAAATGTATTGAACGCACCCACTGAACATTCGCCACAAGGGACGCCAGGGTGTGGGTGATTTCCCTCGTGATCTCAGGAATGACTGGGAGCTACTGGTGCCCAGTATGGTGAGAGAGCATGGTAACGTAGATCGCTAGCCCAGGAGAAGAACAAAATTCTGATTAAGAAGTACAGTTTGTACTGAATGTAATGGATTTTGCATCGTCTGAGAGTTGAAGAAAAAATAAAACCATTGTAAGTCAGGAACTGTCTGTAGAGTAATACCCCATGTTTTTAAACCTGTCAAATTGATGATGATGATGACGATTGAACACTTAAATAGATCTTACTTTCTCTGTTCCTAACTTATTGTTATGGACTGAATCACATTCCCTCAAAATTCAAGTTGAACCCCCAGTACCTCAGAATGTAACTGTATTTGGAGATAAGATCTTGAAAGAGGTAATTAAGTTATGAGGTCTTTAGGGTGGGCCCTAATTCAATGACTAATGTCCTCATAAGAAGAGGAAATATGGACACAGACATTGTGCATGCACGGAGGTAAGGCTTCCTGAGGACACTGTCTCCCAGGCTCTGGGAGGGCCTCAGCAGACACCTAGACCAGAGTTCTGGCCTTCCAGACTGTGAGAACCTAAGTTTCTGTAGTTCAAGCCTCTTTAGAGCAGCCCTAGCAAACGAGGTCACATAGCTTTTCTTTCCTTCCTTCCTTCCTTCCTTCCTTCCTTCCTTCCTTCCTTCCTTCCTTCCTTCCTTTCTTCCTTCCTTCCCTCCTTTTCTTCTCTCTCTCTCTCCCTCCCTCTCTCTCTCTCTTCTCTTTCATATTTTCTTTCTTTATTCCTGCTCCCTGCATTGCTTACTAGTTCCAGTTCTTTCAAGGAGGATCTTTGAGTCTTAAATGGTCTCTGTACATCCAAAAATATATTTATTTCACCTCACTCTAATACACCTTGTATTTCTTAAATGGTAGTTTAAGTGAATGCAAACTTCCGAGTGATGTGAAGTTCTAAAGTAGTCTAGATGGAGCAAGCCCCACCCACTGAATCCCCTCCCCCAACTCAGGGACGATTTTCTTTGGTCATTTCCTCTAAGGGACATGCCAAAATACATGAGGGCTTGTTTACAATTATGTTGGCTCTTTCAGTCTGGACATATTGAGAGAGGGGGAGGGAGGAAAATGATCTACCTTGCCATCCCTCTGAGGGTAGTTTGCCTTAGCACCGGAAGGTGTGAGTCCATTTTCTTACAGGGTCCAGGTCACTGGAGCTCTCCTGTTATCTGATGGCCATTCTTTTGTAGGTAATTTATAACTAACTTTTATCATTTTTTCTTTGTTTATGTGGATATCTGTTTCTCTTGCTTCAGGCTTAGCATGCTTGTTCAATGTAAGGCCACATGTCTTTCTGAATCTCTGAAAAAAATCTCAGCCATTATCCTTTTGGGATAAGAACTCCTCTCAGGCATAAGGAGTGGCTCTCAGCCTCCCTCAAGCATCTTACTTCCCCCTCAGATTTCATATCTCTTTATATCTTTTTATCTCTGTGATTTCTTTATGTCTTTATATCTCTTTGACTTCAGTGACTAGTGGTTGTTTGACCTGACCATTAATTTTAAAGAATCAATCATTATATTGTTCATTTCTTTTTCTTTCTTTTTTTTTTTTTTTGTGGTGCTGGGGATTGAACTCAGGGCTCTACCATCTGAGCTGTGTCTCCCCAGCCCTATATTGTTCATTTCTGTAATTTTCTATTTGGCACTGTCTATCATTCTGTTGATCTCTTCCAATATTCTGTTTTTGCCTTCTGAATTTATTCCTTCTTAACTTCTTTGAATAATTTGAGTGTAGCTGTTTTAAAGTCCCTCTGACTTCTATATGCTTTTCAGTTTCTCGCTTGTGTTTTTTGGTTGAATCTGCTGACTTTTGCTCCTGGCTTTGAATTTCTTCACATGCTTTGCAGTTTTGTCTTCTGTGGGGTCCTGTGTGTCTTGGCTGTGGAGATGCTCCTCTAGAGTGACACTGATCACATCTGCTGTCCCTGGTGGATGAGCAGTCTCTGGACCAGCATTCGGGTGAGTTCCTAGTCTCAGGACACCACAGCCTGCTGGCAACAGAATACCTGTCCATATCCTCATGTTGCTCAGACTAGACATTCAGATGTCTTTAAAATTCTTAATAATTTTATGTTCAGATGTCTTATGTGTGATTATTTCCACTTCAGCCTAAGGTAAGTGGTTCATTTTTGTGCCTATTATCCAGGCCAGGAAGCAGAGTTTTCTAAATCCCACTTTCTAGCCAGGAGAGCTTTTTCCTAACTGCTGACTTTATTCAGGGGATTCCATTTCAGTTAGCTTTGCTGTTTGCAAGACGGTGCTCCTATCTGGGCATCCCAGCAGTTTGGGAAGCTCAGGCAGGAGGATCTCAACTTCAATGCCAGCCTCAACAACTTAGTGAGGACCTGTCTCAAAATAAAAGATAAAAAGGGCCAGGGATGTAGCTCAGTAGGAAAGCACTCCTGGGTTCAATCCCCAGTACCAAAAAGTAAAAAAAAAAAAAAAAAAAAAGACTGTTACTAGGTAAGATCTAAACCTGCAGTCTCTTACACTCTAAGATTTCTTTCATATGGAATTCTGGAGAACCCAAACTGTAGGGACAGAAATAAATCCGTGGTTTCCAGGGACAAGGAGTGGGGTAAAGGGCAGACTACAAAGGGCAGAGGGGAGTTTGGGGGTGACAACTGTTCTCTGCCTTGACGGGTTAGTTATATGACCGTCTTTGTCAGAACTCACAGTATTACACACTAAAAAGGATGAATTCCTCTGTGTGTGAATCATGCTTTCAACTCATTTTTAAAAGATATAAGATAATAAACTGTACCTACAGGTAAACATAATTTTTTTTCAAGTGTTTATAGCAGTTTTATTCATGCTTCCAAAACTTGAAAGCAAACCAATGTCCTTCAGTAAATGAACGGACAAGTAAACTGTGGTGCATTCAAACAATGAAATATTATTCAGAAATAAAAATAAATGAATTATCAAGCCATGAAAAGACTTGGAGACACTTAAATGCATACTACCAAGTGATAAGGTACTGCCAATCTGAAAAGGTTATATCCTGATGATTCCAAATGACTATGGAGACAGTAAGGAAAACAGTGCTTGATCACATTTTGTCACTTCTTCCAAAAAATTTTAGATTATGATTATACAGGTAAACATAATTTTTGATAACTCGTAGAAACCCTGGCCTCTGAGGCACAGAGCAGTTCAGTCTTTGATCATAACCGTCAGTTTCCTCTTCATTCTAGCAGCCTGGTTGTTTTAGCTTCTGAGCTTGGGGTATAGGTTTTGAAATTTACCTTTTGGTATTTTACATGTTTGGAGTGGGAAGGGGACTGGCCATTCAGTTCAGATCACCATTTTGAACCCTTCAGGGTCCTGGCACTTCTGGTTGTAAAGTCCCCTGAGGGGCCTCGCTACCCCAGCAATGAAAATACATTTTCCAAATAAGCAGCTTGCTCTACTGTGGGTGGCAGGGCCTTGGTTTCCTTGGTTCTCTTCTTTAGATGCTGGGTCTTGGACCTTTCCTATTCCAGAGGTCTCCTTGGGAAGCACCCCCACACCCAGTTCTGCTTCTGATGCCCCAGAAATGCACTCTGCCCCAGTGGGCTGGATCCTCCCTGCAGCTACTTAGGACTTTATCGCTGTGGAACGCTGTGTTGATGCTGTTGGTGTCTCATTCCTCCTGTGCAAAGTGACTAAATGACCTCCAGACTTGACTTGCATGTGAGAAGCCACCGCTCTGGCATCTACCCCAATGCGTGCTGGTTGCTCAATCATTTGGGCAAGAAAGCATTTGGCAAAACTAGAAGCCATGTCACTGAAAATAGGAACTCCAAAAGGTAGCACTACTTCTGCCTTTATGACCCACATTGGCTCCTGAAGTGAGCTGAAGCCACTAAAAGTGGATTATTTTAAGAGTTCAGGGTTGAAGAAGTTAAGAATCCTTCTCTACTTCACTGAGAATGAACTTTCCAAGCCTCATAAAAAAGAAAAATGGAATCATTTTAGAAAATCATTTAAAACATGAAAATTAATACATTATTTTCTCAAAAATTTAAGGGCATGTTGAAGAATTAGAGCAATAAAATATTTTTAAAAACATACATGTAGTGACGAGAGAGAAGACAGGGACAGAGACAGAAAGAGAGGAAGAGAGAGGAAAAAAGGGAGAGAAAGAGAGAGAGAGAGGGAGAGAGAGAGTCAGAGAGGGAGTATCTCCCTAGAAGTCATTCATTTGAGCCCTCTGCTTTCACTGCGAAGGAAACAGCTCATCAGATAGGAGGAGTAACCTACCCAAAGCCACACAGCTGACTTGTTAGTAGAACCCAGAGTAAGGTCCTAGAGCCCAGGTCTCCTGAATCCTAATTTAGGACTTGTTCCACTGAGCCTACATTTTTGGGGGTCTCACATCAGCTGTGTAAATGGGGATCCCAGGGGACAGTTTCCAGTCTTTCTAGGGCAGTGGTCTGGAAAGTTCCCTGTGTCTAAATCTGCAGGAAGTGGGGGCAGCAGGGTAAGAGGTGAGGGTGGGGGAGGCAGGACAGAGGAGAAGCTCCTTGACTCCTTTAGCACAGCCTGGAAAAGAGGCCCTGAAGGTTGGAAGCACAGATGCTTCCAAGAAATGAAGAGGGACCCAGGTTTCTGCACTCACCGATGGGGCCTGCTGTAAGGAGAAGGTGGGGCTGATGTGAGGGAGATGATCACACCCCAAAAGGGCCTGAGTGATTTGTGCAACCTGATGTGTGCTTTCATCTTAGCAACTGGAATAGGCTCCAGCACTACATGTGTTCATGGCTTCATCCCCTGCACTAGCCAGGGGTCTTTAGTGGGGTGAGCCGGCAGGGAGCCAGGGAAGAGCTCAGTGTTTCACTGGCATTGCTTACAATTGCCCGCAGGGGGGAGAAGACAAAGGAGACCGGCATCTCCTCAGTTCCATCACTGTTTAAAATTCTCTGCATGCAGTCCATTCCACCTTTTAGGTACGCGCGGGTGCTACCCTTATCACCACTGTCCTCCTGCTTTGGAACCTCCCACCAACTCTCTGTGGTGGCCTACTGACGATGGGGCTGGGTGGTGTGGCCACCTCGGTATGAAAGAATGACTGGTAGAGCGTTTTTACCTTTTCCAGTCTTGACAACGGGGGGGTGGTAAGGAAGGGGGCTGGCAGGCTGCCAGGTCCTTCAACCCCTGTCCCTCCAAAGGTGGTCCAACTTGGGAGTTTTCTCACCAATCAGCAGAGACCACCAGGCCCTGCCAGAGCCCTATGGAGCTGTTGCCGAGGCCCACTTTGCTGGAGCCCAGCAGCACAGCGTTGGACAGGCAGGTCCCACAGGAAGGAGGCAGGGGCCAGGTTTGTGGCTGTGGTGTGGCTGGATGCTGAGTGGTCTGGTAGGATCAAGCGCCAGGGGTTCCTTTATTCATCCAAACTCAAATTCCAAAGCATTCTCAAGGAGTCAGCATTAGCCTAAACAATCTCAATTCAAAATATCTGGTCCCAATGAACAAATTCCATTAGAAAAACTGATATTTGTTTCCTGCTGCTAAAATACACTTTTCTATGTATCTTATCACCAGGTACTAGTTTAACACTCCCAGTGCTGTTGCTGAATACGCCTGTTGAATATTCCAATAAGCAAATTAAACAAGCTCAGTGACATGTTTGCTTGGCCAGCGGAGCTCTGCATATTGGCTCTGGTGAACCTGCCCCTCAACTTTCTGTCAGCTGGCATCTCTGGGATGACCTAGACTCACCCTTGTGGATGGAGACAGGGAGTCAGAGTCCTCAGGGATGAAAGGAGGCATCGTGTCTGAGGAGTGGAGGCGTAGCCATCCCTGGATGGTCCCTGGGAGGTTCTGCCTGCTCCCTGCACTGCTTCAGCTGCCCGGATTGCCTCCAGTGAGCCGTATCCATGTAGCTAAGGGGAACTTGCAGTTTAGCTTCCAAAGGACCATGTTAGAGAAATTTGCTATCGAAACACTTGGGTGATGCTTGTCTTTGATGTGTCAGCAGCTCTGGAGGCATCAGGAACTGGAGATCTCCTCTTTCCCTGGAACAAATGAGGTGAATGCTTTGAGACTTCCAGTGAAGATTATTTGTAAATGTGTGAAAGACCCGATTCTGGGCAAGTCAGTTGAGTACCGGAAAGGTCAGAGCGTGACAGGGCGTGTGAGGTGGCTGCACCCCTTTGCTGAGCTGGTCTTTGGGGAACAGTGTGACGCTGTACCACCTATGACTCTGCTAAGTACAACCCTGGGGGCACTTGAGGGTGGTCTGGGCGGGGGGGAGCAGGTCCTGGAGCAGAAGCCCTGTGAAGAATCCACCATTACAGAATATTTCCTAAGGACCTATCACATCCACAACTTGTTAGCATGAAAGGCTCTCAATACTATATGCAAAAAAAATTGTGTCATGTTTAATTTTCAAATAATGGCAGGGTACTAGGTGTGTATATGGGAGCAGGGTAGCCAGGGTGTGTTTGTTTAGTAAAGAAGATGTTCTGCCACTTTCAGAGCATTGCCAAACTGGTCCATTTCTAAAAGCAAAATACATATTTGTTGATTGACTTGATTGTTAATTGAAGTCTGCCTGCCAATCCACAGAGCTACTCCATAAAACATGCTTAACCATTGTTGATGTTTTTCTAAGTGTAGTGTTGGCAGAGTTTAGAGTCTTCTAAATATTTTTTTCTGGGTAAAGAGACTTCTTCATGCTGGGGATGATGATAAGTGTACAGTGTAAAGCGTCTAAGAGTTTCATGTGGCACAGGCTTAAATAAGATGTGCTGTGATGGGTTAAAAAGAATTTTAATAAATTGCCAGGTCTTAGGAATGGGAGCAGATTCAGGAGGTTGAAAGAGAAAGACTCTGGATGTCTGAGACCACTTGAGTCCCGGCCAGGCCTAAGATCCTGACCCTGAAGCTGGGATTTCACACTTGGCTTGTACTAAGGGTGCTCCGGGTAGCATCCCTTTTTATAGCATCCCTCAGTCCCAGCACTGCTGGGAAGCACTCTGAGTATCCCTCACTGTTCTTAAAAAGAGAGAAAACCCTCCCAAACATCACTAGCAACACATATATGGGTCAAATTTTATTTTAAAAATTTCACATTGAGTAGGAAAATACCTGCTCCGCAAAGAAACACTCTACACTGGAAAAAGACTATTCTTAAGTATGCAAGTTGCTGAGTGAGTGGTTTATTGGTGTCCCCATTGCTCACCCAGTGGAATTTATTGGATTTTTCAAAATAGAGGGTAAGCGTACTGGTGTATTATTTATCTATTGTTGCATAACAAATCACCTAACACTCAGAGTCTTAAAACAACAATGACTATTTAATAGCTCTCATGGTTTCTCTGGGCCAGAGAATCAGGACTGACTTGGTGGGGCCAGTTCTGGCTTGGGATCTCTTCAGAGGCTGCAGCCAAATGGAGGCTTGTCCAGGTAACTCATTGTCAGACTGGTGAGTGGGTGCTAACGGTTGGTGGGTGCCTCAGCGCCTCTCCAGTCCATGGGGATGCTTGAGTGCCTTCCCATCATGGCGGCTGGCTTCCCCCAGAGTGATCTGGAAGGCCTCAAAGGAAACTGCAATGTCTTTTGTGGTCCAGCCTTTGATGTCATATGCCATCTCTTCTGCCATATTCTTTGTCACCCATATCAGCTCTGATTCAGTGTGAAAAGAAACCACATGAGACTTGGCTAAGAAGGAGGTGAGGATCAATGGGGGCCATCTTAGAAGCTGGCTGCCATGGTCAGAATAGAAAGCAGATTCACTTCTAGGAGCCACCAGTTCTGCCTGAATGTACCCAGACAGTACCAACATTGGTTCAACAGGGCCATAGAGCTGATGACTTCCAAATGCTATAGGGCCATATCTTTTACAAATAGAGGTTCTGTACTACCTTAATCAAGACCTTCTTTGCTCCTCTGTATTCATGGTGTTGCTCTGAAGAACAGTAAGCTTTCTCACCCAGGTTTTGTCTAGCTTGGAGTGCTTCAGTGCCTGCAGGGGTTGCTTTTAACTAGAGAACTTTGATAGGGATCAGTCGAAGCCCAGCATCTGTTTAGCCTTCTCATACTTAGCAGGATCCTGCGTTGTTATCTCATTAAAGTCTAAATGTTGCTATTGCATGCGAGTCAATTATAAAGGAGACATTTCTCAGAAAGAGAAACATCATCTTTGGCTAGTCAAGCTACTTAATTGCAACAGTAGAAAGCAATTATGCTAATTTAAGCGCAAAAGAAACTTCCTGATATTGGATCCTTTTCCACATCACAGGGAAAGACAGAATTGAGCTTAGAAAAAGGACCAGAACAGAAAGGTGAATTGCATTTCCCAGCCAAATCACTACCCAGAACCAGACGGGAGGATGTTATTGCCACATCTGCTGGGAAACACAGAGACTCGGCTGGCACTCCTGCCACCCCACCGCCACTACTGCCCTGAGACACAGGCTCATTATTGCTGCCCTGTCGTCTCCCCTTGACGCAGTACCACAGCCAGGTTCCGCCAGTGCTGGAATGTTTTCCTGTTCTTCATCATCAGATCGTGGCTCAAGTCTGGGGCAGGAAGGAATCTGAATGGCTGAGTTTAAACCATATACTCATCTCCTAGTCATGAGGGAGACTGGAAAGACATAATCCGGCCTTGTCGACTTCCATGGTGGGAAGAGGCTTAGCTTTCTGTGAAGACTCATAAGGTGCTAGATTCACCAGCACAAGAACTGTTCCAGTTGCTGGTCCATCAAATCGACGTGATAAAACAATAACCACAAAACACAGAAATGTCCAGTACAATTAGTTCCTGCCTGGAAAACAACATTTTGATTTTCTTTTTTTTCATCTGGAGGACATGTGAGAAATTAGCCTGGGCTGACTAATTTGTCAAAAGACCATAGAATGTCTACAAAAATGCCCCATGAAAAATAGCATCAGGATTGGGGATGTAGCTCAGTGGTAGAGCATTTGCCTAGTACCACAAAAAGAAAAAAAATAACAACCACATCAGAGTGAGAAGGCTTACAACTTGGGCTGGTGATATAGAGTGCTTGCCTGCCCATCCCAGCAGGAAAGGAAAAAAAGAAACACTTACAACTCAAATTGAAGGACAAATACCCCAATTTAAAAACTGGTCAAAGGATCTAAATAGAAATGTCTTCAAAAAGATACAAACTGCCAGTGAAAGTGTCTCAATGTCATTAGCTATCAGGGAAACACAAATCAAAATCACAGTGAGTTACCATTTTACACTCAGAAAAATGGCTATAATAATATAACAGGTAATAACAAGAGTTGGTGAATATGAGGAGGAATTGAAACCCCATACATTTCTGTGGGGAATATAAAATGGTACAGCCATATTGGAAAACAGCTATTATATTAATATAATAGCTATTCTTCAAAAGAGTAAACATACAGTTATCATATGATCTACCAATTCTATTCCTAGAAATAAAACCAAGAAAAATGAAAATATTTGTCATATTGTACAAAAACTTGTACATAAATGTTTATAGAAACATTATTCAAAAGGTGGAAACAACCCAAATTTCCATCAACTGATGAGTGGATTATCAAAAGATGGTATATCTATACAATGGAATATTATTTGACCATAAAAAGGAATGGTATATAGATATCTGCTACAATACAGGTGAATCTTGAAAAAAGTAAAACATGCCAGATGCAAAAGGCTATATGTGATATGATTCCCTTTAAATGACAGATCCAGAATAAGCAAATCCATAAAAAGACAGTAGATTAATGTTTCTTAGGGCTGGGAAGAGGTGGGGGACTGGGAGAGAAGCGAAAATATATAGGATTTCCTTTCAAGATGAGGAGAATGTTCTAAAATTTACTTACCATAGTTGTATGTAACTATGGATACACCAAAACCCATCAAACTATATACTTGAGAGGGGTAAATTATATAACATGTGGATTATACTCAATAAAAGTGTTATTTAAAAAGAAGAAATACTTGCTTAGGATAGAAAAGTAAAAAGGAAGAGCAAAATAAAAACTTTATTAAATGTTAACATTTGGCAGATGCCCTTTCACTTCTTTTCTAGGCAAAGTTTTCTTAGAAATTTTGTATGTATTTTTGAGAATAGTGCATATTTAATTTTATCCATTTTTTTTGTCTAACATAAATATTTCTAATGTTTGTATTACAGTCTGTGATACAAACATTGTTTTTAGGGATTGCACAATATATTTCACCAAGTGGCTGTTATTAAGCCTCAAACATTTCCCCCTGTTGGGCATTTAAATTATCTGCATTTATTTGGCTATCATGCCTATGCTTTGATGAGCCTCTTTGTTCATGAAGTTTATTTGCGATTTAAAATTATTCCTTGGGATAGATTCAGATGGTGGGATTATTGGGTTAAAGAGCTTGTATATTTTAAGTCTGTTGATAGTGCCAGCTTGCTTTGCAAAGGAGATTTTCTCCTCTTAAATAAATGCCCTTTAAGAGAAAGAAAAATCTCATGCTTCACCTCCCCCTAACCCCCTGTGGCCTAAGCTCAGTTTTCCCTTTGATTCCCTGCGTTTTCCATCTCCCTCCTCACTTCTGTTGGAAATGGACCTACACTGTAACATATGCGGTCAATACTGGAGGTTCTCCCGCCTGGGCCTCTGAGTTGATCCCTGTCTGAGAGCTTCCAGGTCAGCGTATTGGATTTTTTCAAGGCGTAAGTGCACAAGGACAAATAGCACAGGAGAAGCAGCCAGGCACTGACATTTGGAAGCTGAGGAGCCACTGCCAAGTCGTAACTGACCTAGCAGACCCAGTGAAGCTGAATGTGAAGTCAGTGGGGGGCTGGGGAGGCACAGCCAAGGGAGGTCTGAGTGTGGTACTCAGGAATAGGGGCACCTCGTTCTGAAAGTGACAGCACGGGTAGGATTCAACAGAGAGGACCAGTTGTGGTCTGATGACCAGATCACCCTTGCCCACTTCATGCCACCAGCCACCTGTCTCCTCCACACCTCTTCTAAAGACTGTGGATTTATTCTCTGGAAAATATAAAAGAGAGGGTGCTGGACTGGGGACCTGGGACCCGATGACGGCAGCAGAGCTGTATTGGCAACAGGAGGATTATGTGAAAGTCTAGATGGTCAGTGATGAGACACCACACCCTTCTGCCCCTACTTAACTTCCAGAACCCAGCTGCTGGGTGTGTATGGGGCAGGCAGGAGATGGATGAATCTTCTCCAGGACCTGGGCTTAGAGGAACCTCCAAGTGCTGACATTGAGGTTCTGAAACCATCTGGTTAGTTCCCAAATGGCTGGTTAGCTCACCTTAGTGTAAACCCACAGTCAACAAGCCCTAGGCGCACACATGCTACTTTCCGTCAGCCCGCTCCTGCAGCACCCTGAAATAGGATCAGTCCAGGACTATTTAATCTTCCACCGAGAAGCATGCTACGTCTCACCTTGCATCCAAGTCATTTAGGACTCTATAAAGTTTTATGTTTTATTGATGCCATATTAATTTTTAAATTCATTTCTGCCTTTTGTTGTCAGTTGTAAAAAAAAAAAACTTTTCCTCCACATATTTTCAAACTGATTATTGGATATATTTGTGTTTCTTTTATATCCCACTACTTCATCCAGCTTTCTTATTAATTCATAAAGTTTTCAGATGAGTCTTGGGTTTCATGGGAAGATGATTATGCCATCTGCACATTATGATGAGGTGTCTCCTCTTCCTTTTCTTTAGTTATACTTCCTTCTTCTGGTTTTGTGCCTTGGTCCTAAATTTCAGAAAAGCGTTAATTAGTGGTTGATAGCTGACACTCTTGCCTCTTCTTGACTTTGTTAAGATGGCTTCTAAGCATCTTGCCATTAGTTACTATGTTTGAAGTTGGTTTAAGATATTCTTTATTGTATAAAGGGAACATTCCTTTCCCTTTTCTTTCCTCTGTCCATTCTAGCAATAGATGTGAATTTAATCAAAGTCTTAGTATTTACTGTTGAACATGTCATTTTCCTTTGACTTTCAGATATGTTCTGCTGAATAAATTAGTGTCCCTTTAGTAACCATGTATGGAATGGGCTGATTAGACATAGTGGCAGAATCATGAGAGAACACAGGCTTCCTGGGTCCCATGAGCAGCATCCCTGTGGTCCTCTCTCCCTGGCTATTTCTGCCACCTCCAGAGTTCCCACAGGCCCTCTTATGATGGGGAGGCCATTCTAACCTTTTACCCCTCAAAATGTGATCCACAGACCAGCAACTTCATCATCACCAGGTGATTATTAGAAATGCAGAATCTCAGGTCTACTGAATCAGAATGACGTTTACTGAGACCTCCCGAAGAGATTCATGTGCACATTGAAGACCAGAAGCACTTTTCTCACATAGAGGTATGATGGCTTCTCTTAGTTTCTCTTCTGCCGACGGGACAGCCCTCAGTCCCATACAGCAGATATTGAGAGAGGTTCTAGAGTGCTCATACTGTACATGCACACATAAGGACAGAGATGGAGACAGAGGGAGGGAGCAAGCCTGGGGATGTGCACATGCATGCATGAGACCTTTTAGGATCCCTGGGCAAGTGTCATGAGTGATTGGTGCTCAAAGGTAAATGAACTGCCCACGTCCATAGCATGAGGAAGGGTATGCCTGAGTAAGTGCAGGGAGGAGAGCAGAGAGAGGGCAATAGATTTATCTAGAAAGGGGTGCCTGATGATTTGCTGTAACCAACTGCACATGGTGACTCTTAAGGTGCCTGAGCTGTGGGGGAGGGAATGCTGGTGGTTAACCACCTCCAGATCTGGTGGTTAGCAGCCCTGGGAGATAGGATTTCCTCTTGTTCTCTCAGAGCATTGATCTGGTTAAGAAGACTTAGACTCATTAAGACCCTGCGTCTTTCTTCTTTGGAAGATGTCCTGCCTCTGCAGGTGCTCCCTCATTTGTAAGACAGACAGACATCCCAGCCTCCAAACCAGGATCCAAGAGGACTCCAGGATCATGAGGACCAATTAGAAAGCAAAAGCAAAAAAGGACATTCACTGTGAGCTCCGAGTTGGGGGGTTGGTGGTGGTCAAAGGCATCTTCAGCAGGAGTGGCAACCGCAGGGCAGTGTTGTCACCACCGGACACAAAGGATTCTCTGTGCTTCTGCCAGGAGCTCAGAGGAACCAAGCAGAGTGCAGAGATGTCTTTTCAACAGACCCCCAGGTTCATGTGAGAAAGACCCATATTGCACAGCATCGTTTTAACCCTGGAACATACACTGGGTCGACTTCAAAGAAGCTTGAATGTCAAAAATATTTTGATATTGAGTTTTACAAGTGAGACCAGAAACCGTCATTTAAGACAACGCTAGAGTGAACTGCTGATACAGCTCTATTAGAACCAGGGGTGGAAGACCAAAGGGGGAGATGAGCCATCTACCTTCAGACATGATTGTGTAGCAGGCACAGGAGAAATAATCCTGCTGCAGAATTGCAGTTTTTCAGACTGGTGAGTCATCTTTGGGCAAGGAGATGGGCAAGGAACTGACAAGACAGAGCCTCTGCCACTGGACAGCACCATGCTAAGCAGTCTGTGGCCATGTGTGCTTGTTTGGATATGGTTTGAGTGTGTGTCCCAAAGGCTCGCATGCTAGAAACTTGGTCTTCAATGTGGCAATGTTGACAGGTGGTGAAACTTTTAAGAGGTGGGGCATAGTAGAAGGAGATTAGGGGATTGGGGACACCACCCTCAGAAGGAATGAATGTAATTCTAATGGGACTCCAGTTAATTTCTGTAAAAGTAGGTTGTTTTAACAAGAGCAAGCCTGGCCCTTAAGTCTCTGATTTCCTGTGTGACCTCTTCTGAACTGTGCCCATCCCATGATTCTATCCTCCATAAGGCCCTCTCCAGAGACCAAAAGATGAGACCATTAATCTTGGACTTTCAGCCTCCAAAACTGATATAAATAAACCTTTTAAAAAAATAAAGTACTCAGCCTCTATTATTTTGTTATAGAAACAGAACAGACCAAGACACTATACCTCAGCTTTAACATGCACTTGAATCCCAACACATTTGGGATTCAAGTTCAGCTCTGTAGGCCACACTCAAATATACCAGACTGTCTTATAATCTCCCATAAAGCAGTTCCCTTGGATTTCAGTGTGCTTATTAATCATTGAAAATCTCGTTTAAATGCAGGTTCTGATTTGGAATATTTGGGTGGGGCCTGAGATTCTGCATTTCTTACAAGTTCTCAGCAGCTGACATGGCTGGTACTTAGTCCATAATCACAAGGGCCTGGCTTCCAAGAGTTCATTCCAGGGTTTTACAACCTTGCATGATACCAGATTTATTTGGGGGCTACTCAGACCCAGTTATATTTTTAAAGAGTTTTCTCATTGATTCTAATGTTCCACTATGATTAAGATTCACTAATGTGGGCCTCAGGGTGTAGGGGTGGAGTTGGTGGGTAGGTGGAGCCTAGGATATGACTTGTACAGAAACGTCTTTGGAAATACATTCATGGATATGTACAGTTTCTAAACTACACGTGCCCCCCATTTTGAAATGCAAGTGTGTTTCCTGAATTCACACCCACTTTCTCTTGACATTTGAAGGACATTAGTATAGTCTGAATATTAGTATCCCAGAGGTCCATGAGTTAAAAACTTAGTTCTTGTGGTGGTACTACTGAGAGGCAATGGAGCCTTCAAGAGGTGAGGCCTAGTGGGAGGTACATTGAGACATGCCATCAAAGGGGAAGGAGGGACCCTAGTTTCTTCCACTTTCCTTGGTTTTCCGGTCACTAGAAGAGCAGTTTTCTCTGCAATGTGCTCCCACCATGCTGCCTTGTCAGAAGCTCGAAGCTATAGGTCCCCTATCTTGTATTGGAACCTCCCGAACCATGAGCCAAAATGAACTTTTATTTTTATAAGTTCACTATCTCAGGTATTTTGTTAGAATAATAGGAAGTTGACTAACACAGACACTAAAGTCATAAGTAAGGACAGTTAACCCTAAAAATATAATAATTAAAAAAACCCCAAACCAGTAAGAAATTATAATTTATATCCTTAGAAAGATCAAAAACTTACTGCTTCCATAAAACAAGTATAAGACATTATGTAAAAGTTGTCTGTGGACAAGAAACAAAGCTTCTAGAAATTCAAAGCATGACTGGTAAAAATAAATGTTCCATCAGATAAGCTAAATAATCTAAGAGTTGAGACCAAGAGCCAATTTAATATTTTAAAAAAGAAATCTCTAGAAATAAAAGCAAAAGTACAAAGAGAGAAAATATCAGAGAAAAACCAAGAGAGAAATAGAAAAATAGATCAGAGGTTTCAATATCTGTCTAATAGTAGTTTTAATAGAATAAGGACATTTAAACAAGTAGAAGAAATATTTCCTGAACTAGGAGTCTTCAGACTGAAACAGCCCATGCTGTTAGGAAGGGTTTATATAGACACATTCTGACGAAGTGACGGAACTGTAAGGATAACGATGAAAAAAGAAAAGTGTACAGAGCTTTTCACAGGACATCTTGGAAAATAGACTCAGGCTGGCGTGAAAGTTCTTCTCATCAGCTGTACTAAATGCTGGAAGCCCATGCCGTCATATTGGAGGACAGAGTACGAAATCAGTATCATTGGCCAAAATCAAGGGACTGAGGGCGTCTCCCCTGCTGAGACTAGGGGCCTGGGTGGGGATCCTTCCTTGTCTCTTCCAGCTTCTGATGGCTGCTAGCAGCCCTTGGCTTGTGGCTTCACTGCTCCAGTTTTTGAGACCAGTGTCTTCAAATGTCCCTCCAACATCTTCACATCACCTTCTCCTCTGTGTCTGTGTGAGGAATTACTTCTCTCTTACAAGGACACCTGTGATTGCATTTAAGACCCACTTGAATAATGCAGGATAATCTCTTCATCTCTAACCCTTTCCCTTTATCACATATGCAGACTCCCCCACCCTTCTCTCTCTCTCTCTCTCTCTCTCTTCCTGCTACATAAGTGAACATTCACAATTTCCAGGGGTGAGGATGGGTATCTTTGGGGAGGCCAGTTTGTAACCTACCATAATCACCAGCCGTACGCCCTAAATGAAACCAGATTTGAAGACGCACTCTGGGAAAACAAAAAAGAAATTTTGAAAGTGGAGAGGACACGAGAGACAAACAAAAGGGGCACTGGAATGGGCCGAGAAAAAGTGAAGAAAGCTGAAAGGAAGCATGCATCTCTATGTATTAGGGTTCCCCAGAGAAACAGCACCCTAGGAAGTGTATACATATGTAAGAGGAGATTGATTGATTATGGGAATTGGCTTCTGTGATTAGGGAGGCTGAAAATTTCCATGAAGCACCATCTGCAAGCTGCAGGCCCAGGAAAGCTGATGTTGAGATTCAGTCCGCGTGTGGAGGGGCAGCCATGGTGTAACTTCCGGCCTAAAGCCACAGGTGGAAGGGGTGATAGCTCTGCTGGAGTAAATCCTGGATTCCAAGGCTGGAGAGCCAGGAGCCCTGGTGCGCAGGGGAAGATGAATGTCCCCGCTCAGGAACAGAGAGCGAGTTTGCCCTTCCTTTGCCTTCGTGTTCCTGGTGGGCCCTCAACACACCCGACGATGCCCGCCCACCTGAGTGAGGATGATCTTGGCTGGTCCACCAGTTCAAAGGCTAATCTCTTCCAGAAACAAGCATTCTCAGCCACAGGCGTCATGGCACGGCCCTGATGGATTCTCCAGCCCGGACATTCAGGCAGACACTGCTTTCCCAGGGCCATGACCACGAGCCGTTTATAAAGGCAGCTTCCACACAATCACACCAACATGCCTGCAGGGACGTGACCGGCCATAGACGGGAAACCTGCACCCCACGTCCTTTGCCCACAGCAAGCATCATGCTGGAGGCGCACTCCGGTTTTCTTCCAAAGTATTTAATTGCAAGTGGCCATGCGTTTTAGTCCACTTGGCGCTGCAATAAAAGAATACCTAAAACTGAGTGATTTAAAATGAACAAAAATTTATTTCTCATGATTGTAGAGACTAGAAAGTCTGAGGGGCTGGTGTGTCTTTCTTGCCATGGCAAAAGGTGAAGAGTAGAAGGGCAAGAGAAAGTGCATGTGCGTGCATGTGTGTGCACATGTGTTAGGGGAAGCTCAAGGAGCTGAACTCGCTATAATAAGCCTGTTCACCCATTCGTGCAACAACACATCTGCTCTTGTGATAAATACATTGAGCCATCATGAGGGTATAACCCTGGAGACCTCTCACCTCTCACCTCCCAACACTGTTCAAGCATAGAAACTTTGGGGGACACCTTCAAGTCACCACACAAGGTCCCAACAGAGTCCTGTATTCAAAGAGTAAAGAGGAGACAGCCTGGTCAGGCCAAAGCCTTGGTGCTCAGGGGGACCCAGGGAGCTCCAGTTCCTCCTCTAGCAAGAGAGTTTCTTTAAAAAAAAAAACAAAAAACGAAAAAAAACAAAAAACAAAAAGATGCCACAGGAATGTTTCTCTCATCTGCTGCCCCTCCCTGTGAGCCCCAGGCGGCTCAGCAGCCCTGGGTGACCCTGACCACTTCACAGAAGAGCAAGAAGGTGGGTGACAAGATTTGAGGAAGCTGGAAGCTTTGTGGTTGCTCTTTCTTCATTGTTTTTCTTGAAATGTTACAAATTTACTGAAGGTCGGTCTCACTCTCTATTCACATAGGCAACATGCAAGAATGAGAAAGTGGAATTTAGGAATTTACCCTCCAGGGGAGACCCACATGGCTCCTTCTCATCCTGGGCAATGTGAGCAGTGAGCAGGCCTCCCAAATTCTGTGGCCTGCCCCTTCCATGGTCCCACCCGTGGCCTTGGCTTGGTGCTGGTGGGTGTGTATGTCTTATGACCCCTGTGCCAGACCCAGGGGAAGGCCCTGGAGGGTAGAGATCTTATCTGGATACCCTCCTCCACTTCTCCAAGAACTAACCCAAAAGCTGACTTGTGATTCACTAAGTTAGGGTTCAGAATGAACAAATGCATGAACATCTCCTTCCCACTGCCTTGCAGGGCACAGGGACAGGGAAGCAGTCCCTGGAGGTGCTGGGGAAACCCCATCTGTCCTGCCCAGTGGCTGTGCCTCCTTCTTCACCTCTTCCTTTCTGGTCATTCTCTTGTCCCTCTATCCACTTGGACTTCCTCACTCCTGCTAACAGAGTTCAGGACAGGAGAGAGGCTGGTCCTGGGTCCCTCATAGTCATTTCTCTCCACAGGGCAAGAGAATCTTCTTCTAAAACTGTCCCTACATCTTATCCTCTATGGGAGTCCTCATGCTCACTTGCTCTTGCCTGAAGTCAAATTGTCCAGGGACTGTGGACCCTGGAAGGGAACTGTGTTGAGAAGAACGTGCCAGGTCTCCTGTGCCAGATGGATCAGTTCCAAGTTCTGCTACTTTCTAGCTTTGGCAAATTAACCGACCTCTCTGGACCTCAATTTCTCATCAGAAATGGGTTATTGTGAGGAGTCGGTGCTCTAATGTGCTAGAAGAACATTCAGGATGAGGCCTGGAAAGTCCAAAGGGCTCAATCATGAGAGCCAAGAACAGCCTGTGGTATCCCTTGGTCTGGATTTATGATCAACCCCTAGGGCTCTGCATCTGAGACTCATTTGTTCAGTAATGAATCAACTATCATCTAGGCTTTTCCTTAGCTTGCTAAGATCCCCTATATTATAAGCTTCTTAGAGCTAAAATATTTAACAGAGTTTATGGGTAGACTAAAGCATATGACCACAAGTTAGGACTTTTTAAATGTTTCTCAATTCAGACCCTTCTTTTAGAGATTAAATAAATAAGCTTTTACATTAAAAAAGAACACAAAGTTTATAACTTCCAACTATTTACACACTTGCTAAAGAGTGTGCTTTCTCTGAAAGTCCAAGTACAGAATAGTGGTAAACAACACAATCTTCAGAGACAGACTATGCAGGAGTTAAATCCTGATTCTATGCTTGATGACCATGTGATCTTGGCCATGATGTGGAGCAGTCTGGGCCTTAGTTGACTTCTCTGCTGGGTGGATCTACAGTGCCTAGAGTCTCTCCAAGTCTTGAGTAGGAGCAAGCTCTGAGCGTGGTGCACCCAGACAGAGGTAACCAGCTTCTTCAGACTGGCTGGGAGCTGTGAGGTGGGATTTGGAGAGATTTTTATAAACTTCATGTCTTCATTCATTCATGCACAAAAGATATGGTTTTCAAAACGCCTCAGGAGAGGTGTTAGGAGAAAAAATTACATTCAATTACTGAACTTTTCCAGTGTCATTCAAGCCACTGTCCGTTCAAGAATCGGGGTGGGGTGTTGAGGGAGAGAGTGGCAGCCACAGGGAAACTTCAAGTGCTGAAAGCAGCTGTCAGTTGCCAAGACTGACAGCCGGGCTCGAGTGCAGGTAGGTGGACAGCTTGCTTTTCTAGATGCTTCTATTTTGTAAAGGATTCTACTATAAAAGAGAGAAAAGTAACAAAAATGCCAAACACAGGTCAAATGCCCCCTAGAATTACCTGCTGTGTCCTCCACCCTCAGTTCACCCTCTCCCTGCACACAAATTATCTGCCCACACAAAAGCTAAATGACACGTTGAGCCTCCAGTAAAGACAGGGAAGGCAGTGCCCCTGAGCTAGCTCCTGTGTGAATATAGCTCAGGCCTGTGCACATGGATGAACCATCTCACAGCTGAACTTGAGCTGACCTCAAACTATGAGTAGGGACAGACCACTCAAGACCTCAATTTTCATTCACTGTCTGCTGGCCATGGAGCCTTGGCAAGTCACAGTTCTCCTTCTACTTATTCTTTTGAGGAGTGAGAGTTACTGAGCACAGCTATGGACTCAGTACTATGACAGACCCTGGGGCCAAAGAAATGAAAAAGCCCTAAGACTCTCCTCAGACAGCAGGGGGCCTGGTCTGACATGCCAGGCTGGCTGTGGTGGCGGCAGGTCATCCACACACAGGAACAAACCAATTCCTTCATGGGAGGCAGTTCAGGGGCAGGGACCAAGAGGAGTGAGCAAGGCTTGTCATACGAGGCCCCTGGTGTCCTGACTCCCTGTTTCGCATGGCTTTACTGTGCTTTTCCGCTCTGCCTCTCTGTGGCTGTATAGATTGGGTCTGGTGGCCCTCCACTACTTCTTGTTCCCTCTCTACAGTGAATCTTGCTGTGGACAGACTGAGTTGTGACTGGTCCCTTCTCTCCACGCTGGCTGGAAGATGACTGGAGCCCTCCTGGGCTGCAAAGCCCTGCCAGATGGGGGACTGGAGGTAAGACCAGCATATCTGAGGAAGGCTTTTAGTCTTGGTTGATCACATGTGGGTCAGCTGAGGAAGGAGCTTCTTGGGCCACACAGGTGAGGCCGTAAGCATCACCCAGCGTCAGGGACAATGGCATGCTGGTTGCTTCCAGGTGGTGAGGGGCAGACCACGTGGAAGGCTGAGGATCCTTGGGGATAGAGGTGAGGGAGAAACAGCATGGGCTGTTCTTGGGACAGAAGGTCATCCTGGGGAAAGCAGGATGCTGTGTGTGCTCTGAGTCCCTGTGGCTCTGGACTAGAGTGGATAGCATGGGAGTTACCCATTTCCAGAATTCTACAAAATGGGTCACTGATATCCAGATTTCTGGAGTAGCTTTAAAAATGATCTGAGAGGATGGTGAGTGTTAGGAGCTGCACCTGCAATCAGACCTTTTTGTTAGTCACAAACCACCACAAGAGGCTCCAAGAAAGTGTTGCAAAAGTAATGGGGCCCCCAGAAAGAGGCCTGTGAATGACTGGTGGGTTTGGAGTTAATAGCTAAAAGGGGTGAGGCTCAGAAAAAGGCGGTATGTGCCCACCATGAGTAGAGTCCAAAATCACCACTGGGGGAAGGAGAATAACTGGAAAGCGAGTGTCGGGATTCTAGAATTGAGGCTGAAAACCATGGGCTTTGGCTACTTTGACTCATGGTGCACCCCCAACCCATGGACCACTTTGCTACCACCTTGTTCTAGGCCCTTACCCTTTCTCCCCTGGACTTGCAACACCTTCCTAACTGGGCTCCTTGCCTTGGCCTGGGCCCACATCCCTCTCTGGGACCCCTCTTGCTCCCCAGTCCACCATCAACACTGATCTGCTCTGTTCCCAGTATTCCAGGCTTCCAATGCATCCCCTCTCCCTCAAGGGGATCAAAAAATGTCCTTTGACTGAGTGAATGAATGATGGGACAAATGAACCAAAGAGAAAAGAACGTGGGTGCCTGCCCATCAAAGCACACAGCACTGAGGTAAGCAAGGCAGGTAAGGACCAGGCTAATGCTCTTTGAAGGCCGGGTTTGGAGGAGAGGCTGCACTGGGAATGGGGACCTGGTTTCTGTCCCTGCATCCAGGATGAGAGTCAGAGCACAACCTCGGGTCTCTCCTGGGTCTGGTGTGCTGGGGTTCCCAAGCTTCTTCCCTGGGTAGCTCTTTGAGCTGCACTGAGAATCATTTGGGATGTGGGTTTTGACAATGTCGTGAGCAGCTAAGCCAAACAGCCTATCAGAGAGAAAGAGAGGCTGCAGAGACTCCAACCAACCCTCCAAAAAGACACATGTGCACAGAGGCACCACACACCTATCAGACCTGCGTGGCCCCTTTCGTGCTAGAAGAAAGGTCTTTCTCAGGCACACACCTGCTCAGGTTCTTGGGGTTGCTGATAAGAAAGTGAGGGGGCAGGGGCTACTTCCTCCTCTCAAGCAAATACTTCAGGAAACCTTGTCTGGAGCCTTTGGTGGGAACTAGGATAAGTTTTGGCCTCTAGGCCTTTGCCAAGTCCAGGCTCAGGAGAGGCTGAGCAAGATCAGGAGGCAGACAAGAGAGGGAAGGTGGGGCCTATATCCAGGGGGCCTGCTTGGGTCCTCCCCCAGATCTCACTGCACAGAGGCCTGCTGGACAGTTGTTGCTTCTTCTAACACCTGCAAATGTCAGGAGTCAGACTGAGAGGCCCAGGACCAAGACAGAAGGGCAAGACTTCTCATGCAGCTTCCAGCTATTTGCATTGTCCCTATATCATTCACATATTATGTCAAGCAGAAAGTTCGTTTTTTAAGATTCCCAAGGACTAACAAACACAGGACCTATTAAAAACTCCAGTACATACGTGAATATACCACAGTGAATCTCACCTTTGCGTACATCCACAAGAAGTTAATTAAAAAAAAAAAAAAACAACAACTGTGGCTAAATGGCAAAAAGATCAGTAGGTGGAAGAAGACAGGGAGTCAGGGGAGGGAATGGGGAAGGGGGTTCTGGGGATGGAATTAGAACAAGATCTATTCCTTACTTTTATAATCATGTCAAAATCATGTCATCACATATAACTAAAAAGAACCAATTAAAAAAAAAAAACTAGTACTCCAAAGTACATTGATTAGTTTTATGTACAGTTTATGCAAAGCCAGTGAACATTACATAGGGAAGTTAAGGGATGATTTAGAATAATAATTAGTCTAGCAATGCAAAATTGATTACACACATACTAAATGTTTTTTAAACAAATAACCTAACTCATAATGTTTTTAGCGGACTAAAATGAAAGATAAGGAAGGAGAGCAAATTCACAGGATGGAAGCTGGTTGGTATACAGGCACATGGCATGGTCCCTCTGGAGTTGACAAGTCAGTCAACGGTGTGTGGGCAACAGGGACAAGAACACAGGCAGGAGAACCTGGTCTCCTGGGACACAGGGTGCTCAAACCAGCTCACCAACAACTGAGGCTTCAACAACAGGGAATTGGAAGTTCTTGAGGTGAAGGAAACGAAGTGAAATTTAGCAGGAAGAGGCACTAATGGCTAACATTAATTGAGTATTTACTAAATGCTAAGCACTCTACTAAGTGGTCACAGTGCCTTATCTTGTTTCTTCTCCTACAACCCTTTCAGGGAGGTGATGTAATTGCTATTTCCCCTTCTATTTATAAATGAAGAGTCCAATGCTCAGAAAGCTGAAATAATTCACCCATGTCGTGGACAGCTGCCCAGCACTAGGCAGGTTTTAGAACCTGATGACTGACTCCAAAGTTGGGACTTATCACCACGTGGTCCTGCCTCTGTGAGGTTCTAGTTCCGCATCGAAGCACCCACATTTCTTTCAGTCTGGCTCCATGTTATGTCCTTCATTTCACGGAGGGTTTTGGGGGGAGGGGAGAAAACATTTGAAATATGTGTTTATTTATATCCATGTACTAAACTAATAATGATTTCCATTTATAGAAAACATACCTGACTGGAGTCACTAGAGGGAAACTTGCCCTTGACCTCTGTAGCTAGAATCTGAGATGGATCTCGATTCCAGGTAGAGAAACTAGGAGGGTTGGTTCTACATAGAACCAGCCTTTGAAGCCAAACTAATCAAGTGTAGCAAATGTCCTCACCATTATATAAGCATTTTGAAATTTTTAGAAATTATATTTTAAGATTTTACAGTATTTTTCTCTTAACAAATGACGGCAGAGACTCTGACTGGAATGGAGGGCCGTGTGCAGACTCATGTAACCCTACACAACCAGCAAGAAGGAAGATGCTTATTTCGTTTTTTAATTGCTGCTTGGAGTATGCTTGGAGAGGAGGGCTGCCAGATTTTCTCACTCAATGTTTGGGAATTTTTGCCTCAGCCCATACGACTCCAGTCATAACTTATTAAGAAGCACGCCAGGTGTTGACACACTCCATCCTCTGTTCTGCTTCACACGGGCCTGGCTGCCTAAATGAATCTCTGTTGATATTAGCGGGGATCTGCTAACTGCTGAACAAAACCCCCCAAGCTCAGGGGTTTAACTCAGTGACAGCTTCTTTCTCAGGCACAGTCTGGGACAGGTTAGGGGAGGAAGGCTCTGCAAGGCATTTCCTTTTAGGACCTGAGCTCCTCCTGTTGTGTCCCCCACCTGCTTGGCCTTGGGGTCACCTCCTGGACTTGCTGCAACAGTCTGGCAGGCAAGGGAGAGGGGTTATGAAAGGTGTCACGAGTTACTTAGGGGCAGGCTGGATAGGGACTATGGTATGTGTGTCCACATCCTTTGGTGGAAACCACTCATAGCCACCTAGATGTGAGAGGGTCTAGGAAATATAACTATTATGGGATGAATTTTGTCCCCCCGAATTCACATACTGAAGCTCTCACGTACCAGTACCTCAGAAGGTGACTGCTTGAGGAGACAGGGCCTCTAAAGGGTTGATTGAGTTTACATGAGTTTGTCTGGGTAGGCCCTGATGCAATCTGACTAGTGTCCTTTATTTATTTATTTTATTTTTCTGAGGTACTGGGGATTGAACCCAAGGCCTCATGCTTGCTAGGCAAGGACTCTATCACTGAGCTACATCCTCAGCCCCTGACTCGTATTCTTCTAACAATGGGAATGTTGGACAGAGAGAGACTCCAAGGACTGGCACACACAGAGGAAGGGCTATGTGAGGACAGAGGGAGAAAGTGGCCATCTGCTAGCCAAGGCAGGAGGTCTCAGGAGAAACCTAACCTGCTGACACCTTGACCTTGCACTTCCGGCCTTAGGACTGTGAGGAAACAGGGTCTATTGTTTAAGGCCCTGGGCTGAGACAGTTTGTCAAAGCAGCCTGAGCAGATACACTACTCCAGCACGTGAGCCCAGATAGGAGAGTTTAGCTGTCTCTGCTGCAGTCCACCCCCTGACTCCCCTTCCTCTCTGTCATCCCCTGCCCAGAAAGGACAAGCAGAGTCCTGGCCAGCCCCTAGCATCTAGCTCAACATTTAGAACCTTCAGGTATGTTGGGAGAGTCAAAGACCTTTAAACCTAGGCTTCTGGCTTCTTTGACTATATAATTCTCTCAAAAACTTAGGAGGCTTCCAATCTACTTGCTTTCAGTTAATTCTATGTGCCAGTAACTGTACCCAGAGGTTTATTTGTTAGCTTGTTGTTGTTTCCACCTGAATCAGAATTCTCGACCTTGACTTATTTTGGTTTGCTTCCTCAGGCCCTTCTTTCTCAACTTAGTGGTGGCTAGCTTGAGGCTATTAGGCTTGGATAGAAAGGTAGAGTTCAAGAATTGATTTTTGCCTCCAGCCTAATTCTCTGTGTTTAGTAGAGAAGAAAGATTCATTGGGTCTTCATTGGTCAAAATCTATTAAAATTCAGACATCGAACAATATCTGAGAAAGAAACCTTCATTGAATGAAACCCCTGAGATTTGGGGATTGTTACAGCAGTTAGAAGATCCCCACTTGTATTAATTAATTTTATCTGGGGAGGTAGAAAGAGCCCAAAGGGGAGCGTTTCATAGAGAGATCTTTTTTTGTCCATTGCTGCAGGCCCTCAGTTTCTGGTTCTCTCTTTTTCATTTCCTTTCTTCTTGCAAACTGATCAGTTCTTTATTGGTCTCATCTTTTTCTTGTAATATCTTGCTGATTGCAGTCAACAGGCATGGGACGGCACTGGTATTCTTGTTTTTATCCTCTTCCCGCAGAGAATGTATGACTTCCAGGTTATCCCAGGCAACAGTTTTTACCAAATATGTTATCTGAGGGTACCACAGATCTCTGGTTACCTATTTGCTACATCTCTTTCTTCTGTGCCTAGCTTTATATTTTCACTTTTGAAAACTGAAAGTACCTCTGTTCAAGAAGAAAATTCTTATTTCAGCCAAGGAATGCTAACTGCTGAAATACACAGCTACTAAATCTCAATGACTATAAAAATTGATACAAAATGAAGATTTGTTCTTTCTAGTGTCACAGCATAAAGTTGACTGACTCAGGGGTGAAGGTGGGAGAAGCAAGAGCTCTGCTCCATGCTGTCATTCGGGGACTCAGGCTCCTTCCATTTCATGACTCAAGTATCTGTTAGGATACAGAATCCCTTTGTGGATTCTGATATCTACTTGCAGGTGAGGAAAGAGAGATCATAAAGAAGCTCATGAGAAGATTTAGGGCAAGCCTGAAATGGCTTATTCACTGGCGAGAACTATTTTCCTGGCCCCACTGGATGTAAGAGGTCTTGGAAATTCTGTCTACTAGTCTCCCAGGAAGAAAATGAGACACACATAGCAGTGTGTGGGAGCCTTCTCTGCATACCCCTTCTGTCTGCCAGGACACAGAAGTAGGTCACAGGTCACTCAATACTTCCTTTAATGAAGGAGTTGTTGCCCCAGCTGTAAGGAGGGCTGTATCCTAACAGCTTTCAATTCTCAGTCCCCTGAAGAATCATCTCAGCTGCAAAGAGCCACCTTGCCCAAGGTCAAATCCCTCCTGAGTAGTCCACATTCAACGACTTATCACAACTATCATTTTGACCCCAAAAGGATCGTTCTGACATAGCCACAAAGGCTAGTGGGATTACCCAATGCTATTACTGGGTTTTCTCTGCAGCTGGACTTTTCTGTGGGTCCAATTTGACTTTCTCCTCTTTTCTACAGGTGTTAATCCCCAGGACACTCCCCAAGAGACATCCTAAACTCCATCTCAGAGGCAGCTTCCTCAGAGAACCTCTCCTGCAGCAATGGGTAAATTCGGAAGTACTTCTGTCAAGTTTCTTTTCTAGCATTGTACTTGTTTACTGTTCTCTGCTATGGTTCCAGCATCTGCAACAGTGCTTGATACATAGTATGTACTCCCCAACATATATTTTTAGATGAATGTCTATTTAAATATATTTGTACACTTGGTGTTCTCTTTTGCCAGGTCATAACTTCCTCAAGGACAAGGCCTGTGTGGTCATCCTACCTTGTCACTAGCTCCTAGCTGACTGCCTGACGATCATGTCTCTCACTCTCTTCTTATTAGTGAATACATAAATAGTGTCAATAGTTTGAGGGTGGTAGGACAGAGCTTCTGAGACCAGGCGTTAGTCCAGAATTCACAGGTAGGAAAGAGACTTGGGTAGAAAACTGGTGGTGCGGGATGTGGGTATCTAGGGATTTATCCTGAGCCGATATTTGCCAAATGGGTGTTCTTTTTACTTTGAGTGTTCTTCTTTGGGGCAGGCACTGGGATTACTAGGGAGTACGGCCTGTTTAAGGTGCTTGTGACCGTGTCATCACCTCAAGCTGGAGGAGTTCCACCAGGCAGGGAAGGTGGGATGCCTGCTGGTGGGCAAGAGGAGAAGTCAACCCTCCACACCCATTTCCTGAGCATTGCATTCTGGTCGGTCAGGAAGGGCTGAAGATGAGGTGTCCATGAGCGGAGTTTGTTCTGGGGCCTATTCCTTAAGGCACTCACAAGGAAACTAAGGACAAAAGACAAATTCGCCATGAACGATTTAACACCACTGAGATAGTAAGGGAGACAATATACGTCGATACAATACAGGTGCTCTTGTAGGTCTCCTTTGAGACCAAGAAGGAAGTCAGCAGAAAGCCTCTGCTCTGAAGTATAGCAATTTGTTATCCATTTGGGTTTCAGCACCATGGACATACAGAGATGGATGTCAAGAAAAAAAATGTGATACATAAAGGTTTTAGATGGGGTTGAAATAAGTAGAATGGGTGATGGATGAGAGAAAGAGTAGAAAACCAAGTTGCAAGAAAATCAATGAGTGAGAAATTCTAGAAAGTGGGACAAAGGGGCAGGGAATGCAGGGGAGACCTCCCTCAGGCCTCAGGATGGGTCCTCTACATGCTGTCAGACCAGTACTGTTCCTCACATACACTCTCTAGCCTCATTTGGGGCTCCAGAGGTGAAAGTATGGTCCCAGTGCCAGTCCTAGGGTCCAGGAGCCCTCTCCCTCCTCCTCACAGCCCTGACCGTCTCCAGGGAGTCCACCCTCTTGGGGGAGAGAAGCTGCATGGAGTTTGGGGCTGCTCAGACGCTTACCCTTCTCTGTTCTACCTGATCTTCACTTCTGCCTCCTTTCCTCTACCTCTCCTATCCCATCTCAACCCATCCTGCAACTCTGAAACACCCACTAGGTAATTAAGAAGTCAAATCCATCTCTATCTCTTCTACAAATGGTGGACAGTGTCATATTCCATGACTGAAAACAGGATTTGATGGGTCCAAGTCTTCTCTCTGAGGCAAAAACCCCCCACAACAACAACAAACTATATAAAGACCAATAAAATAAGACTTATTAATGGGGTTGGAATTCTGTTCCCTGGTTGCTCTCAAAATAGTAACACATTTAAATGAGAGGAATGAAATTAAATAGGTATGTATTCATTTCTTCAGATAAAAATGAGCACAGAAGCCTAAAATAAATTGACCAGAGACCTTGAATAATGTTAAGATTTAATTTAATGAGGGTTTGATAAGTGCTTTTTCTGGTAAGCATAAAAAGAGGACTGGAGTCAAGTCAGGAGACCTGATTGCAATCACTTTGAATAGCTGGTTTATTTGCTTTTCAAAAGAAAGAATTGGTCAAAAATAATTTCCAGTCTTCCCAGTTTTGCTTTTCTAGCCCAGAATAAAGAAAGAGGATAAAAACTGTGTTTGCAGCCTGACTGTGCCTTCACAGTGGCCTCGGGTGGAAATCGGCCTACCCGTTCTTACACCAGGGCTGCTGATCCCTTAGCATGAGTACCAGGCCAACGGAAGTGAGGTGGGGGGGTGGCGACAGTGGGGCCAGAGGAGTCCAGTCAGGCAGAGAACTCATGGTTTCCTGCCAAACTCGTTCCCTTGGACAGGAATTCAGAAATTAGGCACATGGAACAGCATGGCCTAGTTCTAGGGTTCCCCTTGATTTCCAGTTTGATAACCTCCCCCTTGTAAGTGCCATTCTAGTTGTAGTGTCAATGTATTGAAAATATATGTATTTACAAATGCTACAATGGAGCTCTCACACTTTCAAATACTCTGGTACTACAACATTTTCTCTAATTTGAAAAATAGTAGTATAGTTGGATCTAAAAATATTTATTCAGACTTCACATAATGCACATACATTCAGGAATTCTGAACTTCTATAATTTCCCCCAGGGTTCTGGGCTGTGAGCTGGAACAGAGAGTCTAGGACAGAAGTTCTCAAAGTGTGGACACTGGGTCAGCACATCACCTTTACCTGGGAACTTGTTAGAAATGTAAATTCCTGGACCCTGCCCTACACCTACTGCACCATAATCTGGAGATGGAACCAAGAATCTGTGTTATTCTGGACAGGATTAAAGGAAACCAATGTGGGAGGGTAAAGACTTCGGGGCCTCTATGGACAAAGCAAGAAAGAGGGTCTCAAGAACTCAAAACTGGTTGTGGCTAGGAACTGCATCTTTGGTGGAAGTTCAATTAGCCTGCAGTAACCCTGGAGGAGGAAGCTAAGGGTTTTAGTACCCTGAACCCCCTCTGCTGCCACCCATCTCTTGCTGATCCCTTCCAGTAGCTTGTATGGTTTTTCCACACCGATTCTGCCATTCTCTGATTCTCCAACAACTGGGTACAAATTATTCAATTCAACTCTGATACCAACTCCCAAGTTAGCCCAGATCCCGTAGGTTAAAGGCTCAGTCCACAAGACTGCCACTACTTGATGTCATGAGTTCCAGGTCCCCAGGCTATCCATTCTTCTGTCTAAATTGTTTACCAATTCAGGGGGTCCCATATTCCCTGCTTAGGTTCCATAATCCACTAAAATGACTTACAGAACTCAGAAAAACATTGTGTTTAACAGTTTGTGATAAAGGATTAGAACCCAGGAACAGTCAAATGGAAGAAATAAGTTGGGGAGGCATTGTGGTCTATGGGAGGTAGTGGCAGTCTGGTATAGAACTTCCATGGCTTCCATGCCCCTCTGGGCAGGCCATCTTCCCAGTTCCCGGATCTCATTTACAACCATTCTCCAGCCCCACTCCCCTCTGAGGGGGTCAGGACAGGGCTGAAGTTTCCCACCTTTTAATGACATGTTTGGTCTGTTCTGATGAACAATCCTTATCCAGAAGACATGTGGGGGCCCCAGCCTGAGTCATCTTATTAGCATGAACTCAGGTGAAGTCAAAAGGGCTCATTATGAATAACAAAGCTTTCCTTATCACTCAGGAAATTCCAAGGGCAGTAGGAGATCTGTGCCAGTGTGCTGGAGACAAAGACCCAATATACTTTTTATTATGCCTCACACCTGAACACAGTGGACTCCAAAGGTGAGTCAACCAGACTGACAGTCCCAGGAGTCTCCTCCCAAGGCACAGGGCAGGGTGGAGAAGGGCTGAGAGTGGGTCTGGAGTGGCAAAGCAGAGACACCCAGTACATCCCGTACCACACACACCTGCTGTCCCAGGGATCCCACGCCTCAGTCTTCCCACAGGTCAGGGTAGGGAGGAGAAAATGCAAAGTCCTGGTACATCAGAGAAGCAGTGGACCCCCTACCTGGCCCAAACTTTGTAGGGTCACAACGCTGTAGGGGCAGGATCTTGAGTCACCGCACTCTCCATGTGCTCCCTCCTATTCTGGATGACAGACAGAGCAGAGCCGCTTCCTTGGCTGGATGCCCATGGCCTCTTTCCCTCTTGGTTCTTGCCCCTGGTCTTGTAGCCCCCATCTACTCAGTTCCTGACTGGGCTGTGGTCACTGCCTCCTGACTGCTCCTCCTAGGCCAGCCTCTCAGGACAGCGGGGGTGCCCCACAGCCACCCTAACAACCCCAGTCTCTAGCCTGTCATCCAAGACCTGTGGCCCCGTCTTCTCATTTCTCAGTGTGCTCATTCCGGTGCTGCAGATGAACCCAGCTCCCACCACATCCACATTCTGCGGGTGCTTCCTTCCCACTGACGCTTCGCTGAGGATTGCCTCCCCACCTCCACCTGCCAGCTCCTCCAGGTCACCCTGCCGACACCTCAACCTCTGCTAGGCCCCAGCTTTTAGGTGCTCTCAGCTTTCCACCTGCAGAACTTTAATAGTGACCTTGCCTTGTTTTAATTTACTTTTCATGTGTTCTCCCAGCAAATGTTTGTGGGGTCCTTATAATATAAAGTTGCTCCTGTCCTTTACGCTGCAGACATTTCCCCGCCTCCCAACTTACAACCTAGCTTGTCAGTCTGTGAACATCCTAGCTAGCTATTGGTTCATCAGTCAGCCTGCAAGTATCCTTCTCCTTTATTGGTCCTTGTTAGCCTGCAGAATTCTACTGCTAAGAATGGCTCCCCCGCCATTTTCCCTCTCTCTCCTCCTCTCTTTCATGCTCTCTCCTCCTGGATTTCTCTCTCTCTCTCTCTCTCTCTCTCTCTCTCTCTCACCTTTCCTCTCATTTTCTCTCTTACCCTGCAGGGAGACACTCTGCCTGTTTGCTTAATAAACTCTCTTATGTGCATTCCCAGAGTGGTTTCTGGGTTCTTACAGGCCTCACTATGGCCGGCATTCAATACAGAGAGAGCAGTGAAGAAGACAGGCCCTTGTCCTGCCTACATGGACAGCCTCGCTGGGTGTTTTAGTCAGCTTTTTTCTGCTGTGATCAAAAGACCCAACTAGAACAATTGTAGAGGAGAGAACGTTTATTCAGTGGCTCATGGTTTCAGAGGTCTCAGTCCATAGAAAGCAAACTCCATTCCTCCAGGCTCTAGGTAAGGCTGAACATCATGGCTGAAGAGTGTGGTGGAGGGAAGTGGCTCACATGATGCTCAGAAAGCAAAGGGACTCCACTCACCAGATACAAAATATATAAACCAAAGATGCCCACCTTCTCAAGCCACACCCCACCTGCCTTCAGAGACCACTTAGTTAATTCACTGATTGGGTTAAGGCTCTCGTGACCCAATCACTTTTCCTCTAAACCCTCTTGCATTGTTTCACACTTGAACTTTTAGGAGACATGTCACATCCAAACTGTAACACTGGGAAGCACACAATAATAAAGTAATCAAGCGAATGACTGTACATTTTCACCAGTGGCAGAAGCCGCTGAGGAGTGGAACATGGGGCCAAAAGGGCATATAACAGGGGAATTGCCTGAGTCACCAAAGGCAGGAACACTTCTCCAAGGAAATGACAATGAGCTGAAAACTGAGGGAGGAGTAGGGAAAGTGAATTAGGTGAAGAGGTGAGGGAAGGGCGTTCTAGACAGAGGGTGTGGGGTGTGCAGAAGCCTCACGTCATTGTCACCTCTGCTCCTGTGTTGTCCCTGAAATGTTCACTGTGACCCTTTTGAGGCTGGATCTGCTTCTGGTTATGTCTAAACCCAGCCCAGAGCCTGGTTCTTATAGGCACTCAGTAAACCCTAAATTGAGTTTCAATTGATTAAACTGAATACCCACTCCTAAATCAGAGCAGTGCCCACCCCAGAGCAGCCTCCGCTGCCCTCCTGAGCTTGGATACAGGGCACTATGCCACCATCCTGAATGCCACTATCATGAGCCACATTTGATTCTCAAGTGGTATCTGCAGCCTCAGGCCCTCTGAGCCAGCAGTAGGCATCAGCTGTGGGCTGACATCTATAATTGCCAGGGGTGCTGCAAATGGAGCCAAGGGTAGGGACCAGAGCAGACAGCATTATCCTGCTGCTGCTCTTGCAAACGGTGACCAAAAGATGACATCTAAGGAAAAAGCATTGTTTACCCAGGTATTAGAGCAGTTCTGCTTTGAGCAGTTCTTCTGACCTGACAGGCTAATGCTTCACCTCACCCTGCAGGATCAGACAGAGGACCAGAGTTCCAGAGAGACCAGGGAGGCACCTGAGGCCCTGCTGCAGATCACAGTCATCAGGGTAATAGGCACAGGGATCAGAGAGTTGACAAGGCTACTGTCCGCCAGAGTCCTGCTTAAACCAATTATAAAAACATAGCTCACAGCTCCCTTGAATGCAGAAGGAAAGGGGCAGGTTAGGTTCTGTTCTAAGGACATCACCAGGCACTGCTGTCCTAACCGTTGGGCCAGGTCTGGGGTAGGCAGGGCCCCTCACTCTACAGGCCTGTTGTCCCCTTCAGAATCAGTGTGCTCTGCTCATATCACCTGTTCAGCAGCCAGTGACCCAGGCCTATCATTAGGACAAGGGGAAGAGTACTGGAATTCACCAGGATACAAGAGATGGCCTGTAATCTCTCAATCCGGGGCAGTCCCAAACCTTCCAGGCTCTCCCCATCACCTCCTAGAGAACCCTGGGAAGTGGAATATCCATTAACCAGTACCATTTCCCACAAACTCCCTCAGGCGCCTATGCTCCAGCCACATGTACTCCTTCCCTGTCCCTGCAACTGGGAGTGTCTACTGCATCCCAGCACATCCCAATTCTTCCCAGTCCAAATTCCATCTTCTATATGAGACCTGCTAGGATGTCTCCAATTAGAAGTGAAGTGTCACTCCATACTCCCCAGCCTGGCTCATGGCTACTTGTGCACTTGTCTGCTCAGCCCCTCTGGACTGATCTCTGAGAATGGGAAACCTGTCCCCATGCCCCTCCCTGCTCTGTTCCCTGCCTTTCTGTGCCCTGCAGCAGGGAAGTGCCTTGTCCTTGCTGAGCACTGGTGAATGCTAGTGTAAGCTTTTGAGAGCTCCACCCTGGGGGCACAGCCAGCCAGTGGGTCAGCATTAGAGTTCATGGTCCCTGAGCCCTCACAGTCCCTCTCATCCCCTAGAGGAGGTTGAGTCTTCGCCTAACTGGAGGGTAGAGCTCAGAGGAGGCGGTACCTTCTGGGCTGTCCATTCTCCCAGTGGTCATTATGAATCCCTAGAAAGGCTGTGCTTAGGTCATTTTTCAGGAGAAAATGTATAACCCAGAGCAAGGCTGGTTCTTGGCAGAGGCAATGGCCAAAGAAGTCAAGGCCATTTATCAAGAGGGGAGGCAGCACAGAAAGCTTTTCACAGCTGCTCCTCCCAGGGGACAAGCAGTTCTAAGCTCCCGCCCTTCAGCCTCTCTTGCCTCCCTGGTTGCCTTGAAATGTCCCCCTTCTGGACATGCTGACCCTTAAACCTCCCCTTAGTCTGATGTGGAGCAGGGGACAACTCTGAGCTGGAAGGAGCCGCCAGTATGGATGTAGGTGGCCCAGAAGAGTCTGTCATTGAGCCACATCTCCTTTGGGGAACAGGACTCTTCTTCCTACTTACCTATGAAGTTGTTCTTCTCTGCCTTAACCCAGGTCAGGTGAGTGATGTCAGCACCTGTGACAGTTACCACATCCAAGCACTGTGCTTGACTCCAGGTAATAATAACACCCCCCCCCCTTTTTGTAGTACTTGGGATTGAACCCAAAGTACTCTGTCACTGAATTACATCCCCAGACCTTTTTATTTTATTTTATTTTTTGCGGCGCTGGGGATTGGACCCAGGGCCTTGTCCTTGCGAGGCAAGCACTCAACCAACTGAACTATCTCCCCAGCCTTATCTGTATTTTTGAGACAGGATGTGGTTAAGTTGCCCATGCTGGTCTTGAACTTGGGAGCCTTCACTTCCTGAGTAGAAATGGTTTCTATTCTAATCCCCATTTAATAGTTGGGGAAACTGAGATACAATGAGGTTAAATACCTTATTATCACACAGATAATAAGTAAGATTGGATCCAGGATAGTCAATTACAAAGGCTGCTGTTTGTGTCCAATATTTAAAACCCCACTGCCCAGCAGTGGGGGAAAATGCTTGTGCGACCTGGGCTGCTTCCCCTCTGGCAGAAGGGAGGGGATCTTGGTAAGCAATTGCAGTGGGAATTCTTTAAGGGCATTTTGCAGAGTGCTTGGAGGTCCAGGAGACAAAAGTCATCTCACAGAAGCAGTGTGGGCATAGATAGGTCCTAGAGCCCACAGGGACCAAGATTTCCCTGAGGGCCATGTTGATGCAGTGACTTTAGATGGTGAAGCTGTGGTCAGAGCCATGAGGCCTTGGCTTGTTCTGCCCAATGATGTCATTCCTTCCAATGGGTCCACCTCCTTGTCTCCCAGGACTCAGCGTTCAATTCTTTATGAAAAACCAAATCAGGCAATAAAATAAGGAAATCCAAACCTTAATAGTGCAACCAAGGTGGGAGAATCAGTCTCCTAGATGCAACTCCCAGCCTCCTGTTATTCTAACCTTACATCTCACTGTTTTATCAGCTTCTCACTGAGGAACAGGGCTTCTGGGTCTGTCCCCCAATATTCTGAATGCAACCTTGAATTCTTTGTGAGTTCCTGGGTGGGGCAGCCAAGTAGAAGACCAGCCTGTGGTTCATTGGGCAAAGCATCTGACCTAGTCCTCTGCCATTCTCTGGCCTATAAGAGCCAGATTTGCTTAGGGTTTGGTAGTTTCCTCAGCCTGAATGGAACAACAAACACAGGTCAATAGACTTACAGCTTTTCTAAGTGATTACTTGGTTCTAACAACAAAGACCAATTCCTGGAGAGTTGATCCCATGTGAATTATGGGAAGTTTGACTTAGAAGTGATCCTCACTTCTTAGAACTTGACCTCTACTGGCATTTAAATCTTTTCTACTGTATTTCCGGCAAGTAGTTGTCAAGTTTCTCCTTGCATTCCTTCATGGATGGAGAGCTCAATTCCTCTCTAAGGCAGTCCAACTGGAAGGGAAGTTATTTAGTGTTTTCCCAGCTGAACCTAGCAGAGAATCCCCAGTAAATCAGAACTATGGAGCCAGGACCACTAGTTTAACTAATCAGTCCAGGGGCTCAGCAATAACCCCTTAGCTGTCAGGGCTCAAAAGGCCCTTGAAGATGTCACACTGCCTGATTTTGCCGAGATGGAAGCAACCCCTCTAGGAGTAGGTCATCAGTGGGAGGTCCTCAATGACCTTGACATTGACAGCTAATATTTATTGAGTCCTGGTTATAGGAACTTCCATAATTGTTTCATGCTGCATGATCTCATTTAATTCAAGCTCCTGTAAGATGGGCATCATTCACTTAGCAGATGAAGTGACTGAGGTTCAAAGAGGTGAAATCATGTGTCTGAAGTCACTGTTCCTGATTAATGACAGAGTCCAGACATGAACCCAGGACTGCCTAAATTCATCTTTCCAGCTCTCCTGCTAGTCTTTTAAGGCCATTTGAAAGGTAAGCACTTTTAATTTCCTTCTGTGGAGGAAGTTAAGTGTGACTTATCATTTAGGGAGTTAAAGAGTCATGGTAGACTCCAAGTCCATGCAAAATTCTGAGGTTGAGTCTATACGAACAAGAAAATGAGAGGAAATAGATCATCAAATAATAGAACTCTCGTTCAACTGCTAGTCCATACATGTAGCCAGTTCCTGCCAGGATGGTTTGCACAGTGGTGACAGTCTGCAAATGAAGCCTGGAGGGTATATGTTATTCTCATCAGGAGGGCAATTTGTTTCATTTCCTGACTCATATGATCTCTAGGTGAGATCATGAGAAGTTGGAGATGCCTGATATTTGGTTTACAAGCACAGAGCTCCAAAAAATATTTTTTAAAAAATTGGAGCGGAAATTATCCTTTAGCTGGAAAAGAAGTTAAGGTGATCGTATTTGAAACAATGGAAAGAACTTTTCAGCGATTACTTGAAATTAATTTTCCCTAAGGTTAAGCCTTCGACCAACTCAAAGCTCCAGTGTGAGACTCAGCTGTGAGGACTGCTCTGGCAGGGAGAGGCAGGCCTTGGGGCCTTGAGATTTTTAGTGCAGACTTAATTAAGGATTCAGAGCATCCCGAGGCACTCATCAAAGCTCTTGTGCCTCCTTTGCCCTTCCGGCAAAAAAGCAGGCCGCTAGTTCCTTATGATTTCTCCAACACAACCTGCTGGTTGGAAGGTGGGGCTTCTTAATAGTTTGGAAGCTGTTTGGCTAAATTACTCTTCATGGTTCCCTCAAGTCTGTGGGCCTCAAGTCTGTGGGCCTTTCCTGGAGCAATCTGACTGCACAGCCTTTGAGAATCTGCACAATGTAGAAATAGAACTGCCCTCTGGCATCTTCTCAGGCAGTCTGGGAGGGAGGCTTTCCACAAAGCTCCTCATCACTTTGCATACAGGGCTGGTGCTGCTGGGCTTCGATCCTGTGCTTGGGGACGCACTGGGTCTTCTTTTTATTCTATTCTGACAATATGGAAACAGATTCCACAGGTTGGAGCGTGGGATGAATACTAGTGGGTCATATATATTCATAGATCTTTATATCTATTTTCATAACCCTTTGGACTCTGCAAATGTCTATTTGTTGGGTAACAGTGTAAGAATGAAATGGATAGGTTAGTGACATTTCATTTCAGTAAATTTGATAAATGGCCAATTGCTGTCAAACGGACCACATCTGCTTCAACTCCCACTGGGTCCCTAATTGAAGGATCTTCTTCCCCACATCTTCAACACGGGGTAGTACCAAACTTTCATCTTTGCCCATCAGGAAGGTGGAAAAGGTATTGGATTATTTAAACTTGCATTGCTTTAGTTAGGAATGTGGTTGAATATCTTAATATGTATTTGTTAGTATTTTTTTTTTATTTTTATGAGTTTCTATTCTTGTCCTTTACCCATGTTTTTGTTCATTTTTATTGAATTGTAACTGCTACTCACTGAGGCATTGGATGGAGAGTTGCTCCTCAACTTGTGGTGGGGTCCTTCCTGAACTGAAATAACTGGTAAGTCAAAAATGTACTCAATGAAAAGTTCACAATAGCCAAACTACGTGTCCATGAGCAGGTCATTGCCCACTTGCTAGGGGTTCCTGGGCAACAGGTTGGCCCATCTTCTAGTGTTGCAGGCTACAGGGGAGGAAGGTCTGGACAAGGCTTCAAGATTTTTCCCGCAGCATCAGCCAGAACTGAACCACAGAGGGAGGCTCTCTACCTTTGTCCCACCTGCCCCAGTCTTCCTTGAGAGTACCCGGTGATAGTTTTTACCCATGTGAACCCCTCTGGGTCTTTAGTCTGAGTCTGCAACTGCCATGCTAGCCCACTCTCACTCTCTAGTGATTTCTGTAAAGTGTTAGCTGAATTCCTCCTGCACCTTCCATCCCTTGCCATAGGCGAACTAGTGCCCAGATATTATCTCCTTTTGGAAGCACTTTTTTTTTTTTAAATCAGTACTAGAGATTAAAACCAGGGGCACTCTGTCACTGAGTTACATCCCTACCCCTTTTTATTTTTTATTTTGAGACAGAGTCTTGCTAAGTTGCTGAGGTTGGCCTCAAACTTGTGATCCTCCTGCCTCAACCTCCTGAGTAGCTGAGATTACAAGTGTCAGCAATACCTGTCTTTTTATAGGTTTCAGGCTGCTGGTTGCCTCAAAACCTCAGCTCACTGATCGTTCAAAATAAATTATAATTTTGGAGTTTCACTGGTCCCAGCTGTTTCATGTAACCTAGCAGCCTCATCCTTTCTAGAGCCTTCTGCTTGGGCCCTTACATCCTCATGTTCCTTGGAGCAGGGACCAGATCTCAGTTATTCATTTGTCCTCAGCACTTGGCATGTTGTGGATATTACTAAATATGTCTGGAATGAAATGAATTCTGCAGCTGACAGCCAGGTGGTCAGTGCAGTAGCTAGGGTCATGGGTAAAGGGAAGTTACTCAGGGAGGACCAAAAGAATTTTTGCCAAATTAAGATTGGAAAGTTCTGTGCCTGAGATTCTTGTAACCATACCCTTCTCCCTTTCTGAGGGGCCCATTTTCACTTGCTATCCCTCATCATGCCCTTAAAACTAGGATGGACTTGAGATTCCATCCCTCAGGAGAAATGGAGGACCCTTCTTCAGCACCTCTTCCAAAGTATTGGGAGTGCAGAGAATTTTGATTTGTTTATCCACTAAGTATTTATTGAACTCCTTTGTGCTGGGCACTTCTAGGTGCTCCTTGATCCTAAGCCCACTCTTGGGTCTCTAATGATTCCACATGGGGTCTGTAAGTTGGGATAACCTAAGTTCTATAATAAATTACTTTGATTTTCAGCACCTTAACACAATAGATACTTATTTCTCATTTGTGCCATAGTCAAATGCAAATATTCCTGGACAGACTTCTTTTTTTTTTTAGATTTTTTTTTATTGTAAACAAATGGGATACATGTTTCTCTGTTTGTACATGGCGTAAAGGCATACCATTTGTGTAATCATAAATTTACATAGGGTAATGTTGTTTGATTCATTCTGTTATTTTTTCCCTTCCCCCCACCCCTCCCACTCCTCTTTTCCCTCTATGCAGTCCTTCCTTCCTCCATTCTTGCCCCCCTCCCTAACCCTAACGCTAACCCTAACACTAACCCCTCCCACCCCCCATTATGTGTCATCATCCACTTATTAGCGATATCATTCGTCCTTTGGTTTTTTGAGATTGGCTTATCTCACTTAGCATGATATTCTCCAATTTCATCCATTTGTCCTGGACAGACTTCTATGAGCCAGGATCTTTCTTTTTTTAAGAGGTATTTTCACTTTTAATTGACACAGCAATGGTACATATTTATGGGGTACAGTGTAACATCTTAATACACATATTCAATGTATAATGATCAGATCAGGGTTACTGTCACCTTAGACATTTATCATGTCTTTATGTTCAATCCTCTCTCCTAGTGTTCTTTCTGTCTTGAACTCTTCCCTCTTGCTAGGGCCTCAGAGTGTTCTTCAATCAGCTGATGGATGACAAAAGAGCTGTGGAGAAGGCACACTTACTTCATAATCATGACAACACATTATTGAACACACTGGTACTGTTATTACCTCATTGGTGAAAATTAGTCATGTGGTTCAATCTAGCTGCAAGGGAGGTTGGGAAATGTAGTCTCTAGCAGAGAACCTGCTTTGGAGGAATAAATAAGTTGACTCTCTGGAAGAAGAACCCCAGTCTTGGGTGGTGCCACCTGACCCTGCCACCAACCTTGGAGGGATTGGATAGACAATGATTTTGATCAACTGGTCCCAGCAAGGATTAAGTCTTTGTTTTTCTTTTCAAAGATTAAGTCTTAAAAAGACTCCACTGAATGTTTCACAACCATCTTGAGCTAGAGAATATATGGATGTGACTTTGAGGGATTTAGAGTGTGAAGTGGGGTAGACTGGAATGTTTGAAGCTATTTGAGGGAAACTTTGGGAGTCTGAACTGACCATTTCCTCTGCTGAAGCTGGGCTGTGTGCTAGTTTGCCATATGAAGTGTGAATTCTTGCACTTAGTACCTAAGTATTTTTATAATGTTGCCCAACATACTTATCCAGCCTTCTCCCACCACTCTTGTGCTTGTCCCAGCACTTAGGACATATCATTTTCTTTACAGAGTAGATCAGTATTCATTCATTACTTTTTTCTCTCATTCATTTATCTATTAAACATTGTGCCACTTACTATAGAGGAGCACAAAACTAGGTCCCTACCCTCACTAAGTTACAGTGCTTATGTGCAACAACCTTTGCAGAATGTGCCTTTGCTGGGAACTTGAAATGCTGATACCGGGAATTGCCTTCCTTAGGGAAATATCCTTTTATGGCCCTGCCTTTCCCAGAGAAAATGCTTACTATAGACTTTCTAGTCTGGTTCTGTCATCCACAGAGTTCAAGAGCACCTTCCACAATCTTCCCAGTAATAACCACCCAGAGTATGCTAGAGATATGCCAAGGTCAATGTGTCAGCCAGCTTTCTATCACTGTTATAAAATACCTGACAGAAACAATTTAAAAGAGGAAAGGTTTATTTTGGTTCATGGTTTCAGACGTTTTAGTCTGTGGTCAGATGGTTCCATTGCTTTTAGGCCTGTGGTGAGACAGAACATCATGGTGGGAAATGTTATGGAATAATGATAATTAGCTCATGGTGGCCAGGAAGGAGAGAGAGAGAGAGAGAGAGAGAGAGAGAGAAAGAGGGGGGAGGGAGTTCCAGAGAGGGGTTCCAGATCCAAAGCGTAACAGTCAGGGATTGTACTGCCTCCTGAGGGACCCTGGTCAAATGATCTTCTTTTTATGGAACAAAACCCTGTTTCCCTTTTGTTCTTCCTTTGGTCCTCTGGGCCACAGTACAAATCTACCCCTTGGTTACCAGGGGAGACCTTCAGAAATGCATTGAGACTTCCCTTTAGAGAGCAGACAGAACCCTCTGCTCATAGACGCTGCTCATCTCCATTTTACACATACCCCACAGAGGTCCTCCAGCTCATGCCACTCATTTACCCTCCCAGTGCTGTCCTCACTGCGAGGCCTCTGCTTTTCAGAGCACTGACTATGTGCCAAGTGATAGCAAAGCACTACATTAAAACAGGCTGACTTGATCAGATCACCCCAACATTGTGTAGGAGGGGCTGTCAAAGATTCCTGGCAGAGACTTTGTCCTCTCACTGTTGATGGCTTCAAGGAAAATCTTGCACTTATCTGGGCATATTCAGAGATTGCCTTGCAAAAGATTAAATTCAGTTTTCTGGAAGTTATAAATTTTCTTTCTTTTCTTTACCCTTTTGGCCATTCTCCAAATGATACTCTTTTTGGAAAAATAAAATAGAAGGTCCATGAAATATACTTTAAAGTGTATTTCAAGCAATAAAAATATGGCATCTGTTTAATTGGTTATAATTTGCACTGGAAGATGTGTGTGAGTGGCATTTTAAAAGCTTTTGCTTTGCCTTTGGTTTCTCATTGTGTCCCACTTGAGTAATTTCCTCTTGCATCCTTCTGTCCCTGGGCCTAGAAGCCTGGCAAATAGGCAGGCCCCAGAGAGCTGCAAGGAGCCAGCAACGTCCTGGAAATCTGAGGCCGTGAGGTTAAGCACAAAAAAATGCTCTCTTTCCAGGAAGGAATGACTGAACCAGAACAATGAACTTGGCTTTCCATTCGGGCCTGTCTAACACTTCCCACTCTTTTCCTCTCTGCCCCTTTCTCCGACCCCAAGCTGTGGAGGAGCTGGAACTGCCCTGAGCTCTCTTGACCCCTGGGTGCTGCAGAGGCCACCCTGCCTTGAGCCTGTGCCTCAAGATTTCATGTGTCCACAGAGCTGAGTAGAGTCAAGCTTCCTCTCCAGCTCCAGGAAGAATGCCTGTCCGGAAGCTCAAATATTCAGAGAATGTGAAATACAGTATTTTAATGGAAACATTTTCTCCTCCTCTGAAAAGGGGGTGTAGACTTCGTCCTCAGGCTATCTGGGAATTAGACTTATTCACACTAGAGCTCCTTCCTGATCTAACGCCCAACTCTTGGTGCTGTTCTTTGCCACAAAGCGATGTTGTCGATGTTGTCAGAGGTGTACTGTGGCAGGTGCAGCCCAGGGAGGCCAGCTGGTGGAATTCAGGCAGTGTTGTTAGGAAAGGGACCTGCCTTTGACCGTCTTCCTGCAATTATGCCACTAAGCCTTGCTACAGCAAAACATCAAGCAGGGATTGAAATTTATTTCTAGACACTGTGCCTGGTCTCAAGTCAAAACCATGTTAGTAGCAGGAAGAACTCTGGTACCCCTTGTGCTATTTGGCTCCAACATAAGTGTATAAATTTTTTGAGAACATTTTACTTTTATTTGATATTCTTCCCAGGGTAAACATAAAACCTTTCTAGTCAGTACCATAGAGATGTTGCCAAGAGTAAAATTATACAATTTTGCATTGTCTGGGATGGACTGTTGAATGGCTTCTCTTATTTGTTGAATAGATACATATATTTACATTGTAATAAAGATGCTCAAATGAAACAATTAGAATAATGAAGTTGAAGGCAGAATTCACACCCCTGGATGCTGAGCTCCAAATACTTCACCACTTCAGGGTTGAAAAAAAAATTCTTGTGTAGCAATACTGAATTTTCCAGACGAAACTGGCTTATATAAACAAAATTTGAATATGTGTGATTTCACTTAAAATGTTTGTCCTGGCTCAGAGACCTGATACAAAACCCAACCAACTAAGGCAAATGCACAATCCTTCTCTTGGATCTCTTCTTTTTCTTTCTTTCTTTCTTTTTTTTTTTTATATAGAGCAAGAGTCTCTGTGAGGAATTTGAACTCCACTGTTCTTCAATGAGTGGGAGGAAAGGAGTGGGGGGAGCTTAGAAGGATCTTTGAAGGAGAAGCCAAGTTCCTAGAGCAAGTTCCAGTTCTTTGAGACTCGTCTTCCTGTCTTTCACCGGTCTCAGTCAGCATTTCCGCTGCCTGTCCACCTGGGAGAATGGCAAAGTATGGAGAGATGAAAGAGGAGGGAGAAAAGGGAAGTGAGCATTTGAACATATGTCCTTGAGTTGAGTGTGTATGGGTGTATGATTGGCAGATGAGGAATAGACTGATAACATTTCTTCAACTTTGAAAATGACTTTGACCCCTGCTATACTAAAACTTGCTTTACCAGCTTGGAAGACAAATATGACTGCATCTGTTTGTAATGTTCTAACTAATCACTACCCCCCCATCCCCCAGCCAAGTTCACAGGAAAGTCTTGTTTCTTTCAGGACTTCCCGCTGTGTTTGTCCAAGAATTCTCTCCGGTTCTCCCAGCCTGAAGGGGCTTGATCCTAGCTAAAGAGGGGAAGGAAGAAAACCACAGGGTCCTGCCTGAGGAGACCCCAAGCTTCCCCTCAGTCTTCCACACCAACCAAGTGTGGGGGGAGTCCACACTTGGGGAAGGGTTAATGTTCTTTTGTTTTCTGACTGCACATGCTGCTTCTCCTGGCCTCTGGATGGGGAGCTGGTGGGGAGGTGGAAGGATCTACTTGGAGTACTTTCTTGCCAGCTGACCCCAGACTTGATCATCTTAGCCCACCAGAGAACTTCCAATATGTGAATTTTCAAAAGGAAAGAATCAGGATTGCTTTCGAACTGCCTGAGCTCTGCAGATTTGCCAGCCCTGTCCCAGAGTTAGGGCAGTGGGGTGAAGGAAGGGCACACTTACACCTGGTTTGGAAAAATTCCAAGTCTGTAAATAATTGTAGGTTTAACTCTTCTCTTCTACAGAGAATTCTATCTATGGTAGGAAGCTTTCACAAGACATAGGGGAGCTGTGATTTTTTACTGTGTCATTTACCAGAGATTTTGAGGTTTGAGGCAAGGGCAAGTAAGATGCAAAGAAATTTACCTTGACCTCAGATAGCTGCCCCAAGTAGAAGAGACAGTTGGTAGAAGCAACATTAGTTTTTGAGTCTGTGTGCTTAGGTATGTAGTTAACTCAGACTACGTGTGTAACCTTGTCTCTGAGTACTGCTTTCTTTTCACCAGGATCTTTTTAAGATGTTCAATCCTGTAGGAAACTTTCAAGAACAGTACAATGATGTACACCATGATCTGTTTACTTTTCTATATGTATGTAACATGTCAATCAAAAATTAAGACTAGTATAACAAACACCCATATATTATTCAGCTAAATTCATCAGTTTTAATATTTTGATACAAATAGGAAATTCTCTATAACCACAATCCTAATACCACTTTGGGGAAATTTGATATTGATATAAAACTATTATCAGATATATAGTCCATATTCAAATTTTCCTAAATCCATTATAGCTGGATTTAAAAAATATATAGGCTATGATCAAGGATCATATGTTACATTTTGTTGTCATGTCTCTTTAAAATCTTTTAATCTATAATTGTTCTCTGACTTTTGTTTTTCATACAGCACTGACATTTTTGAAGTGTCCTGGAAAGTTGTTTTACAGAATTTGAATGTTTCTGATTGCCTGCTCATGATCTGTTTTAGGCAAAACATTTTCTACAGGAATAGGACAGATGATATTGCTTATTTCCCGTTGCTTCATGGAGGAGAAGTGGGGGACCTAATGTCTGTTGTCCAGTATGGGTGGATGTTGAAGTTTGGTCATTCAGTTAGGGTGATGCTGTTTGATTATTCAATTAATATGCTGTGAATCAGGTTTCTGCTCTGTGACTTACTGCATATGTCCATTGGAAAGAGTCCACTGAGAGAACATTCTAAATAATAATAACTAGAAGGAAAAAACCTTTTATCTTCTAGCTAACATATGGTCAACTTTGTTTCTTCTATTCTTTTTAGTTTCTTTATAGGATTTCATTTTCATCCAAAGTATTTTTCTAGCATGACCCCACCAGGAAGTGTATTCAAGCTGCTGTGGAGAGCAGGTAGATGTGTATTCAAGCTGCCACTGCTGGTGACCAGCTGGTTGTTTGTCACACTGACTCCCATTTGATCTAAAGGTCTGCATTATCCTCATTGGCTTAAAGGTGTTCTTTGTTCAAACCTGGCCCATCTGGCGCATCCAGAGGGTGCCTCTCCAGGCTCACAAGCCTGTCTGCCCAACCTCTTTAAAGAGTCAGGAATTATTTGTTTCCTTCTCAGGAGTCACAGATGATTGGATCAAAGATACAACTCACCTTCCAAACTAATCTCATAAACATGACACAGATCAAATATTATAATAAACATACAAAGATAGAAGAGTTTCAAAATAAGGAAAAATGTAGAAAGGGTCTGTGAACTTGAAGGAAGATAACAGAAGCCAGCTGATATGAACATCATTAGCAAAAAATGTTTGGACAAAATGTGAACCAAAATGTGAACCTTAGTGAACCAGAGGATGATATTGAAAAAGTCCAAGGTTCATGGGATTGTAATCTTGGCAGAAGACAGAGGTAATAGAACAGGAGCAAAAAGAACACTTGAAGGAATTTTTCAAAATTTGGCAAAATGCATAATTTACACATTCTAGAAATACATAGAATCTCTCCCCCCACAAACATACACCATACACGGAGAAAACATACTTGAGTGCACACAAATCAAATGACTGAAAACTGAATATAAAAATCTCTTGAAAGCAGCCAGAGAAAAATGATACATTACATATAAATAATAATGGTTGACTTCCCTTCAGAAGCAATGGAGGTTAGAAGAGCTATCTTTAAAGTGCCAAAAGAGACTTCCGGTTTCAGCTTCAACCTGTGAAGAGCTTGGAAGTTGTGACTTCCAACCTTATAACAGGAATAAATGGAAAGTCATCAACTTTTATGTCCCCACCAGAGAACTGAGGTGTCAGGGCACACTGCCACCATAAAATCTGGAGAGAGAGGTGAATCCGGGGTCACAGGAAAGTTCTGCTTACCTGGAGCAGAAGCTATTGGAGCCATAAACTGGTAGTAACACTTAATGGTAAATTTGATAAATTGCTGGATAAATAAGTGTAAGAGTGAGAAACTCCTAGAGGATAGAGTCTTAGCCTCCCATCCACTAGGCTCACCTCCAGGAACCTTATCAGTTTCTCTTGATGAGGAGCCAATGAAGATACCCTCATGGCTCTGGCAGGGGTTGGAGAAAGGTAACCTTTGTGAAAAGACCATTCTCTAGAGCAAAAACCTACTCTCCAAGGAAAAGGACTTCACCAGAGCCTTGTCCCCATAGGGGAAGGCATTTCTCCTACTTCAGTCTCTTGTCTTATACAAGGTGCTAGTGGAAAAGCTAAGAAAGACCAGTGAAAGTCAACCCAGGGATGCAGACACACTTAAACACTATGATTTAATCATATGACCATGGAATACTTCTTTCCTCTATACTTTGCCGCTATACCAAAAAGTCTCCAGCATAATTATAGAAAATTACAGCTGACAGAGTTGAGGATACGAATTCTTTCTGAGCAAGAAACAAAAATAAAGACATTATAGGAATCTGAAGTTTCTGCCCTTTAGGCTACAGAAAACCTTAAACATAACCCAACTCCTAGTCAGATTAGCACAAAATCTCACACTGATGGCCTATTTACCTCAGTTCCTATTATTCAATACACTATGTCTAGTTTTGAAAAAATAAAAAAATAAATATAAAAGGCATACCAAAAGACAAGAAAAATCAAAGTCTAAAGACATAAAGCAAGCACTAGAATGAGACCCACATATGATGTGGATGTCGAAATTATCAGGGGACTTGGAAAAACTATGATTAATATGCTAAGGGTTCTAATTGAAAAAGAAAATGAAAGAAAAGACAGATAATGTAAGCTGAGAGATGGAAACTGTAAGAAGAAACAAAATAAAGACTAGAAATAAAAAAAACTAACATAAGTGATTAATGTCTTTGATGGGCCCATCAGTACCCTGGACGTGACTGAGGAGAGTATTAGTGAACTTGAAGATAGGTCAAAAGAAACTTCTCAGGCACAAATGCAAAGAGAAAAGAAAATTTAAACAAAACAGAAAAGAAAATTTAAGAACTATGTGGCAATTGCAAAAGATAAACACATGTGCAACTGAAATAGCAGAAGGAGAAGAAAAATAGAACAGAGGAGATGAAAGACTTCAAGTAACAATGACTGAAAACTTTTCTAAATTAATAGATATATGGAGTTCAGAGAACATCAAACAGGATAAACACCAAAAATCTATACCTAGCATATTTTGAATTGCTGAAAACCACAAAGAGATGGTGTCTAAAGAAATGGATAATCTTACCCACAGAGGAGCAAAGATAAGAATTTTAGTGGACTTCTCCCAAAATATGCTAGAAAAAGAGTTGAGTGAAATTCTGAAGTATTGAAAGAAAAAACCCACTAGCCTATAATCCTATATCCAGTGTATTATGGTTTGAATATGATGTGTCCTCCAAAAGCTTATGCGTGAGACAATATAGAAATGTTCAAAGGTGGACTAGTTGGATTGTAAGAGTTATAGCCTAATCAGTATATTAAGTCATTGATACAGATTAACTGGGTGATATCCGTAGACAGGTGGGTCACTGGGGGCATGCCTTTGGGGTTTATATTTTGTTCTTGGTGAACTGAAGTGCTCTCTCTCTCTCTCTGCTTCCTGGTTGTCATGTTCTGAGCTGCTTTCCTCTCTTATGCCCTTCTGTCATGATGTTCTGACTCAGCTTGAACCCAGAGTTATGGAGTCAGCAGACCATGGACTGTGTCTCTGAAAATGTGAGCTAAAATAAATTTGTCCTCCTATAAATAGTTCTTGTCAGGTATTTTGGTCACAGTGATGCAAAAGCTGACTAAAACAGTGAAATTGTTCTTCAAAAGTGAAGTAGGAATAGAGTTTCTCACACAAATAAAAACAAAGGGAATTTATCACCAGCAACCTGCTCTGAGTAAATGTTAAAACAAGTTCTTCAGAGAGAAGGAAAATGACGTAAGTCAGAAACCTGGATCTATATAAAGAAAGGAAAAGCACTGGAGAAGAAATGAAGGTAAAATGCAATCTTTTCTTTGTCTTATTCCTGATATAAAAGATAATCATGTGTTTAACGTGGTAACAGTAACCATATATTGGATGATTATAGCATATGAAAAAGTGAAATTAATGACAGCAATATCATAGGGTACCTGTATTACATGTGAAATGGTGGAGTATTATTTGAAGATGTTCTTATATTATTATGATGTACTTTGCAAACTCTGAAGCAACCATTAAAAATTGGATAAAGAAGGGTAGGTGATATTCTAAGAGAGGAAATAAGATGAAATCATAGAAAATACTCGTTACAACCAGGAAGGTAGAAAAAGAAGGAAAAATGTGTAAAGAACAAAGGCAAAAAATAGAAAGTAGTTATAAATACAGTAGGTACTCACCCAACTCTGCCAATAATCACTTTCAATGTGAATAGTCTAAATACGCCAATTAAAAGAAAAAAAAGTCAACTGAATAAAGAAACAAGACTCAATAAGAAACCCACTTTGATTATGAAGACCCAGATATGATTAGAGCAAAAGAATGGAGAAACAGCCACCATAGCAAGACTAATCAATAGGAATCTAAAATAGCTATGTTAACTTTACATAAAGTACATTTCAGAATATGGAAAATTATTAGGGAGAAAGAGGGACAAACTCCAAGAAGACATAACAATTCTAAATATGTAATCATTTGACAACAGAAATCTAAATATGTAACATAAAAACTGATACACTCAAGGAGAAAGTGACAAAATTCACTACTATAGTTGGAGAATTCCAAACACTTTTTTCAGGACTTGATAGACGCAGCAGGCAGAAAATCGGAAAGGGCATAGTTGACTTGAATGGCACTGTCAATCAACTTGATCTTATTGGCATTTCTAAAATGCTTTACCCCAAAAGAATAGAATATACATTCTTCTCAAGTTCATGTGTAACGTTCAGAAAGGTACACTATGTCCTGTGCCATAAAATACTCATCAACAGATTTAAGAGACCAGAAATTAAACAAAATATTTTCTTATATCACAATGAAATTAAACTAAAAATCACTAAATGAAAGAAAGTTGGAAAATCTTCAAGTATTTGGAAATTAAACAATACTTTTCTAAATAATACCTGAGTAAAAATAGTCTCAAGGGAAATTTTTCATATTTTGAATTAAACAAAAGAAAATACAATTTATCAAAATTATGAGATTCAATGAAAGTAGTGCATTTAGGGAAATTTATAACATTGAATACACATACTACAAAAGAAGAAAGATCAAAAATCAATAACCTAAACTTCTAAGGAAGGCAAAGTTGAAAGAACAATTTAAGCCTAAAGTAAGCAGCAAAAAAGAAAAAGGAGATCAATAAAATTGAAAACAATAAAAAAATCAATAAAACTAAAATATTTTTGGAAAAGATAAATAAAACTGATAAACCTTCAACCAGACTAACCAGAAAAAAGAGAAGACACAAATTACCAATAATCAAAAATGAAAGCAAGCTTATCTGCTGATTTCATGGACATTAAAGGATAATAAAGGAATACTGCAAACCACTGTATGCTCACAAATTTGATAACTTAGATGAACTAGATGGATTCCTTGAAAGACAAAACTACTCAGACTCACACAAGGAGAAATAGAAAATCCGAATAAACCTGTATCTATAAAGGAAATGAATGAAAACCCAACAACCTTCTAAAACAGAAAACACCAGGATTCTTTGGCTTTGCTGTTCAATTCTATGAAACATTTGAGGAAGAAATGACTTAAGTGGTGTACCATTTGTCCATCATCTCTTCCAGAAAAATGCAGCTTCATCAATTTTAACAAGTGTACAGTACTAATGAAAGATGTAGAGCATGAGAATTCTCTTTAAATCCATGCAATTTTTCTTTAAATAAAAAAACTGTTCTAAGATAAAAGTTTATTTTTTAAAACAAGTAAAGTGCTGAAAGGAAAAAATTGTCAACCCAGAATTCTATAGCAAGCCAATTATTGCATAGAGAGAGAGAGAGAGAGAGAGAGAGAGAGAGAGAGAAGTATAAAGAAAATAATGAAGATAATTTTTGATAAAGGAAAGCTAGGAAACCCATCACCAACAGACCTGCACTCCAAGAAACACTAAATGAAGTTCTTTGGACTAAAGGAAAGTAGTACCAGTAGATTATCAGATCCTCAGAAAAATACGAGTGCCAGAAATGGTAACTGTGTGGATTATGCAGGATCATACTTTTAGACTATCACTTTTTTTCTCTTAATTCCTTTAAACATATCTTACAGTTTAAAGAAAAATGATAGCATTGTATTGTGGAATTTATTGAGTGTATGAGTGGGATAGTTGTCAGAATTGCAGCATATAAAATAAGAGGTTAAAATTATTGTGGACTAGCCGTGTGTGGTGGCACATGTCTGTAATCCCAGTAACTTGGGAAGTTGAGGCAGGAGGATCATGAATTCAAAGCCAGTTTCAGCAATTAGCAAGGCCCTAAGCAATTTAGTAAGACCCTGTCTCTAAAAACAATTAAAAGAAAGAAAAAAAACAAAAACAGGGGCTGAGGTTATGGCTCAGCAGTTAAGTGCCCCTGGGTTAAATCCCTGGTACTGGAAAAAAAAAATTAGTATGGACTTAGAAGGTTCTTACATTTTTAAATTAAAATATTAACTCTAAGTTGATGGTGAAAATATAAGGTTACATATTGAAATATCTAGAGCAACCATTTAAAAATAATGCAGAGATACAAGCAAAAGCAAATAGGGACGAACAGAAGAATAAAGGTCAGATGGTACAAACAGGAAACAAAGAGAAAATGCAAGGCCTAAATCCAAATATATCAATAATTACATTGAATAGAATGAATTAAACACTCCAGTTAAAAGGCAGAGACCGTCAAATGGGTTAAAAAAACATCAAGATCTAATCATATGATCTCTACAAGAGATGTGCTTTAAACAGAATGACACCCATAGATTGAAAATAAAAATCAGGAAAATAACAATGTAAATATAAAGAATGAAAAGTTGGAACAGCTGTATTAATATCAGATAAAATAAACTTCAAATAAAATACAAATTAGGGCTGGGGAAGTGACTCAGTGGTCAAGTGCCCCAGAGTTCAATCCCCAGTATCCCCCCCCTCAAAACTTTTAGAGTATTACCATAAATAGATATTGTATGATGATAAAAGGGTCATTCTGCAGAAAGATATGACAATAATTAATATTCCTGCACAGAGCTTCAAAATATATAAAGCAAAAATCAATAGAATGAAAGGGAGAAACAAACAGCTACAAACTGTAGTGGAAGAGTCTCACACCTGTCTCTCAGTAAATAGGGTAAAAATATCCATGAAGATGTTGAAGATCTGAACAACAGTATCAATTACCTTAGCCTAACTGACTTTAGAGAATACAATATCCAACAACTACAAAATTCACATCCCCTTTGAGGGCACATTATACATTCACTAAAACAGATTCTGGGCCATAAAACCATACTCCTTAAGTTTAAAAGGACTGACATCAAATAGAATGTACTCTTTGCCCACAACAGAATAAAATCAAATGTCCAAAATAATAAGATATTGATGAAAACCCAAAATATCTGGAAAGTGAGCAACATACTTTAAATAATTCATGGGTCAAAAACAAAATCGCACACTTTCTTCTCAGCAGCACATGGATCCTTCTCTAAAATAGACTATATGTTATGCCACAAAGCAACCCTCAGCAAATATAAAAAAATAGAAATACTACCCCGCATTCTATCAGATCATAATGGAATGAAACTAGAAATCAATGATAAAATAAAAACTAGAAGTTATTCCAACACCTGGAGACTAAATAGCATGCTATTGAATGACAAATGGTAGTAGAAGAAATTAAAAAAATATTTAGAGGTAAATGAGAATACTGATACAAATGTATCAAGATCTCTGGGACACTACAAAGATTGTGCTAAGAGGAAAGTTCATTGCATTGGGCTCATACATTAAAAGAATAAAATGTCAACAAAAAAATGACCTAACATTACCTCAAAGCCCTAGAAAAAGAACAAATCAACACCAAAAGCAGTAGAAGACAGGAAATAATTAAAATCAGAGCTGAAATAAATGAAATCGGTGCAAAAGAAACAATTGAAAAAATTGACAATAGTTGGTTCTTTGAAAAAATAAACAAAATTGATAAACCCTTAGTCACACTAACAAAGAGAAAGAGATAAAATTCAAATTACTAAAATTCATGATGAAAAAGGAAATATCACGACAGACACTACTGAGATACAGAAGATAATTAGAAACTATTTTGAGAAGTTATATGCAAATAAATTAGAAAATCTTGAAGACATTGACAAATTTCAAGAGACATATGACCTACCCAACCTGAATCAGGAGGACATATACAATTTAAACAGATCAATTTCAAGCAATGAAATAGAAGATGCCATCAAAAGCCTACCAACCAAGAAAAGCACAGGATCAGACAGATTCTCAGCCGAGTTCTACAAGACCTTCAAAGAAGAATTAACACCAATACTCCTTAAATTATTCCGTGAAATAGAAAGGAGGGAACCCTTCCAAGGTCTCATCACATCAAGGAAAGAAGACTTCATACTAATATCCCTGATGAACAAGGACACAAAAATTCTCAATAAAATTCTGGCAAATTGCATAAAAAAACATATTGAAAAGATAGTGCACTATGATCAAGTGGGGTTCATCCCTAGAATGCAAGGTTGGTTCAACATATGGAAATCAAAAAATGTAATACATCACCTCCATAGACTTAAAGACAAGAATCATAAGATTATCTCAATAGACACAGACAAAGTATTTGACAAAATACAGCACCTCTTCATGTCCAAAACACTAGAAAAACTAGGGATAGTAGGAACATACCTCAACATTGCAAAAGCTATCTATGCTAAACCCAAGGCCAACAAAATCCTAAATGGAGACAAGTTGAAAGCATTCCCTCTAAAAACTGTAACAAGACAGGGATGCCCTTTTTTACTACTTCTATTCAACATAGTCCCTGAAACTCTAGCCAGAGCAATCAGACAGACCAAAGAAATTAAAGGGATATGAATAGGAAAAGAAGAACTCAAATTATCCCTATTTGCAGATGACATGATTTTCTATTTAGAAGATCCAAAACACTCCACCAGAAAACTTTTAGAACTAATACATGAATTCAGCAAAGTACCAGGGTATAAAATCAATAGCCATAAATCAAATGCATTTCTATACATAATCAACGAAGTTCACTGCAAGGAAAATTAGGAAACCAACCCCATTCACAATAGCCTCAAAAGAAAAATATTTGAGTATTTTTCAATGAAAACTACAGTACACTAAAGAAAGAAATTGAAGAAGAACTTCGAAGATGGAAAGATCTCCCATGCTCTTGGAAAGGCAGAATAAGTATTATCAAAATAGCATACAATCAAAAATGTTATATAGATTTAATGCAATTCCTACTAAAATCCCAATGCCATTCTTCATGGAACTAGAAAAAACAATCATGAAATTCATTTGGAAAAATAAGAGACCCAGAATAGCCAAAGCAATCCTTAGCAAGAAGAGTGAAGCAGGAGATATCACACTACTAGACTTTAAACTATACTGCAGAGCAATAATAACAAAAATGGCATAGTATTGGCACCAAAATAGACATATAGACCAATGGTACAAAATAGAAGATACAGAGACAAACTCACATAAATACAGTTACCTCATACTAGACAAAGGAACCAAAAACGTACATTAGAGAAAAGATAGCCTCTTCAACAAATGGTGCTGGGAATATATATGTAACAAAATGAAATTAAACCCCCTATTTCTCACCCTGCACAAAACTCAACTCAAAGTGAATCAAGGATGTAGGTGTTAGAATAGAGACCCTGCAACTAATAGAAGAAAAAGTGGCCCAAATCTTTACCATGTCAGCTTAGGACCTGATTTTCTTAATAAGATTCCTAATGCACAAGAAGTAAAATTAAGAATCAATAAATAGAAGGATTCAAACTAAAAAACTTCTTCTCAGCAAAGGAAACAATAATGTGAAGAGAGAGCCTACAGAATGGGAGAAAATCTTTACCACATGTACCTCAGATACAGCACTAATCTCCAGGATATATAAAGAACTCAAAAAACTTTAACACCAAAAAAACAAATGACCCAATCAATAAATGGGCAAAAGAACTGAACAGACACTTTGTAGAAGAAGAAGAAATAACAATCGATCAACAAACATGAAAAACTGTTTATCATCTCTAGCAAATAGAGAAATGCAAATCAAAATTACTCCAAGATTTCATCTCAGTCACTCAGTCAGAGTGTCAATTATCAAGACTACAAACAATAATAAATGTTGGTGAGGATGTGGGGAAAAAGGTAACTCATACATTGCTGGTGAGGCTGCAAGTTGGTGCGACCACTATGGAAAGCAGTATGGAGATTCCTCAAAAACATTTTGGATGGAACCACTGTTTGACCCAGCTATCCCACTCCTTAGTTTATATCTAAAGGACTTAAAATCATAATACTATAGTGATGCAGACACATCAATGTTCATAGCAGCTCAATTCACGATAGCTAAACTGTGGCACCAACCTAGATGCTGTTCAACAGATGAATGAATAAAGAAAATGTGGTACATATCACAATGGACTATTACTCAGTCTTAGAGAAGAATGAAATTATGGCATTTACAGGTAAATGAATGGAACTAGAGAATATCATGCTAAGTGAAATAAGCCAATTCCAAAAAACTAAAGGTGGAATTTTTTCTCTGATAAGCAGAGGTTGATCTATACAGGGGGCAGGTGGATAGGGAAGAATGAAGGAACTTTGGATTGTGCAAAGGGGAGTGAGGGAAGGGGTGGGGTGGTGGGAGTGGGAAGGATGGTAGAATGAGACAGACATTATTACCCTACATACATGTATGATTACACTAGTGGTGTGACTCTGCACCCTATATAGCCAGAGGAATGAGAAGTTATGCTCCATTTGTGTACAATGTGTCAAAATGAGTTCTATTGTCATATATAACTAATTAGAACAAATTTTAAAAATAAAAAAATTTTAAAAACTCACAAAAAGGATAGAAAATATTTTGAGCCCAATGATGACAAAAATGTAATAGACCAAAACTTGTGGGATACAGCTAACACAGTGATTAGAAGAAAGTAATAATTTTCAATTCCTATTAGAAAATAAGAACAAGAATCAATCAATTACCTAAAGTTCCAGTTCAGGAAGGTGGACAAAGAAGAGAAAATTCAGTCCCAAGGTAAAAAAGAAGAAGAAAATAATAAACATTTTAAAACTAAAAAGATTTTTTAAAAAGATAGTAGATAAAATTAACAAAGCATAAGGCTGGTGATATATAATAAAAATCTAATAATTCTAAATCTATTGAAGAAATGGAATTTGTTAATGAAAATCTTTGTACAAGAAAATTCCAGGTCTAGATATTCCATCTATTGAGTTCTATCAATTATTCAAGGTAGAAGTAATACCAATCCTACATAGATTTTACTGAATACAGAGGAAGAGGGATCATAGCCCAATTCATTTCATGAATCCAACATTCACCTAATTCCAAAGCTTGATATTGACATTATTAAAAATAAGAAACCTATCCATCATGATTGACACACAAATCTTTAACATAATAATAGAAAACTGAATCCAACAGTATATGATGTATACAATGACCAAGTAGTTTTTTTCCCAGAAATACAAGTTTGGTGTAGTATTTGAAAACAAATTAATGTAATTTATTGACAGAAAAAGGGGGAAATTATATGATCATTTCAATAGAAAAAGGCATTTGACAAAGATCTATACCACACATGATAAAACTCTCAGAAACTAGGAAGAGTATGGATCTTTCTCAAACTGGTAAAGGTCATCTGTGAAAAACTAAAGCCATCGTCATACTTACAATGAAGACTGAAATATTTTCCCTGAGATTGAGAATAAGGCAAAGATTCCAATTCTGACTTGACACTGTTCTTGGGGTCCTAGTTACTATAACAAGAAAAGGAAAATAAACAAAAGGCAAAAAACTGGAAAGAAGACGTGAAACTATCCCTATGTGCAGATGATATGGTTGTTTATACAGAAATACTTCAGGAATCCACAGAATAAGAAATATGGATTTAGCAAATATGGATTTAGCAAAGTTTCAAGGTAGAAAATTACTATGCAAAAATTAATTACATTTCTATACATTATCAGCAAATAGCTGGGAAATGAAATTTTAAAATCAGTTCACAGCCTATAAATCACAGAGATATTTATTTAACAAAATATGTCAAAGACTTATACACTGAAAATTACAAATTAATGAGAGAAATTACAGAAACCTCAAATAAATGGAGAGATATAACATGTTCAGCAATTGGAAGACTTGATATTGTTCAGATGGCCATTCTGTCCCAAATGACCTACAGACTTATCCCCATGTCAATAAAAATTCCAGTAGAATTTTAAAAAGTACAACTTGGTAAGCTAATTCTAGAATTTATTTGGAAATGCAAAATAACTTTTAAAAAGCAATTTTTATGAGAAGAAAGTTGGAGCACTTTATCTGATTTTAAAACTGTAAAACCATAGTAATGAAGACGGTGCAACATGGATGAAAAGACAGACACAGAAATCAATAGGAAAGAACAGAATCCAGAGGTAGAATCCCATGGAAGTGATCGATGGGTATGCTACAGAGGGTTGAAGTAGCTCAAGGTTGGAAGGGGGTTAACAAATACTGCTCAATCATATGGGTACCTCTATGGAAAAAGGGAACAATAGCCATTGTATCACACTATGCAGACCAAAATCTGAAAGTTTTAAATGTAAGACACCTAAAAGAAAAGACAGGAGAAAATATTCACAACCTTGCAAATAGGAAAATATGTTTTGGAGTCAAGAAAGCACATTTCACAAGATAATAAAATAAATATTATAATAAACATATTGGACTTCTTCAAAATTACAAACTTTTGCTCTTTGTAAGACATTTAAAATACAACAAGGAAAGCTGCTGGGTTAGCAAACTTTGTGCAAGTTCACTCCCTATACTCTTGGAAAGATCTGGTGTACGGGAGAAGATTGGAGAAGGTGGCATGGCCAGGTGCTGTGGTGAGCACCTGTAATCTCAGAGACTGGGGAGGCTGAGGCAGGAGAATCACAAACCTGAGGTCAGCCTGGGCAACTTAGGGATACCCTGCCTCAAAATAAAATAAAAAGGCTGAAGCTTGGCGGTAGAACTTGCCTCTGAGTTCAGTCTCCCGTATGGGGTTGGGGAGAAGAGGAAAGAAGACTGAAACCAAAAAGCTAGAAATATGTCAAAAAGTAGAACTCTCTGACATATACAGAGAAAAATGGTCATGAAAGGCTCAAAAGTCAATGTGTTTCTAAATCCCACGAGGGCTGAATAACAAATGCGTTAACAGGAGCATTCTCCGGGAGGAGCAAAATGAATGGACACTAACTTGGGAAAAAGAAATGTTTGAGTTTGTTCCTCCAAGGGATGGTGTGGAGTTTTGTCTGTAACGTGTTCGGGGAAGCTGAAGGTTTGGGAATTGCATTCCCTGACTCTTCTAAATTTGAGAGCAAATTATGGCCAGTCCTGACAACATACCTTCCTCCCCTCTCAGACATCCCCACATAGCTTTCCCTCCACCCTCTGTGCTCTGCAGAGATCCCTGGACACCGGGGAGATCTTGGAGATGGTGTTTCTTGCTGGCAGAGTCCCTTTGTGTCCATCCTTTTTCCATGTGCTCAGGGGTGGAGGATGATGCGCCATCTTTAGCCCCTGAGCACATTCTCCTTACCAGTGGTGGGCCAATGGGTGGGTGTGGGAACCAGTCCTAACCATCAAATGCTCAGGGGAAGGAGCTAGATATAATCACGCATCTCCTCCTAATTAGAATGAATTCTAATTCCTCTAATTAGCAAGAACTAATTCTAATTCTTACCTTGACTTGAAAAGTCCAGCTAAGAACAGTGGTCCAGACTGGAGAAAGTGGGCAAGGGATGCAGTAGTGTATTGCCCAGGTTTTTAATAAAAACCAGCAATCTGGGAACTCTGTCTTCTGCATGCATCAAAAGACCACAAATCAAACTCTGAATACTTCAATGGATCCTGTCTAAAGTGGCATTTATCTCTCCACCCACCTTGTATACCTTTTATTAAATAAGCTGAACTCTGATGCTCCTCTTTCATATGCAATTGCAGTAGGTTTGACTGATCTGTGTTTTCAAACATAATCATCTAATGCCCCCAACTTCAATTATTTTGTCCTTGTTTCAATATTGCTTTATTTCATATAAAAACCTGTAATGATCCTGAAATAACTGGAACAATTAAGTGGAGAGCAGTGGAAGGGCTGTCCAGGGATGCAGCTGTGTGGACTTCTGCCTTGATGAGGTAGGATCGCGGCAATCACCGCAACCACAAGGAGCATAGAGACAGGGCCACAGGCAGCATGAGGGTTGAACACAGCCACAGTCTGTCTAGAATCTGGGTCATGTGGGGGAAATAAATGACTCTCCCTGGATCCTGTCTCAAATAATGCTCTGTTCCCCTGGCTTGGGAAATGGGAAGGTGGTAGTGAGAGTCTTAAGGGATGAAGGATTGGTTTCAAATAAGACCAAAGACCAGAGGAACTTTCTCTGACATAATGAGCATTAAAATCAAAGTAGAGGTCCCCTGGCATGACTGTCAGTGCCAAATCAAACTTGAAAAGAGATGGTAGGACCTCCTTTGTTTATGGAGTTAAGATAATGTGTCTCTTTTGGGATTTGTCAACCTTTTAAGTGGAGGGTAAGTAATCAATTAATATGGAAATATATGCTTCTGACTGCAATTGATGAGACTGCCTGGCAGCTTCTGGAAGGGTCTGATGGAAAGGGGTCAGGGGACCCTCCTGACCTGGTCTGAGGCTAGAGGAGCAACTGGGGTCCTCAGTCATCATTAAGGAGAACTGCTCCTTGGAACTGCCCATTCAGGCACAGACGGTGTTATGGTTTGGATGTGAGGCGTCTCCCATTGTCTCGTGTGTGAGACAATGCAACAAGGTCTAGAGGACAAATGATTGGTTATGAGAACCAGAGAATTAATCACCTGATGGGATTAACTGAGTGGTAATTGAAGGCGGGTAGGGTGTGGCTGGAAGAGGTGGGGCATTGGGGTGTGTGTGGCTTTGGGTTTATATTTGTATTTGGCAAGTGAAGATATTGTTCTCTCTCTCTCTCTCTCTCTCTCTCTCTCTTTCTGCTTCTTGATCATCATGTGAGCTGCTTTTCTCTGCCACACTCTTCCACCATGATATTCTGCCTCACCTTGAGCCCTGAGGAATGGAGCCTGCTGCCTATGGACTCTGAAACCGTGAGTTCCCAAATAAACTTTTCCTCCTCTACAATTGTGCTGGTTGGGTCTTTTTGTCACAGTGGCAAAAAACAAAACAAAACAAAACAAAAAATAAAAACCTGACTAAAACAGATGGAGAAGGGAAGCACAAGAGTGCAAAGTCCATGCTCTGAAATCACATCCAAGCAGAAAACAGGGCACCTGGGCAGCTGCTGTAGGAGCGACAGGTCCAGGGGTTGCCATGCTGAGAGACAGGAAAGCCACTGGAGTAATCACCATTTCTCCTGAGTTCCACAGCTCTTCAGTCTCACCTCCTGTTGCCTCTGGACCTCATCTGACCCTCACATCTGGACACAGCACTGGTCTGGAAGTTGGCAGATGCTGCCCCATTAAAAGCAGACTGTGGAGCTGGACCAGGTTCCCATATGTAGAGTCTAGGTTACAATGGCTGCTGCACAGGTTGTTATGGGATCAGGGATGGCCATCCGCCCAGCACACACCTGCCAGGGCCCACCAACTCCCAGCCAGAAGTCAAGACAGGATTCCCATCCTCTATGAATGTCAGGCTCCAGGGGAAGCCACCTCCCCGTGCCAAGCCATTGGCGCCTTTCCACTGCCACAGACCTCTCCCTTCTGCTTTAGGTATCACCTTAGTGTCACTCCACCAGGCTTCCCTCACCTAAGTGTCACTACCTCCCCAGCAACCTGGATTAGATTCCCCATTCCTGACTCCTGTCGCACCCTCTATTTCTCCATTGTAGTAATTAGCATGCCTGTAGTTACCTGATCAAGGTCAGTTTGTATCCCTCACTGGACACAGCATCAAGAAATTGAGGGCTGTCTCAGGTACTGCTTGCGACGCTACACACAGTGCCTGCCACAATATAGAAAATTAAAGGAGATTTGTTAAACCAAATTAATTAATTTTGGGAGGAGTTATTGAAACTTAACGGCTGATGTGATGGATTAAGATGTGGAACCTCTAAAAGGTGATGAGGTTAGATGGGCTGCTTTGTTCATGAATGGGGTTAAAACCCTCTAAAAGAAGTTTCACATAGAATTTGACTCTCTTTCCCTTCCACCTCCTTCCACGTGAGGACACAGTATTCCTCTCCTCCAGAGCTCATAGCAACAGGCGTCATCTTGGAAGCAGAGAGGGGCCCTCCACAGGCACCAAACCTGCCGCGGCTCCTTGATCCTGGAATCCTCAGCCTCCAGAACTGTAAGAAATATATTTCTATTCTTTATAAATTACCCAACTCAGGTATTTTGTTATAGCAGCACAAAACAGACTAAGACAGATGAATAGGTAGAGTTCAGAGGATCTGGGGATCAATGAAAACACTCCGTATGCTAGATTCACATCACAAATATACAACACCGAGAGTGAACCCTAATGACGGACTGCGGGTGATAGTTATGTGTCAATGTAGCAGGGTCATCAATTGTAACAAATTCAACACTCTGGTGGGGGATGTTGATAATGAGGAAGATGTACATGTCTTAGGCAGGAGGTGTATGGCGAAATCTTTGTACCTTCTGTTCAGTTTTGCTGTGAACTTAAAATTGCTCTTAAAAATAAAGTCATTATTTTTTTTAAAAGTAAGTAGTGTAATTCTTATTTTCATAGATGAGGTACTAGATGCCCAAAGTAATGATGAGGCTTACCAGGTTATAAGGCAAGATATTGGCAAGGATGGGACTAGTACACAGCCTCTTGCTCCCTAAAGCAGGGAACTACTGTGGCAGGTTCACCACTGACTGTCCCTGCGCAGGGAGACCTGACTTGGAGGGTAGGGGAAGGAAGGGGAAGGAGTTTGATTTGTCCAAATCTCCCACGAGTCTGAATGTTTCTGCCACCACCTTCTTAGTGTGTCCCTCCTGACACTACCAGTTTCTAAATCGAAAATCGGAAGGGTTGGAGGTTGGCACCGTGCCAGGACACAACCCCCAGGTCCTAGCTGAAGGCCACTGCAGCATCTCTGAGGCCTGGTTGTTTGCAGTGGGCCACAGTAACCGCAGACATTTCAAGGTCTTTGGAGAAAGTATGAAACTCAGTGCATCTTCATCGCACACTTGGTAATGACTCCTGGTTTTATGTACAATGAATACATATTACAGGATTATCTTAGGCTAGATTTATTGGAGGTGGGAAGCAACTGAATTTTATGAAAAATAATTACTGCCATCAAGTTGATATAATTACTTGCACTGGTTTGCTGGGACTGCTTTCCAATTTTATTTATAGGCAATTTTTCTGATACCGTTTAAACTACACCCAGAGAATAATCATCTGTTTTAATTCCTTTCTAGGCTGCTCCTCTGCTCCTCCTGTTGTGCCTGGAGGGGGACATGCTGTGTGACTGCTGCTGTGGTGGGCTCTGGGTGATGGCCAGCTGTTGTCCTGGAAGGGTGGGCTGGCCTGAGAGCTCCTTGCACTTCTGCACGGAAAAGCAGGGAAATGTGGAAGGTTGCTTTGCTGTCCCACCCTGGTTGCCCTTCTCAGATCAATAACTGTTCTTTGGGATGATGACCCAAGGGAAAAATTGCAAGGAGAAATGGGGTAGCAGAGTAGAAGGATACTAGGTCTTCAAGTTACGTAGACCTATGTTCTATCCCTGATTCTACCACTCATGATCTGGGCGCCCTTAGCGTTCTGCATCTTAGACTGTTTCTCTAAAGAGGGGATCTCTAACTCGGAGAAGTGTGGAGATCATTACCTGGGGTAACGTAAGTCAGCCAGCTCAGCCTGTCACCAGCAGGCTAACGATCAAGTGTTGTTAGGACGTCGAGGGTAGGGTTAGGAGAGGTCAGCCTCCTTAAGAGCCAGAAGGAGACTGGGGGAGTGTGACTATCGTCTCACAGCCCCAAGAGGGAGCAGCCTGTTCCAGCCATTGGTACAGAATGGCCACATTCTGTCACATGGCCCTGCCTTCCAAACTCACAGCTGAGGGAACTGCTTTGAGAACCTCAACTGAGGGCAGCTGATCTGCAGTTTGAACAACTATTCTGAAGATGGCTTAGCATAAAGGTTAGTCCAAATCACATAGATGGGTGCTTAGCTGAGATTAACTAAGCCAATTAGATTCTCTCGCTCTGGGTGATCCATGAGGCTCAGAAGCAAGCAGGTATCCAAGGAGAAGCAGACACACACACACACACACACACACACACACAGAACTAGCCAAGGTGAGGATAGAACACTAGAGTTGAGGACAGTAAGCTCCTGTGGCTGCTGCAGGTGGACAATAATGCAAGGACTTCTTGGACTCTGAACACTCTTCTGGGTACAGAACTGCAGTCCAAGCTCCTCAGGGTCAGGCTGAGGCCACGCCTGTGATTCTAGCCTCCCTCATTGTTCTGATATTCCCACAACAACCCCCATCGCTTGAGATGCCCTGTTCCTTGCAACAGAAAGCCAATGTAGTGCCAAAGGAGGCTGGAGCAGCGCTTACCCAGGCCCACTGGCCAGGTCATTCAGTGGCAAACAGGACCCCCAGAGAAGCCCAACATTGCTACTGAGCTCATTTCCAGCTGGGATGGGAAACCAGGTCACCTGGTTTTTAGCTCATTGGGAAGAGGCTAAATTTGGGTTCCTGAAAGGGCATGGCTTTGTACAGAAGGGGTAAAATGCAGGGCACTAAAACCAAGTTGCTCCAAAATGCTCTATTTACCGGAGCATGTCCTTCTCTCTTCACCCCCACTCATGTCCCGTTTGCAGTGACTTCTTTCCTGAAAGACTACGCTGGTAAACACTGACTTCACCCCTTCACCCCCCAGTGACAGCTCATCCTGGGGCTGAGTGGATACTGCATAGCAGCTTGTTAATGACATCCACATGTTGTTCTGCATGTGGCCTATGAGAGAGTGTGGCTGTGCTCATGTGTGTCCTCTCAGAAAATTCAGCAGGTTCTGAAGCCCTGGGAGCGCATTGTGTGTGTCCCGTCTCCAGTGAGCACTCAGGCTTCAGCTGAGAGCTCAGGGGTGCCTGTAAAACCTTCCAGGAGCCCCCCAGGTGACTCTCATCCCCTTCCAGGCAATCGCAAACCTATAAAGTCGCCTAAGGACTCTGCTGGCCATTTCCTGCCTGCGTCTCAGCAAATGGCCCGAACTTTGAATTTACGGGAGAACAGAGGCCATAAACAGAACTTTCTGTCTGCTGTTATAGATGTATTTGCTTTAGTGTCCAGTCCTTTCCTCCTACTCTCTTACCTGTGTGTGAGAATGATCCCAGTGTGGTGGATCCTCAACATCACTTCCTTTTCCTCTCCTTCAACGAGCAGACTTAAAGACTTAAGATGCTGCAGACTATTTCCAAATTTCTGACATATATTAATCCTTGGGATTCGGGAATTAAAAAAATTGAAATTCTGGGGAATTCTCAGGAAGTACCAAATCATAACTTAGTTTTGAAACACTTTCCAATAATCTTCATGCTCATCACTCATTCTTGGCGATATCTATACATTTTTATTTAATGAATAAGAAACAGTAAATATGGCGGCCTTTGCAAAATATTTATACTTGGTAATATTTTAAAAACATTTATACGTCTTCGGTAGGATGTGTAAAGACAGTAATTTATAGCAAGTATCAAACACTGGAAATAGCCAGGGAACAACAGTGGGCAGTACTGAAGAATGCAGCACTGAATCTCCCTACAGGTTAAGAGCACTGGTCATCCGAGGTTTCCCGCTTGCTCCTACTCTCAATCCCACCCAAAGAAGCTGTATGTTTACTGTATATTTTAAATGCATTAACATTTGTTGTGTTTGGAAGAATGGCTCACTGTTAGCTGCAAAACCTGCAGGACAATTGCAGGATGTTTATAACAAGTCAATAGCCTCAAGTGAGTGACCAGAGAGACTACCGCCAAGTCTCTCCTACTTGCTCTTTCCAGTTCCCAGAAACATCAACCTGCGCTTTCAGCTCTGGCTTTTTTTTTTTTTTTTTTTTTTTCTGCTTTTCAATAGTACCATTTTGTTAAAAATATCAAAAATAATTTGGATAAAAAATTAGAGTGTCAAATTAAATATTTTAATCAATCTCCTGTGATGGCTTAGGAAACCAAGTTATCATTGACAAGGGAATTTAAAATATAACTATCATTAGAGAATTTTGAATGTAGTCAGTATAATAGCATAAATTCCATATTTATCAGTTCTTTTAGTTTTGGTACTGGGATTGAACCCAGGAACACTTAAATACTTAGCCACATTCCCAGCCCTTTTTCATATTTTATTTTTTGAGACAGGGTCTCACTAAGTTGTTTAGGACCTCACTAAGTTGCTGAGGCTGGCTTTGAACTTCTGATCCTCCTGCCTCAGCCTTCCAAGCTGCTGGGATTACAGGCATGTGCCACCTCACCTGGCTCAGATCTTGCTTTTGACTTGACATCAATGGATGTCTTTGACAAACAATGTTTCTATGTTGCTATCTTTCATTCTCAGAAGAATTATAATACATTGTTCTGTTTTCTCAACTTCTTGATTTTTCTTGGTATATGGAATTGAAAAAGCTTAAGTTTCCTGAGAAATGCAGAGAAGAAATTCCTACACGGGAACACTATTATTGGGTTTGTACTAGAGGTATCAGATGTTTGTACTAGATTAAGGGGACAAATTTGGGGATCCCGAGTTGGAAGTCTGGTTATACTACTTACTAACTGTGTGAATTTAGGAAAATTACTTGACTTCTCTGAGTATCAATTTTCTAATTAGTAAAATTACTTCATTGTTGTTTTGAGTTCAATGAGTTGTTCCGAGGTTAAACATGTTTGTAAATCTCTTAGCACAATTTCTGCTATACAACATGTATTAATATATATTGTCATTATTAAGCACAAACCTGATGAATAAAATTACTTCATTGTTGTTTTGAGTTCAATGAGTTGTTCCAAGGTTAAACATGCTTGTAAATCTCTTAGCACAATTTCTGCTATACAACATGTATTAATATATATTGTCATTATTAAGCACAAACCTGAAGAATAAATACATCAACTAGTACTATCTAATAGAATGATAATGTAAAGTGGAGATGTATGTTAAAAATTTCTGATAGTTACTTAAGAAAATTAAATAAACAGATGAAATTAATTTTGATAATGCATTTAACCCAATATGTCTAAAATGCATGTATTGTCAAAATTTTTTAAAAATGGTAATGAGATATGTTATGGTTTAGTTATGAGGTGTCCCCCAAAAGCTCATGTGAGACAAAGCAAGAATTTTCAGAGATGATATAATTAGATTATAAGAAGTGTAAACTAATCAGTGGATTAATCCACTGATATGGATTAATGGGTTGGTAACGGAGACAGGTAGGATATGACTGGAGGAGGTGAGTCACTGGGGGTGTGACTTTGGGGTTTATTTTTTGTCCCTGGTGAACTGGAGCTCTCTCTCTCTCTGCTTTCTGGTTGCCATGTTCTGAGCTGCTTTCCTCCACCACACCCTTCTGCCATGATGTTCTGCCTCACTTGGGGCCCAGAGCTATGAAATTGGCCATCCATGGACGGAACCTCTGAAACTGTGAGCAAAATAAACTTTTCCTTCTCTAAGTTGTTCTCATTGGGTATTTTGGTCACAGTAACAAAAAGCTGACTAAAACAAGATATTTTATACTTTTCTTGGTACCAAGTCATCAAAATCCAGCATGTATTTTTATATTGCATATCTTAATTTCAGCACTGAATTTTCACTGGAAATGTTTAGTCTGTATTTAAATTTCATGAAATTTACAGAGATTCATATGCTCAAGTTGTTTTGAAAAGCACTTAAATGGTTTCCAGTAACGGAAGCAGGTATTGAAAAGTTACTTTCTAATACTCATATACATAGCAATAAAACTTGTTCATCTTTTTCTAAAGAATCAACATAACTTCCAAGCAAAATTAAAACATCAATTTCAAAGTTACTTTTATTCAAGTTAAGTAAGTTGACTCTAACTCCTGAGCCTATTTATTAACATAGAATTAAGATGTATAAATTGAAAAGAAACTCTGAGTTTTCCAATACCAACAAATCACACTTCATTTGGTTTCAGTATGCTATTATTTTTAATTGAAATCTTCATATTGATTAATGTTAGAAAATGTACATAATCATTATTACTGATAATTATTACTGATATTCATGATTATTTCTTTATTATGAAAAGTTTTAATTTCAATATAAATTTTCATAGTCTGTTGCTAGGTCACGAATAAGTTGTTCCTTTCCTAGAAACTTCAAATTTAGTCCATTCATATATTATATGACAGTGCCATATTTTCTTATTGACTATTTAATATTTAACAAGAATTCTTTTTATTTTGAGACAATCTTGATTTTGAGTTAGTGCAACAAATCTGTAGAAAGTCTCTACCCTTCAACCAATGAGCCAAAGCTCATTGTGTGCAAAGAACACAAGATCATTAAATTCATCATCTTTTATTTTTTGTCAACATTTCCATAAACTGGCAATAGTTTGCATGGGTGTACAAATGAGTAAAACATCCATTTGTATGGGTGTACAAATGAGTAAATCAACTATATCCATGATACTTTACTTGGAAAATATTTTCATAAACATAACATGGGTTTCTTGTTCTATAATTCCAGTCATGATTTAAATCTAGATTTTTAATCAAACATGGCCAGAGCACCATCCATCATCATAGAAAGTAAATTTTTGTACCTAAGTGAAATTCTTCTTTCACAGATATAAAAGATTAAAAAATGCCTCAAGTTTGCTTGGATATTGTGTCTCCGCAATTTTTTTTTTAATCTTTTCTTCCCTATTTTCCATTCCCTTTAAAATTTTATTCTCTTCATTCTGGAGGATATTTTTACACTTTCTAATCCTTCTATAGATTTTTTCATTCCTGCTTTTGTTGTTTCAATTGACTGAGTTTTATAGTATCCTGTTTTTGTTTCACAGATGCAATGTCTTATTTCCGTGAGGCTATTAATGACAGTATTTATTCTCCTTAAATAGTCTCTTTCATTCATGTTACTTTTTCTTTCTGTTTGTTATGGACATTTCAATATTGGGAACTTTCTTCCAGTGTCTGGTGATCCTTTGCTGTCCATACATATTTAAAAGAGAGGCCTACTGCTATGGTCTGAATGCGTCAAATTTCATGTGTTGGAAACAAATTTGCATGTTTGTGGTATTTGTAGGTGGTGCCTTTGGGAGGTAATTTGGACTAGATAAGGTCATTGGGTGGGGTCCTTGTAGTGGAACTGGTGGCTTTATGAGAAGAAGACACACACCTCCTCTCATCATGTGATGCCCTCTGCCATCTGGGAAGGCCCTTCTTGGTGCTAGCACCATGCTTTTGGACTTCCCAGACTCCAAATAAAGCCTCTGTTCTTTATGAATTTACCCAGTCTGTGGTATTCACTGATAGTAACAGAAAATGGACCAAGACAACTAGCTAGAAGTTCAGGAAACAGGAGCCTCATTAACTGTGATTTTTCACTGGAGGGTGATCTGTCAGGAGACTTCTAATTTCAATCTATTTTGATCTTTTCTCTCAATCTGATCAGTTGCCCCGGAGAATGCTATTTCATGTTCTGCATGAGGGATATACCCTTTAGGTTTCTGGTGTACAGGGATAGGCGGGAGAAGGAAGTTGGTGATCTCCACACGCGGTGTTCCAGCTTTACCTTCTGGCCCTCCATATCACCTGTGTTCCTCCAGGGCTGGCCATCTCTCACGGTCTGTAAGATCCAGTCTCCAGGCTTCTGCAGGGGTTGCCCCCACTGTGTGGAGTAGGGGTGGGAAGCAGGTGCAGCCTTTTTACCAGTGCGGACTTTTACCTGGTCCTCACAGTGGAGCTGTCCGCCACGTTCCAGAGGGACCCAGTGCCACAATGTTCTGGTCTTTTGAGAGCTCTTCAGGACCAAATCAGGCGACCTCTTGGCATCCCAGCGGCTGTCTTAGAGTTCGGCTTTCTGAGCTCTGCCAAGGTGGCGGCTGCTCCTCCCCTCTCTTGGCTGCTCCGAAGCTGGTGACGACTCCTTTCCCCTTCTCTGTCCTTCTGCCACGTGACTTCTGTTTGATTACTTCTCATTTTTTAAGTGATATTTAGGAATGAAGAGGAGATTAATGTGTACGTTTAATGCATCTTTTAAACATGGAGTTCTGATCATTTTTCATCAAAAAAAATTTCATCCAATAGTAATTTTAAATAGCAAGCTGCTGTGTTGCGTTTAGAATAATATTCGGTAAGCAAAGCCATATTTCATAATCTTCAGAATCTGTTGTTTTTGTGGAAAGCAAGGTGATCCTTGAGGTGATAGAGACAATTCATCATCAGGAGAAACTGGATGCCTGCTCTCATTATGAAATTTCGGGGTTTTATCTTTTTAAAGATGTTTGTTTCTATGGGCTATTAAAGGTTTGCTATCTGGGTGAAGAAATGGCAATTGCTTTAGAAATAAGCAAGTGACTCAGGCCAACTAAACAATCAACAAGATATCTGTTGGGAGACTTTTTTGTTTTTGGTTGGGTGTTTTTGCAGTGCTGAGGATTGAACCCCGGGCCTCACACACACCAGGCCAGTGCTCTACCACTGAGCTATACCCCCAGTTCCTACGGGGAGACTTTTGGGAGAGATTTTCTTGCTTCTAAAGAGAGATACAAAAAAGAGACATCTCTCAGTGTCCTGGAAGTTGTTGTTTCTGGATGTCACACCCAGGGTTGCTGCAGCCATCTGGCAGACAGTCTTAGCATTCAAACAAAATTGAAAAGAGAAAGACTGAAACAGACTTGGGTCCTCGATTACTTTATTGAGCTGCTGATTGATCTGAGCTTGGGTTTTGCCTTTCCTCTGAGCTCCCAGTTGTGGGAGGCAATATATGTCCTTAGTTTAAGACTATTTGAACCAGAGATTTTCTATTATTTGCAGCTGGAAGCTTCCTAACTCCATATGCCAATATACAAGCCACATTCTTAGGCAGGAAAGTATTCATTTTTCAAAAATTATGTAGAACTGTTGATTTATAGCCTCTGTTCAGATCATGAAAATAAGTTCAAGAAGAATGAGTTTAATATCTATGCAGATGTGAATAAACATATTACTTGCATTCAGGTGGACCTGAAGGTTACTTTCAATTTGGCATTTATTTCATTGTTCCACATCTCCCATTCAATCAAACAAAATTCGGTAATTTTTTCCCATTTACTTGAGTTCTAGTAAATGTAAAATAAAGAAGAAAATTAATTGCAGTGAAATAAACCTTCAGAAATAATTGGAATAGATGATGCAATTATTTTTAATTGCTTATACCAGTCCTTTTCAGGTTGTCCTTTGAAGAGGATTTTTTTCTGTTGATTACTCCAAAAAGTTATTATTTGAGCTTTAAGGATATGCATGCTCCCCTAAAAGAGATTTTTTTCATCTCTAATAGTAAGCAACTTTAGAAGAAAATATCTGTTGTAGGAGTGTTGTATGTTAGGGCAAAAGTTAGGTGAGCAAATGCTTTAAATTAGGTGCCCTCTTGCATGATGGGTAAGAGCCCAGGTTTTGAGAATTGGGAGAGTGGGTTCAAGTCTTGGCTTGACCATCCACTAGCTGTGTGGCTGTGAATAAGTTACTTAACTTTTCTGTGCCTCCAATTAATCATCTTTGAAATGAAGGTAATAGCAATACCTATCTCACAGGTCCATGAGAAGACTAAATGAAGAAAATATTTGTCTTGTTCTCCTCAGCATCCACCCTGGTCCTTCCTTCTCACTTGAGCCCTCAGATGTACTTTCACCCTCTTCGGTTTGGATCTGTTTGTCCTTCCTCTGCAGAAGTTCATGACTTCCACTATAGGACTCCGGCCCACTCTGAAGCCACCTCCTGCTCATTCCAAGTAATGCATGTCTACTCCGCTTCTACCTGAAGCTCTTGTTATCAAAGTCACTCAAACAATCCTAGGCAAGGATTGGGAGAGAACAGATCTCCTCTCAGTACTGAGTTGGGCAGGAGAGTTGGGAGGCCAAGAAATCCTTAACACCCTCTGCAAGGGGCTCCTTTAGGCCCTGGGCACTGGAAGGACCCACAGAGATGAGACACACATGCTGTTACCCACCATTTGGCCTAGGAATAAGGGCTCTGCCAGAGTCAGGGTAAGATCTCTGGGGGCACAAAGAAAGGAGAATTTCTGAGTTCCTAGTTGATGGTATGATACTGAGTCATGTCCCAGAATAGGGGACCTGGACATGCAGCAGTAGAGAGGTGTAAGAAGGTGTTAGTCCGCTCTCTGTATGTGTAACAAACACAAGAGATGCATAAACTTAAAGGTAAACTTATTTTGGCTCATGATTTCAGAGGTTTCAGGCTATGGTTTCCAGCCTTGTTGTTTTGGGCCTGTGGTGAGGTCCTATGTACTGGCGGAAACACGTGGAAGAGAAAACCAGTTCATCTCATAGTGGCCAAAGAGCAAGCAGAGAGAGAGAGGAAGGGGCCAGGGTTCCAATATCTTCTTCCCAGGGCATACCCTCAGTGACCTCAGCTTCTTCTCCTCAGCCCACTTCCTAGAGGTTATACCACTAGTACAACCGCAGCAGGCCACAGGCTAGGAACCAATCCTTTAGCACATGGGCCTTTGGGGCACCTTTAAGATCCAAGACAGCAAGGGAGGGGAACACATGCCCAAAGCCACCAAACCCTTTCCTTCCCAGGATACTATACAGCCAGTGAGCACTGTGGACACCAGATGTGGCCATTCATTCCTTTGCTGATAAATCTGTTCACTGCCAGACTCCCTTCATTTCATAGAACCGCTTACATTCTTCATCTAACCTGGGATCGCTGTAGCTCACGCCGCCTACTTTTACTTTGGGTGAATAGCCATCTTGTGCCACTACCCACAGGTTGATCACCAAAAATGCAGGATCAGACTCCTGAAGTTCCCGAATCTGTGAGCATCCCTTTCCTCAGAGCTGTTCCCTGTTTCTTTCCTGCTTCTTAGGAGAGTGGAGGAGACTCTGTTATCTTCAAGGTCCAGCTCAAGGACTGCCTTCTAGAAGAAGAATAAAAGGAAGTAAGTCTTAATTGGGTAGCGACTCCATGCAGCGCTGTGGCTATGCCTTCCCTCCACGCTCTTGTATTTAACTCTCCTGTCAACAGAGCGAGCTCCTCACACAGGCAACTGGCCGTATTAACTCATGCTCTGGAATGCCAGCCCCAAAGGTGGGCATCTTTCTCCCCTAGATGTCAAGCCCTGCCATTCCTGACCCCTACAGCGACCATAGCACAGTCCATCTGTAGAGCTCTGACAACCACTGGGTCTCCAGTTCACTGAAAATCTGGCCATTTTGGGAGTTCAGCCAGCCACTTCCTGAGGATGTGCTATCATGACTCATGACCACCCTCAAGGGAGAATAATCCAGAATCTACTCGCCAAAATTTAACAATAGCAACATCATTTTAATCGTCTCCTAGGAGTGATGGACGTCACTGCCTCCAGGGGAAAAGGAGGTGGCCCACCAGCTGCATCCTACGCGAGGCCTCACTTCCTCTCAGGTGGGTGGCAGGGTGTGCAGGATGGGTTGAGGTGTGGGTGAAAGGTGGTGTCATTTTTCACAAGTCTGACCTCCTGAGCCTTGGGGCCCTTGTGTATGAAGTGAAGAGATTGTGCTACTGGGTTCCTAAGTCTCCCTGCTGCTCAAAAGCTCCTGGTTCCGAATTCTTCAGGATCAGCAATGATTGGAACTTTGGAATTAAAGCCATGGAGCATGAGAAGTGATTTTTCCTGCTTTTTTCCCTCATCACCTGTAGCCAAACCTGCCCTTACATCTGCATCCAGCCAGTTTCACCTCTCATTCGTTCATCATTGTTAATTATCAGAAGCTCAGCCCACAAATTAGAGTTTCTAGGAAAAGAGCACCCAGCCCAAACTCCATCACCCCACACACCTTTACCTGCCAGCCTGCATGTCCTGGGCTTCTCATAAGACATCAGGGTTTAAAGATGATGGAATGCAAGGATGGCTGGAAAGGCCATGGTGACTGAGGACAGGATGTTATACCAGTGGCCTCTGGCCTCTTTCATATCAGCACCTTTTATGTCAGCCTTTCTCCATCATTCCACCTGGACACCTGTGGGTGTCTCAAACTCTGTGTGTTCCAAACTTAACTCATTGTCACTCCCCATGCAAAACCATTGTCCTCCGTACTTTAGTGCCACCTTGGTATTCACTTACTGTTTTTACTTTTTGTCTTCCTGGCATCTTAACTCTGTTCTTATTTGGAAGAAATTCTAATAAGTGTGAATCTGAAAGGGGCCAGGATTCCCACACCTGCCAACAGTGACTGGGGCCATGTGTGGATTCAGATCATGCCAGTGGGACTTTTGTTTTTGAGATGATACAAAGGCTAGACTGTTCATGGCAGCAGTAGAGATGGGCAGGTGCAGCAAGGATCCAATGGTAAGAATACACTGGCTATTCCTGTGATGTGCCCCTGTCCTGGCTTCTTGTGCTTCCTGCCAATTTTCTGAGTTTGGTTCTCTGGACTTGCCATCGATCCAGTGAGCTCTAATGAATATGCATCTAATAAATTCTTTTTTCTTCTTTGACATCTAGAGTCAGCTTCTGTTATTTGCAACTAAGCCCTCAGCTTCCCCAGTCATCAGCTGGGAATCCTTCTTGACTGTTCCTTTACAGTTCACACCACTGTCATTCAGGTCTAGTGATTCTGCACCGTGATATCACCTGTGTCACCCCCTTGCCACCCTCTTGCCTCCTGTGTCACCCCCTTGCCATTATATGTACCTCTTCTCACTGTCCCCATGTTAAAGGCTCCTCTGGCCGCTGGGGTCTTCTTAACTAGGACCAATTCCTTCTGGCCAGACCTCAACATCTAAGATCAGACTGCTGTCAGAGTTTTTGACTGAGAAGGAAAAGGAAAAAACAGAGGTTCTCAGTGAGTCTGAGTGGAGAGGAAAGAGAGGCAGCAGGTACACAGACACAGGTGTGGCTGGATGTTCTGTGTCTGCCTGAGGCCCTGAGTTTGCACCAGCTTCTCCCCCTTCATGTTACTTTTCCTTATTTTCTAAATTCACATCAATGAAAACATATTAATTACCCTTTAAGTGGAAATAAATTAACTTAAAGAAGATGCTGTTTTATCTTGCTTTTATAGTAGCCAAGTTCCCTGAGGATGCATTAATTGATTTTAAATCCAAATCAGCCTAATGCACTTGGGCTCTTTGCCCAGTAGAAATTAGCAATGACTCCTGTAGAGGGAAGGCTTAGTGCCAGCTCCTGTTTCTGCACATTTTTATCACTGCTGATGAGGTGAGCACAATCGTGGGTGGAGAAGGTCCAGCAGCACCACGCTCTTTGTTTATTTAGTAAATATTTACTGAGCATCTACTCTATGCCAAGGACTGTGCAAGGCGCTGGGATCCAATAATGAGTGAGGCAGGTTTGGCCGTAACCTAATGAAGCTTATAGTCAGACACACCAAAACACCTACAAGGGCCAACTTGAAGTTTCTGTGCTCAGCTCTTCCTGCATGGATCTCTCTGGAACTGGTCTTATGGGTGGCCAGGCCCGTGAGGGACCAGTTGGTGGGGCATTAGAGAGACTCATGTGAAAACACTAGGGGATAGGAGTGTGGACAGCTACAAACACTGGGTGGACTTGTTTCCCTTCCTCTGCCAGGCTCTTCCTCCATGAAGATGCAGTTTAATGTACGAGATTGGGCCTAAAATATCTGTGGAGATGGTCCCAGTACCTTCTCCCTGGTATCCCCATCTAGGGTTCCAGATTTAGCAAATAGAAATACAGGCACCCAGTTAAATTTGAATCTAAGATAAATAACAAATTATTTTAGTGTAAGAATGTCCTGTTCACTATTTGGGACATATTTAGACTTACACTCAACTGGGTGTCTGTGTTTTATATGGAAGTCCACCCAAGCCAGTCTACTCTGTGCCCCCGGTAGCCCCATCCCTACCCTGAAACAGCAACTCCCCAGAGCAGGAGTGCAGAATCAACCTGCTGCCTTTCAAAATGTCCCTCTCGCAAGAAGGGGGGATCTGCTTGCAGCTGTCTGTCCCCGGAAGGAAATTGGATGCAGCCACCTTCACTGGGCACTGATTCCTTCAAGGATGGTACATGCTAAGGAGGATGCAGATAAGCAAGCTGATACCCAAAGGGATGTAGAGGCGGGTAAGGGAAGAGAAATAAGCTACTGAAATCATTGTCATTCTGTAGTAAATGAAAATGATTTAGGTACCAAGGGGATTCAGGGAGGAAGAGTCACATTTACTTTGGCCAGTGGGAGTCTCACAGATACCATGGAAGAGGTGGCATTCACGATTGACTGGATTTACAACAAATCTGTGAATTGGGTTTTTGATGTCCCCCACAGCCCTAGCGTAAATCCCCAAGAAGTCACTTTGCAGCTTGGACGTGGTCATTGAAAGCTCCCACCAGCTAACTGTGACAAACAGTCACAGTTGTCACTCTAGATGAAGTCTTTGAGCCATCCTTGACCTAGAAAGGGAACTAAGGCTGCAAGAGGAACATTCCAGAAGGGTATGCCAGGTGGGGCAATCAGTACCAATTCACATCATAAAACAGGGCTGCGTGTTTGAAGCCACATGTAGGCAGAGTCTAGGGTTTATGTGGGGTGTAGGGCTGAAAGGTTTAGGTACATGAAAGCAGGACATGGAGAATCCAGGATCCCAGGGAGCTTGCACATCCATTTGGAATCTAAGTTGGGGGCTCTCCCTAGAGGCAGGTCTCCTGCCTGAAGGCTGGCCTGGGCACTACTGCTGTTCCTGATGCTCCATGCTAATGAAGAGTGCCAATCACACCCTTATCAATTAATAGCCACCTGAGGTTTTTGAACGGATAATATTTCAGGGCCTGTGTTATGTTTGCCCCACATCAAATGAGGGGGGAGAAAGGTTTCTCATTCATCGCTTCTTCATTGACATGAGTGAACATTTTCCAACTGCAAACACGTGCAGTAGCAGTGACCAAGCCCAGCCCTGACAATGCCCTGAAGATGGCCAGGGAAGAAAATCATCTGCTCCAATCGCCTGTTTGCTGAGGAGTGGTCAAGAGGCCATCCCACAGGGGCTGTCAGGATTCTCTGGCCTGAGATAGTAGTACTATAGTAATTGTTCTGCACTCAGACATGTGTCCCAGCGCTGAGGTCTCTGGGGACAAAAGAGCTGACGGTGGTTAATTAATGCTCCTCCAGTCAGTTGGGCAGATGGGCTCCAGTGGCCTTCAAGCTGGTCCATTAGCAGGGTTAGGTTCCCTGTACAGGCCGTGTGGTACAGCTCTCAGGGAATGGTTGTAAGAAATTAAATTGGCATTGCTAAGTGGGTACACATAACAGGAGTAAGCCAGCTTCTGCCCCTTCTTCCCCTGCCTGACAGAATCCTACTCAGAGGTAATGTCTGTTCCTCCAGCAACTTAATTAAAGCTGGCTTCACCATGGAGCCAGCCTGTGCTCATCTGCAGACTGGGTGTGGGGTGAGGCTCCTGGGCCTGGGCTGCATCCACTGCCCTGGCAGAATCTGCCCCTCACACTCCTCTGGACTCTGGGAGAAAGGGAGATACCATGCTCCAGGAGGCTTTCAGGTTCCTCTTGTGCCTGCTGGCAGGGGCTCTGCCCAGCATGCCCAGCTCTCTCACGGGCTGAACACTGACCCCTCTTCTGAGTCTGCTGCCCCTCAGATTCTAATCTCCCAACATGTTTTCACTTTCCAGGGGCCACCATCACTAGGTTTGGGAGGCCAGGGATGTATGTGACCTGATCCTGTTTTTGCCAAACACTGGGGCCCACTGGAAGGACCCAACCCTCCATCCCCACCCCCACCAGGAGGGCTGGGCTGGAAACCACAGGAAAGGGCGGGGTTGACCGGCTGCTGAGTCCAGAGCTGGAGGTGGGGAAATCAGGAAACCCAGGCTTGATTCCAACAAAAAGATCCCCAACAGCCAAGGCACTGGATAAATAAGAGTGCAAAGACCTGTGAATGGCAAAGGATTTTTTATTTCCATTAAAATTTAAAACTTTTGTTTTGAAGCACAGTCCTACTCCTGAGGAGCAACAAGTCTTTTTATTGATTATTATAAATATACTACATGCTTATGGGAAAAAACTTTAAAAATACAGAAGGGTAAAACATAGAAAGTGAAGTCCACAACACCCTGACCCCAGGACCCACCAGCCTGAGGTAAACTGTTAGCAGTGTCTTGAGATGATTAGGTTTTAAAGAAAAAAACTTCAGAATTGCAACTGCAGAAATCCACTAGACTCTGGCTGGTGAGATTGGGATGGAAAGAGAGAGGAGTGTGTGCACTTGTGTGCCTGCCTGCGTGCCTGCCTGCGCGAGTGTGTGAGCCTGAGCTGTGGTGTGCTATCGCAGGCTCTGCTACTGGCCGCCTGGGTGCAGAGTCTAGCTCCTCTGCGCCTAACTGTGTGGTGAGTTGGGCAATTTACTCCACTTTTTGTTTCTTCAATTTTATCATCTATAAATCATGCATCCCAGCAGAACCTAGCTACACTGTGTGGACATATGAGTAGTTTCCAGCTCTTGGAACATCTGTGAACCTGCAAAGGTTTCCCATTCTGATCATGCATGCTCGTGAGACCCACCTCCTTGCAGAACTGATGGTGATGATAGTAAGCCCTCCTGTGGACGTGCACTTGGTAGTTTGTGATGCACTTAGCATCCCTGGGAGGCAGCCCCTTAAAAGATGCAGGCACCAAGGCATAGAGACTTGTGTAAGGTCCTATAAGCTGTAAATGGCAGAACTGGGTCTGAGTTGGAAGGACAAGGTGTATTATAGGTGGGCAGAGGAAGGCTCTTGCAGAATCCATGTCTCCCATTCCCTTATGATTTCAGGGTGACCATTGGGACAGCAATTAGGCCTCTTGCCCGGGATTTAGTCCACAAGTCTCAGAAGCACAAACATCCTTAATGCAGAGTCTCTCTTCTTCCCTCTCCTCCTTCTCATTGAGATTTAATAGTTTTAATCCATCTAACTGCTTAACATTTTGTACTTTTAGAAATGCATCACTTTTTATTATTATAAAAGTGATAACTGTATGGTATAGAAAATACAAACAAAGAAAAAATAGAAACAAATTTAGCAGCAGAAGTGTTTTCTGCCTTCTTGGAATATCCCCCTAGTCCCTCAGTGTGACCAGTGATGCTCTCCAGTAACACAGAATCTTTATTTGGGGACCCCCTCAGCCTCCAGTTTCATACAACATGATATCGTATGAAAATTACAAGTTCACACAGGATTATTGATTGCAATGATTTCTGACCTGCAAGTGGCTCATGTACTTAGACAACATCATGAATCAATAGTTTTTAAAGTGGCTTCTTAATTTAAAAATAAGTTAAAACCCTTACCCTTGATGTGAAATTTCATATAATCCTCCAAAAATTCAACTTGGTTCATGGATTTGAAAATGCCCCATTGCCTTAGTTCTACATCTTTGATCCTATTAGTAGTGGGTTGTTTTATCAAGAAAATAAATCTTGTTCTAGAGTTTCAATAAACTGTTACCGTGCATCACAGGACTCAGAGCGGTAGGAAGAGAGAGTAGGTGAGCTACAGTTACAGGGCCAGGCATTGAGCATGGATGGCTATGTGTACAAAGGGCGGGGAGGGCGGGAGCAGGGCGCTGACTTCCGCCTGCCGGGAGAGAGGGTCTGATGAGGCTTTCCAGAGGAACCCAGCCTTGAACTGGACCTTCAGGGAACATCAGGAGGCAGGGAAAGAGTTGATGGATATGGCCAGGGCACGGGACTGGATGTCTGGGGTGGAGAGGGCAGGAGGGGTCCACAGAATCAGCAGATGCAGTGGAAAAGGAAGGTGTGGGAATCCGATTACCAAGGACCTGAGCGCCATGCTGGGAGTGTGGCCTTCATAGGCCCTGGAGTAGTGCTCCCATCTTGCTCAACACTTTCCAGCTCTGCATCCCTACCATAGTGTGAATGACCTGACCTACTGAAGAGGATGGGGAGAGAAGGACACAGCCTCACACCCCCGGGGAAGGGTGCCAGAGGCTTTCAGTAAAGGGTGGAGAAGAAAATGCAGGAGAAGGCTGGGCTCTGGGAGAAGAGGGAGGCTGGGCCCTGTCCCTTGCACTTCGCCAACCCCCTTCAGGACTTCTCTGAAAAGTTCTTGTGTTTCTCTTACCAAGTGTCTGTCATCAGCTAAGTTGCTTGTGAATATTCAAATACACACACATACACCCCCACCCAAAGGAAAGCAAGTCATGTACTGTTTTTTTCCAAGAGTTTTAAAATGGGAATGTAGGACATAGGAAAATACTACTTAGGAGATGAGGAAAATCAGAAGAGAAACAGATAGTGAACAGACCAAAGCGAGGAGGCCAAGTCTAATCTTCTGAGGTGTGTTTTGAATTTTGGCTTTTGGCTTTTTAGGTTTTCTGACTTGGGGACAATGGAAATAAGAGGCAAATGCTGGCTCTATCACTAGTGACTTGAGTTTTTCTTGGACAGATTCTGGCCATCTGGGTCCTGTCAGGTGAGAAATGTTTTCTGCAGCTGTGAAAGCCCTGGCATCCCCTGAGTTAATAAGTGGGTCACAGAGAGAACCAAACTAGCTTCTTTCCACCCAGCTCTCATTCCCTGCCTGGCGCCCCGCAACCTCCTGCCACTCAGGAAGGGAGCCAGGAAGTCCTGGAAACAGCTGGTCCTGCTCTGTGTGGTGGCCCCAGACCAGCTAACCCTCACTCTCTGAGTTGCTGAAACTGTGGGTGGCAGAGGGACTGAGTTGGAGGAGGTTGGGGACCAGGACATGCCTGAGGGCAGAGGGGAGAACCCAGGGACCTGGCAAAGCCGGCTCCCTTGCCTTGACCTCGGACATCTGTGGCTGGAAGCTTCTCTGGAGGTGACTCACTCCATCCTGGCTGCTGGAGGGTGTGATGCGTGTGGGGAAGAGGTGACAGAGAGATGTGGGATTCACCTCTAGGGGACCGACCAGTGGGGGCAAGAGGCTGAGGACCAGGAGGCCCTCTTGTCTGTGCTTCCTTCTGAGTTCTCAAGTCAACTCTGTTCCTAAAATGTTTAAAAAGAGGCACAAGTAGGAAGGAAACGGGTTCTGCCTGCTGTGGCCGGCTACCTCCGTACACCAAGGCCTGAGGAGTCACACCCATCTCTACAAGACGCCCAAGCACCTTATGGACACTGTTAGGGGCCGTCACTCCAGTCCCAGGAAGCAGAAGGGCAGCAGCTCCCTAACCATGACTGAGTGGTGGAGTTTGCTCCAATCCCAGCTGCTTGGCTGTGGTTGGGTTATGGTTGGGTGTCCTCCAAGGCTTCGTGTGTTGAAATTCTATCTCCATTGTGAGCTCTTAAGAGGGTGGAAACTTAATCCAACTATGAAGTTTGGAGATGGGGCCTTTGGAAAATGATTAGGGTTAGATAAGATCATTAGGGCAGAGCCCTAATATAAGAAGAGAAACAGAGCCCAAATAGACACTTGTGTATGTTCCCTGTCTCCTGCCAAGTGATGTGCCATGCTGCCTTGAGATACTGCCAGCAGAAAGGCCACCACTAAATGAGGTCCTTAAACTGTGTGCTTCTAGAACTGTGGACCTAGTGTCCTAAATAAACCTATTTTCTTTATAAAGTAGCCTCCTTCAGATATTTTGTTAAAACAACAGAAAAACAGACCAATACACTGACATTCTGGCATATCTCATCTGTACACCTCCCTGAACCGAAGGAGTGGAGATTCCTCATGTTATTAAAGCCCAATAGAATTAAAGAATGAATTTAGTATGACACTCCAGACTTCTTCTGAAAAGGACATGTGACTCCCTCAAGGCCAGATAAATCTGTACTTAGTGACACTTTCAGCTGCCATTTATACCTGTAGCTTTTAAGTAAAAATCATTCAGATGTCCTTTCGAGACTCAATTGCAAAACAGGGCTCTGTTCTTTGATAAACTCTAAATTGATAAACCAAAGTCCCACAAAGTTCAGCCCAGCAGAGTCAGGGGAAGACTTGTTCTTCTCCAGAACCTGGTTCCAGAGAGAACTTGAAAACATTTGTTTCACTGATCACGTAGGTCCTGTAGGTAAACCAGCCCCAAACTTTGTTAGTCTAAGGAGTTCATATTCCATGAAGACTTGGTCTCGTATGTCATGTAATTAGGAATTAACACGCCCAGAGTAGTGGCCATGATGTGTCCTTATTTATTCATGCCAAACGAGCCAATGAACACATCTCAAATTAACCTCTTTTATATAGGTATTTTATGGTATGCACTATGGTTCTTAAGAGAGAGTACAATTGATTCTCTAGAATACAATACAATAGATTCTCTAGAGTTTCCAAAGTCTAACTTTGATTTCTAAGTCTCTGGCTTTCATTTATCCTGCCCACTGTCCAAAAAATTCTCCTCCACTCCTTCTTCTCTTCTCTCCCTCCCCATTAGCTGATTACACCACCTCAGTGTCCCCTTCTTTTGCCCTCCTCACAATGATCCCATATTTGGTGTAGGGAAGTCTCATGCACAGGCAAGTGAATACAGTTAGAAGTATCTGGAGTCCACAACTTATTATCAGGGTGACTTTGACAACAGAGCATCAGTGCCTCAGTTTCATTGTCTGTAAACCAGAGATGATAATAGCACCTACCTTGTAAGAGTGTAAGGAGTAAATGTGACAATAGAGACAGTTCCTGGCACATAGTAAATAATAAAGTGTTAACTGAGCTGCCGCTGCTGAAATTTCTCTGAGTAGCTCATCAGCAAAGCCCATTAGAGGCTCTGTTCTTGGGGTCACTAATGAATCACTCCTTATTAAAATAAGATACTCTAATATAACCATTCTTCTTGGTTCCAGTTTAACAACATTTAACAGAAAACGAACTAAACAAGGATATGGTGAGAGCCCAGAGGGACTCAGTTTCTGCATCTGCAGAATGGCTGTTTCATGCCAGGGATATTTCAGGGGTCAAGTAAGATATCAGGTATGAATGCAAGAGTGAAGGACTGAGCAGAGTTGAAGGCTGCTACTGTTCCCCTCCTGGAAGAGCAAGTGCTTCTCTGTTCTACCCCCTGGTTTCCCTTCACAGTACCCAAAGGGCCTCAGCACAAGAGGAGGGAGGCCTGGCAGTCAGAGGCCATGTCAAGGGTGCATGGAGCCTGGACTACTGGGGAAAACTTTCCTGGCTATCTTTCCTTCTACTACCAAGTCATCACTAATCACAGCCAGGCCTGGTCAGTGCCTTGACCAGGGAAAGTGGACCCCACTCCAGAGCTGCCCATCTCAGACTTGCTCTGTCCTTTCTTTTCCTGAAACATCTGCTCACATCTGCTGCCCCACTCCTGGCCTCTGCTTCCTCCTACCCTTCTCTGTTCCTGCTTCCTCCCCACTTCTCATTGTTGGTCAAGCTCCCAACACAGCACAGAGCCTGGCCTGGCCAACAGGAGCCCCGTGCCCTTGCCCGCTGCAGCCCCTCCTTCCCCCGCTGCCTCCCACGTCCTCTCTTTACTTGGTTAGTTCACATCAAGAGCCACTCTCTGCCAGGCACTTTGATGGGCGTGGGACATAATGGTGTCACAGACAGATATGGTTCCCACTCTCACTGTGTCACTGCCGTAAGAGCTGTGTGACCTCGGGCGAGACCAGGGCTCAGGAAATGTGTCTTCCTCCCACCCCTTTCTCTGACACCCAGGTGTTCTCCCTTCTGTGATTTCTGTGGTTGAGCGCTGACTGAGGCCTGAATGCCACAGAGGTGGGACTGCAATTTGAGTGACAGCTCAAGGACATCAGACTCCGTGCCCATTCCTGCCACATAACTATAAAAGACCACTTCCTCAAAGCTAACTTATTCACTTTCTATTTTTAAAGCCATAACCCAAACCAACCCTAATAGCCATGCAGTTCATTGGCCAAATCCCCAAATGCCCAGCAGAGAGCAGGGGAGCTGCTCCTCCCTCCCTGTGGCCACCAGCCCTGCCGGAGAGCCCAACCCGCCCACACTGCTGCGCTGTGGAGTGGCCCCGGGTTTCTCCCAGGGCAGTGCCCTCGGCAGGAACCCAGCACCCAAGCTGTCTTGGCAGAGTGAGGGCTGCCTTCTGCAGACCACGTTCTCCCACAGTGGCCTCCAGGTGGAATCCGGGTGTGCCTCCTGTGTGGCAGGACAGCGGGACTGTGGTCACTCCAGGAGGCCCATCCGGAGTGACTTAGGCTCCTGGGAGGGGTCTTCCAGACTTGTCTCGAATCTATATTTGCACAGTAAACACACTGATTTCATTTATATTGCATGTTATAAATCAATAAAAATAGCAGTATTCTATAAAGATGTGTGTATTCATACTTTACACAAGAGTGAGGGAACAGAGTGTCCCGAAAAAGTTTATTACCATAACGTTGTGCTGGGTGACTTAGGGGTTTGGAGATGGGTGGTGATTGATTCTAAAGGCCACCGTCCTGGGAGGGAACTTGGGTATGGTGAATCCCTGATGACAGGGAGTTAGAATGATCTTGGACAGGCCTAGGACCATTCTGGGCTTTAATTTCAAGATCTGTAAAGCTAAGATGAAAGTTTCACTGCCTCTGGACTCTAGAGAATCAATCTAACAAGCCAGCAGGTGCAACAGGCTCTCGTGGGGAGTGGAGTTCTGCATACATGGAGGAGCGTCATCGTTTTTATTGCAGTCTGGTACCCAGGGGCCTCACCGTGTCACATTGGTTTCCATACATTTCCTCTAGAAGCTTCTTCCTGTTTCCTCCTGTCTCCTGCCTCCCCTGCCCAGAACTCAGGGGCAGGAACCTGGCAGCTTCTGGGGTTGACTCAGCAGCACATGCTTGCTTGGGTCATGACCTCAGATGTCCCTTGGAATCTGTTGTGCTAAATCCAGTTTGTTCTGACTCTATTTTGACAAGACTGTGAGTGTGCACATGTCCTGTGAGTTGGGTGGTAAAGGGGGACTGGGCAGGACTAGACTTCCTTATCATAGTTCTGAGCTGTGACTCTGGCCACAGAGTTCCCGCCTCATCTAGCTTCATCGGAGCCCACACCTGGACACTCCCAGCAGCCTAGAGCCACAACTTCTGCAATGTTCTCCAGTGGCTCAGCATCCCAGGGCTTCTTCGATGACAGCCACAGCAAGCTCCTTCACCTGTGGGGACATGGAACACGTGCAGGTCTTGGCCTTCTCAGCCTGCTCCTGCTGCCAGGCCTACCTACTTGAGACAGATTCGAGAAGGGTCCAGGCTGGACAGGGCTCAGAGTGCGTCTGGTGCCCCCTTTCCTTCTCCAGATGGAGACTGGATACCTGGGAGGAGAAGCAGCTGACCTGGGCATGGTTAAATTTAGATTGTGAGAATCTTAACAGCAAACTTGACTAGGTTAAATAGTTTCCCCTAAATTCATGAAGATCTGGTACCTGTGGATGTGACTTTATTTGGAAAAAGGATCTTTGCAGATGTAATTAGTAAAGTTGAGGTCATAGTGGAGTCAGATGACTCCCAAATTTAATGACCATTGTCTTTATCAGAAGGGTGTGTGAAGACCCTGACACAGGGTGGAAGCCTCCATGACAGCATAGGTGGTGACTGGAGTGACGGGGCTGCTAGCCAGAGAGTGCCAGGATTGACAGCCACCAGCGGCAACCAGCAAGAGCAAGGGAGCCTTGGGAGGAGCAGGACCCTGCCGACACACCCGATTTCAGTCTTCCGGCCTCCAGAACTGGGAGAGAATGAATCTGTGTGGTTTTACACCATCCCATTTGTGGCACCTTGTTCCAGGAGCCCTGGGAAGTAATGCACAGGCCAGGGCTCTTCCTGCTGTTTCCTGGAGAGGCAGCCACAGCGACACAGCTAAGCCTCAGGGGGCACTGCGCTTACACACATCATTGCATCTAGTCCCCACAGCAACTCTATAAAGTGGGGCGTTTTTTTTCTATTTGTAATTTTGAATAGCAACAAATTCACATGGTGCAAAAATGTAAGTTACCACAGTGAAGTCTCCTTCCCACCTTACCTCAGCCCATCCTCCTGCCACTCAGTTTTCTCCTCTGTGGGTAGCCATTGTGATCAGGTTTTTCCAGAACCTTCTGGGGCTGCTGTATAGAGAAACCCGCAAATTAGCAAAAACTATTTCCCTCTCCAACATACAGCTTCTTTAAAAAAAAATTGAACATACTATATTCTGTCCTGGACATACTGTCCTTCTGTCCTTGTCTTGGCAGCATTGAACCCAGGCAACACGTGGACTTCTTGACACTCCCTTCTCTGGAACCGCCCTGCTCTGTCCTCGCCTTGTGCATTGTGGACCACTCCTTTGCCAGCCTCCGGTTCTCGCTCCTGCGCTCTCCCAGGGCTGCCTCTCTCCTCCCCCAACTTCCCCACTCAGCAAGTAGCACCACTTCCACGCCCCGGCTCAATCCAGTGCCCAGAAGACACCCCATCCCCATCCACCCACACTCCTGGGGCTCGGCTCCTTCTGCTTCCCCCATCTGCATGCTCATCCTGTGTCCAGCAGCCTTCTAGCAGGTGTCTTCCCTTCCATTCTTAACCTCCACACAGCAGTCAGTATGATCATCTTAGGGCTTTGGTCACTGCCTTCTACCTTTAGAATAAAGCCCAGATTCCTTCCTGGGTTTCTAAAACTCCTGCCTGTCTCTCCAACCTCTCCTGGCACTGGGGCCTCCAGGCACCCACCCCTTGCCCCAGCCTCACTGTTCTTCTCTCAGTTTCTTGCATGCACCAAGTTCTCTTTGAACCAGGACCTTTGCAAATATGTTCCCTTTACCTGGAAGGTCCTTCCCACGATTAGTTCCTCTTCCTTTGGGGTTCGCAGAGGCCCTCCCTGACTCTTCTGTTACTTTCTATTTCAGCTCATGGTTGGTTTCTTGCATAACACTATGACTACGATCGTGACCATGTTCACACAATGTTTTTTTTTTCCACTCTGTTTTTTTCTATCTCCGGCACAGGCAAACTCCACAGTGGCAAGGACCATGTCTACTTCATTTGCCTGTGTATCCCTGGAGCTCAGCAGCCTAGCTGGCCTGGAAAATCTTTCAATAAAGTTCTATTGAATGAAGAAACAAATGCCCATTTTACAGATGGAGAACACGAGGGTCAGAGTGGCTGCACAGCTTACCCAAGGCCACACACAGTGAATAGGTAATAGAGCCAGGATATGACAGCAGGCAGTCTGGTTCTAGAGAAAAGTTTATACGAGAGAAACTGGGATGCAGAAGGGAGAGAAAATTGGTGTTGTAGACATTTGATTTTCCCACAGAGAGGGGAAAATCCCACACTCTCTTTACAGTGGAAACCAGACCTCCCCAAAGGCTTAGTCTCTGCTAGTGTAGTACCTAAGAATCTAACATGGAAGGTCAGGAATAGGAGGTTACCCTGACAGTAGTTTATTGCCTGCTTTTCAAACCTGCAGCCTCTTTGAATAAGACAGACTTTTTCAGGTCTGTTGGCTAAAAGGGAAAACGGTTGAATCGGCCTTACAGAAATCTGGAACTTTTAAAATATTCATCTCCTTCCTTGTCACGCAAAGAAGTTCAACCTTTATTAAGCAGTTTGACTACCACAGGGAGCCACAGAAGTGGGGAGCAGGGCCTGGGGAAACGGGCTGAAGCTCATAGCAATCCCTCTGGCAGCATCCATTCAGAGGGGAGGATGCATTGCTCCTCTGGCAGGGTGGCCACCCAGGGAAACCCCTCTCCCTCAGCTCAGCAGACAGGAAGCACACTGTGCACTGGGCAGCACATGCTCTTCCTTCCTTCTTCCCTGTGTTTGTTTCGAGAATTTCATAAGCAACACCTCCTCCCCAATTAAGGGCCTGCACAGGGGAGAAGAGCTATTCCTATGCCTTTTTTGTTTCTTTTTAAAACATTTTACCTTTTTTTTTAAAAGAAATATGAAATACACACAGAAAACTGCACTGCTCATAAATGTCCCAGATCAGATTATTGTTCAGCAAATATTTACTCCCCATGGGAGGAGCGTATTTCCCTGCTCCGTTGGTGTTGGGCTTGGATGTGTGACTTGTTTTGGCCAATGGAATGTGGGCAGCAGTAAAAGGACACTAGTCCTAAGTAAGACCTGAAGAGAACTGTGTCCTTTCATTGGCCCCTCTAGGCTCCTACCTTTCATTCTAAAAGGACATGCCCCGGACGGCTGCCAGTTAAAGGAGGAAGAGAGACGAGTGGGGCAACCCTGCCTTCAACCCACAGCCAAGGCCGACCTCGAAGAGCTGACCTCTAACCACTGCAAACCAATCAGCAAGAAATGTGTGCTTATTAACTACTACTGGCCTTGGGGGTGGCTTGTTATGGCAACAGCCAGCAGATACTGTAAGTATACAGCTTGGTGAATTTTCACAAACTGAATACAACTTTGTAGCCAGTGCATAGATCAATATAGACCTGCACTTGAGAGGTCTGGCCTCCTTGATACCCCATTCCAGTACTACATCCCCCCTAGGTAACTACTAGCTTGACAACTAACAAAGGAGATATGTCTGTTTTCTTACTTTAAATAAAGGAAATATCTAGAATATACCCATTTAGGTCTGGTTTCTTTTGCTCAATATCATGGTTGTAAGATTTATCCGTCTGTTATTGCATAAAGTTGTGGTTCACACATTCTCACTGCTATTGTGCAAATACACCTTAATTCATCTTCCCATTCTATTTTTCGGTTGTTTTTGTTTTCAGCCATCATAAACAACATTGCCACAAATTTTTAGTGTAGTATAAGACTTTGGTGAACATATATACACATTTCTGCTGGGCTTATTCTAGAAATGAAGTTGTATAAAGGTATATCTTAAGGTATCTGTGGGGTATGTCCTAGCAGTGAAATTATACAGAAGGTATGTGCACATTCAACTTTAGTAGAAACTGATGCACAGTTTCCCAAAGTTCTTGTATCGGTTTATCTCCCTGAGAGTTGGTGAGAGTTCTGATTGCTCCCCATATCCTCACCAAGGCTTGGTATTCCCTACTTTTAAAAGTTTATTCATTTCTATGGGTATGTAATGAGATTGTATTGTGGTTCTTAATTTGCATTTCCCTGATGACTAATAAACTTAAGCTATTCCCACATGTTTATTAGCCATTGGATATTTTCTTGTGAAGTGTCTGTTCAAGTCTTTGGTCCATTTTTCTACTGGGTTTCCTGTCCTTTTCTTATTAATTTGTAGAAGTACTTTATATGTTCTTGATATGAGTCCTATAAATATTTTAAAAAAAGACTCTCATTCTATGGGCTGCCTTTTATTTACTCAACAGTATCTTCTGATGAACTAAAGTTCTTCATTTTAATATAATACAATTTATCAATTTATCTTTTTTGCCCTTTCTAAGGAATCATTATCTGCTCCAAAATTATAAAGATGTTCTCCTATGTTTTGTTCTAAAAAATGTATTATTGTATGACTCAATTGGGATTGATTGATGTATGGTGTGAGGTGGGGGTTCCAGTATTTTTTTTTCTGTATATGAATATACAGTTGACCCAGAACCATTTATTATAAGAGTTGTCATTTCTCCCACTGCACTAGGAGGATATTGTTTTTTCTTTGAGAATTAATTTTTTTTAAAGTTATGGCTTTGAGAACAAGCTCTCAGACTTAAGAGACTAGATTCATCCCATCTTTCACATCCTTGCTGTGAATTTGGGGTAAGTTACTTTCTATCTGAGTCTCAGTTTCCTCATCTGTATTTAAGAGTAATAAAATTTTTCATCTCAGAGTCTTGAGTGCATCAAATGAGAAAATGCATTCACAGTGCCCATCAGTGAGCGCACAAGAGAAATCTGCTGTTACTATTTTCCTGATGTTAGCAGATTCGAAGTCAAATGGGATTTTTCTAATCCAGAAAAATGTATTTTCCATGTCTGCTCAACTCAGTTTCTAAGTCTCTGTGAAACCTAATGTAGGCCAGTCCATTGCTCCCAGCTGATTTTTTATTCCTCTCCATGTTCCCCAGCATCCTCGGGCACTTTACTCTAGGACCCTGACTATTGCCAGCTGTTGTTTTCCTAGACTCTACATAAATCAGCAAACTCGTCACATTATTTGCCATTTGTTTCCCCAAGTTCACTGCTGCTCAGCTTTTGAAGCCATAGATCCAACTTCCCTAGTGAGCTGGCATCACTGAATATACTTTTCTGGTTTGTTTGTGACACCCAGCCAGCTGTAGGCCTGTCCAGCAGGGAACCAGAGGATGCTTTTTGAGGTCAACATCCTGTCTTTGTGAAATTGCTTTGTAGAGAAACAGCTGTGAAAGAAGCCTGGTTAGTCAATGTCTTCGGCAATGAAGTTTTAACTCAAAGCAAAGCATAGATAAAATAAACATTGGAAAGTTCACCCATCAACCTAGTTAGTCATGTGATCTTGATTATTAAAAATGTTGTTTGAAACTTCTTGTGGTCAAGGAGAGTTTTTGGTCCTGCCCAAGCTGGGATGTCTAGATTGGAAATAAATTCCTCTGGGGTTTAACTTCTGTCTATGGAAATGTCAACAATTTATTCACATTTTTAAAAGGTTGCAAATATCACCATTGCTAATTTTTAAGATCAGGTTAAGTGTTTTTCAAGGGAGATGTAACTAAAATGGTCTGGTTCTACAACCTGTTTATAAGACCGTGTCAAAGCTGTTCCCAGCCTCCTGGGTATATTGCACATTCGTTCAACCTGTGCACATGCATGAACTACCATGCTGTGCCAGGCTTCTGCTGGGTGCAGGGGTAAAGAGACAAATGTTCCACCTTTTGAAGTTCTTTTATTTCACTTAAATTGTAACACAGCACACAGTATTTTATAAGGTAGGTAGATATTTTCAGAACCAAAGTTGGTCTTACTTTTAAACATTTTATGTCATGACTGTTTTTATACTCTGACTGTTTTTATACTCAACACATTTGCCCCAGTCTTTCACCTGGAGGTTCTTCTCCCTGGGCGAAGGTCCTGTGTTTCTCCCTGCTGAGTAGAGATGTTCAATTTGGCTTGATCATTGATGTGTTCTACTTTGATTCCCACCAGGGAACATCTCTTTATTTGCTACATTTATTTTCAAGCTAAATCAAGTATATATAAATTGGTATCCAAAGTCTTCTTGGTCTAGTTACCTGACATCTATAGCAAGATGTGTATACCTTTTAAAAGTGACCTTGGAGATATTTAGAAGTTACATCTCTCCACGGAGTGAGAATTTACTGGGAACATTTCATCAGATGTTAAAGCTTCCTTATTCAGTTTCCTCCATTGCAAAACAAAATTATGTGAATATTTCAAATTGCAAAGGTTCTCATGCCATATATTAGTTACGTGTCTGTAACATTAAATCATTGTTTGGCTCATGGTATAAATTTTGTATTTTCAAAACTGTGTTTTACTATAGCTGGTTCTTCAAGTCACATCATGTCTTTTGCAGTTACTCTCCATACCAGCAGTTTCCAAACTTTTTGGAATAAAAAATGCTTTTCATCAGTTAAAATTTTTTGAGCATCTCTTTCCCAACATGTTTTGTTTATTTACCAATTATGCAATGGAAAGAAAGTGGAATGAGGACCTCCACATTTTGAAGAAAGCTACTATCATGTTCTGATGGATTTATGACAGTAAGACTTGTCCAAAGTTCACAACCCCCATCCCAGCTAAGGCAAGCCTAACAACTTCAAGATTCATGTCAGGGAATTTGGAAAAGTACAGAAGACTTTTGCTCTCTCCTCTGCTTCCTGTGGGGAAGGGAATGGGAGGCACTGACCCTACTTCAAGTCAAATGAGGGGACGTTAAGGGAACTACTCAAAAGTATGGGAAGTGTCTGCAAGAAAGTGGGGAAGAGGACAAATGGGAAAGAAGTTTCTTGAAAGAAACTGAAAGCATCCTGAGGTATAGGTGAGTAGGTTACATGATGACCACAGACCACTGTGGATACAGAGATCCATGGAGATGAGAAGCTCCCTGTGATGTGGGACAAGGAAAGAGAGCAGAGGTAGGAACAGCCTGCACTGACTCAGACAGCAGGGCAAAGACACTGGAGTCCCCATGGACCAAGAGTATGGTCCAGAGTACTGTTAAGTCTGAGGCATCAGGAGGATGACTGTATTAGTCTGTTTTCCATCACTATAACAAAACACCCAAAGCTAGGTTCTTATAAAGAAAAGGAGCTTATTGAGCTCACAATTTTAAAGGTTGAAAATCCAAGCAGCATCACACCAGCTCTGGTGAAGGACCCCCCGGCTATGTCACATAATGCCAAATGGCATCATGGTCAGAGCCCATAAAAGAGGGAGAAATCACATGGTGAGTCAGGAAGCTCCAGAGTGAGACTTGCTCTTTATAACAACACCCTCTCACAGGAACTAAGTGGGGTCCCACATTAGCTACGTTCATCTCTTCTGAGGGCAGCACCCCATGACCCAATTACCTCCCACTAGACCCCACTTCTTAAAGATATACCACCTCTCAATACCACCATACCAGGCACAAAGCTTCCAATAGTTTAGGGGACACAAACAAACCATATCCAAATCATAGCACGACCTATGGAGATTCCAGTGGTAAAAATATAGGAGGTGAATGTTGGGAGGTTGTAAGAGGCTCTTCAGAGAGCACATTGCTTGTGACAGGGACCAGGAATGGCGTGTGGATCTCCATGGGAATAGAGGGAAGTAGAGCAACATCTCCAAATAACACAGAAATGGGGCTCCAGAAACAGACAGGATTTGGTGAATGCCTACCTCAACAAAAGCTGAATAAAATAGCAAGATTGAACAAGACTTGGCCTCTCTCCCTCAGATGGCCCTTGGCTCTGCCCTCAGCCTGGGGAACTGCAGTAGGAGAGGACCAAAGATATGAAGAGCAGATAGCGGGAAAGCAAAGAGCAGCCTGCAGTCCCCTGCTCCCTATGGCAGGTCCTCAAGCCATGGGTCAGGCCTGAGGACAGGAAGAAAGTGTGTCGAATTCAATGTTGGCTTGAAGTTTTGATTTAGAATGGGCTGAACTTTTTAATACTTGAACATGAGACTATTGTATAAGCTGAAAATGACCAGAAAGCTGAGTTATCTGTCCAAGATGTCAATAAGGATAGGAAATCCTGATCCAAAAAAGCATGTCTGAAGTCATGTGATGGAATTAGGAAGTTATTTTTCTGCTTGTACTCTACCAAATTAGTCCACCTGATAAGGTTACTGAAAAAAAAAATTTCTTCCATTTTTCTTTGCTCTTTCCTTCCTTCTCAGGTAAAAATCAACACAAATGCTCATCCTGATGTTATTTTCTTGTGTCCCCGCTAGATCCTGCAACTCCTGGGTGAGCACCCACTTTGGAGGCCAGGACTCCACACCTGGCACCTTTGGGTGGAAAGCAGTCTGGTGATTCTGTGAAGACCAGGGCTTCTGGAGACCAAGTCGCTCTACTCAGTCTGAGCTCGAGTGGCCACTAAGCTGCCTAGGCTGATCACCTGTTCATTCATTCAACACATTTCCTGCCTGCTCGGCTCCAAGAGTCACTGGCAAATGAAATAGACAACGTATCCATCCTTGAGAAGCTTACAATTAAATGATATTAGAAAACATACCATAAAAACACAAACGTATAACTACAAACTGTGGTTAGTATTGTAGAAGTGGCAGTTAAAAAAAAAAAAGCAAAAAGTACAATAGTAAGGATAATGTGTGGTTGGTGGGCAAGTGTGGGGGACAATGTGCTGGCAAATCTCTAAGCTGCTCAGAAGCTAAAAAAATACCAAAAGAAAAGCTAGTCAGGAGTGGTGGTGCATGCTTGTAATCTGTGACTTGGGAGACTGAAGTAGGAGGATCCCAAGTTCAAGATCAGTCTCAGCAAATTAGCAAGACTCTGACTCAGACTAAAAAATAAAAAGGACTGGGGATGTGCTCAGTGGTAAAGTGCCCCTGAGTTCAATCTCCAGTATCAAAAGAGAGAGAGAAGAGGAGAGGAGAGGAGAGGAGAGGAGAGGAGAGGAGAGGAGAGGAGAGGAGAGGAGAGGAGAGGAGAGGAGAGGAGAGGAGAGGAGAGGAGAGGAGAGGAGGGAGCAATTGTTATGCTTTAAATTGGAGCCCTCCCCTGGGAATTACTCCTTGGCTCAGGCATTGATTTGTTGCCTGACATTTCCTTTCTGGACTTAATTTTTTCAGAACCTTCCAGTGGCCCTCAGGTTGTATTTTGGCAGGGAATTTTGAAAGCGCCATCAATGGAGCAAGCCATTCCATTTGCTTGTGTGGCCTTTGCATGGTCTGAGTGAGCTCTCCTGAAGAGGAATGACTTTTTCTGGAGGAATGAATAACTTCAGAAGACAAATGCAGAAAGTTTGCTCTTTCTGTGTGTGGATTTGGATTTGAGCACTTGCTGTGCATGAGGCAGTTACACATCAAATGTGGATTGATTGGTTGATTGATCGGTTGAGGGTAATGGATAGAAATCTGAACTCAGTTTTTAAAATCCTGAGTTCTAGTCCTGACTCAGCAAATATTTGCTGGGTGAGTCTGAGCCAGTGACTTACTTTTCAGAGCCTTAAAGATGCAAATCGTTACATCAGATCAATCAAGAACTGAAAGGGGACAAAGGCTGTTGTTGGTGTTCCTAAAAATTTCCCTGGGCTATTCAAATGTGCAGCTAGGATTGAGAATTGCTTGTTTATATGGTTTTCTTCCCATTGAACTGGGAACTGGATATCCAAGGTTCCTAGCACAGTGTCTGTCTTATAGAAAATTTGAAAAATAGGTTTTATTGTTGTTGTCATTATTGTTTTAAACAGTACTGGGAATAAGACCCAGGGCCTTAGGCATACCAGGCAAGTGCTCTACCACTGAGCTACACCCCTACTCTAAATACATAAATAAATAAATAAGACTGATTTGTAGCATTTGCCAATCCTCCTGATGTAAACACTCCCATTGTGTCAATTTGCACCTATGAATGACTTAACAATAACTCAGAAGATTCCTGAGTATCCAGCAGCCACCCTCCCAAGCTTGCGCTGGCTGTCTTCAGCTGAGCACAGCAAGGGAACGAGTGAGTTGAACATATGCAGTGTTTGGGACAATGCCTGCCTCATAAAATGCCGTTATCATATGCTTATTATTACTCATATGCTTATAGACAGAACTTCCTGACTCTACCAGAACCCAGGGGAGCTGAGAGACAGGACTGTTTTTTTCCAGTGTTTTGAGTAGAAACCTGTAAGGACTGACACTTAGGGCAACAACCTCACACAGTCTAAATGATTTATATTCCAGGGGACACACAACAGAAAAAAGTCACATTTTATGATAGTTTGCAGTTTATGAAGCATTTCCATGGCTCTTTCTCCTCTTTTGATACCCACAGCAATCCAATGAGGTAGGTAGGACTTCCCATTTTGCAGATGAAAAATTGAGGTTCAGAAAGTTTGTGACTTGTCGGGACCACCCAGCTTCTGTCAGTGGCTGCCATTTAACTTCCAGGAGGCACTTATGTAGGACACGAGATTTCCCTAACCAGGGACCTCACCTGACCTGGAAGAGGTGGGAAGAGGAGGGTGGATGATCTCATCTACTCAGCAAAAGCTCAGGACACTCACAATGCGAGGGCTGATACTGTGAAGATGGTTCATCCAGCCTTGATAGCGCCGGTGAGCATTCTCAAGGAAGGAATCTCGAGGGAAAGATCACTAATTCATGATAAGGATAAAGCAGACCCAGCTCTTGCTGGTTTTTTTTTTTTTTTTTTTTTAATTTTTCATTGTCAGTGTATCTTTTTATTTTATTTATTTATATGCGGTGCTGAGTATTGAACCCAGGGCCTCACATACACCAGGCAAGCCCTCTACCACTGAGCCACAACTCCAGTCCCAACCAGTTCTTGCTTTTTAATGTGAGCTTGAGTTACTGTGATAATTAAGTTTGGTGGTTAAGGGCATGGTTAAGGGTGTGAGAAGCCACGCGATCTGTAAAATGCCAAGAGTGGCTGCCTGGCTGGCTGGTGAAGCACGCGCGGTGCCACATTATAGAGATCGGCGGTGTCTGCCAAATTGCCCAGCTCCTGGGGTGGGGTGGGGTTGGGAAAGAGCTGTGCAGACTGAGAGCCTCTTCTTACCAAATAGCAATGCTGTGTCTTTAGGCGATGCAACATGCCCCCTTCTGTATTTAGATTCAGCAGGAAGGAGTGTTGGAAGAAGGCACATATGCATGACCCTCATGACATTTAAATATGCCATTGGTCCTGCAATGTATCACATGCTCAGAATGGGTTCATCAAGATGGCGGGTGGGTTGGGGGGTGATTCTTCTACAGTTTTTCCTGATTCTTGGTGGCTTAAGTAGGGTGCTTGCAAGAGGACCTGGGGGAGAGGAGCTCTCGGTGGACATAGATAGAGCAAAGGGTCCATGGAGAGGAGTGAATGTGTGTCCCCTCAGCCCTGCCAAGTCAACCTCTGTAGAGCTGGCTCCGGATTACATTTCAATGGAAAATTCCAGAAATGCATGAACATACAGGAAGTGTTAAACAATGGGAGAGAGACTTCTGGAAGTCCATTTTTTTTCTAACTTAAAGATTTCTTTTAATATGAAATTGGTAATTACAAAAGATTTACCTCCAGACCTTTGTTATTTTGTCTAGCATTGCTCAGAAGTCAGGCAGTGTCCAGGGAGAAAGTGGGTTCCAGGGAGCTTTTGCTGTGCGGTCCCTAAGGGCCAGACCCTCTGCTTACTGCTGACTGCATTATCTCATTTCATTACCTCAATCAGTAATGTGAAGCAGTTGCCGTTATCCACATTTTGCAAGAGAAGCAAGATGCTCAGATGGTCCACCCAGGAGGCAGGAGAAAACAGGGGAATTAGAACCAAACTCTGTGCACCCAGCTCCTCTGAGCCCAGTGCTCTAAGCACAGGCAGCTCAGCTTGGACCTGGACTGGTTCCCTCCTTGCTCCAGGCAGAACGATTGTTTAATGTACCCATGCATATTGCATTATTGACACAGAATGAGGACTAAAATTAATTATGTACTGTTGGCGAGCCCTGCATGAGACCCTGTGAGAGGCAGCTTGACATAACCGGAGGAGGAGCGGCTTTGGAAAGAGAAGGCCCTGCATTCACGTTCTGCTGGTCAGCCGCACAGTTTGAGGAAACTTAACCTTTCTGATCCTATTGCTCTTATCTACAAAAGGAGTATAATACTACTACAAACTCTTCTTGATAGAGTTGTTGTGAGGATTTAGTACGTGTTGTGAATATTAGCATTATCACATATTCTTCATAAAACTAAACTTAGGCCCAAACACATCCAATACAACCACACAATCTATGATTTTGTTCAAAATGGACTTTGGACTTTCATTATTACTGTCTTCAATGATATCCTCTCCCTCTTTTGGAGATAGGAATGCGTTTGCCACTTCTTAATGTCAACTGCTTTCCTTAATTCTCAAAATATCCTCCACGTGACTTTATTAAGTCACCCTGGAACTTGGGACTGTATTCTCTTCTGATTCATGGGACAATAAAAAAAGGTGCTGAGAGGGAGAGGGAGGGGAAATCTTTAGTTTGTTCACTTGTCCTATGTTATTTAGCATATTCTACATATTATACCATGTTATTATTACATACATGTCATTTAGTACCGACTATGTGAGGTACTATGGAAGACACAGATGTGAAATGCCCAATCTCTGTCCCCCAAGAAGTGCACAATTTAGGGAAAAACAAAACAAAAAAACAGAAAGCAAGGCAAAAAGGGTTATACTCCTGAAACATGGTGTCTCCAAGGAAATGTGGCATCCAGGGCTGGAGGAACATGCTCTGGTTTGGGCACTGCTGTAGTCTGGGTGTTGACTGTCTCCTGGGGGCCTGTGAGTTAAAGGTTTGACCCCAGCAGGGTGCTATTGGGAGGTGGGGCTTTATGGGAGGTCTTTAGGTCATTGGGAGCATGCCCTTGAAAGGAATTGTGGGACCTCAACCTCTTCCTCTTTGCTCCTTGACTCTTAATGTGAGTGGTTCTGCTCCAATACATACTCCTTCCATGATGTACTGCCTAACTATGAACCCAAAGCAATGGGGCCAACCAAACATAGACTGGAACATCCAACACTGTGAGCTGAAGTAAACTTTTTCTCTTTATAAGTTAGTTATCTCAGGTTATTTTATTATAGTTACAGAAAGCTGACTAACACAGGCATCATGGAGGAAGAAGAATTCGGACAACTGACTTAACCTTTCTGTAATCTGGATAAGTTGTTAATCTTTAGGCCAACCTCTGAAGAGTGGGTGTGGTTTGGTGGAGATTCAGGAAGAGGAAGAGCAAGTAGGGGTTTATGGAGAAATATACAGGATATGACAAGGATCTATCTGTCTGCCTAGTTGGAGCTTTTAAGTTTTGCAAGAGGAAAACAAGAGATGATTTAGATGGGTGTCGGAGTGTGAAAACCTTTGCACATATTTGACTTCAGTGGGGAAACACTGACCCAGGATTTCTAAAAGAGGAGGGACATGAGTCCAACTCAGAGGAGCTGTCAATTAGAAGAATCGGAGCCTGGGGGAAGGGCTGCTAGTGCAAAGGTTATTGGTTAGGTGAGAGAGAAAAGGTTGAGAATTAGAGAAGCTGGGATTACTGCAAGAGAGGTGTCCAAGACAGAAGCTTCTAGAATGAGCCCTGTGAGTTCCTGACAGATCTGCTATGTGGGACCTTGCTTAACTCTCTGAGTCTCAGGTTCCATCACTGGAAAGTAAAGAGGTTGGACCAGAAGGTGATTTTTAAATGTCTCCAGCCTTGGCCTCTCATATCTTCCTGATATTTTTGTCCTTGTTCTTCAAGCTTGCTGGCCCATGTGGCTGGACAGGGAGGACCGCTAGGCCTCCCTGCCAAGCCACCCCTGCCCCCCAGCAGCCCCAGTCACATTCTTAACAGCAGGTGGCTTTCCTTTTGTAAAACCTCACAGAGGCGCCCGACTAATCAAATCAGTTATGTTTGCTTTGACTTCACAAACCTTCCCAGAACCAAATGATGCCAAAACAAAGAAACAGATCAATGGGGCAAAATAATAAAGTCCAATAACACATAAGAATGTTCTTTTATTGCAAAGGTGACATTTCAAATCAGTGAAGAAAAGATAAACTCAACAAGCAGGCCTGAGGAAAATGGCTATTTAGGAAAAAGTAATGTTCCAGCTCTACCTCAGGCTCAAACAGCATTATTCCAGATGGTTTTAGGACAGGGATATAAGAAATGACCACGAGAAGCATTACTCTTGAGACAGGAAACACCTTTCTTAGCATGACCGAGGCAGTTAACAATTAAGGAGGAGGAGTAGAGAGGGGAATAGGAAGGACAGAAGAATTATTGGACATTTCTTTCCTAGTCCTGTATTTGAATACACAACCAGGGTAACTCCACATCATGTACAACCACCAGGATAGGATCCTAATTAGAGTAAATTATACTCCATGTATGTATAATGTGCCAAAATACATTCTACTGTCATGTAAAACTAGATAGTAGAAATAAAATTTTAAAAAGCAATGAAGGAAGAGCTTGATAAACTTGGCCACGTATATTTAAAACTGCATCCCAAAGACAATGAAACCATTTGTGGATGTTGCAGCATCCCTTTTGGCTATTTCTGGGACCAGAAGGGAAGCCATGTCTAATCATCTGGGCATAACATGGATGGACCATGGAGGAGGAAGTGAAGAGAACTAGTTTCAAGGAAACTTTGGCAGGGAAGAAGCCATGCCACGGGCTGTCAGAGAGGATGCTGCGAGTACTTGCCTAGAGGACCATGGGTCCCTACCTGCCAGGGCTCCATGCCCCTCTGCCTGGGGAGGAGTCTGCAGATCCTGCTGGTCTCCCCTACCCCATGGCGCAGCGTGTGAAGGCACCACCCAGCAGGTAAGTGGAGACCTGCCATGCTGCCTTGTGCCTGCCCCAGCCTGAGCTGAATGCCAGCTGACAGGAGAGAAGGGGTCTACCTCCCTCTAGAAGGGGCACATGGCCCTGGGAGGGTGTCCTTGGGTCACTCCTAGCAGCCTCAAGAGCTTGCCTTTCCTGTTCTGTCCTTACTGCCTGGGTATCACAAGGGAGGGATTTAGTGTCACACTGCCTTCCACAGTCCATGGCTGCATGCCAGGCCCCAGTACCCACAAGAAACATGATTCTACCTGCTCTAGGGGACAATGGGGCCATGAGCCTCACAGAGCTCACTGATGAGTGGCTGGAAGGCTGCAGGCACAGCACACTGCTGTTCCTCTGAGCCAGCAGCTTCCTCCCTGGCTGCTTTTCACTCAGGGAAACTGAGAAGGAGCCCCAAGGCGCTCTGCAGGTGGCTGGCTTCCTTTATGGTCTCCTTTCCAACCTAAGGCTGCCGGCCTTTAGGAGCAGTAGTGTGGGGGTGGGCTGCCTGGACACTGCGTTGACCTCAGCAGAAAATTCACTGGTGACAATAGATCCTAGCCCATGATGGAGAAGTTTATAAATGACAGATGATGTGGGAATAACAAGTTTCTGGGAATAGAATTCCCAGAAAAATCACACATACCTGGGTTCATCTAACAAATGGGAACAGTGACCCAAGGAGAGTCTAAAGGCAGGAGAGGTGTTTTAGTCAGCTTTTTCACCACTGTGACCTAAAGACCTGACAAGACTAATTAAGGGAGGAAAAGTTTATTTGGGGGCTCATAGTTTCAGAGGTCTCAGTCCATAAATAGCCAGCTCCATTCCTTAGGGCCCCAAGATGGTGGAAGGGCCCATCACGGTGGAAGAGTTTGTTGGAGGAAAGTCAATCAAGACATGACAATCAGGAAGCAGAAAGGCTCCACTTGCCAGAAAGAAAATATATACCCCAAAGACCACCCCCAGTGCCCACCTCCCCCAACCACACCCTACCTACCTTCAGTTACCATTCAGAGGATTAATTCACAGATTAGGCTAAGGCTCTCATAACCCAGTTATTTGACCTCTGAATGTTCTTGCATTATCTCACACATGAGCTTTTAGCGAGACACCTAAAATCTAAATCATAAGAAGAGGTAAGGAGCCTTGGGAAGAGCATCCAACCTAAGGGGAAAAGGAGCCAAGCATATCAGGCTTGAATGGGTGGCAAAACCTCTGCTGGAAGAGATGAGCAATTCTGAGCAGTAGCTGAGGCTCTGATTTGGGTCCCTGCACAGGCCCTGTTAGAGTCACATCTGAGCTCCATGGAGAGCTAAGACTTCAAGTAAAAACAAACTCAGAACCATCTCAGGCTCATGCACAGAATGTATTAGTTAGGTTCCTCATCGTAGTTAGCAAAAACTGATTCCGACTGATTGAAGCCAAAAGGAATGTTGTGAAAGGAGATCACGTAGCTCGCACCATGGCCAGCCAGGATGACTGGAACACTAATAGAAACAAAAGGTCACTGTGCAGCTGGGCACAGCCACAGAACCAGCTTGGCGAGAAGGCCACTACTGTCTCCATGCCAAAGCTGTATATCCCTCATTTTCAACACCGGATGTCACTGCCACCCCCATCACCACCATGTCACCATCTCTGTTACCACCATGGTCACAATAGTCACTGCCACTGCTGCCATCACCACCACTATCACCAGCACCCCAGAAGAATTTACCATTGTGGCTGCTTCACTGTGATCACTAGCTCCTGAGGAGTGAGGCTGATCCATCCTTGGATAGCCTGGCTTCAAAAATGACTGGGAAAGTGAGCATCTATCCTTTCCAGCTTCCGGATATATAGAGGAAATGATCCCAACAAAAGAGGTAGATGAAGAGGGAACAATGAGACACTAGCAGCCCAGCCCAGAAGAAAGAAGAGGAGGAAGGGAACAAATAAGAAACAGATCATGAAAAAGTCACTTTCGCTCTCTGGGCTTTGCGCTCCTGTTCCATAATGACAGTCCAAATCTCCTGGGTCATGGGAGGAAATAGGTCTTAGAGTCCATTGTCCATTGTAGTAGAGACAAGTGGAATCATCATCCTTCATCATCATTACCATCATCACCACCATCATCTGGAGCATTATCCTTTGGGTCTGCTGAATCCCAGCACGGTGCAGACTGGCAGAGTTGGCAGAGAGCCCCATCTGCACCGCAGTCTTTTCCCAACCCATGCTTTCTCACTCAGCACTGCTGACATTTTGGAGCGGATTATGCGTTGATGCTCAGGCTGCTCTGAGCATCGCAGGATGTTTAGCAGCATCCTTGGCATCTGTCCCGCCAGGTGCCCATCAAACTTCCTCCCCACTTGTAGCAACTAAAAATGTCTCTAGACACTGCCAAACATCCCTAGGGGATGCAGTTTGCCCTTAGTTGAGAACCATTGCTTAATGTTATTCCCAACTTTCTCCCTTCCACAGTCGCCAAATTGTCCTGAGACGAATACTTTCACAGGCTCAGGGAGACAGTGCCTTAGTCCTCCTGCTGCCACGTGGAGAAAAAGGCCTAGACTTTCCCTCTGGTGAGGCTAGGTTCTTGCCAGGAATATGCAAAGTTATAGAGCCCCCCTTTACTCCACTGATGGAGGCGGGGAAGAGGGCAGGGGTGTCTTACACAGCCTAGTATTTATGACTCTTTGCACAACCCACCTCTAGGGCTCCCCTTACTTAGCTTGCTTTCCTGCAGGGCCTTCCCACTAGCTCCAGTCTTACTCCTTCCTCCTTCCCCTGAATTGGCCAGCATCTCTCTCTTTCCCTAATTTGTGCTCCACCCCATACTGTGGTGGACAGTGGGGTGCGCTGGGGCAAGCCATAGCCCACACTGAGATATGCTTTACAAGCAATCACCCCAGGAGGATCTTGTTAGACAGATGCAAGGAGGACAGTGCTCACTGCGTCACACACTGTTTTTTGAAAATTAGGACCCTCAGGAAAGAAGCCCAGATTACTTTGTGAGGTTTTTATTCAATAGACTCCAGGAACGGTCTTTCCCTCAATCTCTTTTTCCCATTAGCCCTTAGAAAACATGGGGCTAAATTTGTGGTTCAGTCACAGCATATATATTTTTATTTCTGGTTCTCCTGGCTTAGTTTCTTCCTGGCCCCATTTTATGCCCTTGACCTTATTTTTCCTTTAATTCCTTCTTTTCAATTATGCACCTTGTTATATTTTTTGTATTAATACTTTCTGGTACAAAACAAGGTCTAAATATAAAGATGGATGTAGATAAAGTGCAGCCTCTTTCCTGTGAGAGCCATGTATTCTCAGGTCTCGTCCTTCCCTCAGTTCATGTGAACCTCCTAAGAGTAGTTCCGGCGGCTCCCCCTGCGCCTTCACTCCACACTCCACATCCAGCCGGTGCCTATTACCAGTGACACCTGCTCAGGATTTGAAGCTCTGTTGTCGGGTGGTCCTATTAGGCACTAAAGTATTCTTTGCTTCTTTCTTTTTCCTCCTCTCCTCCCCTCCCCCCCTCTCCTTTCCTCTTCTCCTTCCTTCCTTCCTCCTTCTCCCTTCTCTCTCCTCCATCCCTAAAGATAGACACAAAGGAGGAAACAGGTGCACTTTACAAAGAGCTCCCCATCGGGTCCTTCAGTGTACCCAAGTCTTAGGAGCTTAGACTCTAATCCCCTTCTACCAGGCATGACAGGAGCGCACGGTATACATGCTAAAGGGTGGCTCCAGCCCAGAGAAGGGTCAGTCAGGAGCTCTGACCCTGGGGAGAATCTCGAGGCCTCTCAGTGACACTGGTCTTATTTGGGGAGGTTATAGTCCAGCCTTGTCAGCTCACCATCTTCCCTCTGAAACCACCCTGACTTTTCATCTGCATCCAGCAATCCTCACTCTCTGCCTTCTCCTCCTGTGTTACGTGGAGAATGTAAAACTCTGTGCTCCGTGTCTGTTGAGTGACTCCATTCGAACCTCCCACCACTGTCCCAACTACGTAGAATGGTTATGATTATCATTATCATCTTTATAGAGGAAGGCGAGGCTTACACACATGATTGTCTATAGACTGACCAGAATTGATGGATGAAACCCAAGAAATCCTCTGGGGGTGCAGCAGAGTGTGGATTAGACAAAGTCCAGGCCTCAGGCCATGCAGATTTTCCAAAGACCCCGCCATTGCTGCAGTCTTTAAATTTTCATTCTGCCTTTCTTTGCTTTTATGGGCTATAGTGATTTGTAGAAATTAGCACTGTGCTAGGCACAGTAAAGGCTATAGATATGCACATCACCATTATTTGTTTTTCCTTTTTAATTTGTTCTTTTTATATGCACAAGACAGTAGAGTATATTTGACACATCATATATACCTGGAATATAATGTGTTCTAATTAAGACCCCATTCTTGTGGTTGTACATGATATAGAGTTTCACTGGTTGTGTATTCATGTATGAACATAGGAAAGTTATGTCTGATTCATTTTACTCTCTTTCCTATTCCCATTCCCCTTCCTTCCTTTCATTCCCTTTTGTTTAATCCAATGAACCTCTATTCTTTACTCCACCCACCCATTTACTGTGTATTAGAATTTGCATATCAGAGAGAACATTTGGCCTCTGGATTTTGGGGATTGTCTTATTTCCCTTAGCATGATAGTCTCCAGTTCCATTCATTCACTGGCAAATGTCATAAGTTCATTCTTCCTTATGGCAGAGTAATATTCCATTGTATATATATATCACATTTTCTTATCTATTCATCTGTTGAAGGGCACCTAGGTTGGTCCATAGCTTAACTATTGTGAATTGAGTTGCTATAAACACTGATGTGGCATGCCACCATTCTTGAGCAGCTCAGATTCTAGCCAAGAAAACAGACCTGATGATACTCATTTTGCAAAGGGTCAGTGCTCTGGTGACAAGTTTCCTTACCTAATGCTCCCAAACCTGCACGCAACTCCATTGCGGCAATTCACATCATATTGTGAATGCTTGTTTGTTTCACCACCAGATTATGAGCTCCTTGAGGCAAAGGGTGATCTTATTTTAGTCTTTTCCTCCATAGCATTTGGCCTGGTGACTGGTACACATTTCTGCTTAGTCCACAGTTATTGAAGGAGCAACCACAGAGGACTCTGGGGGTGTTGAGAAAAGGAAATGGCTCTCAAGAGTCATGAAATGCACCTGGGAGGAAGATTTTTGCTTGGAGTCTAAAAACTGAGGAAGGGTGCGCTTGTAGGGACAGGCCAGGGGAAGCCCATGCACATAACTACCTGGGCCACTCTTCCTGCAGGTCAGGCTGAGGTGTGTGGTGTGAAGGGCTTTACACAGACTGTCTCTGACCCTCACAACAGCACCCTGAGGTGCCTGGTATCATACCGCCACTATATAGTTGAGGGGGTGAAGACAGAGAGAGTCCACATGGCTACCAGGAGCAAGAGGGGAGCTGGACTCAGTACTCCAAAGTGACACTGTTACCCACTCTGTTGTATAACCATAGTCCGTGCTCCTGCCCCCTCCTCCCTGCACGTCTTAAAAGGTTTTAGTTCCTTCAGTCCCTGAGATCCCTGGAAGTCTGTAATCAGTAGGACCTCAGCCATGTGACACCCGTAGGGACATGCAGCAATGTGAGGCAGCCAGGCCTGAATGTTCCCTGTGCCCATGGTCATGCTCCTTTGCACTCTGTCAATAGCCAGCTCCTAAGCATCCCCAGGTTCTCCTTGGCTCTGGCTCTGGCTGGGGAGCTGCGGTGGATGGGGGTTTCTCAAGGACATGTTCCGTCCCACCTTAACCCCACTTTAAAGGCCTCGCCTTTGCTCTCCAGGTATCTGCATTCTGCAGGGAAAAGGACTTGGGACAGGAACAGTTCAGGAAGATACTAGCTACCCTCTTCTAAGGCAGGACTGTTTTCCAGAGTATTCCTGGGGCTTAGTAGGAGGAAGGGAATGAACCTGATGGCTACATAGAAGGCATCAGAATCCCAGGGATTTCGACCCAGGACTTCATGGTGTCTCTACTGGAACACTGCTCTGTCACCCACCATTTTCATGCTAACTTCCACCTTAACCAGTCCTTTCACAGTGCACAAGACAATGGAACACTATGCATAACCTATTAGTGACCCTTACTGAACATGCTTGGTTGCTGAGCCACCCTGTGGACCAACCATCATGGAGGAGATTGTACAGTGTATTCATCTAAGACTTGCTCTGGATGGACCAGGCACAGAACTGGACTGTGCCTTGAGGACTTGGAGCCCACAGAAGGACCCCAGTTGAGAAGGTCACAGATATGAAGCACAGAACATCATCTGTCTATATTCTCCATCTTATGGCAAAAGACAAACTTTTAGAGGGTATGAGGGAATTCTATAATAGCCATTAGTATTTATGGTCTATCAGGTGCCATGCATATGGAATATCTCAAATCCTAATGATAAATTGGAGATCATTGTCCTATTTTACAGAAAAAAAGTCTCCAAGAAGGTAAGCAGATCTCCCAAGGCTATACAATTTGTAAACGTCACAGCCGTGTTCACACCCAGGACTTGCTGGTTTCAAATTCCATGCACTTTTCATGATGTGTGTGTATCTCGGCCTATGCACCAGGACTCACCACCACCATCATGTCATCACCTGTAGTACGCACACCAGGGTGACAATGGGTACTGGAAACTGCAGCAATAAATCTGGACCATCTTCTTGGGGTATGATGTATTGGGTGATTCATAAATATTACCTTAATGTTAAAATTGACATTGATATTTAGGGAAGAGAGGGCAAGATAAGCATAACTGTTTAGGATAAAGGCAGAACTTCCTCAGATCCAGGACTCTTCTAGGATCTGCCCCGGCTCACAGGAGCTTGTTTCTCCCCTGCCATTGAGGTGCTTGGGTGGAAAATGTTGAGAAGTCCAGGGTTCTCCTGGGAAAAAGCAGGCAGGCTTGAGGGCTGCAGGGTGAGCTGGATCCCTCCCTCCTGGGGATTGCCCCAGGTTAGGCCAGGCTGGGATCTATCGGAGAGGGATATTTCAGTGCATACAGGAAGTTAGGGGCAGAGAAATGAACTCTGGAACCTTTCAAATCTCTTATCTTGCAGGTAACTGTGTTATTTAATGTTTACATCTGTGGCTGGTGCGTGGCTCAGTGGTCAAGCACTTGCCTTGAATGCACAATGCCCTGGGTTTAATCCCCAGCGTGGTGGTGATGGTGGTGATGGTGGTAATGGTGGTGATGATGGTGATGGTGGTGATGGTGGTAGACAGTATTAAACTTACATCTTCTTGGAAATTTCAGGAAAACTAAATTCTTAGGAAAATTTTTTGCCAAATAACACTTTCGAGTGCCAGGCCTTTCCTGGCCTCTATGTGACTCTCCCATGAGCTAAAGGAAGCTCATTTCGGGTAGTCACTGGGTGGGTCAGCACCTTCCTCCCCTTCAGTATTCAAATTTGACTGCTCCCTTGAACCTCCTGGAGAGTTTCAACAAACACTGGGTAGACTGTAGCCTCAAGGGCTCCATGTCCTTGGTCAGAGGTGGAGGTAAGTGATCCTCACCTCCAGTTAAAAACCGCCCCAGGTGGTCCAGGGTGTAGCAGGCCTGAGAACCATTGCCTAGTTTTAGGCCCCCAAACCAGGATCCCTGGCACTTTGAGGAAGTAATTTCAAGAAGATTCAAGCTACAAAATTGCCATCACCTTACTCCTACTGATTAACAAAATTCAGAGAAAAATCTCTCTGCTAAAAACCAGAGGTGAAAAGGTTCCACTTTTGATGGATGAACTTAAAAGAAAAAGGCTTTGATTTGCTTGAAGTCATCCTTGGGGATTTTTTTTTCCCTTGCCTCTATAAGAAAGTGCTAAAACCCTCTGAAATGAATTAGATTCTAGCAGCGAAGGTTGATGAAATGCAGGTACTAGGGAAGAAGAGCATTTGAAATTGAAAACCAGAAGGCCATGGCTGGCTTCCCTCTTGAGTAGTTTCTATGTTTTTCATGATATTTCTACAGTAGTATTGGATCCATTTATCCTCACTGTTCCCTTGTCACTGCCTTAAGCCAGGCTTGGCATTTTTCTGCTGCAATGTAACAGTCTCCCAACTAATCTCCTTGCCACTAGCCTTTCTCTTTTCCAATCACTCTTTGTGTTATGTCCTGAGAAATCTTTCTAGAACAGGCATTTGGTCATGTCACTCTCCAGCTTAAAACCCCTTTGGTGTCTGCTTCCCAATTGCATGTGAAATAAAGTCTGAACTCCTTAGAACAACTCATAAAATTGTTCATGATTTGTCACGTGCCTACCTCTCTGGTTTTACCTCTCAGTTTCTCCATAATCCCCTACCCTGGATAGACCCCATGCCAAAGCCAAACGCAATGACTCACAGTTTTCCAAACACGCTGTTCCCACTCATGTCACTGCCTCATTGTTTAGGGGGTTTGTCAGTTGGGTACTTCCTCCCCATCACCTTCTTCTCCAGGCTAAATCCCACTGGTTTCTTGAGAAGCTTCCTTGAAGCCCCTGGTCTAGGCTCAGTGGCCCTCCTCCCTGCTCCCTTAGCACTCGGGCAGAGACCTCATCCCTACTCCTAGCACAGTTTTGACCATCTGTTTACTCGTCTACACTATATGTGATCCCTTCAAAATCACTCCACACCTAGCCCATGGCCTGATACATTATCGGTACTTAATATATTCTAAAAAAAGAAGTCAAAGTACTCTCAAAATAATTCATGTTTATACCCCATGGCCTTCCAGCACAAGGGACCACTGAGATAGTTCGCACAGACCCCCCCAAAGTCTTTGTCCTAAGTGTCACCTAATTTTCCCTCTGTTAATAAAATCTCACAGAAGAGCATAGAGCATTTGCCAGATGACAAGCACTAGGGGTGACAAACAAAGAATAAGACATAATCAGATTTGCTGAGGCACAGGCTCTTCCTTTCTCTGTGCCTCTACTGCATTAGGTGTTCCTTAGCTGAATCCCTTCCACCTCCCAGAGTGCCTGTCACCAGGCCCATGCCTTTCATGCCATCACGCTTGAGGCAGCAGGACAGCAAGATTATACCTCCTGATCCCTCCATGACCTACCTTGACTGGAGCAGGATATATTATCCAATTCTGAATCAGGAGGAATTAAGGATTTAGGGACACATTCTGAAATGTTCGCTTCAGGTCACAAATTAAAACTCTTACCTCTAATGAAGATGCTTCAAATTCTTTCTGGAATATGATGTTATAAATAAATGAATGAGATTGCAAAAACTTATAAAAGTGATTACATAAAGACATGAAAAACTATTTCATAAACCAAACTATTGCTCACCTGTTCATTTGTTGATTCTTTTCTTCCACCAGTACCTTCTTCCATTCAACCCACCATCTGCCATTTAATAATACGCATAAGCCTGGGGTTGGGCTCAGAGTGATAAGTAACACAGAAGCAGTCCTGGCATCCAGGGGTTTATGATCTGACAGGAAACGCACATTCAATAAATAATTATGTCACCAGGAGAATGAAAGGGTGCACTGATGAGCACCAAGAGAGAGTTGGCACTCATTCAGTCAGTCAGTCACCACTCACTGCATTTGGTCCCAGCATGAAGTGCCACTAGCTGTTTAATGCAACCGCTGACTTGAGATTGTGAAATTAACAAAGAAGGATTTATGTGGAAGTTTCAATTGGGAGCCCCAAATTTAAATTTGTATGATTTTCAAAGCTGTTTTTCTCATACCTCTACAGAAAAAGGAAACATTAATATATGTGACATTAGTGAGAACACAAAGACTGAACAGTCAGGTCACTGCTATAGAAGGGAGCACACTGGGCCAGAGGTGCTGGTGTCCTATAACACAGCTCCTGAGCTTAGTCAAAGGCAATTTCACTTTCAATAGCAAAAAAACAATATTTCCATCACCTGTCACCTACCTCCACCAGGGAGAAAAAAGAAAAAAAGACATCATATCATGGTGTCATAATTTTACTATGAAACAGGACCCAGATTGTTCTACAAACACACTACTGCTCCACTTGGCTAAGCTTCCTATGTTTCTGCAGTGATAATTCCTGTACCGTGCAACCTCTCCTATCCCAGAGTCCCAGCCAGCCAGCCAAGCAGCCAGAGCCCTAAGTGACACCTGCTTACCTGATTGCACAGAAGGACTGAACTTTGCCATTTCTAGCTAAACCTGAGATGGGGAGAGACAGGGCAGGCAGACTTTGGGATGTCACCGTGACCTTGGCTGGGGTCATTCTGCTGCCAAGATGAGTCACCTAGAAGATGGTGTCTCAGTCAGTTGTGAGTGGGGTTTTACCAGGCTTGACAGAATTTGGATTCTGTGGCAGGCAGGATGGTTTGTGAAAGCATCAGCAGCTCTAGAGCTCAGAGCCTCTTTTGAATGCTTCTATGCCTGTCTGTCCTCCAGCTCAAGATCTGGCCGGGTGACCAAGTGCTGAAGACATGATCCTGGGCATGAACTGGGAGACTTGGGTGTAGTCCTAAATCTACCACCACCCTGTTTGATCAAATAACTCACTTCTCCCTGTGGGTGCCACTTGCCTCATCCATAAAGTGGGACTTGACATTTGGGGAAGGTTTGACAATGGGGAAGGTTTAACTTTTGGGCTCCTAGTTTATCCAAAGTCCTTCCAGAGAGTGATGGCATCTGATTTCAAAAAACTTGATGGAAATTTACATTTCTCAACATAGGGTTGACTTAACCAAAGAGGCAAACCCTGGTGCTTTCCACAAACCTGTTATAGATTCCTGGTTGTGCTGATCAGAAACCCCTGGCAGCAGCCAAGCCAGTCTTTAACAATAATGGGGAAATCAACTATGTTAACACATTTAGTTCTTAAGTATGCAAAATGTGGGACCAGAATGAAGGATATCTCTTCCAAGTATTTTTGGTGGTAAGCACATTGGAGGCTCCATGGAACCCCATGATCCCTCCAGTTTGAGATTGGAAAAGAGGCTAGCGTTCCTTCTCTCCCTTCTCCTTCTTCCTTCCTCCACAGTAAGCAGCATCCCTCTGCCCTAGGACCAGGCTGCAGGCTCCCTTCAGATGACAGCACTGGCCCATCTGTGTGATCAGAAAAGGGTTGAGGTGATGATTTGGGATTATGATTCCCATTTGCCCAGAGTATCTCTCAAAACTCAATAATGATTCACTTTTATCATTGCCCCAGTTTCCTTTTCTATAAAATAATGTTCATTTATCCCCAACCTAGAGTGAAGTGTTAACTATTGGATACACTATGGGGAGAAGCTGGTGGGGGAGGGAAGCTCAGACTCTCAGAACCAAAATTAAAATTCATTTGAGGTTTATCCACTAAGTGTATATACACTCGTGCGCACATACATCCCCCCACACACACATACACACACTCACCACGTTAAATCACAATCTCCTCCAAAGTATAGTATATATCCACCTTGCCCTCTCTTTGAGACCTTTCTTTCTGTCTTGGATGGGAAAAGAACCTACTAGAGGTTTAAAGCCCAATACCTGGCAAAGACATGAAGACCACTGACCTCTCTTTATTCTAGGAAAAAAAAACCAACAAACAGAGCTTGACCTCAATGTTCATACATATGTTTCAATTCCCTGATGCTCAAGGGAGGACATGCAGGAGGGGCCTCTGGAGTTGGCAGAGGAAGAGGATGCTCTGAGATATTTTATCCAAACTCCCTCTCAGTAAGCAAAACAAGGGATCATTTAGGACTTGGGTGAGAACAAGACAGAGTCAGGCCATTAAAATCAGGACTTCATCTTTTAGTGTGATATTTATAGGAGTTGCACATAAAAAGTCACCTAGCCCCGATTGCCATCATTACTACCTGACAGAGGAGCATCTGCTCGATGTCCTGTGAGCAGAAGAACAACTTTCACATCCATTATCTTATTTGAGTTTTATCATCTCCCTGTAAAGCAGGCACAGCAGAGCTTATTCCCTGTTCCCCATCTCTTTTGAAGATGAGAAAACTGTAACTCTGGGCTCATGTCTTGCCTAGGACTCTGGAAGGCATTAGCAGACACAGGACTAGAATCCAGGCCTCTTGCCTCCATCCAGTGTTCCTGTGGCGACAGTTTGGACTGGCCCTTATTTTGACTGCAATCCAGAGCAGACACCCTGTGCCCTGAGGGAGGCGGGGCTGTTGATGCTCCTCATTGCTCCCAGGGAAGCAAGTGATTTTCTGCTTGGCTTCCTTTGTTGATTGCAATTGAGCTGAATCTTCAAGTTAAGTTTGTCACAAAAATTGGCACCAATTAAAGATGAACCTTCTGCTCTCCATGGCTAGTGGTCGAGAGGCCTCAGGGAGTTCTCCAGGAGGGGTCTCTCCCTGTGAAGTCAAGCATTATGCTCTGGTTCTTGTTCTCTGCAGAATGAAGACAGCCCCCTCACCATGAGCCTCTCTTTCTTTTCTTAGCAACCCGGGGGGCATGTTGTCCTTCTGCAGCCTCACTTTTCTTCTTTCCCATCTCTTAAACCACCCAACTAGGCTCAGAAATGTGAGCTGAAAGCACCTAATACCCAATTGAAAACGGATGTTCCAGCTTCATAAGGAAGTCAGGCCTTCAGCTGAGATCTAGGATGCAGACACACAGCTTCTGCACCCCTGCCCACCTCCCAGCTTCCTCCGACCACCTATACCCCGAGAGCCCCACTCTACTAATTCCCAGCCTGTGCCCTGGTAGGACAGGTCCCCACATTTCCAGCAGGTACCTTTCTTGTTGCTCTGCATCCCACCCTAGGAAACCTCTTAGAACTCACTTTTCACCATTTTCTACTACATATCTCTATGTATCCTTGAGAGCAAGTGACCTCTTTACTTGCTAGTCACTGTGCGAACAAAACCACCCCAGATAATTTATGTTGGCTTTTGAGTGTGGATTCTATGGCCTCTGTACACTCTCCCCATTCACAGAATCATGGCGCGTGAGCATTGGAAGGGTCTTGGACAGTCATGGTTCATAGCTAGGGACCCTGAGATCCTGGGGGAAAAGCAATGTGCCCACAGTCATATGGCCACCAGCCCAAAGCACTACCTCAGGCTTCTGCCTTTCGCTCAGAGCATTTCTCTGAGACTCCCTTTTCCTGGCCTCTGCACTGTTTGAATCAACCCCAAATCCACTAGTCCAGTTTCAGTGGCGATGCAATTGCATCCACAATGTTGATAAATGAAAACAGATGTCTTACCACAAAACAGACTGAGGATTTCTTGTTTGCTACATAGTCAGGGCTTTGTTTTCTGTCAACCTGGATACACAGTCTCAAATAGAGGCATGACAAATTTCAACTGTCCTCTCACTCTGCCAGTCACCCTGCTGTCCCATCAGTTCACACGCTCAACATCTCCCCTGGTTATTTGCTGTAGCCCCATATAATGTCCTGCTCAGTCTTCCAAAACCTAGCAGTGACTCCCTGTTACCTATTGATCTTCCTCAGCTTGGCATCTCAGTCAGCCCTCTGCACTGACTGCAGACATCTTTCCACTTGGGTGTTCTCTGATGACTCCCTTCCTGCATATTATACCCCCATCTCTGTCAGCCTCTCTGCTGCCTGCACCCACCTTGCTTCCCAGATGCATTGTGTTGGCTTAAATGGTTCCCTCGCCTTGGAATGTCCTCCTGTCTGTTCCAAGCCTGCAGAAATGATACCTCTTTCCATGGAGTCTTCTTTACGGACCCAGGAGATGCCTCTGAGTGCTACATGGTCTCTCTGTACCCTCTGATTCACCTTATTCCACTTTTCTTTTATAACTATTGAGACCCAGGTCCCATGTCTCCATTTTAGGAATGGGAGGACAAGGACCAAGTCTTTTCTACCTTGGGATTTGCTTCACAGCAGCCTATTGCAAAGTCTGCAAAATAAATACCTTGCAAGGGTGTCTCTGGATTAGCAAGGTTAATATGGATAATGAAGCCCAGTTATCAACCTCTGGGTGGTTAAGGGAAATCCAGTCTCACCTGCCTGTCCTCCACAGACCTTGAGTCTAATCACCCTTTATCCCTGCAGACTTTCCCTCTGGGAGATTGAGACTTGGATCCCTGTTGTTACAGAACAGTATCCTGGAAGGCAAGCATGAGAAACTCATTTCTCAGTCTCTTGCATTTGCAGTTTACCTGGAGAAGGCTCTGAACATTGAGGTTTAAAAGTTGGAGGTGGAACCTGCCCTCCAAATTGGTCTAAGCTCTGGTAGATATTTAAGAGGCTGAGGTCCTCTTTAAAATGAGCACGTGTTGTCAGCAGCAGCCATGGTTTTGTTCCCATTAAGTCTTCCCTGCTCCTGGGCCCTGTGAGTCAGGAAGACCCTGCCAGTGTGCTGTAGACTCCTGTGGTGCTGTCTGGAAATGCAGGCTGTTGATTTCCACATTTTGGACTTAAAAAACCTACATGAAACAGTCCTTTCACCATTCTTTCCACCACAAGTGGTGTGCAGGGCTAGACCATCCTGGATTTTTCCATCTGAGTCAACAAAGGCTCTTTGAACTGTCAATGGCTGGACTTTGTGAGGGATGCTGAAAGCCGTCAGTGACTTTCCATTGCCCTCAAACACAATTCACTTTCCTTTCTGTGTTCCTGATCTGTAAGACCCTTCGGATCTGCCCGCTCCTGCCTCACCCTCTCATCCCTGTTCTTCTCCGCTCTCCCTTGCTTTCCCCTTTCCCTTCCACCCAAGGCCACCTTCTTCCTTGCCTGGGGTCACTGCAGGTGCTCTTCCCTCTGCCCACCACACCCTTCCCCAGGCTCTTCACTTGACTGATCCTACTCACCTCTAAGGTCTCAGCTTAAATACCACCTTTTCCCAGAGGTTGCCCAATCTCAAGTGGGCCCTTGCCAATATTTTCATCAATGCCTGTCCTTTTCCTTCACAGCACTCGCAGGTTTTTTTTGTCTGTAGTCTCTCTTCTCCACCAAACGAAAAACTCCCCAAGACCAAGGGCTATGGATGCTTTGTTCACTAATGTCTAACCAGCTTCCAGTTCAGCACCTGGTAGGCATTAGCATAAAGCCCATTAAATGAAGTTATTAAAAAGGATGAATGAATGAATGAGACATCCCCCAATTTTTTGCATGTGTGTCCTCCCAGCCAGAGTTCCATGCTTTTCAACAGCTTCCCTGACTCCATCCCTTCTACTCGTATTTAGCTGTTGAGCCTTGACCTTCTATGCAGCTTCACTAGTTTCCCACCACAGTAACACCTTGTGCATCTGAAGGACATCTCACATCCTCTTCTATTCAGAACTCAACTGGGAAGCCAGAAAGAAGAGGCAATTCCTCTACAATAAACCCCAAATTGCAATTCCAAGCTTTAGGGCCACCATGATAGCCAAATTTATAAGTATTTTCCACACTTCCAATAGGGATGAAGATGTGCTCTCCAAACCCACAGTTAATTAATTGTATCTCTTTTGTTGGGAAAGGATGCTGTCAGATTCCATCAATCATGGCCTCTTTTTCCAACGAAAGATCTCAAGGAAGGAAATTTATATCAAACTTTAAATAGAAATAGAATTCTTATTTTAATCCATTTATTAATCACAGTCTGCACCCACACCCTGTTCCCACTAGTTCACTCACGGACAGCCAACACCCAATGTGATGTGCACCCTTCCAGAGGAAGTAATGATCCCCTTTCCCTGGGGTCCTACTAGAAGGCTGATAAATGCCCCAAGGGGTCCCTATTTCAGGGACTCTTCCTTACAGGATGCAGGGAGGCAGGGAGTCTTGAGTTGCCTTTGGCTTCTCTTGGATTACTTGACCAGAATCCATGCTCCAGTAGCTGAGAGGAGATCCCAGTAGCTCGTGATGAATCCCTTCAGCACCGAGGACTCATTTAGCATTTGTGGCCCTGTCAGCTGGGCCTACCTGTGCCCAGCTCTCCGAGGATCCTCCCACAGCTTCCAGAAGGTCAAAGTCAGGAAATGGAAGACCTACTCTATTAATTCATTTATCCCTTATTCATTCATCCACATTTTGTGCTGCCTGGGTGCCAGGCAGGCAATATGCAGGGAATATAGACTTAGCCCAGCTGTCTCTGCCCCCAGATAGTGTTTTATTCATGTGCACCTCATGTGCAGGCTGCACTAGGGATTTCCCATTCCTAAGAACAACACTTTCTTTCTTAAATAGCTCATCAGGCGGGTGCCTTTAGGGAGGGATACTTAACCTGGCTCTGACAAGTTGCTATTATTTGCTTGCCATTTGTTCAACTGTCTCAAAAACACTCCTGCCCCAATTTATAGATAGATAGCTCTCCAGGATTTTTTGTTTCTTCTGGCTCAACTGGAACTTCCTGCTGGGCTTTTCCTTCTCTGTCTCTGTACCCCCATCTGACTCAGAGTTGAGTGGACTTAGCCTCAGATTTGTCTCAGAGGCTACCAAAGGAATTTTCAGGATGGGAAGCAGGTCACTGTTAGTAAGCCATTTTCTGGGGGGTGTCCTGTGTAGATGAGGTGGTGGTGGTGGTATGTGTGTGTATGAGTTTTCCTCAATCTATTGCAATCTCATTACTAGTTATTTCCATAAGAGGATTCCTGGCCAGTACTTTAGGACCAGAAGTGGTTATGTAGATCCATGGGCATCAAGAGCCCCAAGGGCTCTGAAAAGAATGGGACCAGGCCCTTTAGTGTGACTGGAGACACAGCAATGACAAGGCCCATTTTCTGTGTTAGGGTTCTAGTTGAATCAGTAAGCCTGTCTTACTAATTGAAGGATTTAAAATTCAATGAGCAAGAAATTATGGAGTGTCTCTCATGAACAAGGACTTCCAACAACCCACAAGTCTTTTGACTCTTCCTCCTCAGTACCTCTTGATTATATCCACTTCTCTCTCCACCCTGTCTCCTTAACCCCCTGCCTGGGTCCCACACGGCTTCTTAAGCAGGTTTCCTGACTCCCCACTGCTCCCCCTCCATTTCACACTCCACAGAGCGTCCAGAGCCACCTTTTAAACCACAAATTAGACCAGGGCATTCTTGCCCTTCCATGACTTTCTTAGACCTCAGGATAAAGTTCCAGTCTCTCTCTTCTCTGGCTCACGAACTACCCCAGCTTAACCTCTGTTGACCTCCGTTCTTATTCCTCATGCTCCTTTTCTTGCTCTAATGCTCTGACTGTTCATATCCCATGCTAGTTCCTGCTTCCGGGTCATCCAAAATGAACCACTTCCTCCTGGGTCTCCCTGCCCTCCCTCTCCTGATTCCTAGTCAGTGGTGAAGACTGTTTAGACACCAGCAGAGCACCATACACCTTCTGCCACAACCATGTCTTCCCAGCATCTGGATTAAGAGACCCTGCAGTTGTTCATTACAACTACATACACTAGTGACCTCCTTAGTTGCCCATTTTCTTACTGGAGTGTAAGAGCCCTGAGACTTGGATTCTTTTCTATTCATTGCTGTCTTAGCAGTGACAAGCCTAGTTCTCAGCACACAGCAGGAAAGGTTTGTTGAATCCATTCATTCATGAACACAATGGCTGCAATGAGATAAATCTAGTTCTTGGTGTCAAAGGCAGTCTTGAAACAGCAGGTGACAACATGAGGTCAGGTCATAAGATCAGTGTTCCTTGTAAACTTGGGAAAATCACTTCTTTCTGTATAAATCTTCTGTTTGCCCACATATAAAAACCTAGAATCCACTTCTCAGAGGTCCTTTTCAACTTTTATGGTTTGTGGTGCTGAATCATACAGTACATGTTTTCTTTGAGAATTACTCTTGTTCTTCTGAGTAGCCTGTAAGGGATGCCACAGGGCCCTCATGTCCAGATGGACCCTCTTAAAGTCCATAAATAGCATTAAGTGCATAATTAAAAACAGGAGCTGATTTGGTCGCAACAGGATTCAGTCCTTAATTGTCAATACCTCCTACTGACTTCTCCCTGGACAAGAGGAGCCCTGTCTTTATTCGCTCCTAATTGGCAACCCAGGGCTTCTGTGTGACAATGACACCATATTTCACATCCAGAGCTAATAAGTTTTCTGAATTCCAAAAATTGGGGATGAAAGCGTGGCTCACAATCAGGGCCTGAGAAGAATTGAAAGAGGTGTCCTATTCCATGAATGATCATAAAGTGACTAGAAATGTATTGTAACTCCCCAAAGCCCAAGAACTGAGGCTGAAAATGGTGGACTAGAACACAGAGGGGTGGGGAAAAGGGCTCAATATTATTTTGAGGGGTCCACAAATGCATTTATGAATCAAGTGCTGTCTTGGGACTAAATGAGTGAGTACTAAGCCTTGCAACTACATCTACTTTTTCAAATGTGCGACAGATCTACCATTGTGACTAGCCAAAGAGACATCAATTTAAAAGTGGTTCTAAATTCATAGCAGGCATGAGGCACTTTCCTTGCTCAGTGGATACTACAAAGACAACAATGGATACTGCAGTGACCAATTGGGAGGGCTAGCTCAGGAAAGATGACCCTGAGGTTGTCTCACTGGTGCTGTATCATCCTAGATATTTTTCGGCATTCAGGGAATTTTTCTTTTTACTTAAAAAAAAAAGACATTTGAAAAGGTTAGGAACCCTGAGTAATCAAAATATTTAACAAATGGACAGTGATTGGCAATTAATTTTTTAAAATGTCTTGTGTATTACTCTCAAAAAATGACCTTGCAAGAAAGATGAAGCTCAGAGCAATGGGGCTGCTTGGGCAGCACTGCAAGCAACAAGTCATGGAGCTGGGACTTCAGCAACACACTGTGCAGTGACGTCAGTTCGCAATGAGCCACTCTTCTCTCTCTCCCTCTGGGAGTTGGGGTGGCTCAGATGAGTAACATCCAGATGAGAGAAGGCCCTCAAATATGACTGGGGGGTCATCAAGCCAGTTTAGTTATTATAAGAATTACAGAGACAGTACAGAGCTTCTTGCATTTAAAAAGACAATGGAGCCTGAGAAACTGCAGACCAGGCTCTCCTTTTGTATCTCTACTGTCTCCCTTTTTCTGTTATTAAATAGAAATAAAATGGTAGGGCCAACATGAGGGTTCGTGTCTGTTATTAATTGAAAGTGTTTCTTTTCGTGTATTTTGGTTGAGGTGCAGGGTTTCAAAGTCATAAAAGATGGTTGAGATACGAAGTACAATACAAATTGCCATCAGAAGACCATAGAGGAAATAAAGTACGCCCACACAATGGGGTTGGGTGCAGCAGGTGAAACGATGCAGATTTGTATTTATTGACACATAATTGACTAAAACAGGTGAAAGGATTAAACATACTGAATGGTATTTTTCCATTTTTATATAAAACTACATGCACTCTTACAAATGCTTAGACAGATCCCTGGAATAAATGATGATCACTAAATCCTAACCAGCTCTGCATGGTAGGATTACATACAACTCTACTTCCATACATTATTATTGTCATGAGCGTGTGTGAAGAGGGCCTTTGGACACACTCTTCTCTGATCCCACTCGCATTGCTGGTTCCAGAGGATATGATGTATCCCCAACAGCATGTTTTGTTTGTTTTGTTTAATTTGTTCTTTTTGGTTATACATGACAGCATATTTTGACATGTCTATACAACTTGGAGTACATCTTATTCTAATTAGGATCCCAGTCTTGTGGTGTACACGATGTGGAGATTCGCTGTGGCGTATTTGTATATGTATGTAGGAAAGTTGAGCAGATTCATTCCACTGTCTTTCCTATTTTCTGTCCCTCTCCTTTCCCTTCATTCCTTTTTGTCTAATATTTTGTTTTGTTTTTCAACTTGGACCTTATACAGTGTCTGAAGATGACTGACCCCCCCTTAGACCCTCCTGGTAACTAAGGAAACAGCCTTGACAGGCCACGAGGTGAACTGGTACCCTGAGGGCTCAGGTGGCAGTGCTCACTGTTACTCTGAATGCTGCTTGTGAGACTCTCCTGGGAACAATGGTGACAGACAGCCAGAACAGGAGCCCGCAGTCTGCAAACCCATGGTCTGTCCTGCGAACCTCTCCGGCAGACACTGAGCTCTGGGTCTCTACTTTTATTCCCTTGTCCTCCATGGGGGAACTCATGAAGAAGGACAGCAGGGCACCTGTGTCCCCCCTATAGCCAGCCAGGAGCTGCAGTGTTTGTCCGATAGCCACTGGCTAGCCACCTGAGCCTCCCTTGGAGACTGATCCTTAAGGAATTTGAAGGGCACTGAGAGCTTATGTACCGTGAGATGGAAGGTGAGCCACTCGCTTCTCTGAGCCTTGGTGTCTTCACCTTAAATTGGAAAAGTTACCCTCATATGTGAGGATCAAATGAGATGATGATTATAGATGTGCTTTTAAAATGGTCTTATGTATGTATGATTACACAAATGGTGTGAATCTATAGTGTACTACCTTAGAAATGAAAAGTTGTACTCCATCTGTGTGTAATGAATCAAAATGCAGTCTGTAAAAATAAAAATTAAAAAAGAGAAATAAAAGAGAAAATTATAACATTAAAAAAAAAAAGATGGACAGATGACAGGGGCTTTGGAATTAGACATAGGTCTGAATGCAGCCCTGTCACAGATTGATTGTGAAACTCTGGGAGAATTAAACATCCTCTCAGGGTCTCAATTTCCAACCTGTAAAATGGAGTTATTCTTCTGCTTTGTTCTGGCCATCAGCCTGAAACCCTCCACATTCCTCCAGGTGGGACCGTGATTTGCGGCAAGCTCCAGAGAACCAAGGCTCCAGTGAAACCTCCTGGGGGTAATTTCCAGATGTTGTGGGGGTGGGGATGTCCCATGGCTGGAACCCAGCATCCCCCCCACCCTTGTTTTTATTTTTACCCCCTGAAACCCCAAACCAGCTGTCTGAGTCACTTGCAAACAGAGCCAGAACTATTTTCATGCGTCACAGGAGGCCATGGGACTCAGCCCCGCCTCAGGATGGTGCACTAAAAATATCCTTCCAGCGTTATTTTTAAAGCTCTTCAGGCTGCTAACCACAGGCCACGAGAGCAGAGCTCTTCCCTGCATGTACGCAGAGGGCGCCAAGCCAGGGCCTGATTCCTAGTGGGCCCTTGGGTCAGGTCAGGAGCTGGACGTAAACCCCTCGCTCTCATCCCTGACCACAGGAATTCTCACTGTGCAAAGGACCACACTGCAAGTGCAGCTCGTCCATCTCTAGGGACTCTGCTAGGTGCTGAGGGCCACTGCAGAGCCCATGGTGATGTGGTCACCGGGCCGAGCTGTGTGTCCTGTTCCACACTGTTCTCTGAATCTCCAGAACAGAGCCTCCTGGCCAGAGGGAACATGGGTACCAGGGACACTCATTCATAATTCTCAAAGTGTGTTCACATTCATTACCTCCTCTTATCCTCACAGCAGTTCTGTTAAATAGATAACATTATCTCCATGTTATAGATAAGGACGCTAAAGGAATATTTGTGCTCTTCTACCACCATCGTTACGCAATAGAATGCTGGTGACTGCTCCGTGTCTCTGAAGATGGGATGGAAAACCCTGCACTAGTTCAGCATCTTCCTTTTCCTACACAGCTGGCCACACCCACCCTCTGCCACAGTCACACCGGTTACCATCCATTCATTCATTTATTCACTTGACAAGCATTTCCTGAGCACCCAACTCTGGGTGGGAGATCTGCGCTGGCACAGAATGCAATGGACAGAGTGGTAGAAGGTCAAATGCTTCAGAAAATGTTCATCCCTTTGGGGACCAGAGTGCTAAGTAGCAAGCAGTAGCAAGCTGTTCAGACAGAGGGAGCAGCCTGGGCAGGCAGGAGACTGGAGAGAACTGGGAGCATGAGGGGACTGAGGGCTGGTCTGAGTGGATATGGGCAGAAGGCAGGGACCCATGGAGTCTGGACCACAGGCAGGACCAGAGCAGAAGGTGTGGGGGCTGCGGAGGGCATGGGGGAGCCCAGAGGTTTGCAGCAGAGGACAGCATGAGCACAGCATGAGCATGAGAACCATCCTGGTGGCAGCCATATGGAGGAGGTGGGGGGCCAGGCTACAGAGAAGGACGCTGGCAGGTCATTGTAATAATTCAGGTGAGGGTGGGGATGGGGGCTGAGTTAAGTGGATTCAATTCTAGGAGTGCTCCAAGGTAACTAAAAAATAGGATAAAACAAGTCACTGAGATTAGTGACCAATTGGATATATGGGACAGGAGAAAAGAAGAGCCCAGGGCAAGCCCAGGCTTCTGCCCTGGGTGATTTGGGACAGATTAGTGCCACCCACTAAGTAAGGGAGCCCAGAAGAAGACAGGTGAGGGGGGGAAGGCAGGGTTGATTTGGATCAGCTGTGGCGAGGAGCCCCTAAGCTATCCAAGTAGGGATAATAAGCAGGAAGTCAGATATACAATCATGGAACTCAAAGAAGAGATCAGGCTTGACTATGACAGCTGAGTGGAAGGTGATATGACATCCAAGAAACCTAGAGAATAGTAGGTCTCAACTCTCACTCTCATCAAATGCAGATGGACAACTTTAAAAAAATATACTGATATCTGGCCCCATCCCCAGAAATTCTGATTCCATTATGAATGGCCTCTGGCTCAGGATGTTTTAAAGTCCCAGGTGCTCCTCCTGGCAGGCAGCCAGGGACAGAAACACTGCTCTGGAGACAGGATGAGGAATCAGACCACTTGGGCCAGGCCTACGGTGCACATTAGCCCCAAAGGGCCAGGCAGGATAAGTATAGAGAGCCCCCAACCACGATGGCTTCCAGGGATAAGAGCTCCAGGGTAGAGTGGGGCAGGGGTACTGGGAAGGAGGTGCTGCCACAGGGTGGGATGCTGTAAGGTCAAGCAGTGCAGGAACTGGAGAGTGACCCTGGGGTATTCCAGCACATTCTTGATGGGTGATATGGGCCTTGGTATATTCCAGGGTCAGGGGTAGATTGCAAGATCCAAGTGGACCAGACTCCTAGGAGAGTGATAGGGGAGGTGGGGAAGACACTAAAGGTGGAAACTGGCTGTGAATAGAAGCAGAGGGAACAGGGAGAGGAGGGAGAGAGGGAAATGGGTGTGACTTGACAGATTTGAAGATGGTTCTGTTCTGAAGGTAAGATGAAAGAAGTTGATGGGGTCCTGAATGACAGGAGAAAGCCAAGCAGACCCAATGAAGCCAGGGGCTGGGTTCACAGTTCAGTGAAGAGATCAACCCTAAGGGAGGGACACTTCTCCCTCTAAGGGGTTGAGGACCTGAGACTGTCACCTGCCCTCCATAAAGCCCTGTACCTCTTTGTGGAGGTATGCTGATGGGTGGATCAGGCACTGTTCCTTCCCCTCCCCCACTGACCCCTTCTCCAGCCCTCCTTGTCTGTCCCACTGCTCTGGCTAGACACACCAGGCTCTACCTACTTGCATACAATGTCACCATCTTCCTTAGCTCCAGATATATTTTTTAACCAATTGTTAAGTAGACTGAATACCTTAAGAGCAGGGATTCAAATTGCACCCAAGTGCTTGGTTCTAACTGGGTGGAAGCTCCTTAAGAAACGATTGTTGCATAAATTCATGCACACACATGCCTAAAAATAAAAACCCTGACAATATATGATGACATATATATATACACCTAATTGTACATGCTCACCTCAATGTAGACACATGCATTCACCAAGATTTCCTTGGCCTACTCAGTCACTCTGTTGCTATTCACACATCCCTGAAGGAAGTTCCTGTACCACCCGCATTTCCTAATGTATTCACCCTAGGCTAAGAAAGTTCACAATCACCTTCAAATTCTGGAACATGAGTTCTTCTGACATGTGGTTAAATGGAGTGAAAATTTGCCATCCCATTATGGAATTTCCGCTCCCTTCTCTCTTAACAGTGAATGGCTTCTAGAAAGATAGCAGGGAGGGATATCCTTCCAGCATTCCTCCTTGTTCCCGCTTTGATTCAACATCTGGTAGAATGGTGACTCAGTTTCAACTCATAGTTTTTATATTCTAATTTATAAGAGATACAAATTAGTGGTCAGCAAAGCAGGCACTCTAATATTTTAATTCCATGAAAAGGTAATAAATTATGTGGATGATGGGTATAGGCCATTGTGAGATAATGCTTTTTGTTACCTCGTGTTAGGCACACCGTTAAATGGAGATGCTGTCCCTCCTGTCTGTGAGAGAATGTAGGGGTCACATTTATACCTCTGATTTCAGAGCACCCTACATACTGCCTGATGGTTTCTAACAAGGAATAAACTTGAGCAAGTTCAGTTTCTGGCAGGATTTCTTAGAGTTAGGGCCCCTGGCTCAGGAACACATCTACCCTGGAGAGGGCATTTGAGTCCCCTGCCTCATTTGACCCTCTGCTCTCCTTGACCACAGTTATGACGCTTGATGCTGGATACCTTTCTATTCAGAGGTCCCTGGGCCTCTAGGCTGCCATTGTCTTTCCTCTGACATTTCTGACCCTGCTACTTGGACAAAGAGGGAGGATTCTCTCCCTTAAAATAAAAGGACAGGAGCTCAATGGAGTCACACTTTTTTTCTTAGAAGGTTACCTGGAGACAGATGTTTCTAGTACTGTGATCTCTGTCTGGCTTCTAATTCTTTGTCACTCTCCAATACTGTCCTCAGTGTCCTGAGGTACTGAGTAGGTGACACCTTTAGGCCAAAGAGCCTGTGTTTTTGCATAGATAGGGTGAATAAAAATGTTGAAGTAGTAGCTGGGCTGGAGGGGGACAGAATCTCAGGGGAAAAGCAGGCCATGGTGGCCACCAAGAGAAGAGAAAAACAAGAAGATCCATGGTGGATGGTGGATGGTGGATGTGGATGTGGATGGTGGATGGTGGATGTGGATGGTGGATGGTGGATGGTGGATGGCAATGGCAGAAACATGTTTCAGGAAAAACAGTCACATCCTTAACCGGAAAGCAGAGAGGGTGGTCACTCCTTTTATAACAACCCTGTCACAAGAACTGCCAAGGGGTCCCATGAGAACTCTCATGCCCCAGTGACCTAAGGACATTACGCCAGCCCCACCCTGGGGACCAAGCCTCCAATCACATTGACACTTGAGGGACACCCAAACCATAGGCAAACAATAGTAGCTGCCTCAGGAGGTGGGGAGCTCCCCGGCTGGGGAGATTCAAGTGGAAGCTGCAGGGTCATTTGTCGGGGATCCCATGGGATTGCTATTTCATTAGGACCATGTGACCCTTCCTGCAGGAATGAGTTAAAACTTGGTTCAGTTGCCATGTGCTCCATGGGTCTCCTTAGTGTTGCCTAGACAGAGTTCACCCAAGTCTCTCTAAGACCCTCAAGACTGAATACACTGAGCTGTTGTTACCTGGAGAGTAGAACCTGTTCCTGTCTGGCCTAGAACACACACACACACACACACACACACACACACACAAATGTCCAGGGCCCTCACCAGTGTCAAGTTATAAACTAATGGCCTTGCTTGCACATAGGCAAGAGGTATTACCAGCATTATGACACTAACGAGGAAAGCAGGGTTTATAGAAGTTAGGTGACTAGCTGGCAAGTGGAATCGACCCAGGTTCCCAACCACCAGACCATACCCATGTTTTAAAGGGAATCTCAGGTAAAAGGAAGGATTTTGTAAATAATCACTCAATTTAACCTGTGTATAGACTGAAACTTTAAACACATTCCTTAGAATGCTGTTTAGTGACACACAATTTCATTCCTAGACTCCACCCACAGAATTTCTGATTTCCTACATCCTTCTCCTCCTTTGTAGACACATAAATTACTAAACTTGTGGGAGGTGTAATTCCTGATAACACCCTCTTTGATTTTGCAATTCATCTTCCCACCCCTTCCTAAAAATATTCTCTGGAGGAGATAGAGGTACGCACGTGCATGTGCAAATTCAACAAATCACAGCACACTGTTTCTGCGAAAATGTTCTGAGTATTCTTGAATCTTACATCTTGGATCAGGGATCTAGAAGCAATCCAAATCAGACAAGTGAAAGGTGTGCACCGACTAGACACATTACTCTCAGCCTCAGAGCTCCTGTGTCTATAAACTTTGCATGTGATTTGGGAGGTGGTAAAGCCACTTCCCACATGCTTGAGAAGCCTTGCAGCTGCTGGGTAGGAAATTCCCGCCTTGGGTCATTCAACCCACCTCGCCAAGGAAGCCTCAGCCTCCGTGCCTTTCAGCAGAGGCTTTCCAGGAAGCGGGAATTCTCTGTCATTCCCTATTTTTATGAGACACCTTCCTTCCCTAAGGGCAAAGCCACAGCATACTGAGGAGGAGGGAGGGAGGGAGGCAGGGACTACTTTCTGAAGAGAAATAAAATTTAATGGAAGTGGGGAATGTGGAAATGTTATTCTCCAAATAATCCCGGGTGATGGGGAGGTAGCAGCATCCCCCCAGAAATTTGATCTCTAAATAGAGATCATAGCTTAGGGCAATCTAAAGCAGGCAAGTGAGAGATGAAAAATGTCTTGTCCCAAACCTATAATTTATCTTAAAAAACTTTAAGGACTTCCATTTCCTTGTAATATTAGCTAATCACATGTCGTGATGGATGCCAAAGGAGAAAGGGCCCCCAAGCCAATGGGAGCCAGCACGTCATAATCAGGCCTTGTCTTCATCTCAGAATAAATAAATTGATCACATAGCAATTTGTTTGCTTTGGGTCATTCTGAGTTTTTGTTTGTTTGTTTGTTTTGTTTTGTTTTTAAGGGAAAGAAAAAGGAAATGTAGAGGAAAAGGCAAATTATTAGAGAAATTGATCTGTATGAATTACAAAACTACGAACTTAGAAAGGCAGAGTGTTTGTCAGAGAACAAATAAGACCCATTAAAACAGATCTGACTCTCACACCAGTCAGATCTGAGGAAGAAAAAGGACACAAGTCATAGGGAAGAAAAGTGAAGAGGAGAAAAGAGAGGAAGGAAGAGAGGAAAGACAGGGTCATCAAAAATTAAATATTTCTTCTTTAATCATAAAGCTTTTTATAAAAGCATATTTAGTGTAACCAACTGAGATGTTTGATTGTATTTTTTCTTATTTATCTGCTGATATTTTCCTAGCATAATTTTTAAATATATATACGTATTTTTTAGTTGTAGATGAACACAATACCTTTATTTTGTTTATTTATTTTTATGTGGTGCTAAGCAAGTGCTGTACCACTGAGCTGCAATCGCAGCCCCTTTCTTAGCAAAATTTAACAGTGCAACTTGGAATTTTACCCAAGTTGCCTCATAATCCTGTTCTAGGTATCGTTTCTGTTATGTCAAATCCTAAAGGAACAACCATGTCTTCTTGACTCTATTTACTGGTATGTGAATGAAGAACGAGGCAAACAAGAGTCCTTCTGTCTCTGGAAAGAACTAGAGAAACTCTACTCACAGTCCCCTGGGGACAGCCAAGAGACCAACCATCCGCCCTAGGACATAGTGGGAGAAGAATCACTGAATGAAACCAGAAAACCACCACGCATCCATGCTGTGCAGACACTAAAGACCAACAGAGAAACATCAATTCCTGTTCTGAACCAGTGATCCCAGAGGATGCAGCAGAGGAGAGCAGAAGCATCCTGCAGGGAGATAGTAACCCCAGGCACACAGAGCCCCGCCCCCCAACAACCCCAGCTGAACTTGAACTTGAGTTTACCACCCAGAAGCAAACACCTCCATCAGTGAACCAGTCTCAGCCACAGCAAATGAGATAATAACCCTCAGGAGACTTTAATAAGTTCAGAAGAGAGAATGAGAGAAGAGGGCGTGGTGAGTGTGGCCAAGGTGTTGGGTAAGTTTGGCTGTGAAGAGGAACAAAACCCCGCAGGAGTTGGTAACAGCTGGAAGAGGAAAGGAACAGCACTCAGAATGGATGACTGTGTGCCCATAGAAATGACCCAGGAGACAAGGGGAGGGACAGTCTGTAGGAGCCAAGTCCTAGAGAAATGAGAAAAGGGGAGGGGCAAGAGGGAAGGGCCACAGGGTGGGCAAGAGTTTGCCATCCCAGGGGGATGGACTCTGCCTGGCTCGTCAGAGTCACAGGAAACCAGCGGGTGCAGGTCGGGGTATGGCTGTAGTTTTAAGGCAGGGATGATGACAGTATTCTCTCTGATGGCTTCTATTAAGGACATATGAGACGAGGTCACTGGGTGAAAGTGATAGAGTTTGAGGAGAAAGGACAAAGTAAGCGACTGTCCCCTTGCAGAGAGGGAAAACAAGCTTTCCAAAACTTCATCGGACTGCCAGACAAAACGGAGGTGCGTGACTGCGGGCAGCAGGGGGAGTGGCATTTTCAGGTGAGCCATCAAAATGCCAACTGCTGCCTGGCAAATGTCACTGCAACAAGGGTGATGAGAGGACAGTCGGCCACTTCACTGATGGACCTCCAGACATTGGCTCTCAAGATCTGTGCTTTGATTTTTTAGAAAGTATTATTAATGCATATTAAATGTACAAATTAATGGGGTTCACTGTTGCCATACATGCATACGCTGTGCATTGGTCACATCCATCCACCCTTCTTCTGTTCTCACCCCCTCCAAGCCTCCCTTCTGTACCCTTCCTAGTCCCTAGTAATCCTCAAGATCTATTCTTGGGCCTGGGGTTGTGGCTCAGTGGTAGAGCGCTTGCCTAGTACCTGTGAGGTGCTGGGTTTGATCCTCAGCACCGCATAAATAAAATAAAGGTATTTTGTCCATCAACAACTAAAAATTTTTAAAAAGAAATAGTTCCAAAAAAAAAAAAAAAAAAAAATCTGGGGCTGGGGAGATAGCTCAGTCAGTAGAGTGCTTGCCTTACAAGCACAAAGCCCTGGGTTCGATCCCCAGCACCCAAAAAAAAAAAAAAAAAAAAAAAAAAAAAAATCTGTTCTTGTCATTTGTTCAGTTTCTCCAGAGAGGAAGATCACAGTCTCTTCTTTTGAGGGCCCGTGCCGGCTGTCGGTAGGTCTTCTGCAGCAGGGTGCAGAACAGTAGGTGGTTTTCACTGAATCGTCCCGTATGCACCCCCAGGTGGCACACCACTACTCTCCATTGTGCCCAGTGACCCGAAGGTCAATGTCCCCCCTGTTAAATTTATTAGAGAATTAATTTCCATTTTCTTGCAGGTGCTGGTGAGGAAAGGCTGAGGGCAGGAGGAGCATAAGCCCCTGATCATGAGAGGAGGGACAAGGAGCAGGGATCTCGTCAACCCGCTGACTTTAAAACGGTGCCCCTCTTCTCATGCCTGCACTACACCCTGACCCTGCAGCTTGATCAGAAGGTCAGTCAGGCCTTGGAGGTGGCTCCTGCTGTTTGAGCCAGGAAGTCCGTAATCCCTTGCACCTGCAGTGTGAGAAGGGGACTGTATGGGCTCCTGCTAGGCTTGGTTCCTTGATCCCATGACCTTCTGACCCTGTGGCTATAGGAGACCTCCACTGGGACTATGTAAAGTGGGGGGTTATGGAGACTGGACCACCCTGCCATAGTATCTCCATACTACACTTAACATCCAGTTAATGGGAAGATTATAAACAGCTCACTTTCCCTACCTCATTCTTTATTGCCAAGGGGCAGGGGAGGAAACTGCTCATCCAGACAGGAAACAAGGATGTATCAATACCTCATAATCCGGATCACGAACATGAAAATAGTGTTAAAAATTCCACCTCCCCCAACATCTGCAAGAGTCTTAATCCACGAAGTGTAGTTTGCTAAGAGCTTCTTTTTCTGGCCTGGCTGGAAGTTCCATGTCCCCGTAGGCAGAAGCTGGACCCCTCAGTTCACCTGGTTATAAAAATAGGCAGGCAATGCAAAGGGCTGCTAGCCTGGATTCTTCTCTCAGCTTCTACCATCAAAAGGGACGGATCCAAGTGATGGTGTGTTCTGAAAGACGGAGCCACGGGGAGAGGTAGAGACCCTGCGTTCTGCAGGGGGTCTTTGAACTTCTATCTGGGGCTCCTCAGAACTTTCACGTTAGGGGAAAGCAGGGGGCCAGGGGTCACGGGGCTGAGGACTGGTATGAACGTTCCTTGCCAGCTGGTGACTGCGAGCAAGTCAGAATCTGTAAAGTGCAGCAGCTTTGGAATGATCTAAACTTGGGTTGAATCCTGACTCTGCCACTTCCTAGGTGTGTGACCTTGGACAAGCTACTTAACCTTTCTAACCCTCATATGACCTGTTGTGAAGATGGGAAGTGATAGCTCCTCAGTCATAGAATTGCTATGAGGACCGGGCACGGGAGCTGTTCACCTCACTGATGCTTGTGAGGTGTTCAGCCCCGCAACTGTCACTTAGGAGATATTCCACTGAGGGCTCTCATGATGACGAAAAGGATAATAACAATAAAACAGGTACTTAGAGCGCCAAGGAACGTCTGAAGTTAGCTCGCCCCTCCTTGCTTCAGTTCACTAACCTGTAAAATGGGAATATTGCTGTAACCCCTACCTAGTCTTCCTCAAATTATCATTTGAGGATTACAATGGTTCCGAAGTGTGGATCTTGGGAGAGATGTCTGCATATGACAAAGTTTTCCACCATCTGTGGAGAAACACTTTTATAAAAGTATGCTGCCAATGGATGGTAATTTGTTTTAATGGCCTCAGTTACCAACTCTATATTGGTCCCAATATGATTGAAATCATACTGGTCTGTGAAATCACAAAGTCTATAAAGAAACTTTCCACATAAGGAATTTCAAAGACTTTGCCAACTTTAAGTTGTGTTTAAGAGACAACAACAATAACACCACCACGTATCAAGTCCCTGTGATATGCAAGGTATAGTGGAGAGTAGAAACACAGTCTCTGTGCTCCTCACAACAGTTGGCAGACTGGTGCTTGGTCCATTTGGCAGGCGAAGAAACAGACTCAGAGAGGGCGCACAGCTGGGCTCGTCTGTCATTCAGGGAGATTTCAAAGCTAAGCCTGCCTGTCTCAAACCTCAGTTTTCCATGGGCCACCCTAAAGGATTACTATGGACAAGGCCCTAATTTTACCACTGAGATGTCACCCCTATATTGGTCCCAATATGATTGAAATCATACTGGTCTGTGAAATCACTTACTCTCTCTCTCTGCTTCTAGCATCCAGCTGGGAAATTGGGTAGAAATTGGGGTAAGGCTGAAAACAGATGGAGAATAAAACAGGGTTGTCCTGAGAAATAAAATTAGTGCAAAGAAGCCATTCTGTAGGATTCTATATAATTCAGTGCCCTTTGACTTTTTCATTTGTTTGTTTGGTTGGGTTTGTGTGTGTGTGGTGTGTGTGTGTGTGTGTGTGTGTGTGCCAGGGTTTGAACTCAGGGGCAATGGACCACTGAGCCACATCCCCAGAACTATTTTGTATTTTTTTTAGAGACAGGGTCTCAATGAGTTGCTTGGCGCCTTGCTTTTGCTGAGACTGGCTTTGAACTCGCCATCCTACTGTCTCAGCCTCCCAAGCTGCTGGGATTACAGACATGCACTATCTTGCCTGGCACCCTTTGACTATTTAGGAAACCATGAGCATACCTATCAGGAAATCAACTGAATACTGCCTGAATACAGAGATGCCATTGCATGGCCTCTTTCTCTCTTTAACCAAACAGATTCTGCTCCTTAGCAACCAGGTCCTCTCTTCCTGCTACTCTTGGTGCATTGTGGGTCCCAGAGGCCTTTCTGAGGCTAGGTGCAGGGAGGCCGCCCTTTCTCCCGCCCCTCACGTGGTGGCCGGCATGGTTCTGTGCATTGCTCTTTTGTTCACAGCACTTCTGGAAGGAGGTTTTATTAACCTTACTTTACAGATGGGATTCTGAGGCTCACTGAAGCTAAGGAACATAATCTGCAAAGGGCAGAAGAATCCTCACCCATCAGGGGTGCCTGACTGGGGTCTGTGTCTCGTTTCATCCCTAACACACCCCTACAGACCGAGGGAAGAAGACTCTCCACTTTAACAGCTCCTCCTTTCACATAACACGTGCCTTCTCTGGACGCCACAGCGGTCACTGTGAGCTCGCCGTGTGCTTGACCACTTGCTGAGGACCAGTTCCAGCCCAACAGCCTTCCTCAACTTTGCATCGAGTGGACTTGCAGCAGGGTATCCCAGATGTGCTAATTCTGGTGCAACTAGGCTTCAATTCCAAATTTAGCCTTTCTTTCTTAGTTGGAAGTCAAGTGCATCTTTATTCTCTCTTGGCCCCCTTTTCATTAATTTGTTCTTGTGGAAGACAATTTAGCAAACAACAAATTCCATGGTCTTTCAATTTTTGTTTCAGGACTTAACATTTATGGCTTGACATTTTGAGAGTTTCCATTGTTTTCCTCTTTTTTACTGTTATTTTTAAATGTCTCCAAATGATGCATGCACTTAATTTAAAAATTAGAACATATCAGAGTCTATCAGAGAAAACGTCACCCCTCCAGCCCAGTTCCCTTCCCCCAAAACAAGCATTTATGCTCACTTGCATGGCAACGAGGGGAAGGCAGTTGGTTTCCTATTAGCTACCCCTCCATGTCTCTATCTAAATGGCTTATATTATTAGTTCTTAAACCACTACCTTTAGACATTGTCCATCACCATGACAGATGGAGATTTAACTCCCTTACTCCTCCCACCATCCATCACTGTTCCCAATATATCTATAACTCTAGACTTATCCCTCTACTGGAAATTTTAACTAACAAAGTCACATGTTGCATAATGTTTCAATGATGGACTGCATATATGTCTGTGATCCCATAAGATTATAATGGAACTGAGAAATCTCTCTCTCCCAGTGATGTCACCACTGTCCTGACATAACAGTGCAGGACATCACTTATGTGTCTTTGGTGTTGCTGGTGTAAACACACCTCTGGGCAGCCCATTTATAAAGTATAGCACACACAATGATGGATAGTGCTTAATACTTGATAATGATAATAAGTGACTATGTCACCAGTAGAGTATACACTATAATATACATTTTTGTTATTTTAAAGTGCATTTCTATCATATGAGAAAAATTTACTGTAAAACAGAATGCCATGGACTGCTGTGGCAGCTTTGTACAGCTTATGCTTACCAAGTTCTTGCATTTACCAAGTTCTTAAGTCTCTTGTGCTTGATTTAAGCCCATGTAATTTTTTTCGCCATGGCTCTGGTAACAATGGGCTATAATATCCATACACCATCTAGCCTGGGTGTGTGGTGGCAATACCATTTGGTTTGCATGAGTTTATGATGTCAGCACAATGACCAAACCCCTAAGGACCCATTTCTCAGAACGTATCCCAGCAGTTAGTGACACATGACTGTATCAGAACCCTGACTTCTTGCTCTACCAACTGTGGGTGCTATCTTCTCTCTTCTTACAGCGGTGGATTAGGATATTCGAACCTCCCTTCTGTTATGGTTTGGCTCATGTGTTGATGTTTGTCCCCAGAGCAGCAAGGTTGAGAAGTGGGGCTTTGGGGAAGTGATTGGATCATGTAGGCTCTGACTTCATCAGCGGATGAATCCGCTGAGAGCTGAATGGACTGTTGGGAGGTGGTGGGGGCTGCCGAGGATGGGACCTGCTTGAAGCAGGTGGGTCTTGGGGGTGTGGCCTTGGAAGCTAGATCTTGTTCCTCTGTCTCTGCTTTCTGCCAGCCTTGAGGTGAGCAGCATTCCCCTGCCACACCCTCTGTCATGATGCTCTGCCTCCTCAGGCCTCAGGCAATGGAGCAGGCTGGCCGTGGTCTGAAACATTTGAAACTAGGAGCCAAGAGAAATCTCTCCTCCTTTTAAGTTGTCCATATCAGGATTTGGTCACAGCAATGAAAAGCTGACTATTGTGTTCTCTTTCTACTCATTCCATTTGTTGTCACATGACACCTGCCTCTTTATTATTTTTTTATTTTTTATTTTTTTTGAGTTTGTCAAAATGGATCACATTGGCATTTTGGTTCACACTTTTTCTACATTTTGCCTAATATGGCTCCAGGCTAGTAGCTTCCCTTGGCCCCATGATCATTTGTCTTTGATTCCTTTTCCTTGTATAGAAGTGTCAATGCCCTGGTTTGCCACCTACCTCCTACCCTTAAGCAGCCATGATCTGTCAACTCTTTATCTCCTTTGCCTGGGCTGCCACTCCATCCCTATTGCTCAGTAATATAATGCACTTACCTTGCTGCCAATGGCTTTAAGTGCCATTATCTGAACTAAAAGGTCCCTAACATCTAACATCAGCTCATCATGTCCTCAGAGGACCACCAAGCTTCTCAGTGATGCTGGTTACTATTCTTTATCACCTGGAAAATGGAGTATCTGCCAGATCCTCTCATGGAACTGAGTCAGCTGGTGGATTTTCTGCCCAGGCAGCTTGTACCCCAGGATTCACCATCACCTTGGGAGTTGAAGAATTTTGGAAAGAAAAGACACAAGGTCTGAACCATTGCTCCCATGACCCTGATGTATGCCAAGTAGTGGTTCAGAGCTGTCCAGGGGCCCTGCCTTAGTTAACTCCTGGCCATTTTCTAAGTTATCAACAACCCATTGCCCACAGTTCCTACCCCTTGCTGGTTATTCATTGGCCTCCAGAGCTCTGTGAAGCTGAAGAGGCAGCAGTTGTCAGATATCAGCAAACACAACCTCCTTCTCCTGGCTGCTTACAGCACTACACATACCTCCCACCTGGGTTGTCCATCCTTTGAGGACAGATTACTTTCCTCCCAATGCCTGTGTATTGGGGACCCTTGGACTCCTTCTGAACTGACCTGTGATGGTTACCAGGTAGAATTGCCCAGGATAGTTATGAAAGACCCAGCATATGAGGGGAATGCTATAGTGTGGACATTGGCTGTACCCCAAAATTACATGTGTTAAAGAGGTCCCTGGAGTGGGCACTACAAGTAGTCAGTGAAACCTTTAGGAGGCAGGGTTTAGTGGGAAGACCTTTGGTCATCAGATTGTGCCCTCAAAGAGGAATGTGGGATAGTGACCGCTTCCTTTTCCTCCTTTGATTGCTGGCCAGAGGTGAGCAGTTTGCTGTACTGCATTCTTACTACCATTGCCAACATCACCCCCTCCAGAGACTCAAAGCAATGGGTTCACCCAATCATAGACTAGAATTTCTAAAGCTATGAACCAAATAAACCTTTTTTCTTTATAAGTTAATTATCTCAGGTATTTGTCATAGGAGGGAAAGCTGACTAACACAGGGTGTAACAGGAGTATGAGGGGAGCAGTCATTCCTTGGGTTTTACCCTTTCCTCTGATGCCAACAAAGCCAAAGTTCTGAATCCAGGGAGTAGATCTTCACCTGTATGGATCCTACTGTAATTTTCTCTCATACCCCATAGGCAATGGATACTGGAAAAACTGTTTTTCTAAGTCACATTGACCCTTATTCCAAAATGGGGGTCCTGCTCTTTGACTACGCCTCAGAGCCCAATGTGCCTTGATCCTGGACTCTGAAGAGTCAACATCTGTTCTTCCACACTGAGAAATCACAAAGGAAAATAAGAGAGTCCACAGCCCTCCACTGCACTCGGCAAGCTGCCTCTGTGGACCCTTCCCTTCCCTTCCAGTGGATGAAGAGACTGACAGTCTACTGATGTTCTCAGGGCTCTTTCTGTGACCTACATTTTTTCCTATAGGACAAGCTAAGACTGTATTTCGTCTTCATTTCTTTGGCACTATATATTTTAATGGCCCATCAGGAAAACAGTAACACTGGCAGGCAGCTCTCTGCACCTGCAGAACCAGGGAGCACCAGCCCCTTTCTGCTCTAGTTGCCAATTTCCTCAGACTTACTTAAAGGTTGAGTTTATCTACTTGGTTCTTAAATTCCACATCCTTGGATAAGCAAAAAGGGTTACCATTAGTGTCTTGTTTTCAAATAAAAAATGGAAAGTTACCAATCGCATCTTGATGATGCTTTTGTTCATGAGAATTGAACACGAGAGCACAGAAGAAAGGCCACGTCACCTTCCATGGCATGGCCAGATGTGCTGAGGGCCTCTGTGTGCCAAGCACTGTGCTGAGAGCTCTCTTGGTTGAATGTCACTTCCGCCTGATGGGGCAAGTTGGGCACGTCCCATGATTCTCACCTTTCAGATAGAGTGAGACACAGGAAGGGCTTGTGGCACCCGGGGGGCAGAGGCTATTTTGGTCACCTCAGCATCTTCCCTGGCATCAACTCAGATCCCCTATATGTAATGAGGGCACTAAATTTTTGTTGAAGAGTAAACTGACTAAGATCACAGCGTTAGTTAGATTTCTGGGTTCCTAATCAAATGTTCTTTCACTAATCCAAGCTCCCTTGTTTGACTGAGCCAAAGGCTCTGAAAACAATAAATAAACAGATCTTAGTAACTGCAAAACTACAAAGAAAAGCAAACCAGGAGCATAAAGGAAAATTTTAGGCAAAATGAGCAGATCTCAGAAATCTACAAGCTACTTATTCCGTGACTGCATTACCCATTGCGAATTAAATGGAACAAATGGGCCATGACAGATCCAACCACATGAAGGAGTGGCCCATTTTCTCTGTGGTCCTCCAGCCCAGGTGAACTGTGTCATCATGGGTGCAGCAGTACAACCTGTGTCCCCTGCCCTCCCCACCACTGTCTGTCCTTGTGATCGTCTCCTCCAATGTGACTGGGCAGAGGTGTACTCATGTCCGAGCAGGTCCAGGGTAGGGTGAAGCTAACTGAATCAATGCACAGTGCCTTAGGGCATGGGAGGAAGGCACTGAAGGCCCGGCCCAGAGCCCGCACCACACTACGTCCATCAATCACCCACTCCTGCTGAGCAGCCTGCTTCCACCACCCAGTGAACACTGCAGGGGCTTCTGAGACTGACAAATGTTAGCTGAGTTTTAACTACTCTTTGGTCTCCTCTGAGATGCTTAAAAGGGCTAAAACTCGAGGCTGGGGTTGGAACTCAGTGGTGGAGTGCTTGCCTAGCGCTTGTGACGCATTGGGTTCAATCCTCAGAACCACAGATAAACAAATAAATAAAGGTATTGTGTTTATCTACAACTAAAAAGAACACTTAAAAAAAAAAAAAAAAAAAAGGCTAGAACCCCTTGCCTTTCCAGCCCTTCCAAGTCATGAAACTGCTGAGTCTACCAAAGCGCTGGGCCCTCGCACCCTGAGGGCAGGCCTTCCTCTTCTCACCTCTATCCTCTTGCAAGTGCTGCACTCAGGCCACTCTCCCCCACACTCTAACCAGCTATCCTGCACTTCCTGCCTGTGCAGGATGCTGAAGAGTGGGCTACAGGGCATGTGGAAGGGAACACACCACTCTCACACTGAGCCTATCACAAGAGTGCTTGCCCTAGGCTTGGGTACCTATCAGGAAATTCACCTGTAATAAACTACAGATGCACCCAGGAAATTACATTAGCAAGGTCTTTTGACCTTCATCTTATCACTAGATATTTATACCAACCCTTTGAGGGGTAATTTTAATGCTCATTTACTCAATTAATATTCTTATTTATGGAGTGCTTAGCATATTCTATGTATTATTCAAGGCATTGCCTTTCAACAAATCATGTCATCATTACATCACCCCCCAAAAGGGAGTTCTATTAGCTTCATTTTTCAAATAAGGAAACCAAAGACTCAGAGACACTAAGTAACTTGTCCAAGGTATACAGCAGTACTTCCCACTCTATCTCAGAGCAAGTGCATAGGCCCGGAAAGAAACCAGAGCTCAAACTAGGGAGATTATCAACTCTGTCTTGATTTGCCTTTCAATAATGCAAATTTGGAAGGTGGGGCGGGAAGAGGGAAATCTTTTCATGACCTCAAAAGATCAGCAGGGCCTTCAGATAGAGTTCTAGCTCTCCAGGAACCACACAGCAGGCTCTGGATGCATTTAATACAGTTGGCACTCATCTTGGGCTTAGTGACACTTGGTAGTGACACCTGCCCCACACAGAAGTCAGTCTGGCTTCCTGGAAGAAGGTCCGGGTGGAAGAGACAAGCTGTAAAGGCCAGTGGGCCAGATTTTGAATCCTAGCTTCACATTTGAGATGAAGTCACTTATCTTTGGAGCCTCAGTTTTCTCATCTTAAAACAGAGGAAATAATACTTATTTTGTAGAATTCTTGTTTTGCTTAGAGATAATGGCAAAGAATAGGTGCTGATGAGGGTGGTGATGGTGGCAGCAGCAACTATTATTAGTCCTCCCCTAGACAGTCCAAGTTAATTTCCCTGTACCTAAAGATGAAGGCGATATGAAGAACTAAACAATAATTGTAGCAAATTACCCCTTGGCAGTCTAATATTAGAATTGCTCAGTCAGGTTTGAAAGCCAGGTTCTATTATTCAAAATATCTTGATTATTAAATTCTGAATAAAAAACTATTTCAAATCAAATGATGACCCCTCACTTTAAGCTCAACAGGAAACCCACATATGTGGGGTACACTTTGTCCTAGTGATAGTACATGTGGTTTCAATTACCTAAAGGCCGGATGGGGCAACAGGTGGAATCCACCTCAAGTTTTCAGAACCAAGAAACTCATCACAAATCTAATTCATCTCCTGTGCTCAGTACACCCAAATCTGGAACACACCAACCCTCCTGCCTAGTTGTATTTTAAAAGAGTTGTAATCCCCCCATCTTTCCCGAAACTAAGCAAGTAATTTCGAAGTCTCACAAATTTTGATCTTATCTTATTGCTTTGACTTGTCATTGTGTCCTTCTCTCAGTTCATGAGCATTAAGCTAAGTCTGCCTTTCCTGCTTTGAACTGAGGCATCCTGCAGAGCAGAGCAGCAGCTACCATTCCTGTAGCACTGCCAAGCTCATCCTCTGCTTAACACTTCACTCATCTCACCGTCCTCAATCCTGCCCAGCCACACGCAATGAGGAAAGGCAGAACCATGTACATGCCAACACATGGAGAGTTTAGCTGCCCCATAAAGGGAAGTACAGGAGAAGTGTTCGAGCCTGATTAGGAGAAACAAGGACATCTCGAAGGAAAGGCAGCATTTGCTTTGGCACTTGAAGAAGGACCAGAATTCCAAGATGGGAAGTTGAAAAGGGGAATCTGGTCATTGTGTACAGAGTATCCTGCAAAATTGCAAGGCCTCTTTAGAGACCCAGTAAGCTCACAAATCTGGGTTGTAGTTATTGAGTGGGAGAAGAGAGAATGGGGAGAATAAGTCTCTATCTGTAGTCCCTGCAGTGACCACAGGCTGGTAAATGAATAGCAGTATAGTTCTGGCTTCTTGAACAGATAATCTTCTTCCTATTGTTAACTAATTCAGATTTGCTGGAAACACAGGCCAGGAACCACAGGCCTGCAGGTAGAAACCTGGCACAAACATCCTGGACTATTTGGAACAGTCCCAGTTGTGCTGGTTTTGGCCCCAGCTTTTCAGCCAGACCAAGGCTTGGAGAGGAGTATCGAGCTGACTCTAAAGCCCATAGCATGATGCATTAGAGAGCACCTGATAAATTATGTGTCCATTAGCTAAGTGGCCCTGGGGCTTTATGACTTGCTCTTTTTCTAAATCAAAAATAATAACAATAACAGCTCACCATCTTTTCCTGCTGCTGGAGAGAGTGAGTATTTCATCTGTCATTAAACAATTACAGCTGCTCCCCAGATAACTTCATGCTAAGCCGCAGGATATAGAAGCGAATGAAAAATCCATGCTCTCATCCTGACCTTCCCAATCAGGACCCGGTACAAGGAGCAGCTTCCTATCACAGAAGGCTGGCGACACAGCCAATTCAGGAGAGAAGTTGGTTGTTTCAGTGCAGGAACCCTTCAGGGAAGGACCAGATGTCCCTGTACTAATGCCAAGAGGGCCCCAGTTGGAAGAGGTCCCTAATTATTCCTCCTGATGACAGTCTTCCCCATTCCATTCTGCTACACCCTTTCAGCCATGCCCTTTCTGGGCCTGAGGGTGTTGCCAGCTGGCTGGCAGAGCAGAGAAGTGATGTGGAGGTGAGTGTCTTTCTCAGGGCAAAAACAGGGCTTCGCTCTAGGTAAATTACCCAGCCTTGGGCAGCCTTATAGTGAACCCCAAGCAACAGTATATGGCTGCTTGGTGCTGATTCACCCAACCAATGGTGCATCACTCCAAGGCAAGATTAAAAATTCCAAAGAACGTTTTTCCCCAAAGGGTGAAACACATGAAATAGGAAGAAAGCAATCATTCCCAGACCTTCAGGATGACAGAGCCTGACGTCATGGATACACAGAGAATAGCCATGACCGAGAACCCGTGTCATTTGTTATGACAAAGCACCCAGTGTTTCTTGCAGGGATTCTGTACTGAATATGTCAACATCTCTCATAAAGTGCCCTGATCTAAACCCGAGAGGCTGGGAATCCTGAGTTGCCATTGGACAGAAACCTGGCCCCCCGGGGGTGGAAGTATCAGCTATTCCCTGGCATTTGTTTCATTATTCTGTTTCTTTTTTCTTACATAGGTTGTGGTTCCTGATACACTCTCATGTTTGGTCCTTTTTTAATTAATTAATTAACTGACTAATTAGTTAATTAATTATCATATATTTATGATATAATTAACACCAAGGAACTACTCCAAAGAACGTTGACAATAACATATATCTGACTCTGTTTTTCCACTGTTAGAACTCTCTTCCTCCCCAAGCTAAAGCAACCATTTTTCTATTATCACCTTGGTATTTTTTAGAAAAGTTTTATTTTATGTACATTTTTGTTTATGCTTCTTTGTTTCTCATGATAGTTGAAATTATGCTTCTGAGTCTTAATTTTTCATTGATATTTTATTCATGTACGTAGGGTATATGTTATATAGGCCACATGCATATGTATGTACTATATTAAGTAGCATGTAGTTATAATTCATTTATTTTTACTTCATTATGTAGTGATGCTACAATTTATATATACAATATCCTATCAAAGGGCATTGTTGTCTCCAAATCTTTGCTGATATGAACAATACTGCAGGAGCATTATTGTATCTTTTTTCTGGTATGAACATGGAAGCATTTTTCTTATGTATACACCTGGGGGTGAAATTGTTAGGTAACGGGATATAAAAATGTGCAACTATTTAAGATAATACTAAAGTACCTGCCAAAAGGGTCACACCAATTTGTACTTTCACAAGCTTGAAGGGAGAAGAGATTCAGTTAATGCACATATTCTGTTACATTAGATCTCATTAAACTTTTCAATTTCTGCTATGAAATGAGTGCACATCGCAGTGGGAATTAATTGCTACCACAGTTTTTAAAAGTAATCTGGAAATATCTATTAAAATTTTGAATGGACTTGCTTTTAAATCCATGAGTGTTACTTTTAAGTTCCTATTCTAAAAAAAAAAAAGTTAAAGCAAGTACAGAAGAGTACATTTTAAGGACATTTATTATATTACCTTTTGTATTAGCAAAATTTGAAACAATCTGAATGTCCACAACTAGACAATTAATTGATTAAATTAAAAGACATCCATACGTAGGTTAAAATGCAACCATGAAAACCAAAACTGAGTTAGGTATGTTTGCAATGACTTGGTAAATGCTTAATTATGAAGTAAAAAAAGGCAGATCATAGAGTAATGTGTGTTAGTTTGTCTACAAAAGGAGAATGAGTGCTACAATTGCTTATATTTGTATGCACAAAAGGAACGGTGTGGAAAATACCCCTGGCTATTAATATTGATTACCTCAGTGGGAACAGAGGCAAGGAAGGGAGAGATTGCTGAAAGGTGGCAGGACTGGGACCATGACTCAGGTCCCCGTGGCAGTCTCCTGTTGGCCTTCAATCTACTTTTCTGCATGTCACCGCTCTGTTTCTTCACATTCCCACATGACATTCAATACCTGTCAAGAGCTGGCCCCTGCCTACCAGGTCTCCTGTTCGCCTCTATGTGTGAGATGTTGTAGCCAAGTATTCTTGAGTCTTCTCTAACACTCCTTGGCTTTTTTATCTCTCCACCTTTGCTCATACTCTTTACTTGGAAACTCCACCTCACCTCCACTTTCCCTCCATTGTTGCCTGCAAATCTCGTGTAGTCTTCAAGATCTCACCAAAAGGCTTAAGCTGCCATAGAATCTTCCGGAAACAAGAGCTAAGTACCAGGCCTTGCAAGGATGGGACCAAGGAAGGTGTGAGAACCTCTGCAGGTAGGTTCACCAACTTTCTTTCTAGGGCACCACTTCCAGACAACCATGATCTGACCAGAGTTGGCCCCTATCTATGTCAAGACTTGAAATCCCAGGAGAGAGAATCCTAGTGACCCAGCTCTAATCAAGCATCGTCACCATTTTAAAAACAGTACTCATTTTTTCCCACTCCAGTTCTGAATCAGTTAAGAATAAGACATAGGGATCAGGCAAATGGGGATAAAGATGCCATCTGAATCATGGATAATTCTTTTCCTGGAGAATTTGCTTTCAAATACAGAACCTGAGAAGTAGAAGTGCCTGCCAGCCAGTAGGCTGTACTGGGGAGATTCCAACCCTCCTGTGAAACAGACCGCGGGCTTCCAGTTGATCTAATAGGAAGTGAAAAGAACCGGGCAATGCCTGACCAGGAGAAAAAGCCAGAGATTTCACCCTTCTCCACATGGAAGCACATATCATGTCCCCTTGAAGGCCTTGGTCAAAAGGCAGGGTCCTGTCAGCAGAGCCACACAGAGTGCACAGGACAGGTCCCTAAAGGAAGAGGGAAAAGACACTAGGCAGAAAAAACAACAGACTCCCACAGCATTAGCCTTGGTCCCACACTTGCCCCACTGTGCAAGGTGGCCTTCATTTCTCCTCTCAATCCTCCTTTTGAAGTGCAGATGCCCATGGCAGGGGCCACCCGGCCAGCCCTCACCCTTCATACAGGCCTCTGCCAAGCACATTCACATCAATGTCTCACCTTCTCCTCAGGGCATAGCAGGGCTAATAAGACAAGGATGCAAAAACAAAGGGCTGGTGAGTGGCCTAAGCTGACAAAAACCCCAGAAGCACAGTTCCCAGGAGCTGTGTCCATGCTCCTCCCTCCAGCTCCTCCTTCCCTGTCAACACCTAGCAAGGTGCTCAAGGTGCTGGCAAGAATGAGAACAGGTAGCTGACTGCAGGTGGGAGACTCCCTGTTCAGTCCCCTCCCCTGAGGTTCGAGGCGGGGCCTTGGCCCTCCAACCCTGACTCTGCATCCTCCTAGCCACTGCCTGTGTCCCCAGGAGGTGTCCCAGCTTTGTGGATTTCTTACCCAGCCCACACCTACTGACCCAGCCCTCCTCAGCTCGGCACCTCGGTGAGAACACGGTAACATGGTGAAAGAGGCAGCTGGACCCACTTTATGGGGACCTATGTTAGGGGAAAGTCCTAGATGGAATCTTACCACAGGGGCTCTCAAAACACCCTGATAGGCCTGTGAGCCCAGTCGATGAGCCGGAGTCTTAAAATAGTCAGAAAGCAGCTGGCCTAGGGCGGTGACTTTGTAGCCTGAAAGGTTTGAGCAGTAATTACTGCTGATCTGAGAAAAACAATTCCAAGTTGAGACAGAATCCCTTAGGGAATGCTGTGAGGGTGAGGAAGACCTGGGTCAGAAGAACTTCAAGGGCAGTTGCCATCGGGGGCTCTAGGTTGGCATGAGGCCTAGCTTGGTGGATGGTGAACATGGACGATTTGTTAAACCTGAGTCTGTTTCCTCATCTGTGAGTCTTTGTAATATCCATCTCCTAGGGGCACTGTAAGCCAATCGCTGTCCTACTATAACTTACACACACCTCTAACATGAGGCACCCTGACCTAAGGGTCCCATGCAGCACTGGGCACACACCTGTCACTTTTCCAAGGCCTATATGTTCCTGGCTTTCTTTCCAAATTCTCTTTCGGATAGGATGGAAAGTTCTGAGTCTTTTCAACAAAAGTTGAACTCTCTATTGCCCAGAAATAAGCGGAGCAGGCTTGCTTTACCCATGAGGGGACTGGGAGGGCTCCAGGTGCCCTGCCTGGGCCTGTGAACACAAGGAGAGCATTTCCAAAGACAAGTGACGGGGGGCCCAATCACAAACCCAGTAACCTCCTAGCAGGACACTCCCAGAAGTCTGAGAGGTCAGCAAAGGGCAGGGGACCTTTTGCTCAGGCCCTACCCCTGAATGACTCTAGGAGTCCCCTCCCTCTTCTGGGCTCAGCTTCCCGATGTTGGGAATGGCCAGTGAGAAAATACAGTATTTGATTAGCACAAACCTTGCCAGGTCAAGAGGTACCACCTCTAAGCCTCTTGAGAACTAGCTGGCTGTGGCATCATAGTGCTGCCCTGGTCACGATTTGAGCAGCCCTGATAAAATAATTCTCTTCAGAAATGTTCTTGCGATAAGTAATTCCCATGCTTGTGTGAAGCGCTTTTGTGCTTCTGCTACAGGAGGGACCATTTAGTGAATTACTTCTTTTTCTAACCACTCGGTGCCCTGGGAGAGCTCATTCATTTCACAGAGGCGAGCAATTCACTCCTATAAGTTAACCATGAGCCTCCCCAAGTCTCCAAAGCTTTGGAAAATTACCCAAACCCCTTCCCCACCTCCTAGCACACTGAGCAGAATCCTTGGAGGTTGTTTGACTGATGGCCAGTCCCCTACTGAACATTTATAACCTTCTGGTACAGAACCCTGCACAAGGCACCTGGCAGATGTTGAAGACAGATGTGCCAATCCTCCAGTGACTCATAAATAAGCCCAGGAGACAAGACAAGCCCAGATAGAACTCGGCAGACCTTCCCTGAGGCCCTGGGCCAGCCCTGTAATTCTCCATTGCTCTAGCTGAAAGATGAGGCCCCTTGATTATTTGTCTCTGAAGATTTTTTTCTTCAGCTTTGTAAAAGGCTACACAAAATGCAATAAGCAATTCCAGCGCATGAGGGAAATGGCTTGCTGGGCTCCTCAAAGTCAGTTCCTTGTTGCACCTCAACACCTGCCATGAGCACCTGCCCTCCTGCCCCTCTGCTCCCCCCACGGCCAGCACTTCCCCTCCCCACACGGCCATCACCTCTTCCTGAAGCTTTCCTCATTTCTGAGGTTATTTAGTTGGCAAGATCTTCAAACCTTTGAGTTCTAGTTAGAGCTGTGTCTTGGGGGTTCTTTATTTGCAGACTGCAAAAAGTAGAGTGAGATCAGGTCATAGATTTCAGAATATCAGAGTAGGACAATGCTAAGGTTTTTTTTCCTACCTTCTTCATCTCACAGATGAGGATCGTGAAGAGAAGAGAAGCCGCCTACCCAGGCAATTCAGGGAACAAGAAGCAGGAGATGAGGACTGGACTTGGGTCTCCTGACCTGACAGCCAGCACTGTGCTTCCTGTGGACCCTGAAGGCTGTCAGGTCAGAAGAGTCATGACCATTGCAGTACATTGAGCTCCACAGAGACAGCGCCGGAGCAAGTGAGAGCAGACGGGCACTGGCGACTGTGCCTCCCTGAGAAAAAACAACTAAACATGGCAAAGGAGATCCTAAGAAGCCAAGAGGTACAATGTCATCATATGCATTCTTTGTGCAAACTTGCCGGGAGGAGCACAAAAGAAGCACCCGGATGCTGCAGTCACCTTCTCAGAGTTTTCTAAGACATGCTCAGAGAGGTGGAAGACACGTCGGCTAAAGAGAAAGGAAATCTGAAGACATGGCAAAGGCGGACAAGGCCCGTTATGAAAGAGAAATGAAAACCTATATGCCTCCTAAAGGGGAAATAAAAAAGAAGTTCAAGGATCCCAGTGCACCCAAGAGGTCTCTGTCGGCCTTCTTCTTGTTCTGTTCTGAGTATTGCCCAAAAATCAAAGGAGAACATCCTGTCCTATCCATTGGTGATGTTGCAAAGAGACTGGGAGAGATGTGGAATACCACTGCTGCAGATGACAAGCAGCCTTAGGAAAAGAAAGCTGCTAAGCCGAAGGAAAAATAGGAAAAGGATATTGCTGCCTACCAGGCTAACGGAAAACCTGATGCAGCAAAAAAGGGAGTTGTCAAGGCTGAAAAAAGCAAGAAAAAGAAGGAAGACGAGGAAGAGGAAGAGGATGAGGAGGAAGAGGAAGATGAAGAACATGAAGATGAAGAAGAAGATGATGATGAATAAGTCGGTTCTAGTGCAGTTTTTTTTTTTCTTGTCTATAAAGCATTTAACCCCCTGTACACAACTCACTCCTTTTAAAGAAAAAAGTTGAAATGTAAGGCTGTGTAAGATTTGTTTTTAAACTATACAGTGGTTTTTTGTTTTGTTTTGTTTTGTTTTGTATAGTTAACACACTACGGAATGTGTCTTTAGATAGCCCTGTCCTGGTGGTATTTTGAATAACCATTAACCTTGCCTGGTACAGTATGGGGGTTGTAAATTGGCATGGAAATTTAAAGCAGGTTCTTGTTGGTGCACAGCACAAATTAGTTATATATGGGTACAGTAGTTTTTCATCTTCAGTTGTCTCCAATGCAGCTTATACAAAATAATTGTTGTTCTGTTAACTGAATACCACTCTAATTGCAAAAAAAAAAAAAAAAATTGCAATTGTTTTGTTGGCATTCTGAATGCTTCTAAGTAAATACAATTTTTTTTTATTAAAAAAAAAAAAAAAGAAGAAGAGTCATGACCAGGATAGAAAAGGTTCAGTCAGGCCTGGCAGAGACCCTGCTGCTCCCCAGATGAAAGGTGAATGCTGGGCTGGCCTCTGCAGCATGCTAGGAGGAAGTCACCACTGGAGTCTCTGGAATTGGCTCAGCTTTCTAGAAGGGAACGTCTCTAATTCTCTAAGTCACAGGTCATGGCTAAGAAAAAAGTGAAAAAAGAAAAGAAAAGAAAAGAACATCTCACCTCAATTGGGGAGAGGGATGGAATCAATTAAAACCCATAAACTTTCTTTCTCAGGCTACACGAGGTCTGAGAAATACCAGCCATTCTCATGACTTTGACTAAGTCATAGATATTTACTCTACTACTGCTGCTGAAGTAGTCATTCTGTTCCACTCTCCATCTCTACCTTCTGGTATTTTCCCATCACTTTTGAGAAATAGGACAGGCAAGCTTCCTGGGTTTATGTTAAGAAACTTAATTCACGGGGAGCATTCTCTCTAATGTATGCATGGGAAGTTATTGTTGTTTACTTCATTACTCATCAGAGTTCTGAGTTGCAAACAATAAAGATGGACTGTGGAAATAGAAAAGGAAAAGAGAAGGAGGAGGAGAAGGAGCAGGGTGGGGAGGATGCATCCTCTGAAGTAGATAGGCAGCAGTCAGAACCACACTAAAGCCAAACCACAGAACTACCCTGGAGAGGGTGCTGCTGCACAGCCACTAAATGCCAGGCATAACAACTGACATCACCAATGTCACTGGAACAGACGTTATCCATAGTATACTGGATGCAACTACCTCCAGAAAGAATTCTTCCCAGGCCTCATTCCTTTAGATCATTACATGGGTGCATCCACCCTATTGATCAATACCTCTGAGGGCCTTGACCTGAAGGTCAGTCTCTAATGCTTCCTCTCCCAATCCCTCTCTTTCATACATCCAATACAATCAGTGCAATCCAAGACTGACCCAGCTAACTCCACTTTCCTTAAATCTGCAACCCTCACTGGCCTTTGGTTCAAGTTCTCATTGCCTCTCACTTAGACTCTCCTATGAGACTTCCTCTGCACTGTCCCCAGAGTCATATATCTAAGGCAGAGGTGGGACTTCAGTTTCCAGCAGATTAGCTAGTATCAGACCCTGGGGTTTGGCAGACCCTCCTGCCAACAATAACTTAAAAATTGAATAAAACATAATATATTTCAAAAATTCCATGTGAAGTCATTGGAGAGCTACCAAAACCAAAGATGGGAAGGGCCAAGATCCTGGAAAGAAGGGAAACACAGAGGCCACTCTGACATTGAGTCATTCTTGAGGCATTTGACTTTTTTTAAGCGGTGGTCTAGAATTTGAGAAACGGAGTGCAGCATTTGACAGTCTTGTGGGGTCAAATGGATAAAGGTGGGATGCAGGATTTCAATCCCAAAATGTCCCTGGCCTAATAACTGGTTAGAAATGAATTTCTTCTCCAGAGGAAGATGACATCCTCCAGAGCCCCCATAATCTCTATCCCAGCAATGTCAATTTTCTGCAATGATGAGAATGCTCTAGAATCAGCACTGAGTGATATAGTAGGCATTAGATATATGTACTTATTGAGTGCCTAGAGTGTGGCTAGTGGAATTAAGGAACTGCATTTGAATTTTGTGTCATTTTAAATTCACAAAGCTTCCTGAGGCTAACTGTATTGAACAATGAGGTTTTATACAATGTCTAGTTTCAATTAAAAATTACCAGGGAAATCAGGAGGCAAGATCAATTGACTAAAAATCAAGAAAGGAAAAAAATAGACATAAATAGATACAAAAGAGATCCAGATGTTGGAGTTATCAGACATGGTCTTTAAATCAGAGAGGCCTTGACTTTCTGTACACATTACAATTAGTTTTTGGCTAAGCATTATAAACAGTCAATATAACAATAATTTAAACAACATAAGGGCTTGCTTATTTATCACAGGAAAGAAAAGATGACACACAGAGTTGGTGGCTTCTCTTTCTACTCTGTCATTTTCAGTTCTGACTTTCATCTACAAAGACCTCAAGGTGTCTTTGTAGTCCAAAAATCTTCTGGAACTCTAGCCACCACGGCAAAGGAGGCCCCTCCTTGACAACTCATCTCCCTTTACGCAGCATTCCTAGAAATAAGTTCTACACAGCACTCTGCTTACTCACACGCTACCTCTTCCCTCCATGGGAAGCTGAAGAAAGCAGTCTTTTGTTCCAGAAATTAATAGGCCCAACAGAGTTCTGTAAGTAAGAAGGAAAGGGAAAATAAATAACAACTAGTCAGCTTTTCAACATCTCTCCATTACTGGGCACATAAGGCCTTTTCTACTCTGGCACCTACTCTCATTTCAACACTATCTTCTGCCCATCCCCATGGTTAGCCACACCATAGCCACCCTGTTGTCTGATCACTTCTAAAATATCCAGACACAAGCCTTTAGGCCCTTGCTCCTGCTTGTTTGTTAGCCTGGGATGCCCTTTCTGTGACAAGTCTGGCTCATTTTCAAAGCTTAATTCAAAGGTCATCTTTTTTGTGTTACCTTTCCTAGCTCTTAGTCAGAATCAAAGCCTCTGCTTCTCATAGCACCTGGTGCATACCTGCATTGCATTTGCATGGAATTATAATGACTGGTTTGGTCTTCATACTATCTCCCTTTCAAATTATGAGCCTCTCCAAATCAGAAACACAACTAAGGTCTGGCACATGTTAGATGCTGTTAAGGTATATAGAATAGATAGTGAAAGAGTAAAGGATAAATTTAGTGAGCTAATAAATCTCAATGCATTCCCTCTCTAGCTTATATAATTCTAACTCTAGACAATGTATTTGATTTTGCAAATTCTTTTTGTATAAAATAAGTATGCTGAGCAGAGAAGTTACTTGTACACCTATTATTTGAAATGATAACATGAAATCAACCTCAGAGCAACACAATTACAGTTCACAGTCACAGGGATTTAAATTTCATTCAGCAATGTAAACCAAGCATCATCTTTATGTTCAACAGCATGAAAGATGCCATGTGAAATCCCACACATGCCAATAAAAAAATTTACAGTCACTGCCTTTTGGAAGTGTAAGACCCCTGGCAAGACAGAACATGGAGCTCCAGAACAATTAGATGGCAATTAGGTTACAGCAAATGTCATAATAAGTGCTTCCTAATTGCTATAAAATGCTACCTGTTACTATAAATATTTAGAGAAAGATGTAAATGATACCAGCAAGAGCAGTAGGAAAAGACTTTAGGAGGCAATGAGACCTTTGGCCTGCTCTTCAGACATGCCCAAATTGGGCAGGACCCTGGTTATCGAAGCATGAAACACAGAGCAGGGCTGGGAGGAGATGTGATTTTAGGCATAACGTTGAATAGCACTAAATGGCATAGCAAGGTTTTTCCCCTTGGTTCTCAATGACTTCTGTGGTTTACATGAAGGAGAGAGTGTCATTGGCGCATCTTTCACAGATGGCAATATTCCTATCAGTACAACAGGACGAGTCTCCAGCCCAGATCCTTGGCAGCCAACAATACGGAACTAAAGTGATGGTATTCTGGTTTTTATTGCAATCATTTGCACAGGTAGCTCCTATTTATAGCATGTGATTCTGATTCCCACCGTTCACCTTAAAATCAGTCAATTCAAGGATAAAGAGTCAATTTAAAGAACACTAGTAAGTAAAAAATAGTATACATGGTATGTGGCTGTGGAAAAACGCTAAATGGCACTTAAAGGACTGAGGTTTGGGCAACATGATGACAGAGAGTTGTAGAGAAGAGACTTTCCTGACCAGTGTGAAGGTTATTCTGGCAGAGGGCTCCCAGGGAGCCTAGCGGGAGCCAGATGAGGCTGGAGTCAGGGCAGAGGCTGAAGGCTCCCAGAGGCTGCAGCATGGGGGACATCGCCCGCCAGGTTGGCCTTTCCTCCTGTGGCAGAGGGAATCTTGTGCCTTTCAATGTGCCCTCAGGCCACTTCCTGAGCTGCCTTCCTCTCACCCTCTTGCCTGCACAAACTCTGAGAACAGGGCTGTGGATGTGTAGGGCAGACACCAAGGACAGTTCAAGTTGGAGGAGAGAGAAAGGAGAAGCAGACAGGAGACTGGAGAAGAGCGTCCTTCAGTACTGACATTCAGAACGAGAGCTGCCACAGCAAGTCAGCGCCACAGCCCCTCCACGCCAGCTTCCTGTCCCCACACAGACCAGAAAGGGGCATGTTATAGATGGGTATGGGGCCTGTGGCACTGCCCCAGGGCCCCTGCAGAGCCTGCCTGGATGGAGAGGATCTGTCTAGTACATGTCGGCTCAGAGACATGGCCTCCACCCTGCCCTCAACCAACCTACTAATTTCACATGATCAACACCCCTGTCCTGGTTCTTCTGCTGTGGAGAACAAGAAATACAAAGCAGCCCCCATGTCCCACCAACTAGAAAAGCAATAAAGGTGGAGAGAAAAGTCAGGGAGAGTGTGTTCTGAATAAGCAATCAGCATGACATTTCAGGCCCCACTGTGTCTCTGACGGACCTGACCCAAGGTACCAAGTGAAGTGACACTAGTGGAGGTTCCACGCCTCAGCATCCGACACCATCAATCTAGACCCTGCTGCCGCACTAGCTTCCCTTGAAAAACATTTCAAAAAGAAAAGGTCACAACCATTTGTTTCTCCACGTGAATGAATTCACAAAGTCCTGGCTGCAGGTCCCTGAAAGATGGGCGGGCTGGCTGCTGCAAGCCTCCCAGAACAAGCCTCCAGGCTGAGCAAGACTTTCCAAGGCGAACTCCCCAGAAATGAGTCCATCCATCAGCAGTTCAGTCTCCTGAGTCCCCTGCATCCAGATGTGCAGCAGTGACTCACGATAGTGTGAGGGCTGGAGCATTGGGATCTATATCCTGGCCTTTCCACTAACTAGCTATGTGACTGTGGCTTATTAAGTAACATCTCTGACCCTTTCTCCTATGTAAAGTAGGCTTAATGGATCATAATAAACAATGAAATAACCATAACGAAATGAAATCCTGTAATTTGTGGCAATGTGCATGAAAGTGAAATAAGCCAGGGACAGAAAGACAAATATCACATGTTCTCACTCATGTAAGGAAGTCAAAGAAACTGACCTCATGGAAGGAGAGTAGAAGAGAGACTGAGAAGGGGTGAGGGTGCTTAATGAGTATATAAATACAGTTAGCTAAGAGCAATACGTTCTAGAGTTCCATAGCATAGTGGGGTGACTATAGTTGACAATAACTTATGGATGCATTTCCAAATAGCTAAAAGAGATGATTTGAATATTCCTAGCACAAAAAAATGATAAATGTTTGAGGTGATGGATATGCTAATTATCCTGATTTGATCGTTATACAATGAATATGTACCTCATAAATTTATGTGTCAATTAAAAGAAAAAATAATAGGCATTATCTCATATGGTTCTTATGCAAAATCAGATGGAATTATAAATTAGAATGTTTACTTTGGTACCTGATACATAAGCAGTCAGTAAAAATTGGTCACAATTTTTATATTTTATATAAAATTTTTGTGTTATACATAAAATGATCCTGAACCTCATTGTTGTAGTTGGGTTTCACTGTGAAACGAATCACTCCACAACCTGGTTGTTTAAAACTCAAACTCATTCTTACTTTCCCAGATCTGGAGGACTACCTGGGCTCAACTGGGTGGTTGAGAAGAGAATTCTCTGGACACCTCCGGTCAGATGAAACCTGAGACTGGGGTCCACAGAAGACCACACACGGTGGGAACATCCAAAATGGCTTTTTCACTCCTTGTGTTACACTTCAGCTGGGATAACTTGAACTGCCAGGGAATCTCCCTCTACATAGTCTCTTCACCTGACCATCTTGGGCATCCTCACAGCATGGTGACCTTAGAGAAGTCAGACTTCTTAGAAATCTGGACAAGATCAAGAAGGACAAGATCAAGATCAAGAAGCTAAGAGGCATCTTATGACCTAGCTTCAGAAGTCACACAGTGTCACCTCACCACATTCACTTTAGTGACACAGGGCCAGCCCAGATTACATGTATAAGGCAGCTGTGCAGGGTGTGAATACAGAAATGAGCTAACTGTGGGGCCATCTTGGAGACGAGCCACCGCACCAGCCATCAACCTGCAATAAGGAGAAGAACTCTGGATTCAGAATTGGATACCTGGTTCAAGACTTAGGCAAGTCATGACCACCCCTAAAGTCCCCATTGTCCATCCATAAAATGGAGACAAAGACATGTGCTCCACAGGGTGGCAAATATCAAGCAAGGAAAGCTCTAGCACAGTGCTTGGCACAGAGAGGTACATATACATCCCCTGACTCCAAGCAAGGAGAGACCTTCAACCACATTCTTAGTCCTTGACGGGGCCTCTGAGCCTGGGCTGCCATCACTCTCCATTCCTGAGCTCTGCATGTGCGCCAGCAAGTTTAGTTTACCTCAATACCTGCCAGGCTCATCGCTAGCACTGAATAAATAATGTATTAGTCAGAAGCAGAGTTGTCAACTCATGCTGTTTCATCAGAGTTCTTCTGAATGGAGTCTTTGCTAAATCTGGAGTGAGTTATTAAAATATTTTTTAATGAAGGTTAAGCTATCTGAACTGGGAAATTTCAGAAATGCTTTTGTTTTCTCTTGCCCTCTATCCCGGGAACCACGTACATGCTCATTTGGGATTTAACATGAATTACCAAACAGCTGGAGAGAAATCAAGGTGACAAATTAATGACAACGGTTCTTAATGCTGCACTCAGGGGACCACAGCAAACCACTTAGCCTCTCAGTGGCTCTCTGTGTCATTTCTGTGTGTCTCTGGACCCGCCTCGGTGTGAAGTATCAGTAGATACTCTGCCCTGCTCAGAGTTCCTGGGATTGAAGGGAGACCAAGGTGCCAGTCATGTCTGTACCCAGCTCTCTCATCATCTCTAAGGAAATGCTTTACCATGGCCAGAGAACATGGCTCCTGAAGACCCCTGGACATTAGCTTCTTTAAGCAGGGAGGGATATGTTTATCGATATATGCAGTGCAGGTCTAAGGAGATGACTGTGAGAACTTGGGACAGATCCCTCTTTGGGAAGGTGTCTGTGACCCCCATCATCCTCCCTTGCTGGGGGATGTTAGTGTGGTTTAGCGGAAAGAGTATGACACAGAGCAGCAACTCTGGCTCTGCTTCCACTGGTTATGAACTCTCCTCTGCAAATCCTTCTATCCATGAGTCCAGCTTCCAGAATGTGCAGGTGGGATGCCATACCTGGTGCTCAGTCCTGTGCTCTGAGCTTTAGGAGCACACTCTCACTGGGTACTCAGTGACTCCCTCTGAATATCCCACAATCACCTTCCCAAAAGTATCCAGAGCTCATTGCCCACCCTGAAAAACTCCAATCTCCTACACATTCCTGCTGCTCTCGGTAATGTCCACATATCCAGGACAGGCACCCTGATCCCCATCCTTCCCCCAACTCACACACCCATTAGTCACCACCACCACCAGTTCTTTCTCACAGTTATCTTTGGATACACAGTCTGGCGCCTTTCCCACACACCCTGCAACTTCCAGGTCTATCACATCTCACCTGGACCATGAGCGGCTCCTAGGGAGCCCTCCTCTCATCCCCTGTACCAGCCATACCAGGCTCCCCCTCCCCAGGGCCAGACCCAGATAAAGGAGAGAAACCATTCGCTGCATTTCCTGAGGCCTATCCTTTCCCTGCTTGGGTCCTTTGTACCTTCATCTGTAAAGGGAAGGAACTGACTGGGATAACTGCTTCCTGAAGCTTCTTTGTGCTCTTAGAATCTGTGATGTGTCTGAGGAAACTTCTTTAGGGGAGACAGAAGAAGGAGAGGATAAGGAGAAGCAGAGGAGGAGGAAGCTGAGCTCCTTATCTGACTACAGGCCTCCAACAGTCTCCTCATATCTGAAGGGGAAAATCACTAACTTTTAACTTCTCTCAGTACAAACTGCTGTCATTGATCTCTGCAATCCAGTTGGCTCAGCGAAGGCAACCAGTGTGGAGGAGAGAGTGTTCTGGAAATAAAAGCCTGGAAGGATTCCCATTGGGAACAGTTGACCTTTCAGAGACAGGGACATTGAGCAGCCAAAGGCCTCTGTGTTTATCAGATTTGTCTCCTCATCATTTGGCTGATGGGAGGTCAAGTCAACACCGCTTGAGATGCTAGAGCTTCGGCCACATCAACAGCCCTAGGTTGAAGGGTTGGCTCTGCTGTGTGACTTGGGGTAAGAGACTCCCCTTCTCTGGGCCTGCTTCCCAACCTATAGTGTAGACACTGAGTTGTCTAAAGGGCAGAAGAGGAGGGAGACTTTCACAGTCCTGGGGTCTTTCTGGGTCCATAAGCAGCTGAAGATGCTTCTGGTTCTCACAAAGTCTCAGTTTGAATCCACAAGACTTAACAAAGGAGAAAAAATGAAAGAAATGCGCTGAGGTGGTTAATTTTATGTATCTCCTTGTCTGGGTCATAGTGTCTAGATATTTGCTCAAATATCATTCTGAATGTCTCTGTGAATGTGTGGAGGTTTTTTGGTTTTTGTTTTTGTTTTGGATGAGATTAACCTCTAAACCAGTGAATTTTAAATGTGTTAGTCAACTTTCCATCACTGTGACCAAAACACCTGACAAAAACGAGTTAAAGGAGGAAAAGTTTATTGACTCTTGATTTCAGAGTTGTCCATGATTGGTTGACTCTGTCACTCTGGACCCAAAGTGAGACAGAACATCATGGTGGAAGACCATGGTGGAGGAAAGCTGCTCAGTTCATGACAGCCAAGAGGTGGGAGAGAGAGAGGAGAGAGACAGACAGACAGACAACAGGAACAAAATATTAACCCTAAAGGCACAACTCCAGTGACCTACTTCCTCCAGCCACAGCCTCCCTGCCTACAGTTAGCACCTAGTATGGTAATGTTTTCAAATGATTAACCCATCAAGTGGATTAATTTGCTGATCAGGTTACAGCTCTCATAATCTGAGTATTTCACCTCTGAACATTTCTGCATTTTGTCACATGAGCTTTTGGGGACATCTCATATCCAACCATAACATTGAGTAAAGCAGATTACTTTCCATATTATGCATGGGTCTCACCCAATAAGCTAAAGATATGAAAGAACCAAAACTGACCTCTCCTGAGCCAGAAGGGATTCTGCCAGCAGACGGACTTGGGGCTCCATCCTGCCAGCCTCCCCCATCAGGCCTGAACTCACCAAGCCTCCACCGTCACTTGGGCCTGTTCCTTAGACTGACTTTCTGTTTCTCTCTCTCTCTCTCTCTCTCTCTCTCTCTCTCTCTCTCTCTCTCTCACTCTCTCCCTCCCTCCCTCCCCATCCATCCTGTTAGTTCTGTTTCTCCGGAGACCCCTGGCTAACAGGAGGGGACAGGCCAAGCCCCTTGAACTCTGCCAAGGTTCCCAGAAGATTCAAGTCCAGCCTCACCTCCTCTAGCCTGCTCCAAACAGGCACCATGATTTGGCACAAAGCCTCCTTCTGGAATCCAGGAGCCTCCTTCCCACAGGAAGTGCCACAAGAGGGGTCAGAGAGGCTGCCAGGGAGGGCAGAGCTGGCACTGCAGAGCCCCTGCTTTGATAATAATGAACACCGACTACATCCGGCACCGTTCAGTGTGCTTTCCTTCATGTCTCTCACTGTGCTGTTTAACCATCAACCCCAGAAGCCGACACTGTTAATATCCACATTTCACCAACGAAGAAATCGAGGTCTTGTGACATTAATTCTTCAACTGGAAGCTCAAATTATGTATTCTGCTTGTTGTGTTTGGGAGTTCCACATGATAGCTCATCTGCTGAGGACAATCCTGTGAGCCAGATGGCATTATCTATGGCATTCAGGTGAGGAAGTAAGACCCAGAGAGGCTAGGTAGCTTCATAAGGTCACACAGTTAATAGAAGAGTCAAGATTACCTTCCAAGTCCTATGACCACATCCCCACTCTTTTGAGCCAGACATGTTTCTTGTACAGGGGAGACAGTTGCTATGGGGACTCAGCTCTCCTTGCTCTTTGTAAGCCTACTGCCCCCTCAGGCCACATTTCAGGATAATTGTTATCATTATTCATCATCATCTCGATGATGATTATACCTATGTGTGCAGGTCACCAAGGACTTTCTTGTACTGAATCCCCAGGGGAAACCAGGGCAGAGCATAACACCTTCCACTCTGCAGGGGCCTCTTGAGGCTGAGGATGAAGGCAGAAGCTAATATTTTGTAGTACCTGCCATACTTTATGGTGGTGTTTGATGTTACAATTTAATTCTAATTATAATTACACTCTAATTCTTACCACAATCCTAAGAGACATTACTGCCTCCATTTAACAGACGAGGATTCTGAACACGTAGAACACCCAGTTCCAGGTAAGATCACAGAAAGGATGGATTCTCCCAGAGAATTGTTAAAATCTTTACACTGCCCCACTCTCTGTCATTCCTGGCCCCCTCACCTCCAATAGCCTTCACCCTAACATCCCTTTAAAGAATGCCCCTAGGTCTCTCCTTCCAAATTCTAATTCCTAATCTTGGTTATCTCAACTCGTCATTGAAAATAAATTCATCCTCCAGATAGCAGAAAGATGGCCAGCTCCCTCTGGCAGTTGGCAGAGAGGATGCGCTTTCATGCCCACGGTCCCTGATCTTCAGAATCAGACCATGGGACTGTGTGCCCCGGAGTTGAGTGACACAGGAGCATCTCTCCTGCCTCTGTTGCCCACTCCAAACTAGCCTCCAGCTCCAGCATCCTCTTGGGTCCCCTCACCTCTTGGTCAGCCCTCACCTCTTCTCCATGCCCCATGATCTAAATCAGCACCACCTCTGTCTGGGTGTACCTGCCAAACTCCTAGAAGGTATAGTCCCCACCCCAGGATGATTGTCCCTCCCCAGAACTATACCTGCAACCCTCCAACCATCCCACACTGTCTACTTCCTTGCAAACATCGCCTGCTCCACCCTCTTGCTTAACCCCAGGCCCCATTCCCACCCCACCTGGCTGTTTACCTTGAAATTGATTCACTCTTTGTGTCCCCAGCTAAACTAAAGCTTTCACAGGAACAGGAACCACATCTCCTTTATTTATTTATTTTTTTCACCATTATATCCTTAGGACCCAGCACAGTGCCTGGTACATGAAGAGGGCTCAATAACCATTTTTTGATCACATGGGTGGGTGGATGGATGGGTGGGTGGGTGGATGGATGGATGGTGAATGAATGAATGAATTAACAGTATCATGACAGAGCATCTTAATGATGTGCCCCAGCTTCTTTAACCCCTAATGAACTTCTCCAGGCCCCTTGTAGACTGAGGCACTGAACTGGCTGAGACTTGGCTTATTCTCTACCATGGGCCAAGTCTAGCCAACTGTCCCTCAATCAGATCCCTTATTTAACCTCCCAGAATACCCAAAGTTCCAGCCTTCTCTCCTCTTCCTTTCCCCTTCTTCTTTTAGGGGGAAAGAGCCTAATATGTGTCTCCCCCATGCATACCCCTCCCAGAACCACCCCTCCTCAGCACTGAGCCAAACTTCACCCTCACATCTGCATAACCTTGTCCAGCTTTCTCCTTCCTGAGGCACACTGACTTCTATTTACTCCCCCCTTGGCTCTGACCCTCCCTGAGGCAGGTGTGGGCTGTAATCTAAGGAATGAAGCATGTGCTGACAACTTTAATGGTCAGTGCTTTTGACCCATCTCTCCCTAATGGGCTGCTTCCCCAGAATGGCAGGTAATAAAAATGCAACTCATTATCTTCCAATGATTTGTATAATCTTTGTTCTCTGCTACAGGGTTCATTTTCAACTGATGAAAACTTTAGGCACACATGAGAAGGAAATATTCATGTTGGTGGGAAGATGAGATTGCTGAGATGGATACTGTTGTCCCAGGGCTTAATCTCTGAACTTGTATGTCCTGCTTCTGGCTACTTTGGGACAGTTGGCTCCCTGGTCATGGCTCTCCTGGAGACAGGACTCCTGCAAACCTAAGTCTTGGGCTAAGACCAAGATTTCTGACAAAGACATATATGAGGTCACTGGCAACAGAACTCTGCAATTCTTAAATAACATTAACAAATTTTGCAATTTTCCTCCAACAAAGAGAAACCATAAGAATACACGTAGCTGCTTCTCAGAACAGCCCTTAGTTATCTTAGCAAATCAGGAGTCACCAAGGCCAACACCACCAAAAGCAGGCACAAAGTTCTCTTGATAAATATGGCCTCCGACAGACAATCTTCAGGAAACTGCTGGAAGAAGACACAGCAACAATTTAGGCTGCAACAATTTAGGTATGTAAATACTTTTGAATTGTTCTAATTTTTACAACTTTTTTTTGCAATTAAAATACATAATTATAATTTATAACTAACAACAAAATAAAAAATTCTACCAGTGCCTTCTCTTTTAGACATAGATTCAAAGAACTGTAGGATCTCAAGGAACTATGGGGCCCTTAAAACTCATCTAGCTCAGCCTACTCCTTGACAGAGGAGGAAACTGGGCTCACAAAGGTGATGGGTGTACCCAAGGTCACAGAGCTCAGGGTCACACAGCAGAAGCCTTGGAATTCACTTCCAAGACATATTTATTTATAAAATGAATTGTGCAATATCTAATCCAATTGGAACATAGGCTGCTACAGAAAGTGTGACTTAAAATTTCCTCAAGAAAAAATGAAAGGTCACTGGGATTGTGCTAAAATACTGAGTTTGACTATTCTGGAGGTGGGCCTGTCAAAACTCTAGGGGTAAGAAAATGGTAAGAGAACTCAACAGGGTCAAGGAGACCCCTAAGACCAAAGAGCAATATTCACCTGTCTATATGTCTACCCATGGATCTATCATCTTTTCCCTGTATGTCAGGAGGGAGAGAGAAAGAAAGCAGGTAAAAGAAAAAGGATCACATAAAAGGAGGGTGACTGGTGGGGTGGGGTGGGCAAATCTATGGCTTCTCCTTTGTCAAGCTCCAGGAAGAAACACCTAAGTGGAGAGAAGATGGAAGAGCAAAGAAAGAGAGGAAGTCCCTGGAGACCCCGTGGGAACCACGAAAGGAGGACTTTTGGCAGGTCAGAAGTTTGGAAGGTAGGCCTCCCCTATAAGCTGGATGCTATGGTTTGAAGGGCCCATGTGCTGGAGGCTTGGTTCCCAGTGTGAAGTGTAGGAGCTGATGAAAACTTTAAGAGGTGGGGCCAAGTGGGAGGCCCATGGTCATTGACGACACTGCCGTCAATCAGAAGGGATTAAGGTAGCTCTATGAGAACAAGGTGTTATAAGAACAAGTCTCACCCTTTGATCTCTCCCTTGATTCTCGTATCAAGATGTCATCACTTGTTCCCACAAGTGCCCCTACCATTTCTGTTCACCATAATGTGACACAGATGAGAGGGCCCTCACCAGAACTGAGTCAGAGCAGGCGTCATGCCCTTGAATCTCTAAAACTGTAAGCTAAATAAACGTCTTTTCTCCATAATTGGTTTGCCTCAGGTGTTTCATTATAGTGGTGACAAGTTGACTAATACACTGGAGTAAATGAGGTAGGCAGGGGTCTTTTTGTTGTTTACTGGTTTCAAATACTGTTTCCCTAAAATATCTCCAAAGCAGCAGACTGATAAGAAAAAGATGAATTTAATTGACTTAAACTAATCACCATACATGGGTAGTATTCATAACACAAATGGGCCCTGAGCACCTGGACAAATTGGGATATCATTAGCAAAAAGACAAGTTTTTTGGTAGGTAAGGTTCATGGTCTGCCTTAGTGGGAATTTTGACTAGACAACTTCCAAGCATGATCACAACTCTTGGATCCTATTTCTAATTCCCTTCTAGTTTGAGAATCCTAATTTCTCTAAGTAGCTATTTCTTTCCTAAAAAAAAAAAAAAAAAAAAAAAAAAAAAAAAAAAAAAAAAAAAACAACAAAAAAAAACACCCACTTCTTTTTACTTACTTATAGCCCAGTTTTCCTCTTTTCTCCCTGCCTTTGCAACTTCAATTAACCCCTGTGACACATTAAGCAGGTGAACACAGAACACAGTCCTGATGAGCTGTAGGCCCAGACCATAAGGCAGGAGGCTAATTGCAGTTTCACTTTCTCCCTCAACGTTCCTGAAAAAAAGAAAGAAAAAAAAAGAAAGAAAGAAAAGGAGGTTCAGGATCAAAGTATGAGCTGAGGAAATGGGAATTGCAGAGAACATGCTGTCCTGGATTCTGCTGTGAACCAGGTGTTTCATGACTTCAAGGGACATCTCAGGGGCTCAAATGGGGTGGAAAGACACTTGATGGGCTGGTCTCTCCAATTTCCCCAGGACCCCTGAGATAACCCGGGTTAGCCCAAACTAACCCAAGGGCATCCCAAAACCAAGCCTGCCTTTGTGTCCAGGCCCTGAAGGCTGAGACACAGAAGAAGAAACGCACGCCTGCCTCCCAGTGAGATCCAAACAGTGAGAAATCCCACAAAATAGGAAGGAGCAGGTTAGAATCCAGGTAAATAAAAAGCTCCCCAAAACCAAAAACCAAAAAGCAAATATCCACCGTGCAATCCAGAGGCACCAGCTCTCCCCATTCAGCCACCACCCTTCACTGGCCGCTCACCTCCCAGCTCCACTCCCGAGTTCTCCTGCTGGCAGTTCATCCATATTCCACACGCTGCCTGAGTAAGTAGAGTTTGCCGAGCAGCAAGCAGGGGAAGAGGGAGGCAGGAAGTCTGCTGTGATTTCTCATCAGTGGAACGAAGAGGCATCGTGGGCATCGGAGCACACGGAACACAACAGAGGTGGAAAGCAGAAGGCTAGAGTTTCAGGCTGCACCGAGGGTCAGAGGCCTGCTATCAGAATCCCTGGTCACACTGGAGAAGGCATGCTTTATGGACATCCCTCCCAGCCCAGTCACAGAAGCCTTGAGTATTGCAGACCCTGCAAAGTGCAGTGTAGGTGATGGGAAGGACTAAGATGGGGATCTGCACTCAGAGAAAAGATGCTCTGCTAGGAAGGAAGGCACACAATGACCTGTGAAAAATGGGTCACAGGGAGTCCCAACAAGACTTCACTGAGTTGCTACTGGTTCCCAGCACCTAAAATAAGATTTAGTCCCTACTGATCTTTTACTGTGAACCCAGTTCCATGCTGTGTTATATGTGTGTGATTTCATTTAACCGTACTGTGTGAGTCATGTTACCCAGAAAAACAGAATCAAGAGATATAGATACAGATACAGATATAGGCATAGGTACAGGTATAAATGTAAAAATATTGTTACATGGAATTGGATCATGCAATCTGGGAGGATGGCAAGCCCAAAGTCTGCAGAGCTGATATCCCAGCTTGAGTCTGAAGACCGGCAGCTTTCATAGAACCAGGAAAGGCTGACGTCTCACTTTGAAGGCCATCAGGCAGGAAGACTTCTCCTCCCTGGGGGAAAGTCGACCTTTTACTCCACACAGGCCTTCAACTGATTAGGTGACCCCCCTACACACACACACACACACACACACACACACACACACACACACATGCATGCACATTATAGAAGGTAATTTAGAGATTTCAATTGTGGCCCAAAGCATGTGTTGGAAACTCAACACCAGTACAACAGTGCTGGGAAGTGGGGCTTAATGACAGGTGATTAGGCCAGCAGGGCTCTATCCTCATGATTATTGCTGTTTTTGTGAGGGTGGGTTCCCTATGAAAGGACTAGTTCAGGTCCCTCCTGTGTTCTCCCACTCATTCCTCTTTCTCTTCCTTTCCTTCTCCCTCTCTGTTCTTGCCCTGCCACTGTGGGATGATGCACCAAGAAGATCCTCACAGATGCAACCTCTTGATCTTGGACTTCCCAGGCCACAGAACCATGAACCTATAAATTCTGTTCATTATAAATTACCCACTCTGTGTATTCTGTTATTGTAGCACAAAATGGACTACAACAGTCTACTGAAATTAAGTATTAAAAACACCCTCACAGAAATACTCAGAATAATGGTTGACCCAATATTTGGACATCCCATGGCCCAGTCAAGGTGATACAAAAATTAACCTTTGCATTTACTCACAGCTCTTACTGAATTATTTAGAGGTGATCTCAGTGGACCCACCATAAAGAAGCAGACCCAAGACTTGAACCAAGGAAACATGCAATCTTAGCCAACATGCTATGCTACTTCTAGAAATAGGCATGCAGTGGACACTCAGTATGTATTTATTGAATGGGTGAATGAATGAAGCACCAGAAAACAACTTAAAAAACCTTGTGAGAACAGAAAAGACAAAGACTTCTGACTGCAGTGATTAAGGAAAATTTTCATGAAAGGTCATTTAGTTTGCAATTTATGAGCCAATGAGGAGGATGGGCAAGGGTATGTGTGGCAGACTGAGGTTACAATGACCCCATGATCCCCATCTCTTGGTGTTCATGCCTTTGTGTAATTCACATCTGGTGAGTGTCATAGGAATTGTGACTTGATGCTGTGCAATAAAATTCAGCAAAGGTGACAGGTATGCTTTGTTTTGTTTTGTTTTTGTGCTGGGATTGAACTCAGCACTTCACATATACTAAGAATGCACTCATCCCTAAGCTACATCCCAGCCCCTGGGTGTCACCTCTGTGATTGCAAGACACAAATTTAATGTCTATCTTATTACGTGACCCTTTGCCTTGCTGTCCTTGAAGAAGCAAGCACTTATGTTAAGGAGGTCCCTTCCATGTGGCAAGGAACATAGGGCAGGCTCCACCAACAACCAGCTAGGAACCGAGGGCACTCTTTGACCAACTGCTGACAAGATGCTGGAACCCTTGGTCTGACATCTTTGAGGGCCTGAATCCTACCAATCACCACACAAGCCGGAAGTGCATCCTTCCCCAATCAGCCTGGAGTGAGTCCACAGTCCTGACCAACTTCTTAATTGCAAGCCTTTCAAAGGACCAGATAAGCAAAGCCTGAATTTCTGAGCCACAGTAATTATGAGACAATAAATGTGCATTATTTCAAGCTGCTAAGTTTGTGATGATATTGCTGCACAATAATAACAAGGATAGCATTGTTGGCAGAGAAAGGAGCAGGAGCAAGGGCATGGAGTTGGGAAGGCCAGGGGAGTATCAGGAGATGCTTGCTCTATGAGACTGGAGCCAAGCTGCTGACTGAGTCACAGGAGGTGGGGGTTGGAAAGGCAGGCTGAGAGCAGGCCATAGTGGCTTTCAAAGACTAAATGAGTTGTCCAGACTCTGTTCTATAGGAAATGAACTTTAATGATGGTAGATTCTAGGAGTCATCATGTGGGAAGTGAGAAGTTCCCTTTGAACCACCCTCAAATCATAGTACGTGGGTGGATGTCTACAGAGGAGTCTGTTCCAAATCTCCACAGCTTCCAAATGAGGCTCAGCCAAGATCCTGGGATAAGTAACCCCAAGTTACTCCATTCAACTTGTGACAGGGTGAAGATCAGGAGCTCGGGGGAACAAGGACACCTCTGAGTTGTGGTCAGTTCCCTCAGTCTCCCCTGTCCTTTTAGCCCTTAGCCCAGGAACAAATCCATACTTGGTGCTCTAAGGGACTCCTGAAACCATCAGGGCAACCACCAGAGCAGCTCAGCCTCTATCTGCAGACTCAGTTCACGCCAGAGCCAATGGAGAAACGGTTGTGGCATTTTGAAAATGATGCTGGAGGATGTGAGAACATGGTAAATAGTTAACAGGGTCTTAAACACTAGGGTTTGTGGATGGATTACAACAGCAGCAAAAAATAGTCTCGTCATTTGAAAAGGGTATTTATTGACAATCCCCCAGTGTTGTCTCTTTCTCCTTGTTTCAAATCAGTTGAGTGATTTGAAAGTCCTCATCTTAGCAAGTGGCCTAAGAGGCAAAAGGTCAAGCAAACCTGCCTGGCAGTGCAACATTGTGCGAGAACGTAAGACTGTGAACTGAGAATCTGGGGGAAGATTCTGTGAGGAAGGGAGATCAACCCAGGATGAAGAGAAAAGCTATGGGAGCAGCTCTGGAACCACGACCCCAGAGGGGATTTAACATGTGCAGCCCCCCAAGACCAGAAATCACAAGGGAGTCTGGCCAATGCAAAGAGGAATAAAAACACAAAGACAAACCAAGCCACATTCCAACCATTCCAACCACTGCTCCTGGATGCATAAAGAAAAGCAATTGTAAAGGGCACCCCAAAAAGAAGAATTTCGTTCATTCTACTGACACCTCCAGACCACTTTGTCTTTTTTTTTTTATTTTAAATAGACACAATATCTTTATTTTATTTATTTATTTTTATGTGATGCTGAGGATCAAACCTGGTGCCTCACACATACGAGATGAGTGCTCTACCACTGAGCCACAATCCCAGCCACCTCCAGACCCCTTTGGCACCAAGCTGGGCACCAGCCATGTTGTAGGGTTAAGAAATGACTTTAATCTTCTAGGAACTCCACAGCCAGTGGGGCAACATCATGGAAACAGGATCTATCCAGTGGGCTCAGGAACCAGAGAAGAGGGCCAACAGGAACTCTTACAGCTGGGCCAGGTGATCACCAACTGGATGAGGGTGAGGAGATCAACTCAGGCCAAGTAACCACATGAGCCAAGAGGACCAAGATGGCACACCACAGAAAATGCACAGCAGTGGTGATATGGAAGTGAGTTTGGGGACCTGACTGAATCCCAAATCATGTTTTTTCATCAGAACCCAAAAAGGTCTCCAGTTCCTGCCTGAAGCTGCTGTCTACTGTGAGGGAAGAAGCTAGAAGTAGAGGCAAAGATGTGCAAAAAGTAGCGACTGAGTTCCCCAGAAACATGTTCCTTTCCAGGGCTCCATCCAGCAAGCTCTGGCAGTGCTTTTTCTATTCAGCTCTCACTTTGGAATATTGATTTCCTGCCAAAAGCAAAGCATTGGTGAGCTTTCGTAGGGAGCAGACCCTGTTGTCTTACTGCTGTCACTCAAGGACCTCCCATTTCCTAAGACAAAGTGCAAAACCCTCATTCTGATGATTAACACCCTTCACACACTGGCCCCAAGCTCTCTGTCTGGTGTGTTCTCTACTCCCTATATGGACCCTCTACTCCAGAGCCACCATGTCACCCCAGCGCAAACTACACCTCTCCAGGTCCTTCTCACATTCTCTCCCAGCCCCAATTCCATACACTTAAATGCTACCCATCCACATTAGTTGGAGTCCTTCAGAGAAACAGAACCAGAAACAGAACCAATACAATATGTCTACGTGTATATACAGAAAGTGATTTGATTCGAAGATTTGACTCATGCTATTATGGAGACTGGCAAGTCTGAAACCTTGAGGAGGTTGGAGACCCAGGAGAGAGCCGCTACTGGTGCTAAAGCAGGATTCCTTCTTGGAGGACCTCAGTGTTTTCTTTAAGGCTTCTTCTGATTGAATGAGACTCAGCTATATTATGGAGGGTAATCTGCTTTACTTAAAGTCTACCGATTTAAATATTAATTATATCTAAAAATTATCTCCAGAGCAACAGCAAGACCAAATAACAGTACCATAGCCTAACCAAGTTGACACATAAAATTAACCATCACATCATCCTTCAGGCTCAGTTCAATTCAACCTCTTCCTTCATTTCAGTCCCACTTCCAAATGCAAATAACTGCTTTCTTTTCTAAATCCCCTTAGTTCTAAATCTAGCCACACTTCTCTTGGGACATTTAGCATTTGTTGCCTTACAGTACAGTCATTTGTATATTTATGTTGGTTTTTCTACAAGACTGTGAGTGCTAGAGTCAATCAGTTGCATATTGTACCACTTAATAAGTAGCTACATGACCTTGGGCAGGCTCCTTAACCTCACCAAGTCTTGGTTTGTGTAAAACATGGAGATGATACAGTATTTACCATAAAGAATTCTTTTGGGGGTTGTGATTGTAGCTCAGTGGGAGAGTACCTGTCTAGCATGTGTGAGGCACTGGGTTCCATCCTCAGCACCACAAAAAAAATAAATAAATAAAGTTATTAAAAAAAGGAATCCTTTTGCTTTACATGAAACAATGCATGCAAATTACTTAGCACAGTACCTGGTATATACTATTTATTCTATCCACTTATACAACATTCATTGAGCACCTATTACGTTTCAGGCTCTGGGGATGCAGAAATGAAAGAGAGACAAATCACGCTCTGATGGGCCTACCGTCATAGAATTTCACATTAATAAATGAATTTTTTAAAACTTAACATGAGATGTGATAAGTACTTTGAAGAAAATAAACTAGGATAAAGGACAGAGATCAGAGTTGGGAGAGATCTAATTCCATAAAGACCTGAATTAAGAAAAGGAGCTGTTCCTTCGAGACCTGGAAGATGAACATTCCGAAGGCCAGCAGGAATAATTACAATTACACTTACAACCCAGTGGCTTGTTCTCTCCTGTCCTTTCCTCCCAGCCTTTGTATTCTGAGATGGGGAAGTTGAAGAGCCAGGCCTTATCTTCACTGCAGTCAGACCTTCACCTGCAGATGGGTGTTCCTCACCACCCAAGATCCCATGGTAACCGAGCCCACTGGCCTTCACTGAGCAGGAAAGATTTCCCCCCCTGTTCCAAATACTGCTTCACCTGCCTCACTGCCTCACCTTAGTGGTCTCCAGTGAAGGTGTTTCTTTCCTTAGGAGTCATTGTTACTATGTCACATGCCACAAAGTCAAAGGAAAGAGGATGGTTATGCCCAGGCCTCCCGGAGGGACGTCTCTTTTCCCCTGATGCTTCCCCCTCTTCCTCCCTGCAGGCCTCTCTCTTGCAGCATTTTCAATCACAGACCATGTGACTCCTCCAACTGTACCCTAAGAGTCACCGGAATGAGAACAGTGCTTTTTTTTATTGTCACAATAACTGGGAGGTGTTACTGGCATACAGTAGGATGAAATCAGGGATGCCAACCACCCTATAGAGCAGAGTGTCCTTCCCAAAGGGTGAATGCAGACATGAACCCCTCAGGGTCACCCCAAATGTTATCAAATCCCTTCCTGCCCTATGCCTCGATTCTGTCATCTGTCTCTTCAGAAATAATCAAGTCTTCATCTCCCCAAATTCCCACAGTGCTGGGTACGTGGAACAATCTAGATGTGCAGTGCCTTCTGACCGTGTGCCTGGACCAGCTGAGAAAAATGGTGGGGAGATCTTCTAAGGTGCTCCAGGTGGTGGTGAAATCTCCCCTGGAGCAAAAATCAAATACTTATCACTACAGAGAGGATAACCACCCTTTTGTGTTTTGTTTTGTTTTTGTTTTTTTTTTGTTTTGTTTTGTTTTGTTTTGTTTTTTGGGGGGGAGGGTAGTAGGCGGACACAATACCTTTATTTTATTTATTTTATGTAGTGCTGAGGATTGGACCCAGCACATGCTGGGCAAGTACTCTACCACTGAGCCACAACCCCAGTCCCATAACCACACTTTTGATGAGAAATTTATATTACCTTTATTAATCACTCCCTATTCCAGTTCTGAATTACATTATAAAACATCCCATATAAACTTGACAAAGAGATCCAAATGCTTCTCCATCTGGGGCAATAGCAATGGCAGTGAGAGAGGCGGATTCTCAGATTAACTTGCCATATATCCTTGCCATCGCCAAATATTACCATTATCAACCACACAAGTCTTTGCATAAACATGAACACTGTGGTGGTTTTGTCCCTGGAGGGTCCTGACTGCATGGATGATTGTTAAGAAAACATAGGGCAAGGCTGTGGTCCCTCACAAAGGTCCTTGGGCAATCTGACTTCCTGATTTGCTTAGTGCACAGCCTAATGCTTGATTAAAATTGCTCAAGAAAAATGCTCTAAAGAGGAGGGAAGGTGTCAGGGGCATTGGAAGACTCATTTTTCATTTTTTAACTTGAAGAAATTGCAGGAAATGGGGCAATGACTATTCCCTGAAGAAAGCAATTCTCCAGATGGTTCCTAAAAGTCAGTCAGGAAAGTTGCTCTTTGGCAAATTCGCCTGCCAGCAGAACTTTCCAAATGTCCAAGCCAAAGCAGCACTCGTGGGAGTTTCAGAGCAGGACCTCTTACACCAAGAGCTCTGTCCCATCTTCCTAAACTGGATGTGCACTAAAACCGGCATAGATCCTCTTTGTCCACAGATCAAGGTGTATCAGATGTGTTATGGTTTGGATATGAAGTGTCCCACAAAGGCTCATGTGGTAAAGGCCTGTTCCCTAATGCAGCAGTATTTAGAGATGAATTTTTTGGGAAGTAATCAGATTATGAGGATTCTCACCTTGTGAGTGGATTAATCCATTGATGAGTTAAATGAGACCATTATTGGGAGGTGGCAGAAACTGTAGGAAGATGGGATCTGGATAGAGGAAGTAGGTCACGTGGTGGAGAAGGTACCCTGGAAGTGCATATTTTGTCCATAATCCCTTCCTCTCCCTCCCCTTCTCCCTCTCCTTCCTGCCTGCCATGAGGTGACCAGCTTTCCTCTGCCATGAACTTCCACCATGATGGTCTGCTCTGCCTCAGGCCCAAAGCAATGGAACCAGCCAACCATGGATGGAAACCTCTGAAACCACGAGCCAAAATACATCTTTTATCCTCTAAGTTGTTTTTCTCAGGTATTTGTCCCAGCGACAAAAAGGTAAGTAGAACAGGAAGAGTCATTTGAGAACTTAGCTAGCCACTCAAATAATGGACAAAAGAAAAGGTATGGGGAGGGGTAAAGAAGGTGGAAGAACCCCAGGGCTGGAAGCATCAGAGAGAAGTTTCCACCCCCAGGACTTGAAGGGCATGGGAAGGGAGAATCGCCAGAACCCTAAAAATGTGTTGCAGCCAAACCATAACCCAGCAGATTGATGAGTGTTTAGATAAATACCTGCTTCTCCTCTTGCTGGCAGAGGGCAAAGAGCATAGGCCCATCCAGGTCAGCTCCTGGCCACAGAGCAGGAGGGTTGGATCAGGTCACTTTTACAAACTATTCCAAATTTGAGTGCCTTAAGACAATAGTCACTTAATTTTGTGTACTAGCTAATTAGCAATTTAAGCTGGGCTCAGTTGAGCTGTTCTTCAGATCTTCTTTGAGACGATCTTGGCTGATCTCATGTGTCTGCAGTCAATTGGTGGATTGACGAGGACCAGTTCATCTAAGATGACCTTGTCAGAGATGATTAAAAAGACAGGACCTTTCTCAGTATAGGTCACCTATTCACTAGATTGCTAGCTTGGACTTGTTTACAAAGCAGAGTTCCAAGAGCAACAAGCAGGAAAACTCAAAGACCTCTGCTTACATGAATCTTGCTGCTGTCACTTTAGCCAAAATAAGTCACATGGCCATCTCCAAAGCAAGGGTTTAAAAAATAGATTCTAACTCTTGAGTGGAGCAAAGAATATGTGGCTATTTTCCACAACCTGCCATAGTCTGTGCTCCAGTTGCAATAATTTCCACATGCAAAATATACTTCCCACATCCCAGGACCCCTTAAATCCGGGCTTATTCCTACAGCAGTTGAATTTGGCCATGTAACAAATGACCTTGGTACTTAGAAGCTTAAAGCAATGGCTACTTTTTAAACTCACCATTCCTCAGATTGGCAATTTGGGCTGGGCTCAGCTGGACAGTCTGCTCATCTGTGTCAGGCATGACTGATTTCTGCCAGGGCTACCTCAAATACCATTGGTCAGCTGAGAGCCAGTGCTCCCCCTTATGGCCTCTTATCCTTCCTCATGCTCATTCATATGATAGTGGCATCCTAAGAGCAGCAAGAAAGGACAAGTCACAATGTACAATCACTTTTGTTCAAGTCTCTGCTTATGCACAATGGCTAACACCTCATTGGTCAAGAAAGTCTCATGGATGGCCATAGCTCAGTATAAGAATCCAAGAGTGGTGCAAAATCACCCAGCATGGGGACACGGATGCAGCAGGGGAAGGACTGATGATCTTTGACCTTTTGGTACACTTCTGACTTTTTCATCTCCCTGCTCATTGTTCTCTGGGTTACTCCTCATCTTTACCTGGCCAAATCCCCTATACTCTTCCTAATCCAATTCAAAGCTATCCCCTCTCAGATGTCTTTCCTTTTCAACAGCTGCATCCCCCTCCCCACCACACACATCCCCAGCACTGCCAAGCCCGACAAGACAAAACTCCTGATTTTCAGGCACTTAGCATTATGTGTTTATTTTCAGGGGGATGTTACCTCCTTGGGTCATTGTTTGAAACATTCTTTATCTCCCGCTCTGCCCCAGGGCCCAACACAGGAGGTGTTCTTTTGACCTGAGAAGGTCAGTACTGGACAAAGCCAAAATCTGCAGACGTCAGCAATTCAATAGATCCAAGAAACACCCTTCAAAGAGGGTAAACTTCCAGACAGGAAGTCTGTGCCTACAAGAAGCAGCTAACAGGAAGTGGCAGAGAAGAGCCAGAAAAGCAGGAGTTGGGAGACTAAACAAGAAACAGGGCTTTGGGCTTGCCAAAAGTCAACTGAGACCAGAAGTCAGAGTCATGGAGAGACTTTGCAAAAAAGAACTTCCTGAGAGAATGATCCAGATTTGGAGTGGGCTAGCAAGAAAAGGGTGGGCCATCCCCCAACTGGCAGGTAAGCGTCTAAGAGTTTTTGTGGGGACCTTACTCTATTGACAATTAAAGATCACACACTAATAATGCCTTTATAAGACTCGTGTTTCATTTTGACCCACAGGAATGCATTCACAGGCTCACAAGGAAGGGCCCTAATGAGCAGCAGCTCTCCCCCAAGGCAAGTCTACCCTGAGCCTGGCAGCAGACCAACTCCCTGAGAGTCGGCTGGGCACCAGCATGTGGTGCGCCGTGGGCAAAGTGGCTTGTGGTTAGATTCAGAGTGGGAGACAAGAGACATAGATGACTGTGACAAGTGTCAGTCCAAGGAATTCTAAAATGTTGGAAAGAGCCATGCCAGTGAATTTTCTACCACACATATGTGCATGTGCGCGCGCGCACACACACACACATACACACACACACACACCTGTACACACTTGTCAGAAACCAGGGGCTTAGCCCAGCAGTGCTTCTTATCTTGGGTAGGCAGAGGATGTAAATTGGGACAGGCTCTGTGGCTCCTACCCATTCCTAATACACAGTTTTGTCTTATTTACCACAAAACCTGCCCAACACTATGAGTTGGGCTTTCTTACAGCTATCTGAGGTTTTAGATATAAAACATTCCTTCTGAAACCATAAGAACTAAGATTAATAGCGCCAACCACTCACCTGCTTCTGCCTGTGAAGAAGAATCTGGTGAATGCCAGAACAGCCTATACTGTCCCAAGAGTATACTGTCCTTTACTGCCTATACTGTCCTTTCCCCAAATCCCATCCCTCTCCAATTGCAAAGTCAAAAAGAAAACCAATTTTTTTCTCAAAGATGAAATCCAACTTCATGGACCTCAGGTGCATCCTGCAAAATCCCTAGCAAGCAGGTGACTCAGAATGGACAGGTTAGAAGAATTCAGCCCCATGGCCCTGAGCCAGACAAGCAAACATTTGAAGACTTTAGAAGAGTTTTCACTTCTATCATCCCATGATTTCCCATTATCTGCAGTAAAGTTAAATTATTTTGTCCGGAATTCAGGTACTTCACATCATGACTCTAGTCATTCTAGTCTTATCTGCTAGATCTCTAAATTACTAGTCACCTTGGAACATTAATGCTTCCCACGTGTGCTCAACTCATCCACCTATAGGTCTGTATTCCAGCTGCTGAAATATCTTTGTTATAGATTAGATTCTTAGACCTTTAAATTTCTTTTCTTCCCCTTTCCCACTATGCTACTGATGATATTTTTTCTTGGATCATCTCTCCCACTCACTGTCCCAAAGATATTTGCATTTGAATCTTTGTCTAAAGGATACACTTTTTTTTTTAAACAGGTTTTCATTATGTGCAACTAAGGTTCAGTTCTACAGGGGAACTCTGGGAGACAGTGTAGAACCCACTTCCTGTATCCTAGAATAGAGGAAACTGGGATATTTATCCACCAACTCCCATCAGTCATAGGTCATGGGTTTCTGCTGGAGTAATTCTCCAGCATGCAGGTCCATCTGGCACAAGATGGCAAATGCCAAGGGGATGTGGCACCCTAAGAGCCCCCTGGTCTCCCTCCATTCCCCTCCTCCACTCCCCGCATCAGTTTTTAGTTTCCCCAAATGACTCACCCATCAAAGTTCAATGCCATTTCCTCCAATAAGCTTTTTTAATCTTCAGTCTGAGCCAATGATTTCTTCCTTTGGTTTCCACAATCACCAGCTGCTACAAAAATCCTCTAGGTTTTGCCCTTCCCTTGACCACTGGCAGCAAGAGTGCAGTTCGTTGGCACTCATCCTCCTGCTTTGATGTCCTTCCCTTCTGCTTTATATGTGGTGCTGTTTGTGTGATTGGCACCTCATCTCAGACTTTTAGTCTAGTAGTTAACATTAGAAATTAGAAAATGCCTCTTTAAAAGTACCATTGTCACTATTGCTATTCTTATTGTTAAAATGAAAATTTAAATATGTTACTTAAAGCAGTGCATGGTAATTGCTACATTGTAATTTAATATTAATAGCCTTATTTGCATAAAGGTAGTGTATCTGTGGTCATGGGAAAATAAGAATAGCTATCTAAATCAAATTGCTCTTTGTGAGTTATCTGGAACTGGGATATTTTCATACACTCTATGAAAACATTTTCTGCTCTGAAAAGAAGTGAGAAGAGAAGGAGGAGGGAAAGAAGAAGCCGCAAACCCACAGGGGCTGAAAGTGACTGCCTGTGAGTAGTGAAGTGGTTTCTATGAAATCTGAAGTGAGCCAGGAAGACTGATATGAGGCAATTTTACTCTGTTTCTGAAAAACAACTTGACCGAATGTTGCAGTGAATTTGGGAAAAGAACTTCCCCAGTCCTAGAGAAAGAGGAATGAGGAACTAATGACTGTGGTTGATAAAAGCTAGAACTTCCATAAGATCACGAAGAAGTTGGAGGTGGTGTTGGTATTAAACCACGTAGACGTGTCTCACCTGTGAGCTACCATGCTTCCCTGCTTAGAGATCAAGCCTCCAGTGGGCATGTTGCCTGAGGAGTATGGATCTCACTTGGTTAGTGACTATTTCTGAGGGTCAATCCATCTTCCACCACCAGGTGGGAAATCCAGAAGGTGGACTCAGGCTGTAGCATGAGGAACTGCTCATGATCACCAGAGCCACCCAATAGCAAAGGAGGAAGCAGAGGCTGGATGAGCATGAGTCTGGGAAGTCAGGGAGAAAGTTCTTGAATAAAGGAGGGGGATGGATCCTTTGGCTAAAAAAGATCCAACCCTAAGAGTCTATGTGCAAGAATCCAGCTCAGCAGCTTCACACACATCCCCATTCCCAGGTCCAGGTGGCTGCCTGCTCTCCTTCTCTCCCAAAGTGAACCATTTCCTACTTGGGGCCACTGCAGGTTCAGTGCACACTCTGTGGTCTTTTTTGATTTTCTACATTTACCTACCTATCAGAGCACAACCACCTCACACATGAGCTTCCTGGGGCAGACACCTGTTATCTTCATCTCAGTGATTATAGTAAATTACTACTATTATTAATAAGGATTTGTCAAATGATGAGTCACTTTTAATTCTCTCTGTGTATCCTTCCTTCCAATGCCCCTTGGCACCTCCTGAAGTCCAGACCTCCTGCCCCTTCTGTCTCTGGGGCTATTAGTTCCTCTGTTGGTCCCTATCCATATTGTTCATTGATAAATGAGGTTTGGTTCTGAACTAACGGGGAAGAGTTACAGACATGTATATCTTTTAGGGTGAGGAATATCTGAAAGAAATAAAAACTACCCTTCAATCTTATCTTTCTACTTATCTTCTCACTTGGGGAGAGAAAATATTTTTTTTCTCCTTTGTGATTTTAATTGAAGCATTGCTATTCATTTTTAACTCTCTTATAAGCACCAAATTTTAATATCTAAATTCATTTTTGGGGAAAGAATCACCATCAAGAACTTCCCTCCAGAACATAACAATGATGTTCATTCCTCCAAACATCCAAATTTAGGTCTACCAAAATCAAAATGAAAAAAAAAACCAAACACACAGAACTAAAAAGTAACAAAAATCACATTCTAGGGCATCAGTGCACTTTGCAGTCTTTGCTGTACTAATTGCCCTTCAGCTGACTTTCAAAAAATAACACCCTAGCTCATCAAAATATACATTTTCCATTTGCTTTTTTAAATTAAGAATAATAATTAAAAGAAGAGAAAACTTTAATGAGTTCACAATCAGTTGACCACTTCATTTTGATGTCAAGTACAGCATTTGGAGGTCAGGAAAGTGTTTGCTGCACACGTGATTAGGGGATATTCATCTTCAAGGTTTACCTTTCTTCCAAACAGTGTAAACTACCCACAATTCCAAGTATGAAGGGACACAGACAATCTCCTTTGAGAATTCCACAGGACAATAGAGGTGCCCAAGCTGTTCTTCATAGAGTGACAGGGCTTCCGTCAAATTGACACAGTTCTCCTGTGTAAAACATTTTCTATCCTGTTTCAATACTTTCATTGAGAGGTCAAAAATCAATCTGAGAAATTCCCATGTGGAATCTTCTTCTGGAGATGTGGAGATTGGAACAGCTGTCAAATCATTAATCACATAATCAAACTCTCTCCCTTCTTTGGCCAGATCAGTCTCCGCCAAATTAACATCCCCACTAAGGATAAGAATATTTCCAAAGTGCTTCAAGTGTAGAATTTTAATATTCTGATAAGGCGAGTCTTCATCATACACCACTCCATCTATGCCGAACTCAACCAAGCGTCCATCAGCAGTAGGCCAATATCTGTCAATGGCCCTCCTCCAACTATGGGTGGTAATCGCTTCAGTCGCCCAGTACTGTCCTGACTCAATTCTTTCATTCTTTCTTCTACTTTGTTCAAAAGACCATCAATTTCTTCTTTGCCCTGTGCATCACTGTCATAACTTTGAAGGTCCAGCAGCACCAATCCATGTGGATAAATTCTCGAATTGGCAAAGCTGTTTTTGTTTGTGTAGGTTGCTCAGTAGCCATGATCCTGCCAGGCGAGCACTGATTCTGCCATCCCCTGCTCCTGGAAACTGGACTGCAGGCTTTTTGGAATGGTCTCACCATCAGCTTTGGCACCCCGCAGGAAGTCCCGCGTGCTGGGTCTTGCCGCTGCCATGGTGAAGGGAGGCCCTGTGCCACGCCTGGGGGAGGCCGCCGTGGAAGACCGGGGAGCCTCACAGCTTGTCAGGTTGCGGGCGGCAGGGAGTGAGCTGCGCCCTGGGAGCGAGAAAGTATTTTTGTCCGAGAATTATAATAGAGACTCACAACTACTCCTTTGCTGTCACTCAGAAATCTCCACCATCATTCGACACATCCCAAACGCCAACTCCCCCGTGAAGCATCCTGACCCCCAGGCAGTCCCAATGAGCCCACATGCAGTCACCAGTTGCTTCCTTCTGCCACATTACTCATGACCAAATAGTAGGTCCTGGTGAGCAGCAGCTGGGTCTGTGTCATCTCTCTCCCACTACACTCCAACCCCACCCTGACCAAAGAGAATACAAGGAAGTACTGCCAAGAGCGTAACTTGGTTCAGAAGGATGCCCTTTTAACTTCTCAAGGTGCCTCTCTCTAGCAATGACTCTGGGGAAGCTGTTGCCTACCATGGCCCTCTTGTAGCCATGCCACAACATTCTTTGAATCATCGTCCTGCTCTAGAGGAGGGTTCTTCTTGTGTTTATGGAGGTGAAGTTGGACCAGATGATCATAAACCCAGAAATGTGAGGCTGAGAGATGGCACTCATCCAAAGCTAGCATCCCCTCCCTCAGCATGCCCGCCAAGCAGACTTCCTGCCTTGGCTGGAACAAGCCACCGATGGGGAACTGACACCACTGACCTTGTACTGCTGCGCTTGTGGGACACTTTCCCTAGATTCACATTCACCCTCTGACCCACTTCTATTTCCTTGGGCAGCACAGAACAAATCTGCTCCCTTCCCCAGGACAGTCCTTCAGATGCTTAGGACCAGCTCTCTTGTCCTCTTGAGTCTTCTTTCTCCAGACTAAACATCGTCAACTCTCGCACTGTTTTTTGGTTGTCCCAACAAGGCTATTGTTTTAGGTGCTCTTGAAAGAATATCATCTGCCAAAGTGAAATAGAAATGAGCATCCGTGTCCCTTCTGACCTGACCCCTTGCTGCATCTCAGTAAAAATACTTTCCTGTTTCTCCAGTGGTGCAGAAATAATTGGCGAGAGTTGCATTCACACACACACTTGCTCAAATCAGGCCACTAAAAGCAGACTGAGAGTGTTTGAGAGAGTATGTGAGGTTTATGGTTTTGCAAAAAGACAGACATTTAATCCCCAGTGTAGTTGTTATTTATTTTTTTTCTTTAAACATAGATAAGCATAACTTAAGAACACTGAGAGTCAATAACCTAACTGTGAAATATCCTTTGAGAGCTTGAGGCATGGCCCAGAGGACCAGAATGTGGGCCAGCTAGGGAATGGGCCAGTTCAACAGCTGAGAGGGAAATCTATGGAAGGAAAATTCCTGAAGGGTTCCTGAAGAGGCCTTGCCCTAGTGAAGCACTTTTTCATCTTGTTTTCCAGAGTCTCTCCTTTGGAGAATACTAGGCAGTGTTCAACCGAACAAATCTCTTAAAAATGAATTCCAAAAATATTCAGTAGGGTCTTTTCTTCCTTTTTCCATCCTTCCTCCCTCCATTCCTTCCTCTTTTCCTTACCTACTCCAAAACGTATTTCAGGTAACAAATGACTCAATGTTTTCGTGGTCCTGTGCTTTAAAAGTATTAAATCACTCATTGTGCCACGAGTGGGCCATTATTTGGAATCCCAAATTCTTTTTCTGATAAAAAAACTTTAGGACAAAGCTGAACCTTCAACAATGAAGTCTAACCTGTGATCAAATGAGATATCACAGCATTAGATTAAATTTCAACCCTACACATTTACTGCTATTTGATCCTATTAATTTTAAAAATTGAGACAAAATTTTCCCTTAAAGAGAATTTTATATAGGCATAGCACATGGAGGAATGTTGCCTAAATCATCTTTTTAATGAAAAGACTAATCAAAAACTCCTTAAAGTGCAAGTGTCTTCATTACATCACCTTAAATTCAGTCTGTGGGAACTTTGGAAAGGACAGTAAAACAGCAATGACAACATCTCCATTTCTGTTTGCTTCTCGGGCAGGAAATGAGAGCATGTGTTCACATCATGCCAACCCAGAGCACTTTCTAGCTTTATGAAGAGCAGTCTTTCCTCTCCTTCCTAAACGTCTCGTTTCCATACAGGAACCCTGCTCAGCCTCATCCTATCCTCTTTGACAGCAACTGAAGGAGGAAGTCAATTACTACCTACTTCAATTTGAGTAAAATGTGATTCATTCAAGCAACTTGCTACATATGTCAAAACTGGAATTTAAGGTGATGGATGGGCCAATCACAGATCTGATCATTCTATAGTGAGTATATGTATTGAAATGTCATTGACATCCAAATGGATACAATTAACACTCGTCAATTAAAAATTAGATAGATAGATAGATAGATAGATAGATAGATCCAGTCCACCAAGAGTCTGAGGAAAAGATAAAATGGGAGAGGTGGGGCACCAGGAAGACCTTATAGGGTAACATGTTAATCCCCTCCCATGTTCTTTCCTGCTTTTTTGTCTTCAAACCCACTATTGTTCCCCCATGTCATAGCAGCCAAAGGGGAAATAGAAAGTCAATAGTATGTATGGTTTTTAGTCCCATGTGATGAATAAGTCATACAAGAAAGTTCTAGGTCTCCACTGGATTCAAATCCTGAAACAGCTGCAGTGTGTCTGTGCGTCAATGTGCTTCCTGTGTGTATGGGGAAACCACACCAGACTGGCCAAGGAAGCAAGGAAGGAGAGGTGTGTGCCATGGAGAGAACACACCCTTTCAGGTGGCCAGGACTGCTGCCATCTGCACAAGCTCTGCCGTCTGAGGCAGCACCAGGTGGAAGGGCACAATTTTTACACAGAGCCTGGGACTCTGTCTGGAGGCCTGAGTTCAAGTCCCTGTTCTGTCACTTACTAACATGTTCCTGGAAAGTCATGTACCCACTTTGGGACTCATCTTCCTTCCCTATAATATGGGGATTAAAATCCCTGTGTCCCATGTAACCGATGCTCTGTGATCTGGAGGTCTTCCTGCCCACTCAATCTGGAAACTTTGTCACCAGATCAAAAACACAGTGAGGAGCTGGCACCCTTTATAGGAAACTCTCTGGCTAAGAGATGTGAGAAGGTGATACATTGCCACTTGTGTGCAGTGGCAAAGGCATGGCTTGGCCTCCTGAATGACTCCAGTGTCCCAGAGCTCTGCCGCAATCCTCCGAGCTATCATCCTCCTCCTTCCACCTCAACTTCTCGCTAACCTCTGCATTCTTTTGGAGCCCCCAAATTCTCTAAATCTACCAAACTTTGAAGCTGATTCACTCAGGGGCTCTTGCCAATTCACTTCACCTCTGTAAATGCCATTTTCCCATCTGCAAAACCCAAATCACACATCCTTCCCACCAGATGCCGATGCTGCTGTGCACTGTCATATGAAATCATTCTGCACCCATGATCTGCTTGGAAGGCACCTGCCTTGCTCAATCACTCAGTGGTAATGAGGTCATTGCAGGAACTGGCAGCTCACACAGCCTTGGAATTGAAGCAGGGCACACAAGACTTTCCACAAAAGCAGCAGAAGTGCTGCTGCCCCACTAATGCCAACCTTCCCATCAGGAGCCTCCCAGAGATGCTTCAGTCACAGGCAGGTCTGCTGGCAACTCTCGAAGTCTGCTCAACATAGCACTTGAGTCTTAGGAGCATTCTTCATGGAGAGCACCTCATAAGAACAGGGAGGAGATTGGAGTTCCTGAAATGCCACTCCTAGTCTCCCCATCTTTAGCTCATAGGAAGTGGGGAAACCATTGGATGTATCTGAGTGAATATAGCAGGTCTCAAAGCCTGTGATGGATCCCTGGGATCTGCAAGAGTACCAAAGGGTCAGGGATTCCATGAAGTCGCAGTTGTTTCCGTAATATTACAAAGACATTATGCCTTTTCTCCCTGTGTTGATGGTTTCAATAATGGTGCAAAAGCAGCAGTGCGTAAAATTGTCATCCCCTGAGCACAAATCAAGATGGTGGCACTAGACAGTGCTAGCCATTGTCTTCTTTGCCACCACACACTCCTGATAAAAAATAAGTTAAAAAAAATACCAGTTTCACATCAGCTTGTCCTTGATGGAGCAGGACAAGGTATTAACATTATTCAATTTCAACCCTTGAGGAACACAGTGCTCGGACGTGGTGCGTGAACAGGTCAGAGCATGTAGCTGTTACTGCCACATATTGAAGCCTGATGTTACCTCAAGGAAAATCACTTCTGAGACTAAATCATGAGCTAGACAAATCACTTTTTTTAGAAAACATATTTCTATCTGAAAGAAATGACTGACAAACTGTGGTTATTTAGACTTGGGCTCTGGCAGACATTTTCTAAAAAAATGAGTCTTGCAAGAATGTCACGTCTAAGAAAGCAACTGATGGTATTTGTTGCCAGTGATAAAATCTGAGCTTCCAATGGAGATCCAGAATTCTGGGAGCTCTGCGTTTGCCACCATAAACTTGATAGCTTCCCAATACTTAAGACTTTTACAATGATAGTCCAATGGTGGTATTAGTGAATGAGCTTTTCATATTAGGTTAATGAAATGTGTCAACATTTAGAAAGTACACACAACTCAGTAAAACAATATTTTTGAATAACTGATGCATGAAGTTAGACACTCCATATGAGTAAAAGATAATCAAAGTACAAGATAAGTAAATGGGTTTTAATGTGAGAGAATACAAAACGTTCACTGATGTAGTTTAGACTTATCAGGACTGGGGTCGTAGCTCAGTGGTAAAGCACTTGCCTAGCACCTGTGAGGCACTGGGTTAGATCCTCAGCATCATATAAAAATAAATAAATAAAACAAAGATTTATTTTTTAAAAAAAGACTCCACATCATAATGAACCTTGAAGAAACTGCCACTTCAGTTTAGATAAAATATCTCAAAAGAATACCTGTAATTATCTAAGAAGAATATTAAAGTATTGCTTCCTTTTTTGTGCATACAGATAGATTTTCTTCATGTACTTCAACCAGAACAACACAGCCCAACAAATTGAGTGCAGGAACAGTTATGAGATACCTGCTTATCTATTAAGCCAAACATTAAAAAGATTTGCAAAGATATAAAATAATAGCACTCTTCTCAGTAATATTTCTGTCTGGGGAAATATAATTACTTTTTATAAAAAATATGTTATTATGTTGACATGTAATGAGTTTATTGTTTCATTTAAAATGAATTAGTAAATTGTTACATTTCTGTTTTAGTCATCATAAATATTAAACAGATAATTTATATAAGAAAAATATCTTTGAGATTCTCCATAATTTTTAATTGGTGAACAGACCAAACAGACTTGAGAACCCCTGAGATGTGACATTCTGTAACTTGAGGACTGGCCCAGCAATAGCGGGGAAGACTGGCTATAGTCAAAGATTGGATGGGAACCTTCGGCTTCAGGGTGGCAAGAGATGATGAGAGACAGAACTAAAGTAAAGACAGTGACACTGGCAGGGGGTGTGTGATGTAAGTTCATAATGAAAAGAGGGGTCACTGTGTCCTGTTTTGGTTTGGTTGAGGTGCTGAAACCCATAGACCATGGGCCTGGAGAACCCATAGTTCTGTAAGGAGTAGTCATTTCTGGCACCAGCAGTTTGAGGAAGAGATAGATGCTCTGGCAAAAGGCAGAATGAGCAGGTAAGCAGGATGACCTTGTTCTAGTTGTTCTGGGTTGGGACTTGAGGATTCAAGGTAAGTGGACACAAATCTGCGTGACAAGTGCTGAGATAGTGCCCACCGTAGGGATGCAGATCATCCCTATGGGATGGGACGAGATCAGCAGGCTTCAAGGGAAAGGTTCACCCTGAACACCAGATATCCTGTGTTACATGCTGCCCTGTGTTTATCCCCTCTGACATTGCTGAGCCTCTGGTGAGACAAATCTCATCATATTTTCCAGCTTTGTCTCAGCTGTGCATTAAGAAGGTAGAGGAAGAGCTGTGTGTTTATGCAGGAAGAGTCACAGACCCTTCCCCAGGTTATTATGGGATGGGAGCAATGGTGAGAAAGAAATTCTCCAGAAGTAGGGAAATAGTGTGAATCATAGATAGAGATGGCTTCTCCATCCAATGACAGTAGACTTCGTTTATGAAGAGTAAAATTTTCCTTAAAGTGAGACTTGAGCTATATTTCAGTAGAAAGAATAAATGGAATGAGTTGAATGCAGCTGCTGAGGTGACTCCAAAACATCTCCCGAGATGTCCTCTTAGAGTTTGAAGTGTCTCTGAGACATTGCAGGTGGAGCTGCCCAGACCAAAGCTCAGGAGCTGTGGAGTGAAGGTTTTGGTTTGAGAACCATCAACCTACACAGATCAGTGGTTCTCAGACTTCAGAGCAATTCTGAGTCACCTATAGAAGATTTTTAAAGGGAAGATGACTTGTTCCAATCAACCAACTGAGGATCTCTGGGAGTGGTTCTGTTGCACCCCACAGGGGGTTCTCTAAAGGTGCAGGAGATGCCAAGTTCTCCCAGAAAAAGGAGATAGCGAGAGTTCAAAATGCAGCTGAAATCCAAAGGCATTTTGCTGCTGAACAGCAGAAGTTGGCCTCTCCTGTCAGTAAAGAATGTGCTTAGTTAAACTCAAATGGGCTTTCAACCAGCCAGCATACTCCAGCACGTGGAACACACCCATCACTCATCTTCAGGCAGCGCAAGAGTCCTCTAGTAATATTTGAAGCCTTAAATGTAGCCACTTAAGCTGCCCATATATCAGACATAATCAGAGATCCCAGAAGCTGCACAAGGCCTGGCCATCAACCAGTCATGGGGCACAGCAGAGGGCCACAGGTGGCAAAGCCCCAGCCCTCCCTGGATGCAGGCATGTCAAGTAGACACTTTCTCCTAGAAACAATCCCTTGCCCCTGCAGTACTGAACTGAAGGAAATTAACATTTCTGAAACATGTCCAGGGAACAGGCCGTTCCCTGGAAGACTACAAGCTGTCTTCTCTAGCAGAGGGGGGAGGGAGAATGATGAATGAAATGTTTTTCGTTTATTAACCAGCGTCTTTGGATTATGTACAGTGGGCTAGATACCCAGGCCAGGTTTTGAGCCTTCTCTTTTAAGTGTCCTTATTTTGTTCTCTCTGTGGAGCATCGTCTGCTTGAGTGCAGTAATTAATAATTTCTTTGTCCATATACTAATGAAGCGAAGACATGAAAATATGCAAACTCCAGGCTCCCCGGCCTAGCACATCACAAGCACTTCATGAATATCTGCTGCAATGAATTCAGTTCAGTGCCACCATATTTTGCACCAAAGGCAAAATGAATGCCCAATAATGTTGTCACCAGTTAAGAGTCTGAGGAAATAAATTACTGACCTACAGCACCATAGAGCCCTGAAGCCCCAGGGAACTTATGCTAGGAAGTGCTTTGGCCCCCCAAATTGAACATTGAGAAAATGTAGACTCCTGCCTCCCGTGAAGACTTACAGAAATTCTCAGAAAGACATCTCAGTAGCAACTGGGAGAAAGAAGGGGGTACCTGTTCAGTAGGGGTAATCCAGGTGTCTTATTTGGGCTCCAGGATTGGAGATTAGATGGTGTTGGTCCAGGACATATTCAGGAAAATATGTAAGTTATATCTGTTTGTGGGAAAGTGAAGCTAGCCTGCATCCAGGTGGTCCCTAGGTGTGGTCTGCCGACCACAGGCGTCAGAATCATCTGGAAAACATGTTAAATATTGATTCCTGAGCCCCACCGCAATCCACTGAACCAGAATCTCAGGAAGACTCGGTAATATGCATTTTAAACAAGTTCCGTGGTGATTCGGATTCGTCTCACCCTTAAGAGCCACTGTCAATCACCCTGCACTGTCAGGCATGGAGAGCAGGTTGGTTTGTGGATGAAGAAGGTAGGTCAATCCTGAGTAAACAGCTGAGTCACCCCATTGGCCCCTCCTGGTAGTGTGCCCTGCCAGGTGTTTACCACATGCTCTCTCACACCCAACGTCTTACTTCACCCTCGTTAGGCTCAGGAGGTGACAGAGGAGGCAGGACCACCCGTGGCTTCAAACCACCTGCAGCCTGACCACCCTCCCCCGAGGCACCCTTGTCATTCACACGCTGGCCAAATGCACTATGTGAAAAGGCCCAGGTGTGCAGGATCTGTACCTTCCTCTCCTCTCGCCAGGGATACCTTCCTATCCTTGCCACATGGTAACTTCTTATCCCCAAGGCACTGATGTCATAGCCCCTGCCCACACAGTGGGGACATCCTGGCAAGGGACGCAGAAGAACATGAACTTTATCCAGAGAGAGTACGACAGGAGTGGGTGTTAGAACATTGCCACCTGGGCAGGGGGAGACGCCCGGGCTCTACTCCAGGGTGTGTTCGAAACCTGTGCCTCCTCCCACCTGTTCCATGGTTCTCAGGGAGAGGCTCACCGTTCCTAATGCCTGGACCCTTGGCCCTTGCTATAGGCCACGCTGTGAGGCAGCTCTGACCTCCTGGTCCAGTTCTCCTGACCCAGAGCCACAGTCCTGCGTTCTTATCCTGAGGAACTTCTGGGGTTCCAAGAAGTAAAGGAAGGAGTGGGCAGTCAGAAATACTAATGGCCGTTGATGGGCTTCCTGCTCCTTGAGGCAGCACATCCCTGGGCAAAGAGGCAGTTCAAACTAGGGGTAGGCTGCTGGTATTTTCTCAGCTACAGTTGTTCAGTGATGCATGGCTTGGAATGTGTTGTCCTGCCTGGCTCCTGGCACCCCTGAACCTCCTTTGATCCTCCCCCCATCCCAGTTGACTCAGCTCCCACATATAAGCTCAAGGACCAAGCCCTGCCTCCTGAAGCCCTGCGCCCAGCCGTGCAGGTACCTGTGTCTAGCCCTTGCTCTGCTTGAGCAGAGGAAAAGGGGGTCAGGAGCCTCAGGCTTTGCCTCTGCTCCTGGTGGATGCTGGTCATCCCACCAACAACACATCCCAGATTGTCTGACAATTCACCCTGCCTCATCCTTGCTTAGTGTGGCCATTGTGGTTCTGAGGGGCAGGCATGTTGGTGACAGGAACTCTGTCACCAAAGCCAGGAGCCTGATTCCTGCTGGATCCTCCTCTCACCCCCATGGCAACCACCTCCTTCCCTCAGCATCCCCATTTGTAAATAGAGTCCAATTCCAGCAGTCACTCAGGGAAGTGATCTTATGATGGATAATGAAATAAATGCTCAGGAGTCTATAAAACAGAATACTAGGTTTCAAAAATGTTTCTTGCTTTTTTATGCTTGAAGATTTTTTGAAGGGTTTCTTTTCCTGCTTATAAATGTTGGAAATGCATATTGTATGCATGTAGACATATAAACACACATATGGACATCACAAAACGTTTGAAAACAAAACAAAAATTTTTCAATTATCCATAAACCCACTACCTGAAAAATCCTGGGCATTTTTGGTTTACTTCCTTCTTTTTTCTTTAACACAGTTGAGATCATGCTCTTTGATTTCAAATGCTGTTTGGAGGTTTTCTTTTTAACTCAACACAGCATAAGTATTTTCTCATTTAAAAAAATGTCTTCTTAGTCAAATATATAATGACTGAATGATGTGGGCAATGAACATTTTAAAGCAGAGCTTTCTGGCTTACTTTCATGGGATAATTTCCCGAAAGTCAGATGCCTAGGCTGAAGGGTGTGAATCTCTTGATGTCTATATTGTAGCTATTGTAATCCCTTTTTCCCAGAGTGGCAACTGAAGCGTGAGGATTGAAGTAATTTGTCATAGGTCACACAGCTAATGCTCAGCAGAGCCGAGAAAAATACATGGCAAGATGCTCTGTGGTCTAGCTCAGCAATATGGTCTAGGCTCAGCAAAAGAGGAGACTGCTCCTTTGCTGCAGAGCATCTGATATCTGTCGCAGTGACAGGACAAACGGCTGTGTGGGGGAACGAAGACGGGTACACTGAGGGAACAGCTTGGGGATCAGGACCCCCGAATCTCCTAGGAGTTCTGCTAACTCAGTCACCTGAAGCAAACCCCTTGGGTCTCTTTTTCAGCCCTACAAGAAGAGGGCTCTGGACTGAATCTAACACATTGCCTTTCTTCCCAGTGCATCACTCCCAAGGCAAAACCAGAAAAATTTTGGTTTTGGTTTTGCATAAAGACCAAAGATAATTCATTAGCTTCAGCTCCATCATAACTGTTTACACTGTTAGCCGTAAAACTGATCCAGCTGGATCCCAAAGCAGCAGGTTGGGGTTAATCAGACAGCCAGCTCCAGAAAACATGCGCCCAGCCGGACTCGGCCAGAGAGCAGTAGAAGAATGCGGCCCTTTCAAGATGAGGTCAGATGGCTGGAAAACACTCCTGGCACTGATTCCCAGCACCAGGCTCTGCCATCGGCACTGTGAACAGGCCTCCCTGTCCCTCCAGCCCTGGGGACAAGGGCATCGGGACCAGCAGCCCAGGGGGTAGTGGTACCTGCCCAGACTGTCTACCAAGGGGGCTCGAGGCATAGAGAGTGCTGCTCTTGGTTGTTTCCCCAAGTGACAAAGGAATTTGGAAAACCACTTTGGTAGTTGTGAAACCGGGGCCCATGGGAAAAGCTTGGTGGGGCGGGGTGGGGGGCAGTTGTTTGTCAGCTGCCTCAGAGCTCATTGTTACTCTGGCTCCAGAATGCAGAGGTAAGTGGCTGCGTTCTGGGTGTAGGGTCAAGGTCTTGGAATCTGTGGAGCTGTGGGGATCGGGGCATTCCTACACATCAGCTCTCTGTCCAGCCCCCTGCTGCAGGGCTAATGGACAGGGGTTGGGGGACAATAAGCCACCACATTTTGGAACCTGGAAAAAGGTCTTCTCCCCTGGTGGAGAGAATGACTACCTCATCTCTCTCGTAAAGATGAATGACAAGTTCAGGGAAGGAACTAGGGCAGGCTGATGGTCTGTGTGAAACTGTGCATATGGGGTAGGAGGAAGCCACTGCCAGGAACTGAGCCCTGTGATAGGTCATTTGCATAAATAAAACTACATGTACATAAACAAACGCACTTTGCAAGGACATATTCAAAAACATGCATGAAGACAGCAATTTTTATAAAGAAATGAAATCAGATTGAGACATGGAAATAATCACCTTTGATACTGAAAGAAGGGCCCTGCTAGAGGCACTTAGGAGAAGATGCCATTAGCTGAGAGGAATGTCATTCACTCAACCCCTGGACTTGAGGACCAAACTCTCTAAGGGAAAAGAAAGAGAAAGAGACAAAAGCCAACCAAACCCAGGAGATGTCATTAACAATGGTTTTTGAGGGCTGTTTTGTTGTTTTAAATGATAGGAAGGAGGTCAGTTGAATCCATACAGGACAGAGAGTTTGGGACCACTTTTTGTTCTCAACCCTACATGCACACTTGAGTCCACTGGGGAGCTCTGGCAAAACCCTGGTCACTGTCTTAGTGGGCTTGGTGGGAGACGGGTTCTGGAGCGCGAGCAGAGCCTGATGGGCTTCACACGCAGCAGGACCTGAGGACTGCACTGGAGGATCCTAGTGTGACACCTGGGATGCTCCAGTGACAGAGGGCTGGGTAGGAGCTGGAAGAAGTGTTTTTGGACAGGAAGAATCAGTTGTGGTCAGGGGTGGAGCAGAGGGAGCCCTGTTCTGAAAGATGGAGCAGAGGAGGAACCAGAGAGGAAGGAGGGGAGATGGTGGCCGTGAATGCCAGAGATGGGGAGAAGAGAGCAAGGAACAGCGATGGCAGCAAGGGAACAGTGTGGCCGATGAGGCTGGCCCATCTGACACTGAGAGAAGGTGGCTTCCTCAAAGACAGGTCTCTGACACGGCCCCCTGCTGCATCCATCTTCCCAGTGCTCTCTCCTCTGTCCCACAGAACCAGCGCTCCCTTTCATGAGAGGTGCATCACTGGGAGCCGAAGTGATCTGAGCAGCCTGAGAAAAAGTAAAACGTCTAGAAAGAAATCCGACTAGTTATTAATGCTACTGCTTTCCCTTTCTCAGGTAAATGACTGCATCCACTGCAGACTTTCTATCACCCTCTGAATTCTGGTCTTCCTTTCTTCTTGACCTCTTAATTTGGGAACTCACTTGTTTGTTATTCTTTCAATGTGGCCAGCCAGGCTTGGTGGTGGTCCTAACTATTCTCCAATTTCCTGCCACTTTGGTGGTCTGTTTGGTCATGCTGCTGAGAGAGGGAAGTCCGTGGAGTTGGGGTCTGGTGGGGACATTTAGTTTCAGCCAGAATGCATGGAGTTCTCATGTGCCTATCAAACTAAATGGTCTCACATTTGTTCAATTTTTATAGGCAAGCAAAGCAAGTCAAAGAGAGGTTCCATAAATTTCTAAGTTATGGGTAAGCTCCAAGAGGGGCTGGGTCTTGCACGTTGTACCCTGCAGGAGCCCTAACCAGTAATAGTACGTGTCAGATTCTTATCAAATGCTCACTGATCCAAAGGGAACGCTGGAGCTGAGAGCTGCCCCAGGCTTTCTAGCTGGTGGCCCAGCAGCATTGGCTCCTATGGGGCACAGGCCACCCAACCTCTGCAGGCCATCTTGGATATGCATAACCGTAAGATCTCTGGCCAACTCTGCATACAGCCCTGACCCTATATGGTGCTGACCACACAACAGGTGCTCAGTCAGCCTTCACAGCTATGTCGTGGGTCATCTTGGCCCCGTCAACTTTATAGCAGGGTGTCTTAGCAGAGAGCCTGCTACGAGGGTGACCATGTATAACATTCCAGAGGAAAACTCAGAATCTCAGGGCCGAGAGGGAAATGAAAGGTCATCTAGTTTCAATGCCCATTCTCCTCCCTCCTTCTCCACCCCAGAAACAAACACCTGCACTGCTTCCCTCCCCTCTGATACACACACTCGCCCATTGGTTGTTGGAACAGCAGGTACATTTCTAGTCCATTAATATTTATTTATTATTTTAATGTGGAGAGAATACAGAGAGGTCATGTGTCAGTGTCTTGGCAATAGCCCAGTTAATGACCCAATTGACAGTTGGGGTTAATCCCTAGACATGTTGGTAGAGATGCTGCCTTAGAGAAGACGATGAGAGAGTTATGAACAGGGTGACTGCAACTCAGGGAGAGAGTGACTCATTATAATGGTGGGAACACCAGGGAAGGTTTTGTTAAGAAGGAGGCAGGTGAGAGGGGCCTTCAAGAATGGGAGGCCTGTGGGCTGGCCAGTGGGTACAGTGAAGAGTTAGTTTAAGTAAGCTATGACATAGCTCAGTTGAGGTGGACACCATGCTAACTGCAGTCAACCAGAGAAATCCATGGCCCTGGAACCCCTGCAGCATCAGTGATCTTTGACCAGAGATTCCACACCTACCAGGGAAGGCAGGAGACAGAGGGTGCGGAATCAAGTGCAATGGAAAAGATTAGTGCTTTGCTGGTGTGGGAGATGTTAACTTGGTCTGTTGCCACTTATCTGCTGTAGTGCCTCTACCAAGCTACTTATTCTCATGGACTCTCCAGTTTCCTCATCTGCAATGAGGGTGGTAACCTCTCCACCATCTACCTCAAGTTCATCCACAAAAACATTTTGAGAAGCACTGCAACAGAAAGAGCAAGGATGGTTGCCATGACCATTGCTGAAACCAACTGCTCAGGGCACCCTGTGCTCTAGGTTCCTGGCAGTGAATTTAGCACGTCCCTGCTCCATCCTGCAATGGCTTCTCATAGAAGTTCGGGACCAATCCAGTTTCTCCTGCTGTATAACAAAGAACCCCAGGAGACACTATCTGGGGTGTGGCATAAAACAACCATTATCTCACAGATGCTTAGAGTCAGGAATGTAAACCAAGCTCAGCAAAGATGGTTTCTCCATTCTCCACCATGTCTAGGATCTCATCTGGAAAGACATGAAGGCTGGGGATGACTGGAGGTTGAAAGATCTGGAGTATCCTTCATGTATGTCTAGTGATTGATACTGGCTCTCAGTGGGGTCTTCAGGTGACTGTTACCAGTGCACCTACATGTGGCATCTCCATGAAACTCTTGATATGGACTAGTCTGAACTTCTTTGGAGCATGGTGACCAGATTCCAAGGTGAAGTGTTCTAAGAGAGAAAAAATAAAGTGTATGTCTTAGCCTTGGGACACATATGATGTCACTTCCTCCCTAGTCTATTGGTCAAGGCAGTCACAAAGCTCTTCCCAGGTACAGGAAGAGGGGATATAGACTCCTCATTCAAGGAGAGGGGTGTCAAAGTCACATTCTAAGAAAGGTAGGAAGATGGGCATGTTATCGCAACAATATTTGAAAAATACACCCAACAACATTCCCTGCTCTGGCACTGAGCCCTCCTCCATGTGCTCATAGCAGCATCTCTGCTGCCTGGCAGCACAAACCCCAGTAGGCAAACCAGCCTCCTCACTACCCCCCTTGCATATCCTCCTTGTGTATCCCAGAGTACAGAGTTCATCCCAGCCAGAACTGGACCCTATTCTGTTCATACTCAGTTTCTTCTTCCTGATTGTTCCAATGGTTCAGGTTCTTGATTGTGTCTAAGGAGCTGTTAAGACAAAAGGGGAAGTGTCTTAGCAAGCATGGTCCCTGGGGTCTCTAGCATGATGCCAGCATCCTTCTTGGGAATGGGTAACAATTCCTCCTTGCTGAGAATCACTGGCTCTGAAAAACATTCACCAAGCATGGGCCACTTCAACTGTAATCATTGCTTGCGTACTTAGAAATTCAGGTTCTTTATCTCTCCCAGACAGAAATAATGACTGTAATAAATTAAAGCAGCTTGTTTCAAACCAACAAATGGTGTGGCTGACAATAGAAGTGTAAATATGGTTATGGTTAATGGATTTTTTCATCCTTACTCTATTTCAGCTCATTAGACCCATGACTAATAAAGGGTTGGCTGGCATTGCTTACTAATTACTCCCCCAATTAAATCAAGGGCCAGGCCCCTGAATCCTAGGCAGACCCCAGTCCTAGGAATTTGGGGCATCTAACAGTGCTCACAAAACAGTAATAGAAAAACAGAAGCTTACAAAACCATTGAACTGTGCCCTTCCTCTATTTTCTGCTTGGAGATGCGAGTCCCCCAGAGCAACCAATAGCACAGAGCCCCCACCTTACAAAGAGATTTCACACCCATCCCTCACAGCTAGGGAGGCATGCAAGGAAGGGGTTATTTTCTCCATTTTCCTGATGAGGAAGCTGAGGCTCCACAGATTAAGGACCTTTTGCAGAATCAAGGACTCCCATGCACAGAGGGAGGACGGGTGTTTAGTCTTTTCATTTCCGGGTTCAGATGCTTTCCTCCTGTGCTGCCTCCAGTTTAGCTGGCTAACTCACTCGTTCAGTTCTTCCCTCACTAGTGAATTTGACAAAAGCTTGTTAAGACATATGTTATACACAGCACAGGCACTGGGGAACTGGTCAACAAAGCAAAAGTTCCTACTTTTACCGAGTGTGTGGTCCAAAGAGAGAGAGAGCAATGAACAAGTAAAAAATATATAAAGAAGAGAGCCTGATGTAGGACCAGGATGGTCAGGGTGGGGAGGTAAAGAGAGGCCCCTTTATGTTTTCTCCTTCTTTTTGCTGGTGCTGGGGATGGAACCCAGGGTCTCACACATGCTAGGCAAGTGCTCTACCCCTGAATCGCACCCCTATCACTGAGAGGAGTACCTTTAGACAGAATTTTCCATGAGAAAGAGATACTAGAACTGAGTCTTTCCTGATGCTAGGAAGTCAGCCATGTAAAGATCTGGGAGAAGTCACGTCCCAGGAAGGGGATGTGGCAGGCTCAAAGGCCTGAGGCAGGAATAGGAAGAGGCCTGTCACACCAGGAGACAGAAAGGCCAGGTAAGTGAAAAATCTTGAACAAAGCAGAGAACAGATGTGCTCAGAAGGCATAGGCCCTGCGGGTCATCAGAGAGGAGGGTAAAGGAAAACCTGAGTCAGCTAAGGAGACCCAGCGGGGCTGCAGCCCTTAGGGTGCCTGCAAGAAAATGGTGAGTTTGGCTTGTTTGTCTCTAACTTGTATTTATTTCCAAGATCATCTTAAAGGCAAAAGAGCCTCTCAAGGCCTAAATATAGCAGCTCTGTGCTTCTTTCATAGTCTTTCTCCCACTCACATCGTCTGCCAGTGGTGGATTCCATTTACTTTAAGGTGTCGCTGTCACTCTGTCAACACAAGTTCAGTGTCAGTATCCACATAGTAAGTTCATTGCAAAATTTCCAATCCAACTTTCTTTTTAAAATTACTGGATATTCTTGATAAATTCATCTATTTTCTAATTATAGAAAATTTTAAAATAATTGGACCAGGCATTGTGGTTCATGCCTGTAATCCCAGCTACTTGGGAGGCTGAGGCAGGAGGATCTCAAGCTCAAAGCCAACCTCATCAACTTAATGAGGCCCCAAGCAACTTAACAAGATCCTGTCTCTAAATAAAATATGAAAAAGGCTGGGGATGTGGCTCAGTGGTTCAATCCCTGGTACCAAAAAAAAAAAAAAAATTAAAAAAAAATAGTTGAAACCTTCAGAAAAACACAAGAAGAAAATTTAAATCTCCTATAAAGGGTGGGGTTGATCTAAGCATAAAGGAATTGACTTTTTGTTCCTTTGTTTGTTTTATTTGTTATTTTTATATATAAATGTATTTTGACACAGTGTACATACATGGAGTTTAACTCATTCTGATTAGGATCCCATTCTTGCAGTGGTATATGATGTGGAGTTTCATTGGTCATGTATTCTTACATGAACATAGGAAAGTGATGTCTGATTCATTCCACTGTCTTTCCTATTCCCATCCCCCTCTCTTTCCTTCATTCCCCTTTGTCTAATCCAATAAACTTCTTTTCTTCCCTCCCTCATCCCTCATTGTGTGTTAGCATCTACATATTAGAAAGAACATTTGACCTTTGGTTTTGGGGTATTGACTTGTTTCATTTAGCATGATAGTCTCCATTTCCATCCATTTACTGGCAAATGCCATAATTTCATTCTTCTTTATGGCTGCGTAATATTCTATTGTGTATATGTACCACATTTTCTTTATCCATTCTTCTGTTGAAGGACACCTAGGTAGGTTCCATGTTTAGCTATTGTGAATTGAGCTGCTATAAACATTGATGTGATTGTGTCACTGTATTATGTTGATTTTAAGTCCTTTGGGTATAAACCAAGGAGTGGGATAGCTGGGTCAAATGGTGATTTCAATGAATGAACGTTTGAAGGGCACCCTGGATTCACTACTAAATTCAAGGCAGCCACTCTGCAGCCTCCCCAGTCAGAAGTGGCATATTTACTTTTGGTAGAGCAATTTGCCTTTCTAAATTTTAGATTTATTTTCTGCTCAGTACAGATCTACTTCAAAGGACCATAATGAGAATCAAATAAGGTAATGTATGTAGGACACGTTGCTGGGCTCAGAGCACAGATTCAAAAATATTAGCTCTGTAGCCTGGAGATCTCTACCAGGGCCTGGGCATGCAGGGTATGCCATGAAGGAGTGTTTTTTTGTCTCAAAAAATGAATATTCTAGCAGCCAAGCTGCTTATAACTTAGGAGGGCCCTGTCAAAGCATCACATCATGTAATTTGCCAGGAACTTCCAATAATGAACTTGAAAAAGTCCTTCTACTCTCTCACTCTCATTTTCCCCATAGATAAATCACATGTCTTCTCTGGTCCCTGTGGCTTCATTTCAGTTGTTCCTCAAACTGTTATTAAATTTATTTTTTGTAATATGTGCCACACTTTCTACCAGGAGCTGCAGTACAGAGGTGACGGATGCTGCCTAGGGACTGCCAGCCCCAAGGCCCCATGACAGTCCATGCTGGTGTCACTTTTACTTCAGCTACACTCTGTCAAGAGAGGAGACCTCAGAGCTGCTCTCACCCTGTCCCTGATGGGGCTAAGAGATGTGACATGGTGGAAAGAATTAAGAGGAGACATTCGGATTCCCAGGAACTTTGTTGAATTCAATTTGCAACCTGCCTTCTAGACTTTGCCTGTGGATCCTGGAGTTGGAAGAGGAAATGCCTGGAATTCCATGACTGCTTCGCACTGCCCCCACCCCCTACCTCCACACCAGAGCAGCCTAAAGTCAGAGCCAGGCTGGCCAGCCTGAAAAGAGGATGTCAGAAGCAGAACAGCACCCCTGGCTGTCTGAGGCTCTTGGCAACATCTTTCCACACTCAAATGGACAGACAGACTAATGAGCAAGTGGAGCTGGAAATCCTTTATGAAAGTGATTGTTTCCCTAAGCTGAAAATAAATTCTCCTGAAATACAGGAAGCACATCTAGAGGCCAGTCACACTAAATTAAGAATAGCAGCTTATTCTGTGTTGTTTTTTAGTTAGAATCTTTTGTTGGGACCCAGCAGCAGGCCATCTCCAAGTCATGGGAAGGATAAAAGCCTAACAGAGGGAAAGAAGGTGGTCTGTCTGTCTCCTCGACAGAAGACAGACAGATGTGCGTGGTAGGAACCTGAGGTTAAGGGAACAATTCTATAAAATGGGCCCACTGTGCTGATCCCCACTTAGTTTCTTTTCCAAGGAGCAATTTACCTGCAGCCTTGCCTGGTTTATGTGGCCAGGCTATGTCACATTCCTTAGCAAACTACCTGTTATCTGCAGGAGCAATGTAGGCCCAAAATAGTGTTGAAAAGAGGAATCCAAGTTACCCTGAAGGGGAAGACTTTTGTGACCCTTTTCACACACCAGATCCCAAAACTCAGGGAAACAAGGATAATTCCTTCTAACCATAAAATCTGTAAGAATTTATAGTTAAGAATCCAATGGACCAAAGTGACCTAGAGTTGTCATGGCAGTGGAAAATTGAAAGTTCAATGTCATCTTGCTGTCAGTCAAAAGTCAAGAGGTGAACCTAAGAGGGATTCTCTGGAAATCTCTCTGGGATCCCCAATAAAACTGAAGTGTAGAAGAGGCACACTGTTCCTCTCTTCTCTGAGGGACCCACTCTCTCCCTTGAGAGTGTCCCTTTTCCCTTTCCCTATCCCTCCTATAAATTGCCTGTTAGTCTGACAAGTTGAAATCCTTCTAACTTGATTGTAAGAATTGGAGTTTCAAGGGGGGTATTCTTTGTGCTGCCTCAGTTTCCCAGAAGGCCTGTGCTCTGTAACATTATGACCATGCCATCTCTACTCCATGTCCACGTCCTTCTATTCTGGCCTAGTTGTCCTTTCACATATACGCACACACAAACACATACACACACTTGCAATGCACACACCCTCTTTTCCCATTTCATTTTATTCCTTCTAGATTACAGTGGGTATGTGGCTTTCCCTCCCCCAACCCTGTCTGCATCCAACCAAAGACCATGTTTACTCACAGACCGACCTTCGGGAAAACACACATCCTGAGTTTGCTTCCTAAACTTCCTATTATGCATAAAGAACACATTGTTCTTTCAAAGCTGGGACTGAGACCTAGTATTTGTCCCATGAGTCGCCACATGACATAGTTACCAAGAACGCAGACAGCCTACAAACAGCCTTACAGTCCCTGAAGGATGTGAAGTCACAGCTACTCCACTCCAGTTGGACACATCCCAGCAGAAATTTCAGGTTTCCCACTGACTGACGAGCATGCGTCAACCTGCTGACCCCGCCCCCAACGCGCGTGCGCACACACACATACACACACGCACACACACACACACACTGCCTGCATAAAAGGCAGCTCTCAACAGGGCACTCCCTTGCTCAGGAACTACTTGTGGGCAAGGTGGAGTCCATCTCTGGGGATGGCAGGCAAAAAGTGGCAGACATATTTCATGTGGCATGGAAGTCATATATATCATGCAGCCTGGGAACTCATTGTTTAGATGCACACCTGGCAGTGTGGATGAATCTTAAAATCTTATTGCCAAAAAAAAAAAAAAAAAAAAATAGAATGAGATATATAAAACCCAAAGTCATCTGCCTACATTACCTCAACACGCACCCTATGAAACTGAACACCAACACCTTTTGGGTCATTGGCACTCCTGGTTGGCAAGTCATGTCTTCTAAGGACTCTCTTTAAGGGACTTCCCTAAAGAGAAGCATTTCCTTCATAGAAATCCAACACTTTCCCTGGAAGACCCCTCCCAAAGAAGAGGCCCACAGATGTTTGGTGAATGGCCAAATAAAATTACTTTCATGAGTCTTTTTATAGATAAGCTCCTTGGTCTCTTCCCATGCCTAATAGCCCTTCGGGGTCCCCATGTCTTCCTTCCCATAACCCCCAAGTCTCAGCCAGGTTGCCTGTCCCCTTTAAAGTCACTTCCATCTACTTTATCCTCTGGGCATCCTCCGAAGCTGATTCTGAGTGTGGAAATCCTCATCCTGTTATTCCTGAAAGCTACCTGTGGTACCCTCATGATACCAGATACTCACCTAGAGTCCTACAAACACAAATATCCTGGCATTGGAAATCTTAGAAAGCAGTAAAAGTTTGCTTCCCCAGCTTCAGCATGTAGGGAATCTTTAAACAGATATTTGTGAGCAGCTGGTATATGCTAGGTACTGACTTTGGTTCTGGGATACAATGGTTTGTAAAAGCAGGTCAGACTGCTCTCCTGGGGTTGATCAATAATCTACAACTTCCTAGAGTACCAATCTCGTCGACACTCCAAAGATGAGAATATGAATTTTGGCAAATTTGAATTCCATTCTCCTGGGGCCTGTGCAGTGCTGGCAGCAGAGGGGAGCAGTTGGCTGGAGACCAACTGCCTCCAAGGCCCTGCCAAAGCTGGCACAGAAGGACTAGTGTTTCTATTCCCAGGGCTGGCTCCCAACCAGGATGGCATCTGCTCGGAGTTTGGAGCCCAGCATACTCTAACTTGTCCTGTGGCCTGGTGGCACTTTCAGCCTATCAATTGAATTTTCTTAAAAAGCTACTCTGAGTTTATTGATTTTCTGTGCTGGATTCAGGTCACTAGACTATTCCTTAGGGATAGAAAAGCTCGGAGGACCAGATTTGGCTGTCTCTCTTGTGCCTGAACCTGAATGGAAGAGACTGGTAACACATTAAGGAAAAACTGGCCCACACCTACCACTCATTGCCTCCACGACTTTTCTGAGTGGTATTGAGCCCTTGGACAAGGGACCTTACTCTAGTTAGGTATCACTACCTTACTGTGTGGCCATGGTCAAATCCCTTCCTCTCTGGGCCAAGATCCCAACTGTTTCTTGAACAGGTGAAATCACAGATTCAAAAGGAGCCCTGTGCCATGGTGTATGCATGTCATCCCAGCGACTCAGGAGGCTGAGGCAGGAAGATCTCCACTTCAAAGTCAGCCTCAGCAAAAGTGAGGCTCTATGCAACTCAGTGAGACCCTGTCTCTAAATAAAATACAAAAGGGCTTTTTAAGCTTTATGAAAATGTAAGGCCCTATATACTTTTCACTCAGTTTTGCTCTGAGCCTATAATTTCTCTAAAAATAGAGTGTATTTTAAAAAGAAAGGTAAGACCACATGATGAACTCTAAGCAAGAGGCCCTAGGTCCTTATGAAAGCTCAAGCTCTTTCTGTGGGGTCTTAGGAGGTGTGGAACCTGCTCTAAGCCTCAGTTTCCCTGTTCTACCCACTGTGGCCATTGTGAGAATTAAATAATACTTGATTTTATTTTTAAATACTGGGTAAGTTATAAAGCTCTGCCCCTCTGTGAAGTCTTGTCATTTGCCACATACTAAAAGAGACTGTACTGAAGGTCAGCCAGAAATTTCACAGCTTCAAAAGAACACTGGAAGCCCTAGAAAGTGCAAACAGATGTCTCGAACACAACTTAAGCTTGGTGCATTCAAAACTGAGCAGGAGGAGAAGGAGGAAAAGAAGAAAAAGGAGATAAGACAGAGAGGGAGAGGGGAAGGATGAGAGAGAAAAAACAGAAGAGGATGAGGAGAACAAGGAGGAGGAGAAGGAAAGAGAGGACCAGGAAAAACAGAAGAAAAAGCAGAAGCTGCCCAAGAAGGTGGAGGACAAGCAGCTGCTGCTGCCAAAACAGAGATGGAAAAGTGGAAGTGGATGCAGCAGAGGCAGAAAAGGCAGAAGAGGAGGAGGAGGAGGAGGAGGAGGAAGAGAAAGCAAAAGCAGACACATAGAGAAAGAAGCAGAGAAAGAGAGAGAAGCGGAAGAAGGGAAAAGAGAGGGAAGGTGAGGAGGAGGAGGAGGATGTGAGGGCGAAGACGTTGGAGACAGAGAAGCAACAGCAAAGGGAAAAGCAGAACCAGGTGGGGAAGCAGAGGAGGTCAAAGCCAAAGTCAAAGCAGAAACAAGGGGAGAAGAAAAGGAGCAGAAGGAAACAGAAGAAGCCAAAAGAAAAGAGGAACGGAAGAAGATAGGAAGAAAAAGTAGGAGGAAGAAAAGCAGAAGCAACTGCTGAAGATGAAACAAGCAGAGAAAAAGCAGAAACAACAGTAAAAGAAGCAGAGGAAGAGAAAGCAGAATAAGGAGAAGAAGAGAGACAGAGGGAAAAAGGAGGGAGAGAAGGAGAATTGGTAGTGGAAGGAGGAGAAGGAGCAGCAGAAAAAGCAACATAATCAGAGCAGAAAGAGCTGGAACCAAAGCCAATGGAAACGAGAGCAAAAGAAACAGAAGCAACAGAAAAGAGCCAGAGGCAGAAAAGAGCAGAAGCAGGGAAAAAAATTAAAAAAAAAAAAAAAAAAAAAGAAGCAGAAGCCAAGGCAAAAAGAGAAGAAGCCAAAGCAGGGGAAGCCAAAGTAGAGGCAGAAGTGCAGAAATAGAGGCACATCTCAGGGCAGAGGCTAAGCACTCAGGAGAGTTAGGAAAGAGGGGTCACAGGGCAGGATGGCCTGGCTATACCCCTTCTGGTCTCCAAACTCCAGTTTCCTTCTACAGACAAAGAGGGAGGTGGACCATGTGTTGTTCTTGCAATTCTAATGATATGTGCCAAAGAAATGAGGCTGGGGGGCCAAGTAGAAAATGTTAATAAGACAAACAAGGATGAAAGAATGAATTCTGGTTGGTGTTTTAGGCAGATTTGCATTGCTGTGACCAAAAGACTGACAAGAACAACTCAGAGGAGGAAAAGGTTTTTAGGTTCATGGTTTCAGAGGTTCTGTCAGTGGTTGTCCAACCCCATAGCTCTGGGCCTGAGTTGAGGCAGGACATCATGGTGGATGGGCATGGCAAGAAAAGTTGCTCAGTTCATGACAGCCAGGAAGCAGAGAGAGCTTGAGTGAAAAAGCCAGGAATAATAAAATCCCCAAGGGTATGCGCCCCCCCCCCACTGTGTGCCCTTCCCCCAGCCATGCTGTACCTGCCTATGGTTGCCATCTATTAATCCATTCAAAGTTTTAATACATCAAATGGATTCATCCATTTATTAGGTTATAGCTCTGTAATCATTCACCTTCAATCATGCCTGCATTGTCTCATGGATGAGCTTTTGGGGGATTCCTCATATCTAAACCATAACAATTGGGCACCCTCCATGGGCCAATATTGACAAAGGAGACTTAATTCCTGCTTTCTGTAACTCATAGTATGGGACAAAGTAGTACTTGTGATCAGAAGAAGGGTAGAGGTTGAGAAGTTTCAGAATTTTGGAAATTGAGAGACATCAATAACTTTAGAAAGAGGTGGGATTGTTAAAAGACAAAAGTATTAAAGACAAATAGAGTTTCAATAATTTGTTAATGGATGTACAGTATAAAAAGATGTGAATCGTGACATCAAAAACATAAAAAGGGGGGAGTGAAAGTGTACAGTGTGTGTATGTAATCACAGTTCAGTTATTATCAGCTTAAAATAGAATGGCATAACTGTAAGATGTCTTATGTAATGCTCATGGCAACCACAAAACAAAAACCTGTAGGAGATACTAAAAAGAGAAAGAGAAAGAAACCAAAGCATAGCACTACAGAAAATCACCAAATCTCAAAGGAACACAGAAAAACAAGGGAAATAAAGAAAACAAGAAATAAACTACAAAATAGTCAATAAACAAATAACAATTAACAAAACAGCAATACTAAGTCCTTTCTGATCAATAATTACTTTAAATGTAAATGGATTAAATTTTTCAATCAAAAAGTGCAGAGTGACTGAATGGATTAAAAAGACACAACTGTATCCTATCTAAAACTGACTCACATGGGCTAGGGTTGTGGCTCAGTGGTAAAGCACTTGCGTCACATGTGTGGGGCTCTGGGTTTGATCCTCAGTACCACATAAAATAAATAAAATAAAATTGTGTCCATCTACAACTTAATTTTTTTAAAAAATTGACTCACTTTAGCTCGAAGGGCACAAATAGACTAAAAATTAACAGATGGAATAAGATATAAAAATCAAAATGAAAGGAATAGCAGTTATGCTATGTTTATGTCAGACAAAAGACTCAGGTCAAAAATTGTAAAAAGAGACAAAGGGCACTATATAACAATAAATGAATCAATTCATTAAAAGAACATATTTGTAAATGTATGTCCACCAACATCAGAATACCTAAATATTTAAAACAAATATTAAATGATCTGAAGAGAGACAACAGTACAGTAATAGTAAGGGGCTTCAATACTTTATTTTCAATAATGGATAGATCATGCAGACAGAAAATTGGTAGGGAAACATTGAACTTGAACTATACTTTAGACCAGATCAACCTAACAAACATACATAATATTCCATCTAACAGATGCAGAATATACAGTCTTCTGAAGTGCACATGGTACATTCTCTGGGATAGTTCATATGGTAGGCCACAAAACAAGTCTTAGATAATTTAAGAAGTTTGAAATTATATTGATTATCTTTTATGACCACGATCATATGAGACCCAACCAAAATCAAAAACAGGAGGCCAACTGGAAAATTCACAAACACGTGGAAATTAAAGAGCACACTCCTGAAGAATGAACAGGTCAAAAAAAGAAATTAAAAGGAAAATCAGTGTTGAGGATATAGCTCAGTGGTAGAGGCCCTGGGTTCGATCCCCAGCACCACACACACATACACACATGCACATGCACACACACACACACACATCTGAAAATATCTTGAGACAAATGAAAATTAAAGTACAACACACTAAAACGGCAAAGAAGTAAATTTTTTTTCTATTTCTTAAGAGTTTATGACACTCAGCTGTCCACAATTACATGGTCCATATTCCACAGGGATCTGGACAGTTGTGCATGAAACACACACACACACACACACACGCACACACACTCACACCCACTCTGATGCACACTCATCCTCCCTTGTGTTGCACACTTGGGGAACTGAGCTCAAGAGATTCTGTCCTCTGTAGTGCTGCAGACAGGGCTGTGATTCTCGTCAGTGTTGGATCAAATCCAGGTTCGCACCCAGAGCTTGGTCCTGCAGGCAGCAGAAATCTCCAGTCTCCTGAGGCAGCTCTCCCACAGCTGGAAGGGTCCAGAGACTGACTCACAGCTGGTGTCCCAGGGAAGTTCCTGGATCCAGGCTGGGGTCCTTGCAGTCATTTTGTAGTAATGAAATCTACATTAAGAAAAGAGAGCCAGGAGCCAGGCAGCGTGGTAATCCCACTATAATCCCAGTGGCTGGGGAGGCTGAGGCAGGAGGAACACAAGTTCAAAGGCAGCCTCAGCAAAAGCGAGGCACTAAGCAACTCATTAAGACCCTGTCTCTAAACAAAATACAAAATAGAGCTGGAGTTGTGGCTCAGTGTTCAAGTGCCCCTGAGTTTAATTCCCAGTACTCAAAAAAAAAGCCAGAAAAGAGAAAGAGAAAGATCTCAAATAAACAACATTAACTTCCACCTCCAGGAAATACAAAAAGAATGAACTAAACCCAAAGTGAGCTGACGAGGAAAAAAAAATAGAAAAGATCAATAAAACCAAGAGTTAGTTTGAAAAGATAAATGAAATTGACAAGTCCTAGAGTAGACTAAGAGGAATTATTCAAATAAATAAAATCAGAAATTAAAGAAAACATTACAATTGATACCACAAAAAATAGAAAATACCAGAAAAAACTACTATGAACAGAAATAGGAAAGACCAAATAGAATACAATAAAAATTGAATATTGTAGAAGAAACTGAGAAAGTCTTAGACACATACAACCTACCAACAAAACGTGAAGAAACAGAAAAGTTAAACAGACCAAAAATGAGTAAAGAGATTAAATCAGTAATCAAAAAACAGCTCCCCCTCAAAAAAAAGGACTAAATAAGTTTCACTCATGAATTCAAAATTATTAAATAATTATTAATTATTAATTATTAAATAATTAAAGATTATTAAGCCTTCTCAAACATTTCCAAAAAAAGAACAGGAGAGAACACTGCCAAACTCATTTATGAAGCCAGTGTTACTCTGATACCAAAGCTAGACACAGGCACTATAAGAAAATAAAATTATAAGTGAATATCCATGAGGAATACAGATACAAAATTCCTGGACAATATACTGAAATATCAAATGGGACATTACATTAAAAGAATCATACACTATGATTAAGTGGGATTTATCACTGGGATGCAAGGATGGTTCAACATATGCAAATCAACATATGTGATACAGAACATTAGCAGAAGGAAGAACAAAAATCATATCATCGATTCAATAAATGCAGAAAAGCATTTGACAAAGTTTGAACGACCTGGGTTGGGGATGTAGCTCAGTAGTAAAGCGTTTGCCTAGCATGTGTGAAGCCCTGGATTTCATTCCCTGTATTGAAAAAGAAATAGGTAAAGAACAAAAGTGCCTAACATAATAAATGCATATATAACAAGACTACAGCTAATATAATAATCAATTATGAAGAGCTGAAAGCTTTTCCTGTAAGATCAAGAACAAGACAAGAATACTCACTCTCACCAATTTCTTTTTTTTTCTTTTTTTATTTAATACTGGGGATTGAACCAGGAGTGCTTAACCACTGAGCAACATCCCTAGCCCTTTTTTGTCTTTTATTTAGAGACGGGGTATCACTGAGTTGCTTAGGGCCTCGCTAAGTTGCTGAGGTTGACTTTGAATTCGCAATCCTCCTGTCTCAGCCTCCTGAGCTGCTGGAATTACAGGTGTGCACCACCATGCCCAGCTCACCACTTCTTTTCAATATAGTACAGTACTTTAGTATAGAACTATAAGCACAGAAGTCCCAGTCAGACCAATTAGGCAAGAAAAAGAAATAAAATCATCTAAAGCAGAAATAAATAAATAAAATCATCTCTTTTTGCAATTGACATGATCTTGTATAAAGAAAACACTAAAGATCACCAAAAAAAAAAAACAAAACTATTAGTAAACTCAGCAAAGCTGGAAAATATAAGACCAACATACAGAAAGCAGTTGTTTCTATACAGTAATAATTGGAAACAGAAATTAGGAAAAAAATTTACATTACCCATTTACAATATCCAAAAAAATAAAATATTTAGGAATAAATTTAACCAAGGAGATGAAAGAAAAACTACAAAACCCTAAAAACTATAGAATAGTGATTTAAAGGTAAACTAAAGAAGACATAAATAAATGGAAAGATATCTCACGTTCATTGATTGGAAGAATTAATATTATGGAAATGCCCATAATACTGTAAGAGAGCTACAGATTGTGTAATCCCTATCAAAATTTCAGTGACATTTTTCACAGAGATAGAAAAAAACAATCCTAAAATATATATGGAATCACAAAATCAAAGTAATCTTGAACAAGAAGAGCAACAGTAGAGGCTTCCTGATTTTAAATTACATTACAGAACTATATAATCAGAATAATAGGATACTTGCATAAAAATAAACACATAAGCCAATGGAACAGACTAAAGAGCCCAGTCAACTATCTTCCACAAAGTTTTCAAGAATATACAATGAGGAAAGAAAGAACAGTCTCTTCAATAAATGATGTTGGGAAAACTATAAATCTGCCTTCAAAAGAATAAAATTGAACCCTTACCTTACAAAAGTACACACAAATCAACTCAAAATGGAGTAATGACTTAAACATAAGATCCAAAACTATAAAACTACCAGAAGATAACCTTGACATTGGTCTCTACAATAATTTTTCTAGTTATGACTCTAAAAACGCACAGAAAAAAAACAAAAATAAACAAATGGGTTGCATCAAATTTAAAAACTTCTGCACAGCAAAGGAAATATCTTCCCCAAAAAGGCAACCTGCAGAATGGGAAAAAAATATTTTCAAGCCAGAACTCCAAGAAGGGGTTTTATCCAAAATATATAAGGAATGCATACAACTCAACTGCAAAATAAAAATAAAAATAAAAATAATAAACCAATCTAAAAATGGGCACAGGGCCTGAATAGACATTTCTCAAAAGACATATGAATAACCAAAAGGGACATGAAAAGGTGCTTTCCATCATTAATCATTAGGGAAATGCAAATCAAAACCACAATGGAGTATCATCTCACATCTGTTAGAATGGTTATTACCAAAATCTTAAAAGGTAAGTTTGGGCAAGAATGTGGAGGAAAGGAAATGCTTATATACTATTGGTGAGAAGGTAAATTAGCATAGCCATAACCAAAAAATTAGTATAGCCAGTATCAAATATACTCAAGAAATTAAAATAGTACTTATCACATGATCCAAAATCCCAGTGCTAGGTATATATTCAAAGAAAATGAGATCCATATATCGAAGAAGTATGTGTACACTCAGGTTTATTGAAACTTTTCATTTGCAGTAGCCAAGATATGGAATAACTAAGCATCCTAACAGAAAAATGGATAAAGAGAGATATTCGTGTCACAGATAAACAACAGAAGATTGTTCATCCTTTCAAAAGAAGGAAATCCTGTCATTTGCATAACCCAGAGGACATCACCTTCAGTGAAAGAAGTCAGGCACAGAAAGACAAAAACCACAAATATCACATGTGGTATCAAAAAAGTCAAAACACACAGGAACACAGAGAAGGACAGTCACCAGAGGCTGGGGAGTAGGGGAAATGAGTAGATATTGATCAAAGGATATAAAGTTTCAGTTACCAGGTGGGTAAGTTCTGGGAGCTCTAATATACAGGATGGTGACTATAGCGACTACAGCTAACAACGGTAATATATCACAGACTTCAAATTTGCTGAGAAGGTCTTAAATGTTCTGTTTGTAAAAGGTAGCTATGAGAGGTCAAGGATATGTTCACTAGCTTGATTGTGACTATTGTTTCACAATGTGTACATCTATCAAGACATCCCATTGTATGCCTTAAATACATATGATTTGTACTTGTCAATCAAAAATCTCAATAAATTTGGGCATAAGAAGAAGAAAAGCAGAATTTGAAATCAGGGTAAATGAATGGAGATGGAATTTAATAGATGGAATTGGGGAGAGGGGAAAAGGGCTTCCCTCCTTGGAAAGGAGTGTGTTCAGCTTCAGTGAGGCTGAGGTCACATGGTGGCCTTTTGTGCCCATGGGTGAATGCAGCAAGCATCCACTGGAGTGAGAGATTCTGCCAAGTCCTGCATGTGGAGTTCCTCTTTCAGTCAAGAGTCTATGACATGGAGGTCAGACCTGTTATGGAGCCATCTTCTGAATTGGGGAAAGAGATGACCACTGGGCAGGGTCTCACCTCACTGACTAGAAGCAACTTTGAGATGGCCAGAGGGTCCTCATAGGGTTGAAAAACAGATGCCTCCTGACACTGGGGGGATAAAAATGAGGAAAGAAGTGAGGACTGGTCAGTGGCCCTATCTGACCCCAACTCTCTGAGGCAGTTGCTCCTTCTGGGAAATCAAGTAACTTTGGAGTTGCATCTGAATCCAGTGACAGTATTAGCATTTGTGTGGACTTCTCCCCTTCCCTTCCAGCCACTACAAACTCCACTGTAGGGTGAGAGAAGAAGGGTCTCTCACTGAAGTGTGTGTGTGTGTGTGTGTGTGTGTGTGTGTGTGTGTGTGAGAGAGAGAGAGAGAGAGAGAGAGAGAGAGAGAGAGAGAGAGACAGAGAGAGGAAGAAAGAGAATGGGATGGAGAGTTGAGAGGTACAAAATGGGAGCGTGCAAACATTGGTCAAATAACCCCCCCCCAAAAAAAAAAAAAAAAAAAATGGGAGCGTGTCTGTCAACACAAGGTGAAATTCCAAATGAAGGCAAGAGCTAAACTGAGATGGGGGAAATCAGTTGGTAAAGACAGGACAGAAAGGAAATCCCTCCACCTTGCCAACAGAAGAAATCTTCCTAAACAATGTGCAGCAGCACACATATCTAATCTCAGCTGAGGCAGAAGGAGCGCAAGTTCAAGAACAATCAGTACCAAAAAAAAAAAGAAAAGAAAAAAACAGTCCTCAGTTTAGTGAATACTAACTGGAAAATGCATGGTGAAGTGTCTGTTGCCAGAGTCTCCAGCAAAATGCTGGGCACAAAGACAAGACATCAGCAGGCAGCACAGATGGGCACCTGGAGCCATAGCTGGGGCCCCAGGACTGCCTCCCTCCCCTTGTCCTTACTCTAAGTAAACGATTTAGAGCAGAGCTTGGCATGTAGTAAAAAATGCTCAATAACCCCTAGTTGTTATATTAACATAGGAAGTATATAACGAGCACCTACTAATTGATTGATAGAAAAATTATATTAAAACTTGAATGAGCAGAAAAAGTTTATATTCTGAAATGGAAAAAAGTGAAAACCAACAAAAAGGAGGAAGAATACTAAAGAAAAAGACAATCAAAGGAGAAACTAAGTCAAATTAAAAACCCAAAATAAACCAAAATGAACAGAATACAAATCACATCTCAATAATAACCTTGAATGTTGATGGCCTAAACTCATCAATCAAAAGACATGCCAGGCAAGTCTTCTACCACTGAGCCACAACCGCAGCTCTGAAATTAAGCACTTTTATATGTAATTAATTTATGTTCTTTGGTGAAGTGTATGTTAAATCTTTTGTCCATTATTTTTGTTAGTTTACTTTTCTTTTTATTATTGTATTTGGAGTTCTCTTTTTATTATTCTGCATACAAACCATTTATTAATATATCACTTGCAAATACTTTTTCCTATTCCATGACTTGTCTTTTTTATTTATTTATTTTCATTAACTTTTTTGACAGTGATAAATTTTTTTTTAAATTCCTTTCATACATGTATATAGGGTAATATTGTCTGTCTCACAGTCTACTGTCCTTCCCCTCCCCGACCCCTCTCCTCATTCCCCTCTGTACAATCCAAAGTTCTTTCATTCTTCCCTACCCACCCTCCACTAAGAATCAGGATTTGCTTATCAGAGAAAACATTCGGCCTTTGGTTTTGGGGATTGGCTTATTTCACATAGCATGATTCTCTCCAGTTCCATCCATTTACCTGCAAATGACATAATTTCATTCTTCTTTAAGTCTGAGTAATATCATTGTGTTTATGTACCACATTTTCCTTATCCATTCATCTATTGAAGGGCATCTAGATTGGTTCCATAGTTTTGTGACTGGGAATTGAACTGCTATAAACATTGATCTGGTTGCATCTGTAGTATGCTGATTTAAGTCCTTTGTGTAGGCCAAGGAGTGAGATAGCTGAGTTAAATTGTGGTTCCATTCCAAGTTTTCTTAGGAACCTCCATACTGCTTTCCCAAGTGGTTTCACTAATCTGCAGTCCCACCAATAATGTATGAGTGTACCTTTTTCCCACATCCTCTCCAACACTTATTATTGCTTATATTCTTGGTAATTGCCATTCTGACTGAAGTGAGATGAAATCTTAAGGTAATTTTAACTGCATTTCTCTAATTTTAACTGTTTTAACTGCATTTCTAACTGCAAGAGATGATGAACATTTTTTCATATGTTTGTTGATCAATTGTATTTCTTCTGCAAAGTGTCTGTTCAGTTTATTAGTCTATTTATTGATTGGGTTTTTTGTTTTTTGTTTTTTGGTTTTTTTTTGGTGTTAAGTTTTTTGAGTTCTTTATATGTCCTGGAGATTAGTGCTCTGAGGTGCCTGTGGTAAAGATTTTCTCCCATTCTGTAGGCTCTCTCTTCAAATTATTGATTATTTCCTTTACTGAGAAGAAATTTTTTAGTTTGAATCCATCCCATTTATTGATTCTTGCTTTTATTTCTTGCACTTTGGGAGTCTTGTTAAGGAAGTCAGGTCCTAAGCTGACATGCTGAAGATTTGGACCTACTTTTTCTTCTACTAGACACAGGGTCTCTGTTTTGGTGCCTAAGTCTTTGATCCACTTTGAGTTGAGTTTTGTACAGGGTAAGAGATTGAGGTTTAATTTCATTTTGTTACATATGGATTTCCAGTTTTCCCAGCACTATTTGTTGAATAGGCTATCTTTTCTCCAATGTATATTTTTGGCATCTTTGTCTAATATGAGGTAACTGTATTTATGTGGGTTTGTCTTTGTGTCTTCTATTCTGTACCATTGGTCTACATGTCTATTTTGGTGCCAATACCATGTCGTTTTTGTTACTATTGCTCTGTAGTATACATGTCGTGTCTGTTTAGCAATATATTACGATATTCTTTGGAATGACTTTTTATGCTTTGTCTTACTTTTTATGCTTTTTTTTTTGTCTTGGTGTTTGCAAGTATGTAGGATCTCCAGATTCATAATTCTCATCAATTCGTAAAATATTCTGTATATCTTCAAATATTTTTTCGGCCTCCCTTCCATCACTTCCCCTCTTCCTTGATCTCCAATTACACGTATGTCAGACTGTTATATATTATACCATAACTTTCTGAGGATATATTTTTTCCTCTTAGCCCTTTTATATGTAATTTTTATCTTATTATGGTTTTAAGTTTTTACATCTTTAATGTTTCATCTGCTATGAATTCCATCTGACATATTATTTATTTCAGGTTTTGTAGTTTCTTTTCCCTGAGTTTAATTAGGGTCTTTTAAATTTTTTAAATTTTAAATTCATACATTCTCTTTTTGTGTTCATCCTCTATCTTCCTTCAAATTATTAAGATTTATAATAGACATTTAAAGTCCTTGTCTGATCATTCCATCACCTTTATCGTTTAAGAATCTCTTTACTGATTGATTTTTTTTTTTTTTTTTAGGTTATACTTCATGTTTCTAGTGTTTTCACACTTGGTAATTTTGACTGACCAATTGATATTGTAAATTTCATATTATTGAATATTAAGAATTTGGGCTTTGTTTTGACACTATGGGTGACAGTATTCATGGTGGTCCCCTTGACTCCCACCTCCCATTGTCCATACCGCATAAAATCCCCTCCCCTTGAGTGCTCCTAATGAATAGAATGTGGTGAAGAGTGTGATGTCACCTCCTGATTAAGTTTTGTTATATGGCAAAGGTGGTAGGGTACTACTCCATCCTTTCAGACTAGAACTGGAGGCTTTCCTTATAGGCAGGACAAGCACAGTGGCCATGTTGGCAGGTCCATGGTGCATGGAGCTGAGGATGGTAACCCAGACCTCAGGGTGTCTTTCAGTGGACAGTAAGCAAAAGCTGGAGTCCTCAGTACTAAAAGCACAAGAATTAATTCTGCAAATAACCTGAGTGATTATTAACCAGATGAATGTTGACATGATACTACAACTTGGCTGACATCTTGATTTAAGTACATTAATTTGTGGTGATTTTATACAGCAATGGAAAATGAATGCACACAGTTAAGTTACTTTTGTTACAGCATGACCCTTTTGAAGCTTGCTTTTAAGCTATTTTATGATGAGTGAGGAGCAATCTTTATGTATACTACACCCTCTATTACGATGTGACCCTCTTGAGATCTGTATGGAAATACACTGTGTATGTGAGTTTCTTCATTCTCCCTGCTGGGAACACAAACCATTCCCAACCTGTGAGAGGATTAGGAATTGTGTGGTCTACTGCTTTCACCTGCTCAGCTTCCTGGAATTTCATCCCACAAAGACACAGAACTGTACTCTGCTGAAGACATAGAGGTCCTTCTGAGGCCTGGGAGTCTTTATTTGAACAGTCCCTCTCAGTGGTGGTACTCTGCCCTGCAAAGTCTAGCCATCTCCCGAGTTCTTTTATCTGTATCTTCAACTCAGACAACTGCCAAGCTGTTTGTTGCATCCTGGGAAACTCCCTGGGCAGTAAACTGAGGAAGCTTTGAGACTCACTCTTTCCCTTCTCTGAGCTTTCACAGTCCTGGGGTGTCTGAGGTCCAAAGTGTGAAAACATACATGCTTTTTTCTGTTTCATTGATGGTTTGTTTGGTTTTGGCAGGAGAATGATTCTCAGATCAGTTGATCCTTCGGAGCTTGTCCTATCATGTTTTCTGTTTTTTTATCTGTCATCATACATTATTGGTGTGCGATTTTTATTGACATTATTGTCATTATTGACAGATGAGAACTGGCCTGCTTTGATTGTCGTTGGAATGCTAGCACCTGGAGTGCTGCATGTGTACAAGTATGTATATGCTCAGGAAGTAATTTTACATGAGTGAGCTTGGTCATAGCATTCTTAGTGTCTATGGAGTGTATTTTTCATTTTCCAATATATTTTTCCAACTTTAGAAGTTATATGGGTTTGCTTTCTCTCTTGTTCTATTTGGGGTATTTCACAGAGCCTTTCTTGTTAACTCTTTCTTGCTGGAGTTAATTTCTGATGTACTTGTTTGTTCATTCATTAAACAAGTGTACATTGAAAACATACTATATCCCTAGCCCTTTTTTGCATTCTGGATAATAAAGCATGTCCTTCAGTTTTTCCCTTTTCTCTGCCATAAGCTTAATGTCTTACCCTTCTTTTTCATTCTTTCCTAGTCTTACAGCAGTATCTAAAAGTTCTTTAAACATAGCAGTCATTTAGTGAATTTTCTTGGCTTTAAGTATAGTGAGTTTGAAGTAGTTGTGTCCTTTTATGTCATTAGACAGCAGTGATGGAATAACAATTGACCTTGGGGAGATGTGAACAGTTTTTATAGAGTAAAGATTAAAGATCAGAAATAGTTGGTATCTCCACTCCTTTCCACACTGGAGCATACTCTAACAGTGTGCCAAAGGGAAAATAAGATGCCCAGAGCATTATGCCCCCAAAATGAAGAGTACAGGAAGATACTGAATTAAAATAAGAGTAAGTGACTTTTGAAGTGTTCTAATTTTAAATCTTCTGAGATTAAAGTATAATTTTTCCATGAAAATGTTACTGTACGTGTCCACCACTTTTCTGCACAAGAAATTTGGTAGTTCAATGTATTTTCTATGACTCTAAATGTTCCAGTTTAGAAACTGCAGTACAAACCTACATTTTTAGGGTCCTCAAAAATTAGGTGAAGCTAAGTTCCTGCAAATAATAATCACAGAGGGATGTAACTCAGTTTCCCTAATAATAAACTAAATTCATCCTTTAATAATTCTGTAGCTACAATATACCTTAGTTTGCTACAAATATTTCAATTAATGTTTTTTGGAGACTAAAAGTACTATAATACTGGAAATTTCTTTTTATAATATTGCTGTATTTTATTTAAAAAAGAAAAAGCCATGGGCTATGGCACTCACCTGTAATCCCAGCAGTTTGGGAGACTGAAGCAGGAGGATTGCAAGTTCAAAACCAGCCTCAGCAACTTAGTGAGGCCCTAAGCAATTTAGCAAGACCCTGTCTCTAAATAAAATATAGAAAAAGGGCTGGGATGTGGCTAAGAGGTTAAAGGACCCTGGGTTCAATCCTTGATACCTCCCCCGGAAATAGTTTTTATTTTCCAAATTGCCAGACTTTTAGTTCCATTAAGACAGAATCCATTTTTGGATTATCGATATAATCCCAGAATGGGCACCTTCTAAAGGTTCAATAATTAATTATTAAATAATTGGTTATCAATGATGTTAAAATAAGGTTATATTTATTATAACATAGATTTTGCAAATTTACCATATAAAATTAGTCCTTTGTCAAACAATTAAATTGTGAAGACATGTGGAATTTAAAAGGTAACTCTAGGGGGTGGGGTGTAGCTCAGTGGTAGAGTGCTTGCCTAGCATGTGCCAAGCTTTGGGTTGGATTCCTAGTCATATCAAAAAAAAAAAGAAAGAAAGTAAGAAAGAAAGAAAAGTAACTCTAATTAAAGTATAATAATGATCACTAGATATTGGGGTGGGGGGATAAAAAAGAGTATTTGAATTTGACCAACACACACTACACACTGTATGCATGTATAGAATTATCACAATGAATTCATTGATATGTACAATAACACATTAACAAAATGAATATAAAAAAGAAATTCTAATTCCTCTGATAAAAGAAGTCATTTCCATTGGTTTATACTACATAGAAAAACTTTAGAACACTAAACATATTTATTACATGTAGGATATAATAAATAAAAGGAAAAAATAAAACATTGAAGTATGTGTGCTTAGCAGAGAATACACTATACATTTCTTCAGAAAAGCTAAAATGCCTACCAGTCTCCAGAGTGAAATGCAGGTCAAAATTATTTTACTTTCACTTTATCTGGAATAGAGAAATTTATGAATAAAGGAAGCTCTGGAGACATTATGGTGAGACATTGTGTCTGGAGACATTGTGACTTCTTTCAGGTCCTTTTTTAAATTTTATTTTTGGTGTGGTGTCTTGGTTGGGGGAAGAAGTGTCTCTTTTAGCTCTTGGAGTCTCAACTTCCTTGTGAATTGTCACAACCCATTAGAGCAAATATTGCCATCCTAGACCCAAAGCCTCTCCCATCTCTCCAGCAAGCCCAGTTCACCATGTTCCTTGCTCTGGCTTGCTAAGCACTCCCGTGGATGAATATTTTAAACAAAATCATTCAAAATGTTCATCTGGCTTCTACCTGGACACAGGATACTTTGGCTGACCTAAAGCATCATGGGAAGAACATCATGCAGCCAAAACATGAGTATAGATAGTTACCTTTTCACATTTTAAAAATCTTCATTATCATATTATCGATTTCTCCTTGGTTACTTTTCTGGAGTGTTTTAAAGGTTTTTGCTACTGTTACTTCCTTCTGATAGAATTTACCACTCGGTGTTGTTGGCTATTAGATTTGGCTCTAGGCAACCATGATGTTCTTCTTCCTGGCAACCATATTTTCAGGTCTGCTTATGGATAAAATGAGGTGCTGCTCTTGCTTGCTACCCCTCAGAGAAATAGGAAAGGGATAGATTTTGTCCCTCAAAACTCACTTTCTTTTAGTATTACCAAAGACAACATCTGTAAGAAACAATATTAGTCTCATTAAAAATGCAGTAATGTTTCCAATCTTTTGAACTTTCACAATTTTGAAAATCTACAATTCTTATTTTACATCATAAGTTATGTCGCTCCCTCTTGGATAGCTTTTGAAAGTAAAAACTCATGTATCAAGTGTAGAAAGTTTTATGACGAGTCGGGTAGTTCCTGGAGTGATTTCTTACCTTGTGAATGTTTCTAAGAGTGAATGAAAGTACATTATTTTTGCTGTAAATTCAAATGTTATCTAAGGAACAAAAACCTAATTTCATTCATGCAGATACTCTCACTTTCTTTAAGAAAATCAAATACTGTGCTTTATTTATTGGTAAGCACAGTTTGCTCTGGTCTTCAAAATAAGCCATAAAATTTTATAAGGTATAAAAAAGTAAAAGTCTCCAAGAATCCAGTGGAGACTTTTGTCTTGAGAATGAAAAGAAAATAAATAATTGAATGAAAAAATAATTCTATATGTTTCAGATTAGATTTGGGGCAATAAAAATGAACTTATTTTATATTAAATAAGTGCTATTTTTACATGAAGTGAACAAAATGATTCTGTATATTGCTTTCAATAGAGAGTAAGATGATGACTATAATACAATAAGAATTTTGTTATTATCTAACCTATTAAATGGTATTTTCTGCTGATACTTTTATATTTGCTTGTGCCCCCAACTCTCTCCTGTTAAAACTTTGACAAGGTACCACACCTTATATTTTTTGTTTTTATCATAATTTGTATGTAATTTAGTGTCTGAATAATTTAGGTAAAGAAATACACAATTTCTTTTCAACCTTTTGATCAGTTGTATTAAATTTTGTATGCATCCAATTAGTTTTACATCTAAGATAGTTGAAATTTTCATTTCAGTGAATGGGATTTTCAAGGGTTAAACTTCCCAATGTCCTAAGAACTTTTAAAACAAATAGCTTGCCTTAAGGTATGGCATGAAAAACAATAAAGAGATCTGTGGAAGGCATGTCATATGGCGGGGGTGTGCTTTCTCATTTATTCATTGGGTAAAGAAGTAAAGTGACCAATTCACTCTGTTTGGCTTGGTATTTTGCTGGTTTTAGAACCCTGGGAACCTTCTCAGTCTATGTGATTCATATGCAAAATTTCAGTGAGTCAGCCTATAGCTAATCTGTCTTTTTCTAAATCTGTAAAGGAATCTGCATCCATATCTGTAGTTACACATGTGAAACTAGGTAAGTGATACAAATACACATAGTAATTCAGGGAGGAAGAAAATCAAAAAGGACTCTTTTATTCTTGTATATAGAGATTCAGTATTTGTATAGTATCTTTAGGTGCAGAGGGTTGTTAATTATAGTAATCATTTCATAGAAATTGTCATGACTGGTCTATTCCAAGATTCTCTCATTATGTTTGTTTCGTATTTTCTCCTTCGTGCTTTATTTCTACTATCCACTCTACTAATATGTTCCATATATGTTCTCAAATATTTTTGAATTCTTATAATATTGAAAAATGTCAGTTTGTGGGGATATGGATTTTAATTTACACCAATGTTCTAGTAGAGGTCTTATTCTATTCAAAATTATTTTTGCATTTAAGATTTGTCAGGCTCTGCTGTAATCTGATTTATGATTTCAGATGACTCTGTGAGATTCTATCATACATACCCACTACCTTTTAATCTTCATTTCCTTACTGATTGGTACTTAAACTACCTGTAACTCCTTGCTATTCTAAATAAAGAAGCACTGAAAATCCTTGGGGAAAAAAAATTATATTCTGAGCAGGTCAAAAAATGAAGGCAATATGAGGGACTGTGGCCTTTTCCCAGTCTTGTCTTGCAGACCTGCTTTCTTTGGGTGACACTACCAGCAGCCACCTCAGTCCAACATGGGTTCCCTCCAAGTTTGCAATTACAGTAAAGTCTGTGAGTTTCCAAGGCCCCTAATGGCAGGCCAACCTGCCTTTTCTACCCCTCCTATGTTTGCAAAATGTTTTAAGAGATACTGGTGAAGAAATTGTTATGAAGCAGGAGGATCAAAGCTCTGAGGTGCCTTTGAATGAGAAAGGAAGGAGCCCGATTCCTGAGTACCAGATAGTTAGAATTCATGAGTCCCTCAGCTGACCTTCCCAGGCCAGGTATCCAATCAGCCTTTCCTTGAAATGCTAGTTAGCCACGACGGTCCGAAAAGGAGGTACCTTCTCTCCTTCTCCATCTCCACCCTACCATCCCAGCCCAAGTGCCTATGGTGGCTACCCAGAAGCCAGGAACCTGGAGAAGGTCCTAATACCCACTGCAGCCACACAAATCTTCAAATGCAAATCTGATCACAGCAGATCAGGCTTCAGGTGTCCATTGCCCTTCAACACAAATGTCCTGCTGTGGTATTGCCTTCCTCTCTGCCTCTTCTCTTCCCCTGCCCTGTACTCCAGCCTTCCCAGGCTTTCTTCTGGGTTCTTAAATACAGCAAACTTCTCCCAGCCTTGGGGCCTTGGCACAGTTATTCCTCTCTCTGGAACATTCCCCTATTCTCTCCTCCACTCTCCTTTGTTCTTCTCTCCCAGTCACAACTCATATTCCCCCTTGGGCAATGAGTTTCCCAACCCCTAGACTGAATCAGACCTCCTGGTTCTGTTTGTGGCACCCTGTCTTTCCCCTTACAGCACCTCCCACGGCTGAAATTAATGTTTTTGTGTAATTCTTTACTTAATGTCTATCTGCTCTGATTCATTGTACCCTTACCAAGGTAAGAAGTGCATCTGTTTTGTCTGCCATTGCACACAGGTGCCCCTGGTCCCTCATGCACCCAGCACTCCTGGCATCTTGCAGAGGCCTGGTAATAAAAAGCCTCTAAGTGAATGTGTCTCTTTTTCTAGGTACCCAAGGGTTTAAAAAAGTCCCATAGCACAAAAAGCCCGCAGGAGTAGGAGTCCAGATGTCTGCATTTCAGCCCCACTCCCTTCTAATCAGCACCAAGACCCTTCCCCTCCTGGGACTGGACATCCTTAGATAGTGAGGACCTTGTGCTCTTTGGTCTCAGCCCCTCCCAGTTCCAACCATCTGTGGTTTCCTGTTGCTGGGTGTTCTGATTTGGGGCTCCTCTTCTCCCAGTTAGACTCACTGGAACTAGCAGTGAAGAGGCAGAACCAGAGGTGAGAGTAAATATCTCTAAAGAAACAAATTCTTTGCTCCCTTTGTTACTAGAACATTTGTACAGAAACACGACTTTCAGAATCACCGCCAAGGGAACACTTGGTCGTCTGCAGTTTAGTTCTTGGTTCCATTACTTAAACCAGTGACTTAAACTTTCCATTCCCCCTCAAAACAGCCAGAAATCAGGCACAACCACCACGAAGTGTTCCACAGGCACCATGTGTAGTGTACAGATTAGCAGTACAACATACGGGAGTCTTTTAAAATGAATCATTGGTAATTATTGATGTTGCATTAAAGAATGAGTAGGGACATCTTGGGCACATTAACTTTCAGGATCTCCTTTTTGTCCTAGGAGATATTTCTTCCCCATTTCATCTAACTTCCATTCTTAGCTCTCTAGAATTAGAATGTCTAGCCTTCTTTTGCTCAGAATACAAAGTAATAATTATCCCCCTTTGTTTCTGCATAGCAGCCTAGGTCTCTTATTTGCACACTTTATTTTCAAACATTGCTAAAATGTAACAGAGAGAAAGTAGTCATGCCAGGGAATTAGATAGGAATTCGATTCCAATCATTCCCTGAACAAGACATTTTCTTTCAGCAATTCAAAGGCTCTTGAAATTTCCACTTTCCCATACATCACATTCTATATGCCAGAGAGCTGACTCCTTATTGGGAATTAATAACAGGAATGTACACTCTTGTTGAAACTAACCTCCAAGAAACCTGGCACTCCGCCAGGGGCCCCAGGCTCCTGGGAATGACTTTCAGGGTTGGGGACTCAGAATCTGAGCCCCTGACATTCACAGTAGTCTTCCTGCTGGAAAGTTCTTTTTGCTGTGAGCATTACATAAGAGGTCCTTGAGGGGCAGAGCAAGGTCAACGTGGATCAGATAATGACTCTTCTTTGCATTTATGCACATCAATTGAACTTGAGAGTAAAATAGTGACACCCTAGCCCAGCCTAGACTGTGACCCCCTAGAGTGTAAGACTTGAACCAGGCACCTGCCTATACTAATCTGCTTCAAAGGACCAGCCCCTATCCAGGTGATCCTTAAGTGTGTTAAGATGAGTTCCATCTACTTAGACTTTTAAAGCTCTTTGAGCTGAATTAATTTGCACCAAGTAACTTGTATATGAAGCCTGAACACAAAAGAAAATTAAAACATGCCTGAAAGTGGTGTTGTCTTGCATCCCTGTGTACAGGTTAAAGAAATTTAGACATGCTATCATGAAAATGGTAGCCACTTAGAATTTAATCAGAGGACTGGCTAAGATTCTTAACATTCCCAATGTGCACTGGGGAAAACAGAATAGTTTCTCTTCCAAAATATTTAGAAATTGCTATTGCAAAACTTCTACTGGATCACCATTTGTGGGGGCAGTAAGTCTATGATATCGCAACCCCCACCCTCAACTTGACACACATCAAACATTCAACTGTCTTCATCCTTCATGTCTGAGCCCCTCTTGGACAGTAAACAAATAGTTTCTCCATGTGGACACTGAGATACAGATTCCAAGTCATGCAGTCAATTACCGCCAGAGCAGGGATTGTAATTCCCACTGTGCTGGCTCTTAGCTGCTATCAGGGGTTACACCATTACCAGATTGATTGATATTCAAGTCCCTTGTGGTAAAGTGAGATTTTCAAAGGGAAAAGGACACACAATTTAAAAAAGAAAAAAGAAAGAAAGCTCAAGCATTTATTTCCAGGCTTGCTCTCTTTAAACCTGGCTTTGGGAAATGTTCTTTGTTCTTGTTTAATTTTCATATCTCTACCATTTCCTTTCAGATATTGGCAAGAGTCAGAGGAGATTTTCAAAGTCTGGAAGCTCTTGGTCGGGTCTCTCCCTCGCCCTTTCCTTTCCCCACCTGTTTCCACCTCCTCCAGCCTCTACCACCACCGCCCTCTGCCCAGGTAGCTGAGGGAATTTGGGAAAAGAGATGAGTCAGCTGAATTTTAGGTGTCTCTCTCTCCCTTCCCTTTCAATGAATTTAAGTTAAACAGCAGTCTTTGTTACCTTAAGGCCCAGAGTCACCTGCTAATGCTGCCTATCTAGGGGGTCTTTAGTCAATGCCAAGTATGGAGAGACTGGAGTGAACAGATAGTTTGTAGTCCCATGGAAAGGGATCACTTGGTGCTCTTTACAATTTTCATCCGTAAAGAGAGGAACATGTACCACCTGAATGGAAGGGAGGTGTCAGTTCATCAAAGAGACACTTGGTAAACCTACCAAGTACTCAGCGTTGTGTGCCCAGCCAGCAAGAAGAAAGAGCATAGCTGCCACGTGGCTTCAGCTCATCTACTGGCTGTGGGCCCTTCGGCAAGTTGTTTCCCCTTCATAAGCATCAGTTCTTCATCTGTAAAATGGGACAATAATAGCAACTACCTCAAAAATGGTGGGGAGGACCAAAAAAGATACCCTGAGTGCAACTGGCCAGTGCACAACTGAAGTGCCTGAGATATGTTCAGGATTATCATTTATCTTTCTCATTCATTGTTGCGAAGTTTTCTACAGGATATGGACAGGGATAGGAAAGTAGGTACCTCTGAAGACTATCAGGATATGGACACCCAGGGCCTAACTTCTCTGAAATGGGTGGAATTGGTTCTAAACACCAAGTTGCACTGTCCCAAAGGTTTCTAGGGAGAGTTGGAGAAGGCAGGTGTTCAGTACTCGTGTGGCTTTAGAATAGGAATGATTTTTATCACCAAGGTAGAGCAGTTGCTTTCTATATCAGTCCTCAGTGCTTGCCGGTGAAATTACCTTTTCTCCATCCATAGAAAACTGGCTTCTCTGTTCTTGGGGGAAGCCCCAGGGCCTGAGGGAGAGCACAGTTCACCTGGTGCCAAACAGTAGTGGCTCAGTGAGAGGACATTCACTCCTCCATCCCCCAAGCAGTTGCAAGCAGAGTCGCCCAGTTCTGTCACTTCCTGTGGAAACTGGAACACTGAGCAAGTTATTCATCCCCTCTGAGCTCACTTTCCCATCTGAAAAGTAGACTGGACACTACCTGTCTTGAAGGGTTGCTGTCAGGGTTAGAGATAACACGTAATGTAAACATATGACACAATATGCCAGTACACTGCAGATGCTTCATAAACAATAGTGTGTGGTATCTGGACTGGAATGGCGTGTGATCATTCCAGGAGCAGAAAGGAGCATTTCCTTCTGGGAAAACCAGGAGGTGTTTGACAGACGTTTGTCCTGATTCCTTCATAGCACCCCAGAAATAAGAGTCTTGGAGTGAGTTCCAACTCTGCCACTTCCTTGTATGATTTTTGCACAGGTTACTTTCTCAGTCTCAGAATTGCCTCTGAAAGGGGGTAGACACATGACTTGGAGGCCACAGACCTCAGTAACACTGATAGTTCTGTAAGGCAGCTTGGGACCCGCGATGATTCTAGCTGCCGCTGCGCGATCCCACTGAACTGCCACCCGCTGGCTTGTCTCAGTTGCGGCTCGCCAATAGCTCCCAGAAAAATGCACCGCAGACACAAGGTCTCATGCAAGAGACTTTATTATGCGGACGACTAACACGTCTGCTCCAGGGTGAAAAGAAAGGAAAAAAGAAAGATGGCGTGTAGCTTCTCCCAGATATTGGAATCTCCCGGGCTGGAAGGAACCAATAGCGGAGGAGAATACTTGCAAGTTGACTGATGAACCCATAGCTATCTAGCATGTTAGGACTTAAGGTGGGAAGCAGGAAAATGGCGGCAGCGCGTAAGCCAGAAATTCCTGTAACGTAGGAGGCGGGCAGAGCGCAGATTGACAAGTGGTTGGGAAGCGGAATATTGGCTTTATATTACAAGTTCTAGTTCTGGAATTATGCTCCTGAGCTTGCTGAGTTACAATACTCTAGTCAAAAGAACAGATAGCACTTGAACAGATGGCCCAGTAATTCACTCCCAGGTATACACCCAGCAGAAAATTGTACACCTTTGTGTAGGAAAATTCATTGCAGTGCTGTTTGTAAAAGCCAGAACAACCCAAGTGTCCAGCAACAGGAGAGTGAATAAAAAGACTGTGATCTATCCACACAATGGACTACTCCACAGCAATGAGAATGAACAAACTATGCTACACACCACAAAGCAGAGTAGCCACAGACAGAATTTTGAGTGAAATAAGTCAGACATAAAAGAAGACATACTGAAAAAAATAAATGAATAAAGAGAACATACTGCTTGACATATATTGCTTATAGGAAGCTCAAAAAACAGAAAAACCAGTGCATGGTGTTAGAAGTGAAGAGAGTGACTACTAGGACTGAGGGGAGATGAGCGGAACTGCTGGGGTGCTGGTGAGGTGCTGTTTATTGAGGGGGGATCTGGCTATTCACATGTGTTCACTTAGAAAACAAGAAACCTACATGCACACTTATAACTTCTGCACATGTATACATACAAGTACATTCTAATTCAGTAAAAAGTATACCTAGAATCCTCTTTGGTCTCCAATGTACCAAATGTTTACTTCCATTTATGTGCTGCATCACTGTCCTGGGGGAGAGGTGGGGACAGGTGGCAGCCAATAGAAATTAGAGAACAAAGCATCTGTCCTCAAGAATCTCACAGCTCAAGGCAAAGCAGAGGGGTGAACAAAAATTATAATGGGATAACATGCTCAGGTATAGTCTTTTTATTGTTGTTTTTATCTAAGGATGTCTTTATTTCATGTCCATTTCTTTACAATATTTTCTTTCTATTATTATAATTATTAACACATATTAATTACACAAATTAATGGGCTTTGCTGTGGCATTTCCATACATGTGTATATCCTGTTTGGGTCATGTCCACCGTCCCTTCTTCTATTGTCTCCCGTCCTCCCCTTCTCAATCCCTGCCCAGGCAACCCGCCTCTGAGCCCCTAATCATCCCTCTTTAACTTTCAGGTCATCTGTTTTTAGCTTCCATATATGAGAGAAAATGTGCAATATTTGCTTTTGTTTCTGGCTTATTTCACTTAACATGATGTCCTCCAGTACCATCCATTTCCCTGCAAATGATGTGATTTCATTCTTCTTTATGATTACAGAATATTCCATTGTGCATATCAAACATGTTTTCTTTATCCATTCGTCTGTTGATAGATACCTAGACTGATTCCACATCTTGACTATCATGAATAGTGCTTTCATAACATGGTTATACAGGTGTCTCTTCTTATTCTGACTTCATTTCCTTCAGATATGTACCCAAAAGTGGGATAACTGGATCACAGGGCAGTTATGTTTTTAGTTTTTTGAGGAACCGCCACACAGTTTTATTACTATTTATTAATAATATTTATTTATTAATAATATTTATTTATTATGTTAATTAGAGGCTTACTAATTACCACACCCACCAACAGTGTATAAGGGTTCCTTTTTCTCCATATCTTCACTAGCATTTGTTATTTGTCTTTTTTGTTAGTTTCTTTTTTTTTTTTTTTCCCAAGCCGTTCTAACCGGGATTCCATGGAATTTCAATGTAGTTTGTTGGTGGGTTGGTTAGGAATTTGGTTGGTTTTCTTTCTTTCTTTTTTTTTTTTTTTTTTGGTACTGGGGATTGAACCCAGGGGCACTCAACCACTAGGTCACATTCCCAGCCCTTTTTTACATTTTATTTAGAGAGAGGGTCTCACTGAGTTGCTTAGCACCTCACCTTTGCTGACCCGTAAGGCTTCCTGAAACCCTGCTCCTCCCAGCCATACCCATCCCAGGAATGGCTGCCCCATCCTTCCAGTTCCTTAGACCAAAATGATCATCCCTGAGTCTCCTCTCTATGTTTCATCCAATCTGTCAACAAATCTCTGAGTTCCACTGTCAAGTTATCCAGAATCTGACCCTTCTCACTACCTCCGGGGCCACCGCCTATTCAAACCAGTTCTCTCCCACCTGGATTCCCACAGTGGCCTCCTAAGTGGTATCCCTGCTCCTTGCCCTTACCCTACTCCCAACAGAGTGACCTCAGGAAGTGATAGGTTGGATCAAGTCACTCCACTCTCAAAACTGCCCACTAGACTTCCCATCTCACTCAGGTCTTACACGGACTCCAAGACCCTACGTGGCCTGGCCCACGGCACCTTTCTTACCACAGCTTCTGGGCACCTCATTCTCTAGCCGCATCCATCTCCTCACTCTACCTTAAGCAGACCAGATGTTTTCTGGCCCCAGGACCTCTGCACCTGGGGAAAATTCTCTTCTCCCAGACATCACCCAGGCTCACTCCCTGAGCTCCTTAAGGACTTGAATCTAACTACGGTCCCTTCTCAGAAAGGCTCTCCCTGACCCTAGTATTTAAAATTGTAGCCACCCCACCCCAGCAGAACTCCCTAACCCCCTTCCTGGCTTTATTTTTCTCCATATCATCTATGACCATTCTGACATACTTTATATTTACTGACTCCTCTTGTTTATTGTCTGACTTCCCTTCTTCCACCACAGGGTAGGCTTCCCGTGGGCAGAAATCTTGGCAGCTTTGATCACTGCCATAGCTCAGGGTTTAGGACAGTACCTGGCACATAGGGAGTGAATGGGAGAGGTATGGTCAGTTCTGTCCATTGGAATGGTCATTTTATGCTGTGCAGTGGATGGATTTGTGTGAGGAAAGATTTGGTAGCAGCTAGAAGTCAGTTTCAATGATACCGATGAGATGTAATGGGGTTTAAGATTGGGAAGTAGCAGGGATTGAGAGAAAAGATTCGAGCCATATTTAGGAAAAAAAATTTTTTGTGTTATGAGTAATAGAAAAAGTAAGGGAGAGGGAACAGCTAGTAGTCCTTCTGAGTTTCTGACTTGGAGGACTTAGGGGATGACCACAAGAGAGAGAAGAAGAAGGGCTAGACCATGGGAGGGGGATAAGGATGTCACCCAAGTCATATGCACATCTATACAGCACACATTAAAAACAAAAAAAGACCAGTCCCAGAAACTGAGTCGCATCAGTCCACATTCCAACCACCAGAGCCATTCCACAGAGCTCACTCAAAAACTCCCTCACTCAAAACTCACCTGTGTGAACTAGAACTTCATTTCAGAGTCACCACCACACTCTCCAGATGGCCAGACTCTCTATTACTTTTTAATTAAAATAACAGCTGATCCCAACCTGGTTCATTCAGAGTCCCTTGTGCCAGGCCTTTGCATTCTGCATAAACAAAGGTTTATATTTCCTTCTGACACTCTGAATCACTCACTAGCCTGCTCAACTTGGCAAACATTTGCTTCTGTTTTTATATGGACTTTGGGCCACTAGACCACACAGGGTTTGGCTCTGTCTGTGACATACAATAAATTTTTCAATCACTCAGTCTCAGGGTATCTTGGGATCCCTCAATACCTAAGTCAGGGATTTGTAATCTTGGCTTCTCATAGACGTTATGAGTTAGTAGAATGAGTATATGTAATTGTGTTGATTCCTAAAGATCCTTTAAAAAGTGATTGTGATCTATTTGGGGGACATGGCCACTGGTCACAGATTGAACTAGATTTTTCCCATAAAGCCAGGATGGCCATATGTAGTCATGTTGGGCACGTCATGCAACTGGCCATGCTATGGGGTAAGTGGGAAATGCAAGCCAACCCAGACTTAACTCCCAGAGTGCCTGTGACCTGTAACCTCTAGAGGAGGTGCTTTGTCCATATTTCCACACAGATGTGGTTTTGGCTGGAACAAACTTTACATTATGCTGCTGGATGCAGGCAGTGGGGCATATAAGACAGAATGGAACACTACACAGTCACGTGCCACTTTCTAAAGGCCTGCTGGGCACGAGCCTGAACATGAAGGAGGGACGCTGGCCATTGTTCTTTGAAATGGAGTGTGGCTTCTGTGCCCAGTTCTTAAACATTTCACAAACAACAAAATTCCTTATGAATGAATACAAATAGAACAGATGGCAGTAGAGAGTGAGTGTTTCTCCTTAAGCACAGAGGTTTGTACAGACTTTAGTTATTCTCAAACTAAATGATTCACCTTGTTAGAGAATCTCTCAGCTGGGGCTTTTAACCAAGGGTCACCACTTTGTACCACACACTGAATCCCCAACATGGGCACATAGTTGTTTAGCAAATAAACAGCATTTCCTATGACCAGTACAAGGCCCATTGGCCAACCTAGGACTGTATGTTTCAAAAACAAGGGCCTAAGAAGATCATAGCAAATGCTTAGAATTCTTACTTCCATTTTCTCTTCCCATGCAAGCTAAGACATTACAAATCAGTCTTTCCCTCCAACTTAATATCAGCCTCAGATCTATTTTCAACCCAGTAGTCCAAGCAGTCACTACAACAAACTTAACTGACCTCCCTTATCCAGTACTTGCAAGTACTTGTGCAGTCAAACATACATATTCAGAACCAAAAGAGATGTGATAGCAGCAATGCTACGTCATGGAAGCTAGGTGCTTCCTCTCTCCTTGAGGGTGGTGGGTATTTCCACCCCGCACTCAGCCCTCCCTAATCTTTTCCACATACAAATATCTCAGTGTGAGATTAGAAGTGTTGCACTTTCTTTCCAAGGTGTATTTCTGAAAACCATATTATAAGTGGATCATATTTTCTTATAATAATAATAATAGAATAATTAGAGGGTTTTCCTGATTAAAAACTTGGAAGCAAATAAATCACAAGGTTGTTCAACAATACGTCATGCAAAAAACATTATTGACCATAGCCTCCTACAATTAATTAAAATATGGAACTTTAAAATCCCTTAAAATGGGTTTCATACTATATATGTGTATATATATATACATATATATATATATATACAGTATATATATATATATATATGTATATATATATATAAATATATCAGTGTTTATAAAGTACTCCCAGACAACAGAGAGCAACTAGTTCTTCTGAATCAGCAGTTTAAGCCATCTAAAGTGAATACAAGAACTATAGTAAATGGTAATTAACTATTTAAAAGAATTGGGTTTGCCTTCTTAGGAATTAAGCAGGGTTTGGGGGATAATTTGAATGATCTTGATTTCTTTGAGGAAGAAAAGAGGCTGCCAAGGAATATTTGACCCACTGCTTTTTCTTTTTCTTAAAAATATGATATTAGGGACTGGAGCTGTGACTCAGTGGTAGAGCCCTTGTCAGACCTACATGAGGCCCTGGGTTTGATTCACAGTACAAAAAAAAAAATAAGAAAGATGGCATCAGCCATGTAGCCCGCTCTGTGCCAGGCACTGGGATCACTCGAATTTATTCCATTGAGCTCAGAATTGCTCTTAATGGGGTCATTCTTTCCAATAGCTCTGCTGCATTGTTTACATACTTAAAGATTTTACTAGAGTTCAGTTGTATCCAGGATGTCACTGTTTCATCTTTCCTTTCTCCTTCTTATACTTTCTCCTTTCTTAATGTTTCTATTAATTTCTCTTAACTTACTTATGCCCTTTGAAAGTTTCACCCCAATTGCCTGAGATCCACAAGTACTTCCACCCCGGCTTTACAGCCCTGACTGTGCCTTAGAATTCCCTTGTGGAGCTTTTAAACACGCCCATGCCAGGCGGCATTCCACACGAGTTTAATCAGACCCTCTGGGGTGATACCCAGGTGTCAATAGGTTTTAAATCTCCACCGGTGCTTCCAAAGTGCCAGAGCAGACGCCACTGTCAGCCTCTCTTCCTTCAGTGGAAGAGAGGTGTCCCTCTCAGCAGACAGGTGTCCCTCCTGACTGCTGTCTCGACCTGAAGCAAATCTCTCCATGCTGTTGTAGTTACTCAACTCAAGTCTCCATTTTTCTCAAATGAAAGTGATTCTTGCCTCCAGCTATCAGTTAATATGATAATCAGGTAACAAGAGAAAAGCTTCAGGGCTGTCGCCTGCAGACTTCCAGAAGCTGGCACATTGTTTGGGTTCTTGTCTGTGGACACCTGATAGAATGTGAGACTCTCTGGAGGCCTCAAGTTTGGCATGAGTGTCAGTTCACATTCCATCCCGACTCCCTTCTGGATTAGCTTCCCAGGGCTCCCATAACAAAGTACCACAAACTTGGTGGCTTCAGAGCAACAGAACACTATTCTCTCACAGTTCCGAGGCTACAAGTCCAAAGTGAAGGTATCTGCGGGGCCATGCCCCCTCCGGAGGCACTGATGAGGAGCCCAGTGGCCTGCAGCTCTTGCCACTGATTGGTCTGTAGCTGCGTCTCTCCCATCTCTGCCTCTGTTGTCACGTGACTTTCTTCCCTGTGTCCTTGGGTCTCTGTGTGTCTCTCTCTTCTTATAAGGACACTAAATCATTGATTTAGGGTTCACCTTAATCCCTAACACAGCATAACACCATCTTAATTTGCCTCTGCAAAGACCCTGTTTCCAAATAAAGTCATATGCACAGGTTCTAGGACATGAATTTTGGAGGGACATATCCAACCAAGTACACCTTGTGAACTATTTGTGTGTGTTTTTGCTATCTGTCCCTAGGATGTAGAAAGTGGAGGTATTTATCCCAGTTTACCTACAAACCTATTTAGAAACTTAAATCCTTCGATAGATTGTTAAAAAGTCATCTGCTCATAGTTAAAGAATGTGACCAATTAGGTTGGCCTTTTAAATTTTTTAAGACAGTTTTTTTTTAAAGAAGGCATACATTGTGTTTGTATTTCTTCAGACTTTTATTCCATGTTTTAGCCATTAAATTGGTTCCATGTCTATTTAGAAATAAATAGCAATCATGTAATATTCAAGGTGTAATCAACTTATTTTTTTCTCCTAATGAAGCTTGACAGATTATCTGCCACACTCACAAATTGAACTGCAAACTCCTTCTTCAATTTTTTTTCACTTTAACATTGTGACTATTAATGTAGAAGGCCCAGGAAGGACCAGGCTGATGGTCAGATTTTGGAAAAATTCCTATGAGGGACTCATTTAACACCCGACACTTCCACTTCATCCCAACTTTCTTCTACAAAATCCGAGGTGGGTTTCAGTCAGATCCATTGTTTGTACTGCTCCTCATTCCCAGGTCCTAGGTATATTTCCAAAAATTAAACCATGTTAGGCTTTGAGGAATGAAAAGAGGCATTTATTTAAAAAACCGTGAAGTCCCCAGAGCTCCTAGGCTGACCTAGAGGTCTGAATTTGGGATTCACTATTCCCACTTCCATTTCTTCCTGTCATTTGAGCTGTCACCTTGGAGATGTCACAGCCCATATGTGCTTCCTTCTGTGAAATTAGGCCCGTGCTCATTGGCTATGGATCGTCAGGGGAGCTGGAAGAGCAGCCAGGAGATGTAAACTTAGCTCCAGCCTCAAGTCACACCAGCTCTGTGCTCAGAGAGGCAGAAGGTGGTAGATGAGGGATGGAAAATAGAACACAGTAAAGAATGGGAAACAAGGCTACAAACTCTAGAGTTGGACTGCCTGGGTTCAAATCTTAGACCCATTTTGGAGAACAAGATATTTAGCCTCTCTAAGCCTTTTTGTTCATCTATAAAGTGAGGTTCATGATAGTGCCTGCCTCATAGAGTTACACAGAAGTAACAACAGTGAATGTGACAAGCACCTGGCACATAATAAGTGCTCAGTAAAAGCTAGCCCTTATTACTGTGCCAGTTGTACTGTGTGGCTGGTTGCCTGGATCAGAGTCTTGAGAATTCTCCTGGGCAGACAGATGAGTGATGTCTGCCCTGGGTGTGGAGAAGGGTGGTTTTACAGAACCTGGACATAGTAACTATCGTTGCTGCAGGAACAATGTTGAAGTCATCTCTTTCTTCCCAGGACCCCTTTTTAAAACATGAAAGGCACTCATTAAATACACGGCTAAATAATTCATTGAGTGGTGTCTCTTGCTATAGTGATGTAAGGCAGGAGGAAAAAGAATGAGAACTAAAAATAAGTTCAGAGCCTGCGACAAAATCTCTCTCGCGACGTGGTTTCTGATAGTGCCCTTTTGTAGTTCAGGCTGTCAGCAGGACTGAACTGAGCCTCACCTGCAGGTGAATCCTTGGTTTGAAACTGATTGGGTTGACATGCCGTGGTGACGTCTAATGGGCCAATGCTGAACAACTGGAGGCAGAATGAGAAAGAGTCACCACCAGTGTGTGCCAGCTGTTCCAGTGACGCAGAGTACAGCCCTGAGCTGACCCTGGTCCCTCTCTGACCCTCATCACCCTTATCCATAAAAGGATAATGACCTCAAGTATAAGTATTGTGAGGCTCAAATAGCATAAGACATTTAAAAGAATGCTGTATAAAAAGTTGTTGTGTAGGAGTAAAGAAGAATGAATTTCCACCTACCCATCCAGGGGTGAAACAACTAGCAAAAATATATAGTCAGTTATATTTATATTAAAAATAAAATATAATTAAATTATAATTATATTTTAAAAATTATAAATTTAATTATATTAAGAATAAAAATATTTTTAAATATTTTTCTCTAATTTGAGCCAACCCTCCTTGGAACTTCTCTGTCTCCTCTATGACTCTTCTATCCCAATCCTGGGATGAATATTCAACTAATGAGTCTCCACCTTATCTTTACAACCAACTCTTGGCTAAAGACCTGTGGAAACTTCTAGCATATCACTACCCCAGTTAGCCAGAAGACAGACTTTAGCCATGATGCACATCGGATACTAAATGCTGAGACAGAGTGAAGCTCCAGAACCAGCATCCCAACCCAAGCAGATGGACGTACAAGAACCAAAGCCAAGAATTCCAAGCATAGTCCACCATTTACCAAGCCCTGCACACCAGTTTCAATTGCTGTTACCACAGCTGTGTGATATAGAGTCACTTCCTCTCTCTGGACTTTGGATCCTCCATCAGGTGGGAGCCTGTTCCAGGAGTTGGAATGAGGCCAAGGGAAGACCAAATCTTCCATCTTGCTGTCTTGTGCACAGCTGAGTTCACTGAGCTAGGAGGGGTGAGAGAGGGAAGATCATGCGCTAAGGTGGAAGATTCCAGAGGGGTCCACAAGTTAACAGTGCCTGCAAGGGCCAAACACTAGCAGTTGCTCAAATTATTCAAACTTTAGCATTGAAGTTCATTAGGAGGAGATGAACCCAAAATATGCTGGAAACATCCCTTACCTGCAGATTCTTCACAGCTAAGATGTGGTTTTATGTAGCTGGGTTTGGTTTGGGTTGTTCATTTCAAATCTGTGGCACAAATAAAAATAAGCCCTATAGGCAGACAGGAGAATAGCTGGGTCCCCCCTCCAGCTAACAGGACAGAAGTGTACCTCAACCACAGGAGGAAAATTTGCCCTTTGGGACAGTGTGGGGATTATTTCTGCTCTACCTACCACACACGTTATCCAAGGAAAAAGTTAGGGAAGGGCTTTATGAAGAACCCGTGAATTATTACATGTTTCCCAAGAAAGAACAGGAGAAACAGAAAAAAATGAAAGTATGATCTTTCTTTCCATTGTTAGGATTATGGGAGCTCCAGAGGAGAGAAGCCCAAGAGGAAGTTGTAGGGTTAGGGGGAGGTAAAGAAAATATTACCCTAGACCAGGACAGAAGATGGAATCACATTCTCTGGGGGTAGGGTGAGGATTTGCTGTGCTGCTGCTAGTACTGTTGAGAAGTCTTGTATAGACTTGGAGGCTGGGGCTCAGGCTGGTCCTCAGGAACCTGAGAGCCCAGAGGTAACCCAGGAAAGTGGGGTTGGAAAGAGAAGAGCAATGGAAGGAGGAGAGCTAGGTTGGTGGAAGGAAAGAAACTATCTGAATCTAAAAACCCTGCAACATGAATTGCTAAATTTGACTGTGAAACAAAGTAAATTAATATATTGTGTCTGGTGCTGGGCAAACTCAGTCAGCTAGCTGTTGGGCCGATGCCGCTTAGAACTTTTGACAGATGATACCTCATGCAACCATGATGTGGTACCAACCGGGGGAGGCAAGTAACCTGTGCCTGGTTTACCATGGGAAGAATCGGAGGTGTTGAGAGGCCACATGACTTGCCTAAAGTCATCAGCTACTTGCTGCTGGCCAAGCTAGGGTTCCAGAGCAGGTCTCCCTATTCCAAGACCAGACAGCAGTACTGTGAGAAGGCAGTTTAAATTTTCTTGTAATGTTGGCATACACCTGAACTGGACACATTTTTAGAAGAATAGAAATGATGAGATAGACAGATTAATAAGTGCATAAAACCAGGACAAGGAAGGCTTCCATGAACTTAGTACCTGGGAAAGTCTGAGGAAGATCAAGTAAAATCAGGATTTCCAGACACCAAAGATTCCCCTGTCCCTTGGCAGGAGATGAGTGTGAACTTGTATGTTCTCACATACCCCAAAGTTTAAAGACTGGAGCCACCAAAGAGGTGATCCCCTGGGTAGGCAGTACAGCTATACCCACGGAGTCCTGCACTAAAGTCTTGCTGGCAAGACCTTCAGTTTTCAGCAAACAGCAGGTCCCCAAGAGAGGAGCAGCCAGAAAACAGAAAGGGCAAGAGGCACAGTGTATGGGTTGGCAGGCTCTGCTCCAAGGCTCCTGCATGCCAGGGGCTCACCAGCCATCCCTCCCCGGCAGCCGCTCTGCCTGTCCCATGCTCTGAGCTCCCTGTGTTGCTGTCCTACTTTCTATTTTTTACTTTATTTATTTTTTATTATGAATATTCTAAGAACACAGAAGAGTATAGAGAATGATATAAAATGTACTCACCACCTGGGTTTGTCAAGTCTTAACATTCTTTTCCTGATTTGCTTTGGATATATATATATGTGTGTGTGTGTGTGTGTGTGTATAATATATATATATATAGCCTTCATGTACCACTCCTTCATTTTCTTGCCCTCCTTTGTCCCAGAGGAAACCACTTTCTAAAACTTGATGTTTATTTTTCCATGCATGACATATTACTTTTGTGACATCCATGGACATCCATAAAAAATAGTGTTCTAGTATATTGCTAACTTAACACTAATGGAATCATTTGTCATATAATATTAAATTAAAATAATGTATATGCCATATAATAAAAGATGATCTATGAACTAGGATAAGTACATGTGGTGTTAATATTAATGAAGTCAAAATGCTACTTGCTCAGTTTGTTTGTCTAACACTTTTGATTTGGGATTTGCTCATGCCAATCCTACTTCATTTATGTATTTTGATGCTGTGTGGTATTCCACTGTATGAAAATAGTATGATTTATGTATCCTCCTTTGGATAGGCAATTATTCCGATTTTTTTTTTTTTTTGCCAGTTTTTCACCATTTTACAAACAATGCCATGAGTAATATGCACGTCCGTGTGTGTGTGTTTGTCCAGGTTGTAAATCTCAGAGTGGAATTTCTGGCCTGTGGTGCGTGTGGCCTCAGCCTTATGTCCCATTGTCTTGTTCACCTCTTGTCTCTTACTCGCTATCACAGGTGTTTCCCTGAAATGGGCATTCCAGGAACCTGGAATATGAACAGAAAATGCTGCCCACAGACACAGCCACCGACGGACACAGGCTCTCACATCTCACGCATATGACAAAGGCTCTGTGCGCTTGTCTATGTGGGTCCAGGCTTCTGGCCCAAGTCCCCGCAAGGAGTAGAGGAAGTCAGAGCAAGGCTGGGGTGAGTCACCAGCTCTGTTTTGGGCCCCAAACTAAAATACACAGTAGTCCTGTCTTTATCTTTTCCTTTTGAAAATATTTACCTTAATATCCCCCTGGTTATCTAAGCAATATGTGTTTTTCACATAAATCTTAGAAAAAATGTTTTAAAAATTATATTAGTCATCCAAAATACCATTACTCAGAGGTGTTCACTGTTGATATTTTAGCCTATTTCTCCCAGTCCTTTTCCTTAGTGTTTTCCCCTTAAATACGTGCTTTGTTGTATATTGATTTTTAATCTAATACGTGTCTTTTTCTGTACCATCAAAAACACTATAAATAATTAAGTCAGATTTTTTTACTTTGTTTCCTTATTATCTACATTCAGATTATTCCTGATTTTTATGTGTACAGTTAAGCTACAGTGGGTACCTTTGGGCATGAATCTTTAGACCCTTAAGAAAAAATCCTAGAAGTATAATGCTCAGAAGGGCATCTTTAAAGCTTTTCATATATATTACTACACTTGTGCTATGTGGCATCTGACCATGTGGCAGGCCCACTGGCTAAGTCTACAGAATGGCCAGCTGGCCCACCTTCCCCCATCAGCCATTTGTAAAATCTCTTTTCGCTGAGGCTCAGATGTAGCAAGGGAACTTTAAATGCTGGCGCGCCCTGCAAGGACCAGGTTTGGTGGAGAAGAATGCATGGCATCCTTCCAAGCACTGTGTATTACGTGGCTTCCTCCACAAGACAGCAAAATGGATGAATCATACTGTGGGGAGTCAGACTCCTCAACCAGGTCTCTTCAGGTAAAGACGGTTGATATTGGCCCGTGGGAGAGTAGATGATATAGTATGTCAATTATTTTTTTTTCTTTTTAGGTTGCAACAACTAAAAAGACTAATTGAAGCAAAAAAAAAAAAAAAAAAAAAAAGAATTTTCTGGAAGGATACTGGAATCAAAGAACTGTCTACTTTGGGTGGGTTGTACACTGCACAGTTCAGGTGGGGAGGGGAATCATTCATTTTGTCATCTTTGTGAATGGTACCTGGTAGGGTGACTCAGTGCACTGCCTATACAACCAGGGAGCAACCCCAGTGGAGTATTTCTTAGATCAGTGTTTCTCAAACAATCTGTGCTGAAAGACTGGGGTTTTAGTATTACTGTTATTATTCAAATCCGCTGGAGGTCAATACTTTGGCAAAATATGAGTTATCAGAAAAAAATAAATGTCACTTGATGTCTCAGTGATGTCAATTATCATAAAAGTCACAAAACAGTGAGGTAAGTTTCTGTGGTGTCAATTATTATAAAAAATAATACAGTGATGTCGATTATTATAAAAGTTACTAAACAGTGAGGTATGGTCCACTGTTAGTTCAGAAACTTACCTCACCATGGACTGGTAACTCACAGTTTAGGAAATGATCCCACTCCACTGATGCACTTAGTAGCACAGTCACAGATATCCAAACCACATAAAGGCGGGAATGGAACTAAGTGTCCAAATACACCTGGTCTCTCCACCTCCTGTGCGTTTTCCTCTCTGCCTCATGGCACTGTGAAGCCTCACTGCGGAATGCCCGTCTCTGGAGAGTAGGAAACTTGATGACCAACATGCTTTGGTCTTTACATGTGTCTTATAGCCTAAGTCATGAAAGAAAGAATTAGTGGTCTCACATCCAAAAATTCTAGAGAAGGGACTCAGTGGCCCAGCATAGGTCTGCTGCTCACTGTGAGGAGTAAGGGGTGGATCACTTGTTCCCAAGGGATAGGACATATAGAAAACATCAGTTCCTCTGGGGACCACATGAATGAGACTGGGAACAGTTCTCAGGAGCATGTTCCCAGAAATAAATGTATATTCTAAACATAAAAAAAAATAGATTTCAAATTATTATGTCTATATTTTTCTATACCTATTTTCCATTGAATGCTTATTCTAAAATCTATCCCCCAAATAAGGGGTTGTGGTCAAATAAATTTGGGGAACACTAACAATTTCAGGATACAGATTCATAAGGCATATTAGCATATTAAAGACTCTGAAAAGTTCTGTAAAAAAAAAAGAAATACATTTAACTGTGTTTAATCCAGTGTTTTCCAAACTCATTCAATCACTGAATTTTTTTTAATATAATGACCAGTAATATTCCATGTGACTAGTGTTATAAGAATAGATTTTGAGAAAACCTTTCTAGGTAATATATGTTCTCCAGAAGGATCTGAGACAAATTCTTGAAAAAAAAGAAGTAAATCAAAAAAATTAAACAATTTATAAAAACTGTTCAATAAATTATTTATAAGGAGTTGTTTTTAAATATAATTTAAACTATCAAAGCTACCAGTTTCTCAGGGTTTTATATGCCAGAGTTACATATCTTATTAACATTGGATACATCTCTGCAGCCCCAGACCTTCCCTCTCTGGAACATTCCTTTCCCAGGGCATTCCCACAGATTGCTCAGAACCCTTTCATGTGATGTCTGATACCCTGCCTCCTTCAGGGTAAGGTGTATCTGTGCCATCATGTGGTTGGCCACTGCGGTTTGCAAAGCCAACTTAATAGCATAGGGACATCTGTTCTACCCTGTGTGCTTATGTAATAAAAGGCCCCACCAGGGTGAGCAATGCGCTTGGGATCAACGCTAACAGCACCTCACATCTGGGGCAGCTTGGAGGCTGGGCCAGCATTAATAAGTATAATAAAGGTCTTCTCCTCCCTAATGAGAGATTAGGATCTTATCCCAGATCAACCCACTGGATTACAGGCACAACTAAAGGACACAGTAAGTGGCGTGAGCATTCAGAAACAGGGAAATAAAAGGCAGGCTGGCTACCCTGTCTGGAAACGAATATATAGTAAATACTTTACTAATATTACATTATAATGCATGACAATGTAATATCTATGTTTCCAGACTTCGTGGTCACTCTGTAGCAAAAGCTATTATTATATTGAGTAATCACTGAACGTCAGGAGGCACTGTTCTTAAAGTTTCATCTGAATGAACTAAATTTAATTCTGTCAACCCTATGAGATGGGGACTGTTATCCTTTCCATGGTAATAGAGCAGGAAACTGAGGTATAAAGGGATTTAGCATCTGGCCCAAGATCCACTGTTAGTAAGTGATAGAGCTGAGCTTCCAATCCAGGGAGCCTCACTTGAGCTCACCACACTACCGCTACCTCTTCAGGAGGACCAAAAGTCCTCTGACCACGAATAGCAGTCAGTAAGCAGGGATTTAGGGTTTTCTATTTTGTCTTTAATTTGTGGAACCACAGGTGGTATTGTAATAATCATTATAATTAGCATCTGGACACCCTTGGTACCTGAGTGGGATTGGGTCCAGGAATTCCCCCACCCCCCTAAGAACATTAAAATCTGAAGATGCTTAGGCCCCTTACATAAAATGGTGTAATATTTGCATATAACCCTAGACACATCCTCTTGTGTACTTTAAATTATCTTGAAATGACTTGTAGTACCGAATACTATGTAAATGCTATGTAAATAGTTGTTACACTGTGTTTAGGGAATAATGACAAGAAAAAAGTCTGTACTATGTTCACTGTAGACACAATGTTTTTCAAATACTTTCCATTGGTGATTGGCTGGATCCATGGATGCAGAAACTAACTATGGAGGGTTGACTGTGCTGTTTTGGCAGCTTAGTTCTCACCACAGCCTAAGACAACAAACCAAGTATTATGGTTTGGATGTAGAATGTCCTCCCAAATCTCATGTTGAAAGCATGGTTCCCAATGCAGCAAGATTGAGGTAGGGCTCTGGGGCAATGATTGGATCATGAAATCTCTGACTGCATCAGTGGGATCAATTCACAATTCATTTGATGGATTAATCCATTAGTTGCTGAATGGACTACTATGGGAGGTAGGACCTAGTTGAAAGAAATAAGTCACTGGAGCCATGCCCTGGAAGGGTTCATCTTCTCCCCAGCCCCTTTATTTTTCTCTGCTTCCTGGCTGCCCTAGCTGAGCAGTTTTCCTCCACCACACCCTCTGCCATGATGCTTTGCCTCAACTCAGGCCCAGAGCAATGGGGCAGTCCAACCATGGACTGAATCTCCAGAAACCATGAGCAAAACTAAATCTTTTCTTCCTTCAAGTTCTTGTCAAGCATTTTGGTCACAATGATGAAAAGTTACCTATCACACCAGGCAGGGACTATAAGTCCATTTTACAGATGAGCAAGCAGAGATTTTCATAGGATCACTACCTACCTAAGGACTGAACCATGTTCTTTGACTTCAAGAATCATGTGATTTTGCTAGGCCTGGTGTCACATGCAAATAATCCTAGTGGCTCGGGAGGCTGAGGCAGGAGGATTATGAGTTCAAGGACAGCCTCATCAACTTAGCAGGGCCCTAAGCATCTTAGCAAGACCCTGTCTCAAAATAAAAAAAAAAAAAAATTAAGAAGTCTGGGGAAGAAGCTCAGTGGTAAAGCGCCCCTGGGTTCAATCCCCTGTACCAAAACAACAAAAAAAAATATATATATATGATTTTAACTCATTACTTGTTGGGTTATATGGTAGCCAGAATTCAAGATGGTGCCCAGTGATCCCTGCGTCTCTTGTTCTTTCCTCCCATGCTAAATCAGACTCTCCAGTCTAACCACTGTGATACGGTGGAAATGCTGATGGGTGACTTCTGAAGCCAGGTAATGAAAGACACAACAGCATCTGCCATGACAGAGATCTCCTGTATCACTCCCTCAGGAGGAAGTCAGCTGCTGTATGGTAAGGACACACAGGCAGACACGTGGAGAGGCCCTCCTGGTGAGGAATAGAAAGAAACCTCTGGCCAACAGCCAGTGAGGGGCATTTCACAATAGGCATCAATTTGCCAACCACACGAGTGAGCCCCATTAGAAATAGGTCCTCCAGCCCTAGTCAGATGACCACAGCCCACCTGAGGCCTTGACTGCAATTGCACGAGAGACCTTAGGCCACTTCCACCAGACTAAGTCACTCCTGAGTGCCTGGCTCACAGAAATCATGAGCTAATAAGTGTGTATGCTATTGTCTCACGCCACTTTGAAATTTTTAACTTCAAAAAAAGTTCAGGAATGCCAGGTGCAGGGGTGGGCACCTATAATCCCAGCAACTCAGAAGGCTGAAGCAGGAGGATTACAAGTTCAGAACTGACAAAAATTTTTTTTAAAAAAGAGGAAATTTGTTGTGCAGCTACAGATTACAATACAAGTTCCAACTTCAACAATGCTGACTCTGAGTAAGGTCATTAACTGGCTGTGACCAGAAAACCTTTGAAGTACTCTTTTGGACTCAGTTTCTTCCCCAGCTTAATAATAATCTAGTTCATTTTGTGAGTCATTCTTGAGGTAAATAATTTACAACTGGGTTCAGAGAATGCTCTTCTGGCACACATAGACTACTTTAGGCCAAACCTGCATTAAGCACCTATATTTGAGGGGCATTTCATTTGTGTATTATCCACTGTATCAACTCATGAAGATCTGATTGAGAACCCTCATAACAATAGCCCACAAATGCTCACTGAGCTTCACTATGTTCCCTGCTCTGTGCCAAGATACCCAAAGAAGGAGGGCCTTTGCTAACGCTGAATGGCTCACCAGAAATACCTTCCCTTACTCCACACCTACCATACCTATGCCCTGTCCAAGGCCCATATCACTTGCCCCTGAAACTTTCCCAGGCAATTTCATGTGACACTGCCCTCCAGGTCACCCAGGCAGGAGAAGCCTCAGGTATTTGGCAGAGGTGTGGTGGTATAACATGTATAACAACCAACTCTCTGGGAGGAAAAAGCCTATCTTGATTTTTGTGATGTTGACCTTTCTACCATTGCTGATGGAATGCTACCAACATCACATCCCTAAGTGCAGATTTGAGAAAAGATGTGCACAGTCAGTCTTCTAAGCCAGTGCCAGCTGTTCCCAGACACCCCTGCATTTCTGACACCTTCCTCTTCCTGCCTGTTACTTTGAAATATCCTTAGGACAAATCTCATTCCCAGCATCTCTCCCTCAGTCCAGATCTGAGCTCACCTCTTGCCTGGGCTATCTCGAGAGCTTCTTCCTGGTTCTCTCCGCCTTTTAGACCCTCCCCACCCCTCTATCCTCTAATCTGCCACTGGGCGAGGGCTCCTACATCATCATCTCATGGCACCATACCATCCATCCTGTGTGTCCTACAAGTCCAAGGTTTTCAATGAAAAGCTCAAAATTGTTGGATCTACAAGCTCTTAGTGGACTGACCCCTGTCCACCTCTCATTTACACACACACCTCACATCCCTCGCCCCAAGGAGAACTCTCTGAATAACCTAGCGCTATTTGTGTGAGCTTCCTACAGCCTGAAATGCCTTCTCTCCAATCACAAATCTCACTCCTCTCCTCCTTCTGGGCTCATTAGCACAATCCTCTTCCCTCTAAGCGCCTCCCTGAAGCCCCCTTATCTCCTCATTCCAGTGGCGTTTTTATTGGAAGCCCAGGTTTATTGAAAGCTCGCTTACCATGGGGAATCTTGGCCAGTTCTTTGTATCTCTGACTTTCTCTCCCTTCCCAAAGCCACAGGCTCCTTGGAGGCCAGACCTTATGACGAATCTCCTACTCTTCAGTGCCTAGCACCGTGGCCTGGCATTGGGAGGATCTAGAGAGGGGAGAGGTGGTGTCAGAAGGAGATCAGCGGGGTGAAGTAGTGGAAAGGGGCAGAGCCAGAGACCTCGCCTACCTAGGAAGGCTCCTGGCAGGGAGGACACAGTTCACCGAGGCGGAGGTGTGGAAGGAGAAGAGTGAGGAGCAGGAGCCCTTCCAGAACCCTCTATAGTGACTGCAGCTCCCAGAACTGCCAACACCTTCCATCTGTCTTCCATGTCCCTTTTTCCTGAGACTGAATGTCCTCCTCTCAGGAGTTAGGTTCTGTGTCTTTTATATTGCTTCAAATTAGATAATTATGGGCTCAAAACAGGCCACAACTTAATCACGTGTTAAAGACTCTGGTCCAAGCCCTAACTCTGAACATTCAAACTGAAGTCACTGATCACATGCATCGTGTCTAGAATTTCAGGTAACTTCCTTAAAATAACTGCAAGAAAATGCCCTTGGCATGTTAACTCTGCTCCAGTTACAAGGAGACCTGGGCAAGCCTCTTGTTTCTAGTTCATTTATCCATCTGAAAAAGGAAGTTTGTGACCAGATGATCACGAATACCTTTGACTCTGTGATTCTGAGCCAATCCCCCACTCTGTGCTTTAATTTCCTCACCTATAAGTGAGAATAATAATCTCTTTCCATTTCAAAAAACTGTTTAAGATTAAATTAAGTAATGGCTATAAAAATACCATTGTAAGCCAACCCTAAAATAATAGTTTTAATTTTTAAATCCCATTAGTTTGTTAAAAATATTTTATAAACATTCTTGGATAATTTAAGTCATTGCAATACAATTGTGGGTATCATGGTGAATGTTAATTTAGGAGGAAAGCTAGAATTTATTAGAGGTAGGTAGAGGAATTGGGCACTTTTCCCATGGCTAAGCAAACTCAAGAATCAGGCCACATCTAGCTGGGTGTGGTGGCTCGGTTCTGTAATCCTAGTGACTTGGGAGGCAGAGGCAGGAGTATGGCAAGTTCAAGGCCAGCCTTGGCCATTTAACAAAACCCTAAGCAACTTGGTGAACTCTGTTTCAAAATAAAAAATAAAAGGACTGGGGATGCGGCTCCGTGGTAAAGCATCCCTGGGTTCAATCCTTAGTACCGAAAAATAAAAAGAAACCAGACCATATCTACTGGGTGCATTGGGGATGGACACTGTAGACCAGGCCTGTGTTGATAGGTTTTTTTATTGCTTTCTTATTCCCAAGTTCTACACAAAGGATTGGTCATTTAAATCCAGGGATGCCTGCTTATTCTAAAGCTTATCCTGAATGTTCAGTCGTCCTTTTAACAAATGTGCTGAAGGGAATTAAAGTAAGTCATGCCTGTTCGCCTTTCCCAGGTAGAGCACAACTAGGCCACTCCAGTACTGCAAAGTCTCCTCTTTCCATCTTGGTTATTATTATTCAGCTCTTCAAAAGCAAGGTCAGAATTCTGAAGTAAGCCAGGTCTCACTTTGATCTTCAAGAACATGACCACACTCTGCCCAGCAGCCTTCATCCCCGTGTCTCCAAGCACAATAAAAGTATAATTAGGAAATCTTTTGAGTGTCCTTGAGAACAGGCACACCCGGAGTGATTGAAGCCAGGGACAGTCTGAGGAGTCCAAGCCACTGCACAGCTTTGGCCTGAAAATGATTGCCAACCACTACCCTGAACTGCCAGCCAAAGAATGAGACCTCCTTTACCTTCACTTCATAGGGGAGCAGAGACACAGAGACAGACCAACTAACACAGCAGCTTTTGTAATTGATGTTGGAAGTGCAGTTTCTGTTTCAGTCCCTCCATGTGAAGTTTAGAATGAAAGGTCCAATCCTAAGTAACTCACTTTTTCATCAACACACAGTTGCTTATACTACACAGGTGGACAGCAGCAGATGGGCAAATGGCCTATCTCCAGGCAAATGTCTCTGGCAACCATGTAAAAACCCCTGCTGATGAAAGATACGGAGTAAGAAAGAATAACTTACATCTCCCACCACCCCAAATGCAAGAGTTAGGAAATGCACCCAGTCCACCAACCAGCAAATCAAGGAAATCTTTATATCTGAAACACATCCCATTAGAAAATAGGCATGCAAGAAAAGCCCAATAGTGCTTTTGTGAAGGGACTAAATTACATTAATAGCGTATTATTCTTATTATAAAATCCTTTCTATTTATACCTTATTTACAAATAAAGAAGTATTTTTCTCATGATTGACAACTGCTGGTACAGTCACACTTACTGGTATAACATTGAATTATTTCTATATCTGTTAGTAAATAGCCACTGGTCCAAGCTCCCTAGGGTGCACCTTCTTGTATCACCCAGCTGGCATGTTGCTCCTCTAGGAACCCTCCCCACAACACATGCATACCTGTCCACAATCCTGGAGTCAGAGTTAGCACCTAACTGAGTAGGGGCCCCAGGACCAATGTCAGGCCCCTGTTGGGGCTGATTTCATTCACACTAGGGGGCACGTGAGTACTTCCCTATTGCCCCGCCTCTCCACACTGAGGTGCTGGGGTGGAACAGTCAGCCAGGTGCCTGGGCTTTGCACCCCACAATCAACTCTCTGGCTCGGCACTGGCCCTAGTGTGGGAACACAAGCCAGGCTACCCCAGAACAGCCACGAGGCAAACGCTGAGCGCCTGGCCAGGCCCTTCTTTAACTGAGGGAGGATTGGGAGACATCCTTGGGGACTAGCATTTAAACGTGGCCTCTTTCCCCTCGGCTTGGCCCCAAAGCCCCAGGTTAGGTACCTCTTAAAAACTAGAAATAATGACACATAACAGACAAATGGGCAAGTCCTTAACCTGCTGTCTGCATCCCTTTCCCTCTGTTCAATTCAATGGAGAGAGATAATGACCTATCTTAGGTTTAATTAACATCTGGGCTCTGCTGCTGGGAGATTCCCAAACCCACGTCTCCCTGTAATTGCAAACCTTTATTTATTCGGGCACTTTGATGACAGCCACATAATAGAGCGATGGCCCCAACCCCACCCACTGCCTCATACTTGCCAGTTGTCAACCTCCCCTCCTTCCCCCACCTGCTCCTCCTGATTACTCTCCTGCCCATCTACCCCCCATTCCCAGTGCCTTTACCTACAGTCCCTTCTACCTGGCCATTCTGTACTCACAGAACACTCAGAATCAGGAGACCTGGACCCTGGACCCAGCTCTGCCCATTACTTACTCTACCACACTTGAAGTCCCCAGCAGTTTGCTTGCATACAGTAAATGCTAAACACTTGTGCGTTGCCTAGTTTTTTGCTCCTTTCTACTCTTTAATCCCTAGGTCTCTTCTAAAAATTGAGTTACTCCTCCTGCTCTGTTTGCCTCACTAGGTGGTTATCAGGAGAGAAACTGAAAGCATCCTTTATTAGTTCAAAGATGCCACATACACAGAAGAGTGACTTCCTCAGGAGAGAGGCTTGGAGCCAGCATCACAGGCCAGATATGACAGCCCCAGTGCCTAGTAAGGCCACCCCAGTCCATGGTCTGGCCTTCAGTAGTGCAGGTCCTAAGGAAATGTTGGGTCTCCATCCTCAAGATGTTTTGGGGGAATCCCAGGAAGCCATAAACAAAGGATGCAGCAGGCTCTGCAGCAACGTGCAGGCCGGAGTCCACTTCTGGAGCTTCCCCACCCTGCTCAGGTACAACCCAAGCTTGGCCTCCAGGTTCCTCCAGGACCACAGGGATAATAACTTCTCACAATTGGTACCACACTTTTCCATAAAAAGTGGCTTATATTCATAAACTCCTTTGAATTGTGAAATGTCATAAGGTAGCATAAATGTCCCTATTTACAAATGAGAACGTCAGACCTCAGAGAATTGCACCACTTTGTGCAACACCACCTTGGAGCTCTGTTGAATTCGTGCAAGCCCCACCTCTGAGTCAGAACCCAGGGATTCTCTTCCGGGTGGAGTCAGCCTCTGAAAGAGATGCGACTAGTCCCTTTGCTTTCCTTTTTTTTCCCCCCCTCCCTTTCTTCTTTCCTTTGATGGTATTATCTTTATTTCAATCATTTACAGATTTATCACTAAAGTTATCAAAGGATAATAATTATAATAAAGTAGTGTTGCATTCCATTAAAACCCTTACTAGAAAATTTCCCATCATTAGGTACCCACAGGCCTTTTAAAACATGCCATTTTAAATGAAAATATTCTTAAAATGTGTTATATAGTTGTTGGTTTATTTTTAAATTAGATTAGTTTATTGCAAATTTAACATGCTAACAAAAATCCAACAAGAGCCCTATAGTGCCGGGCGTGGTGGTGCACGCCTGTAATCCCAGCAGTTTGAGAAGCTGAGGCAGGAGGATCCTGAGTTCAAAGCCAGCCTCAGCAAAAGTGAGGCTGTAAGCAAATCAATGAGAGTTGCTCTCTAAATAAAATACAAAATAGGGTTGGGGATGTGGCTTAGTGGTCCAGTGTCCCTGAGTTCAATCCCCAATACCAAAAAAACAAAACAAAAAAACACAAAGAACCATGTAGTATAGTCACATGCATCACATAACAATGTTCTAATCAACAAGCAACCACACATCAGTAGTGGTCCTTCAGGATGGATCACCTAGTAATGTCACAGTATTCTTAGTTTGTGTAAGTACACTCTATGATGTTCATACAATGATGAAATCGCCCCCAAAAATTACTTGTCTGAACATTTCCCCATCATTAAGTGGCACATGGCTGTATAATGTAAAAGTCCACCTACCCTCACACCCCCACACCAATGTGAAGATTCAACAAGTCAGTAGAGGTGCTTCTGACAGGGAACTGTGAGGCTCTGTCAGACATCTTGGGTGGCCACGGCAGGGGATGAAATTCACCTTGGGCCTTCCCAGAGCACAAAATGACCATTCACCCATCTGTCAAGGGCCCTCTCTTATCTAGGGAAAAAAAAAAAAAAAAAAGCCTTTCCTTTTCTTAGGTGCCTGGGCTTCCAGGACTGGGGTGGTTGGATCCTCCATGGAAGAGAACATGGGCCTCCCCTCAAGGGGCTGGTTCTGATCAAAGATGTGGAGCAGGGGAACTGTCCTGGAGGCTTCTGTCTGCCCTGCACACTGAGAAGAACCAACCAACTTGTTCCCCACATCCTTGCAGGGCTGAGGAGGACCAAAGTGACAAGTCACAGGAAGAGAAATCTCATAAGAACTTTCCAGGAATGAGGGCTGCCCTTCCAGGATCTGGTCAGGAGGAGAAGAAATCTGCTTCCAAGGTCTGCAGAATTAAGGGATTCCCCTAGTGAAGATGGTCCACTTGGAACATTCCTTCTGGTCTTGAGCTAATCTTTTCAACATTTTTTTTTTCATTAGAAGTTACTTGAACCCTGGGTCCTATTCCAAATTGCCTTTAGGACCAAGTACAAACCAGATGAGGAATGTTTTCACAAACCCTTATAAATAACCAATTTCCATGATCTTCCCAAAGTCTTAACTCATAGGACCCTGGGCCAGTGGTCATAAAATGAAAACAGGATTAAAGACTAGTTATTTTTATGTTGGACTAATTCAAGTTGTAACTTTCAAGATCATGCAGATGTCCAGTGTATAAGCAGACTTGGAATGACCAGGAATGTCCCCTCCACCATGTTGCAGAGCCCCTGTCCCTTTTCTCCAAGCCCATTTCCCTTTCCTTCTGAGAGCATGGCTAGACTACATTTCCCAGCTTCCCTTGCAGTGACATGTATCCATGAACTGCGTTCTGACCAAAAGAATGTAGGCAGAAGTTATCTGAAGCACTTCTAGACCTGTCCCAGTAAAGCCCCCTAAATAGTCATGTACACCCTCTCGCTGTCCATTGGAGGACATGTCTTTGGCAACATGCAGGGAGACCCAGAGAGAATTCTGAGATCTTAGAGTAGAGTCAGGACATTTTTTTCTTTAAAAGGTCAGATAATAAATACTTCAGGCTTTGGGCTATACAGTTGTGTTAGGCAACTTTCTGTCACTATAATAAAAATTCTAAAATAACTAATTTGGGCTGGGGAGATAGCTCAGTTGGTAGAGTGCTTGCCTTGCAAACACAAAGCCCTGGGTTCGATCCCCAGCACCGCAAAAAAAAAAAAAAAAAAAAAAAAAAAAAATTTATAAAGAGAAAAGGTGGACTGGAGGTATAGTTTAATGATAGAGTGATTGCCTAGCATGTGTGAGGCCCTGGGTTCAATACCCAAAACCACAAAGGGCAGGGATGGGGCACAGAGAAAAGGTTTATTTTGATTCACAGTTTTGGAGGTTCTAGAACATGATTGATTAGCCCCATCACTCTGGGCCTGTGGTGAGGCAGTACATTATGGCAAGAGCCATGGTAGAGCAAGGCAAAGAAGAAAGGAGGAGGCTGGATCCATGATCCCCTTGGAGAGCACGCCCCTCAATGACCTGAGGACCTCTCACTAGGGCCTGCCTCCTAAAGGTTCACCAGCTCCCAGTGGCTTCCCACTCTGGGGACCAAGGCTTCATATGTGGGCCTTTGGGGGACACTTACCTGAAACATAGCACAGTCTTTGTTGCAACTGCAGTTGGCCCTCCACATCCTCAGTCTTTGCACCCAGGAATTCAACCAGCCAGAGATCGAAAATGTTTAAAAACAAACAAGCAATAAAAGATAATAATGCAACAATTGAAAAATACAAATAAAAACAACATAGTACAACTATTTGCATAGCATTTGCATTGTATTAGGTATTAAAAGGAACTAGAGATGATTTAAAGTATGCTGGAGGATGTATGTAAGTTATTTTTGAACTAACTACATCATCGTATATAAGGGACTTAAGCATCCTCAGATTTTGGTAGCCATGGGCAGGGAGGGTCTCCTGGAAACAATTTCCCTTGGATACCAAAGGACAGGGACAACTGTATTAAGCACTGCTATTGTAGGGCATAAGCAGCTGTAGGCAATATGTAAATGAATGGGTGTAACTGTTCTAATAAAACTTCATATACAAAAACAGCTGAAGGCCCAATTCGTTTGAGGACTCTTGCCCTAGAAAATGGTGGAACCACAATATAAAAGGTGCCTGAGTCCCTGACAGAACTGAGAGTATTCACATTTAATATTGCATAGGAAAAAATAAACCTTCATTATGTCAAGCCAGTTAGAGTATGGGATTTGTTAAAGCAACTACTATTCTTGACCCTGTTTAATTATATCCACCATACTCTATCCTTCTGCCAAGTTTTTGGATCAGGAAATGGACCAAAGAGAAAAAAAACTCAAATGTTCTTATGAAATGGACTTGAGGAGTACAGGACTGGAGTAAAGTTAGAGGTAGGAGATTTTCCAAAATAATACCACCCTCCCCCGCTGACACACACACATGCAAACCCTCTGGAGAACTGTGCTTCTTCTAGAACATGGTCAGGCAATTTTGTGACTCTGCTTAGAGCCTTGGAGAAGATTCACATTATGGTCAAAAAGGATGACCATCTTCGTGAAGACCTCTGTGACCACCCAGCCCCATGGGTGAGGTGGCTGTCCTTCTGCTATGTGCCCTGATACTCTATGCACTTACTGATTATACTTTTTTTTTTTCAATGTTGGGAATGAAACTCAGCTTGGAGGTAAGCACTTTAAGCTACACCAGCAGCCCTTGATTATACCTCTTTTTATGTTGCATAAGTATTATATGTTTTGCCCTTTCCACTCTATTATGAGCTCATGAGAGCAACCTCTGCTTGTCTCCCCAGGTCTGTGCATTTCCCACCACACTGGCCTACTTCCTCCCCCAATCAGGATAGTACTTGGCCCACAGCAGATACATTATAAATGTGTCTTCATTCAAAAAGAATAAAGATTTATATAGGTTAAGGTCAAAATTGCCTAGGTTACAGGTAGACAACTATATCAATTATCATCCACACTAGAGAACCTTAAAGTGGCTGTTTTATAATTACATGAGGACATCAGACAGCAACCATGACTGTCTTGACCAAGCTGGAACCCATGATCACCCTAGCCATAGACCTCTTTGGGTCATTGTCTTCAGCAATATAAAGTATTCCCAGAGGGATATGGTAGTTGTGATTAGTTTAAGGACCCTTTAAAATCAAGAACAAAGAAAACTCAGAGCACAATGGAAAGGAAAGAGTGATGTGCTTTGAAGTTTTTCTTGGCAGAAATCTGGGAAGATCAGCATAGCTCTCTTACCACACAGAGTTTTCACCGATCACTTCATGCTAATGCCAATCACAACAGCCTGAGTTTACAATACAGCTCATATTCATCCCTGAGCCCTGTTCCAGGCCTACCCATTGGACAGACAGACACACACACACACACACACACACACACATACACACACACACGCACATTCCATCAGCACAAGAGAATACTCAGTGGACTACACATAATGTCTCCAAGAAATGTCCACAGAACTTCCACATTTCTGGAAAAAAATTGATCTAGAGAATTACATTAAGATCTGTATGCTTTTCATGGACATCTATTTGAGAGGTAAATGAAATCACAATTGCAAATATTTGTGGAAGGTTTTGGGGGTGTGTGTGTGTGTGTAGAGCATTAATCACTCTAGTAATACTGATCTAAGCTGATAATCAAATGCTGACATAATGAATCCATTACGTGGAACAAATAAAATTTCAGCCAGAGAGAACAAGACAGTGACCATCCTCCTCTGCCACAGTGATGGACAAGATCGGTCTGGAGATGGCCACAGAGTCCATATGGATACCCTTTTATATTTATTTATTTATTTATTTTTGTACCAAGGGACTGAACCCATGGGCACTTAACCACTGAGCCACATTCCTAGCTCTTTTTAGTTTTTATTTTGAGACAGGGTCTTGTTCAGTTACCTAGGGCCTCACTAGGTTGCTGAGGCTAGTTTTGAACTTGTGATCCTCCTGCCTCAGCCTCCCAAGCATCTGGAATTACAGGCATGTGCCACCACACTCAGCAATACCTAACATTTCAGAAATTTCAACCACAGTCTTCCACCTACAGTTTCCTACTCTTAGTTGATTATTTCCTCATTTTTGCATGTTTTTCCATGTTGGGCTCTGGAATATGTTTCATGGAAAATGTCCCTGCCCAAGGACACATTAGAGCTACAGGGGAGTCCCTCTGAAGTTCACCAAGCCCATTATGTTACTTCAGTCTGAATGTTCCAGCAGCAGCCTCTCCTTTCCTGTACTGCGTTTTATACAACAGTTATTCATCCAGCGGTGTTTAGATTTTGACCCTCAGAACAACAGAGAGATAGTTTTGTCGGCATTAGAATCTTTATTCAACAGAAAGAACTGACCCCAAAAGGAAATTTGTAGAAGAGCAAAACGTTACTATGTGTGGAAACCAGGACAGGACTAAAAATGGGTCTCAAGTTCATTTCTCCTTCGGTTGCACCTTACAGCCTCGCCTGCAGAAATACTGACGACCACCCCACATCTTTTGATTAACATTGGACATTTGCCAGGACCTGGGTCAGAGGAATGGAGTAGCAGATTTAGGGCACACAACTGCCAAGCCTAGTGTCACATGTCTCTAATGGCAGAAACTGGGGAAGCTCAGGAAGGAGGATCTCAAGCTCAAAGTCAGTCTTTGCAACTTATGAGACTCTGTCTCAAAATAAAAAATAAGAAGAAGATCTGGGGATGTAGCTCAGTGGTAAAGTGCCCTTGGGTTCAATCCCTATTTCAAGAAAACAAAAACATTATTAAGCATATGGACTGAAATCTGCTTTGATCTCATCCATATGAATGCCTCCAAAAGGGTCTGAGCATCACTGAATTCTAGAAGCTTCTTTCATTGCACTAACTGCTGCAGATGTGAGAGAGGGAGGGTCCCACTTTCCATGATGTGTCTGTACATTTCTTTCAGACAAGCAGCATGGTTTGGTCCAAATGCTACACACAAACTACAGCACCTTTTAAAGAGATGAGCTCCTCTACTGGACACCAGTGAACATTTATTCCTGGGAAGCAGGACTATGGGGACAAGTTGGCAAAAAGACTGGAACAGATTTCTCTGTAGAGGAAGCCTTGGGGGAGGACAGGCAGCAGCAGAGGATAAGAAACTGCTTGTGGTTCTGTAGGTGGTACCTGGAATCATTCACAAGCCCTGAACTAGAACATGAAGCTGAGAGTCTGCTGATGCAGGACCTGGTGGCCTTATTTACCCTCCTCCTAGAATTCATGTGACCTTGGGAACATCACTTTCTCTCCAAGCAGGAGTTCAACTGCAAGATCGGAACTTTTAGGAATGTAGCTTATGGTGCTAGAAAAACATCTGTAATGTTATGAGAAGTACTCCCCAAACTGAAATGTTTCTTGCTGCCTACACTAGCTTCCTCCCACCATGGTGCCTGAAATACCCTTTTTATTTGGCTTTTATATCCTAGAGGCTTATAATATTCAAGAGTCCCTTATTTAAATGTCAATTCCCTGGATAGGTCATTTAGATTGTCTTAGATATCCACTATAAACTTGAGGAGACAAAAAGAGGGATTTCACCAGTCATGGGAGGGAGGAGAACCCTGATCTTCACACACATACAACTGGCCCATGTCCAGCAAGGCAGTGGGGCTCCCTGCATTACTGTGGAGGAGATTCTGGAAGAGACTAAGGGGAATCAGATGTAATTCTTATGTTCATATAGGAATACACCATGGTGAATCTCATCATCATATACATCCATAAGAGTGGAATTCTAATTAGAATAAGTTATACTCCATGTATGTATAATATGTCAAAGTGCACTCTACTGTCATGTATGTCTAAAAGAACAAATAAAAAACAACAAACAAAAAAAGATAGGAGAGATTATTCAAGAGAAAGAGAGAGAAAGAAAGAGAGAGTAGGGGAAATTTTACACCTGAGTTCAGTTAGGTGTGGTGGCACATACCTGTAATCCCAACCACTCCAAAGCCTGAAGCAGGAGGATTGCAAGTTTGAGGACAAGCTGGGCATCTTAGCATGACCCTGTCTCAAAATAAAATAAAAAGGAACATTATATTGAGCGAAATAAGCCAAACTCAAAAGGTCAAGGGTCACATATTTTCTCCCATATATGGAAGCTAGAGAGGAAAAAGGACAAGAAAGGTGGATGGAGGGAGTGATATCATGAAAATTGAAGGGAAATCAGTAGAGTAGAGAAAAGGGACTAGGGGGAGGGAGGAGAAGAAGGAAATGCTAAATAGTGAAGATTGATATTGGCCAAATTATATTGTAAAATTGAATGCACGTATGACTATGTAGCAACAATTCCCAACATGGTGTACAACTATGATGCACCAATAAAAATATGGAAAGAAGAACTAAGCATAAAAATATAAAATAAAATTAAAAAGGTTGGGGAGGTAGCTCAGTAGTAGAGTGCTTGTCTACCACCTCCAAGGTCCTAAGTTTCATTCTCAATTCTGAAAATAATAATTTTTTTAAAACCTGAGTCCTAACATAGGTTCTTCTATAAGCTTCCTGTGGCAATGTGCCTAAACCCTTTCTCTTCTCTGGGTCTCAGTTTCCCTAGCTGTAAAATAAAGGAATTGGACCTGAGGCTCTGAGGTTCTATCTGGTTCCCAGGTTCTGAGAATGCACAGGTAGAAGAACTTTCAGTGAGCTAATGAGGAAACAGAGGAAGGGAGACTCGAGACCCAGAATTAAAAACAAAGTGGTCTATGGGAAGGAGCCAGGGTAGAGATGGGTCCTGGAGAGGGTCCTGTTGCAAGGTGCTGAGGAAGTGTTTCCAAGATTAGCAGCTCCTTCTTTGTCCAGACTTGCCTCAGGCAGGTTTTGGTCTCTGTTGTCAAGAGACCAAAACACACCACAGCCAGAAGCCCCATGGCCTTTGATCATACACTTGGACTCTGCCATGTTTTCTTGGACAGAAATTGGGCTACATCCAAACTAACATCCAAAGTACACAGGAAAAAGAGTACAGAACCTGGAGTCAGGAGACTCAAGTTCTTGCTGAGTGGTCCTAGGCAAATAATTTCACCTTTCTGGACCCTAACATGACCCCTAAGTTCAGCAATAGTCTCTATTTCAGAACACACCATGTCCTCCAAGTGAAAAAGTTACCTAACAGGGGTCTCCTGCTCTGGCTTGGCCAAGGGAATTATTTCCAAACCAGGTCTTTGTGAGGGTTCAGATATAAAAGGTCCTAGAGATAAGAATTGTTCCCAGAGCTCTGGAAAATTTCCAGCCCCTGGTCAGTTTCTTCTGTTCTGTCCCACTAGGGGATAGGGACAGACAAACACACTTGACTTCAATTTTCATTTTATTGAAAGCTTGCTATTGTCTAACCCAGTCCACCCATTATACCTATGGGAACCTGAGGTTGGAGAGAAGTGACTTAACTAGCTTACCTACTAAGAGAGTTCTGGACATTTTAGGGCCTAGACCCAAGTCCCTTTCCCTGGCAGACTTTGCATCATACCAAATTATTTGGATCATTGGCACAAATTGGCTGGGTTTAAGCAATAACCTCAGAGTTGGAATGAGCAGAAATAAAATTCTGAATCCACTCAAAGCCAATTCCAAATAAAATATGTGTCTCCAAACCAGGACCTTTTCCCCAGGTCAGAGAATTCCAAGGAAAGTGTTGGGAATTGAATCTACCTCATGTAGAGAAGTTGAATGAATCCCTATCATTCCTCCTCACCAGCTACACATCCTTAGGACCTTACTTCCTCCATTTGGTGATGCCCTTGATGTGTATCAGACCTGTTCTCCTAGCCTGGATGGGAATCACTTCTGAACTCCTTCTATAGCATTTTCTGAGTACCTACTAAGTGCCAGGTTCTGTGTTAAGTGGGTGAATCTGAGATGCCTAAGACACATTCCTGTCCTTGAAGAAGGTAGCCAAGCAGGAAGGTTACGGATGACTAATAATCATGATGCAATGGCAAGAGCTCCCCCACCCTTGACCTAGACCTGCTCTTCTAGGGCAGAGTCTGGCTAGACCAGATCTCAAGGGTGGAAGCAATAGGAGATCAAGTTCCTCTAGGGGCTACCACCCCACCCATCAGCAGGGTTCTCCCCCAAGAAGACGGAAACCTAACCTTTCTACCCCCAGCATCCTACATCTAGTATATACTCATTCATACATGGTGGGGGGAGTGGAGTGCTAACAGCATCATAAATACTTATCATCAAACGTCTACTGTATATAAATCCTAGGAATATGAAAGAATAGGGGAAAGAAAGAACAATTCAACAGCCAGTTCCTGATATCCCGAAGTTTAAGACTTGGTTATAAGTCCTAAAAACTAGAGGAATGTGGGGAAAAAAAATAGTTTAAGAGTTAGACCTCTGAGTCTTGGTCCTTCCTATATGACCTTGTGCAGGATACCACCCCTTTGCCAGTTCCTTCATGTCTAGGTGACCGGGCAGGTTCAAAGCATGCATTACAGAATTGGTGTTGGCTAATGTCAATGTGCATGGTTTGTTTTTTCCTTGAAAGTTTGGGCTTTCAGCAGGGCACAGTGGTGCACACCTGTAATCCCAGAGACTGGGAAGTCTGAAGCTAGAGGATCATGAGTTAGGGGTCAGCTTCTGTAACTTAGCAAGACCCTAAGCAACACAGCAAAACCCTGTCTTTAAATAAAATATTTAAAAGGGCTGGAGATGTAGCTCAGTGGTTAAGATCCCCTGGGTTCAATCCCCAAATCCTCAAAAAGAAAAAAAAAAAATTGGGCTTTCAGGTGATTTAATATCTGAGCAAGTTTTTTTTTGGAAAGGAGAAGAAATGACAGGAGAAGCAAGAGAGGAAAGATGTGTTAACAGGAGGAAATGGGATGGAAGAGAAAAGAGGAGGGAGAGAGAGACAGAAAGGAAGGCTATCAGAAGTTCATGGGGCTTAGAAAGAAGGACCTTTGCTGGTACTACTGAATGTTCCAAGAGAGAAAAAAGAACAAGTGCCAAACTCCAGAGCCACCTAGTCATTTAAATCACCAAAATGGTGGTGGTGAAAGCACTCAAACTGGGTCACTTCTGAGCTGGCAGTGGGGATTTGGTCCCAGGAACCCAGGATTCTGAACAGGGGTGAGCCAGCAGGAATTTTTAAAAAGGGCCCAACTAACAATAAAGCCAGATCCAGATGTGGCTGTGTGCAAAAACCTTCTGCACGCCTGGAGCCCTGAGTAGTTTCCCATGTGTCTGACACAGCCCCTGGCCTCAGCTCCTGGCCCCAGCAGTCCCCGCACTTTTCTTGCTCTGTCATGCATCACTTACCAGCAGATGCTAGGGCTGCTGATGCATGCCACACAGAGGAAAGAGGTCTGCTTATTAAATTACTAAATCCTGTTAGAAAAGAGGGCAACTTGCTCCTAATAGAATTTTTATGTTCCTCATGATCCTCAATGACTCCAATGAGATGTTTAAATCTCCATTGTGAAGCCAGGGATAGATTCTCCAGCCAGTTCACATTCCTTTCACCAGCGGAACCCTCAAATGCAACTCTCCCCTGGGAAGGAATTTTGCTTTCTTAGTATAACAGAACCTTTCTAATTTGTTTAAAATCTTCTGTGCTGAGTGTGGAGCAGTGAGAGGCACGTCTTCTTTACAGAGCATGCGTGTGAATGGAGAGAAAGTTCTCTGAAATGATGACAGTCAAGAGGGTCTGCCCTCCACTCCTCCCTCCTTCCCCTCAACATACATAACAAATATCTGTGCTAAGAGGCTGACAAACGCCTGCTCCGTGGACTCACACTGCCACCTCGGCAACAGTCTCCTGTTGCTGGAACTCACTCCGTTGTTAACCACGAAGTCAATGCTGCATTGTTGGACACAAAGGATTAGTTAGACTGGGAAAGAATGTGCAAAGGGTCTTACTGCATTTAAAGTACCATCAGGTCATGTAAAGGAGAAACTCAGGAAGTAAGAGCTAAATTTGATGAGTCAACCAGACTTCAGGTGTTTTCTGGATTGTATATTTCATTGATTATTTAGCTTTGCTTTTGTCATACCACTCTTCTCCCTTGGAGTGCCATAAGCAAATTAGTTTTTAGGTAATTTTTATTTTTCTTTCTTTTAGTTTGAAGCATCTCTTTTTACTCTGGTACAGTCCTGGAAGACTGAGATGCAACAAGAGGTGAATCATATATCACCTTCGCATCTCTTCTAGAATTACATCTGTCAAGAGCCCCAGTGTGCAGTGGAGATAGAAACCAAAAAGCAGAGGGCAGAAGAGGAGAGAAGGAGAGCACCAGGGGTCAGGGAGGAAGAGAACTGGTTGATTTGTACACTGCTTTTCTTCCTCCTCCTCCTTGAATCCCCCCTTCCTATTTATAAATGATATCAGAGGAAAAATCAGACTTTAAAGACAGTTGACTTATATTTATTGATGGTGTTGATTTAAATGTAATTTATCTGAGCTTTTTGACCAATCACCATACCCCCATCCACCACAGATGAAAGTCAACCTCGGCATTCTCACCAGACACATAAATTGGATAAGAATGAGGGCAGACACCCTGCCCCACTCCTAAGTATCAGCCATACTATCTCCACTGTTTGATGTCTTCATTGGTTTTGATCAGCAGAGGAGCTTGGCAAAGTGTGGAAATAATCAGAAATGTGAGATCTAGTCCTACAGGATAATAATGGCCCACACAGCTAGCTGTTGATGTGGGTGTACAGGTAGGCTTGGATTTGACCTTCCTGATCTCTACCTGGGCATTGAGAAGTATCATCCAAGTTGGGCATGGTGGCATACACCTGCAATCCCAGTTAATCAGGAGACTGAGGCAGGAGATCACAAGTTGGAGTCCAGCCTCAGCAACTTAGCAAGATATTGTTTCAAAATAAAATTTAAAAAGTCAGGGATGTAGCTCAGTGGTAGAGCACCTCTGGGTTTAACCTCCAGTACCACAAATAAATAAATTAATTAAATAAATCACCATTCAACAATGTGTATCTGAGGTATTCAGGGAGAGGAATAGGGATTCTACCAAATCAAATATAAAAGAGTCAAAGGCCTGGCCATATCCCAAGCTCCTTAAGAAGACACTAAATATTTGTTAAAATATTTCCCTCCCATCTCCTTGTTGCTTTTCTTTTTCAAAGACAGTCTTATTCCTGAACCACTCCCACTAATTAGGGGAAAATAAATCTTTCACCCTCCCTTCCTCTCTGGTTTCTGTGAATTCCAGACTCCTTGGGATCTCTGGTTCTAACTGCTCAGAACACATTTATGACAAAAACAAAGTGAAACACCAGGGAAGGCCAGGGAGAGTGAGATCCACTTCTGCAACAGAGGAAAGGAGGCCCAAAAGGGCAAAGGGGTCGGGGGATTGCAGAAGGCACAGTCGTGGCAGCATCTTATTACAACTTCCAGCTGATCGGGTGTAGCCCAACTAGAGACATCTGTTGGGAGTTTACAACAGAAACAAACACACAGGAAAAAATGAAAACCCTACAACACACACACCCAGACCAAGCTCTCTAGCAGCCCCTCTGCCTTGCCCTCCACAGCATTCCCACTGGGCCAGGCTGGGTTGTAGAGGGGAAGGAAACAGGCTCTGCAAGCCGCCTACCCACCCCCAACCCACCTGCACATGACTCATTCACACATGATTGGAACTTACAAGTTTTCTCTCTACTTGATTTTCCTCCCAGGAAAAACAGAGAAGGGCCCACTCCTCAGAGAGCCCCATGGCGACTTCCTTTGGGTCTGAAGTTCATCTCTAAAACTCCTTGACTGTAAGGGAACAGATCATGCAGTGTCCTTATTCTTGATCATTAGGGTGACCCACAGGAGGTGGCAAAACCTCAGCAGACATGGAAGTCACTCCTCCACACATAACCTAGAAGGTCTGAAAGTGGAAAATGGAGCTCACCATGGTCTCTCCAAAAATTAGCTCAAAAAGATGAAGGAAGCTCATGCTCAAACAACCTAAATGAAGAATATGGAACACAATGGGCCCCAGACCAGCACAGAGAGTTGTGTGGTCCAGGAAGGTCCAAGACCATGCACAACTTGGATCTGAGCACCTCCTGTAGCAGTTCCATATGCTCACCTGTTCTGTTCTATTTTCCTCTTTATTCTATCCCCATGGCGTGCCAACAGAACCAGAGCAGTGCTACTCAAAAAATAACAAAATGTTTTATACACATTTCCATATATACAACTGAACAACATTTTACATGTTTCTTTTGCACAGCAAAAGATATATAAACATTCGGCTCTGAGAACACAGTTATGTACAAAAAAAATGTCAAAAATACTTCACAACAGTGCAAAAATATTTTACACAGCATCATGGAGTGAGATATTTCAGGCAGGAGGAAGGTGTATGTGTCTCTAAAGGAAAATTCCTTTTTTAGATATTAGATGTCTTTAACTGTAAACAAAATGCCGCTTTCTTTCATAACACCCCCCCCCCAACAGTTATTTGAGGAATTTGGCAGAATTTCAAGAGTCCGAGTCTGAGGTAAACAGCCCAAGCTCTCTCACCAAAAAGAACTGGGGGCAAAAGGGTGGCATGAAAACCTTAAACATTGTGAGAGCAATTTTTTGTTTTAATGACATGTCAATGACAGGGCAAGGCCGCTCCCAGTGAGGGGTCGGGGAGGAAGTTAACCCCTCCTCCTCAGGCCTCAGCTGCTTAGCAAACAGGAAACTGGCCGACAGGCACCTCACACTGCCCTGCTGGACTTCGCTGGACCTTCTCTCACCACCACCCCAGGAGGCTATCTCTCTGTCCTCCGTAGGGATTTCTTCCCTTTCACATTTCCACATCTCCACTCGCAACCCGCAACGCCAGCCGCCTCCAACAGAGCAAAAAGTGTTAGGGTGCAGGGTGGGGGTAAGGGCCATGGGGAACCCAGGATCAGGGCCCCGCGTGCCTGATTTCCCCTGGGTACAGGCGGGATAGGGAGATTGCTGGAACCACAGTTGGGGAGCCACTCTGGGGTGCCGGGGAAGCACCGAGGAGTCTGCTGGGAGCTCAACCCAAGTGGGGTTCGTCGGGACTGGCGCTGTCTGCTGGACCAGACTTGTCCCCGGCGGTGGCGGAGGTTGCGTCTGGGCCCCCGCCCTCGATGGAGCTCTCGCTGCCAGTGCTTTCACCCGACAGCAGGCGCGTGACCCTCAAGTCTGCCTGCAGGGTGCGCACGTCGTTGCCAAAACTGAGCTCTCCCAGGTCGCTAATAAGCTGCGAGAGCTGGGCCTTCACGTCGGAGGCGCTGCCCGACAGCGGAGGTGGAGTTCCCAACCCCGGACTCAGCGAGACCCCGCCGCTCCCCAGCATGTCCTCGCGCCCATTCTCCAAAGTGTCCAGCAAGTCCCCACATTCGAAGTGCATGGCCACCACCAGCGCCCTCTGCGCCTCGGTCTCCCCCTCTGCTGGATCCCCTTCCCCCACACGATTCTCCTCCTCCTCCTCCTGCTCCTCCTCCTCTTCCTCCAGGCAGCCATCGGGGTGCTCCTCTTCCTCTTCCTCCTGTAGCTCCTGCTCCTGCTGTTCGCCCAGCAGGTCCTCGGTGATGGAGCCGAGCTTGGGCGCGCTGCGGCTCCGCTCCACCGGAGGCTTGTAGCAGCAAGGTCCGTGCAGAAGCAGCTTGCGCAGTGGCACTAGCGGGATAGTGTGCGCACCCACCAGCTCCTGCTGCTGGTGACGCGCGTCGTCCCGCCGCTTGAGGCGTTTAAATTCCGCCAAAGCATTGGCCGACGTCTGGTAGAGCAGCAGGGCCATGGCCTGCGCCTTCTCTGGCTTAGACACCAGGACGGCGTGGCAGCGCAGCATTACCGCTTTGTGCTTTAGCTCGTGTCGGTACACCCAGGCGAAGACCTTGGGTAGCCGCGCGTCTGCCACGCAGTAGGTGACGCGGTGCAGCAGGTAGAGGTGGCCCGGGCGGCGCAGCGCGCGCTCTTCGGCGTGCACCATGCGGATACCTTGCGCGCTCACCGTCAGCTTCATCTTGGTACCCTGACGGCCCGCCTCGCTCTTACTCCAGATCTTGCCCACTGCTAGGTCGGTGCAGCCGTCGCCGCGTGCCTGAATGGTGGTGGCATTGCCCAAGTAGAGCACGGTGTATGTGGGGTCCTCGCTGGTAATGTGCAGCTTCTTGCGCTTGGAGCGGAACATGCTGCCCACCCGGCTGAGCGCGCCTTCGGGGCACGCTCTCGCTAGCGAGCTGAGCGCTGAGTAGTGCAGGCTCACAGCGTAGCCTTTGGGCTTGGACGCCTGCCGCGGCGGCGCCTCGGCCAGCAGCTCGAACTTGTGCTTCTTCCACGGCAGCATCTCCGGAAGGCACCCGGGCGCAGCTGGGCGGCGGCGGCCGAGCGCGGGGTATGAACCCAGCTGAGCCACCAGCCCCGGCCGGGCTTGGCCCGGGCAAGACCGAAAAATAAAACTGCTGGGAGCGGGCCAGTGGTAGGGAGAGGGGAGCAGGGAAGAACAGATAGTGCTTGGAAACCCCGCAAGGGGTGGGAAAGAATTGTTCAAGGAAAATATTCGGCTTTGAGATTGTAAGGGTGAGGGGGCCCACAGAATTATCCCAGCCTGGGCAAAGACGAGGGCAAAAAGTCTCAAGCAAGCAACACAATGAGAGAAAAGGGAAGGAGAGTGGAGCGGAAAATGTCAGAAAAAAAAGCTTGATGCGAGCATACAGATAAATAGGGGGAGCCGCGGCAAAAGAAACGGAGTGGTGCGAGAATATGCAGGAACTCCGGCGAATATGAACACGGCCCCCAGCCACACACACAAACCCCGGGCCTGGGGCCAGAAGCCGCAGAACTCTTCAGCAGTTTGCCCAGGGTCCAGTGCTCCCCACCCACTAGGGGTGCTGGAGCCGAGAGCCCCTCGGCCGGGCAGGTCCTGAAATCAGTAGCTGGTCCAAAGTGTGGTCAGATGATAGGTCCGGATGGCCGCGGCGGGCCCCGCGCAGCAGTCCCGCGGTGGCTCACTGCATCTTCGCTCCAGCTGGATGCCGGGGACTTGCGCTCCGCCAGCTCACTGTCCAGGCTGGCTCCACCACAACAGCGCTGGGCTCCGAGGTCGGGGCGCACGCATGGTCGGCTTCGGGGATCGCCGCTACCTCATTTCTTCTCTCCGGGGACGGTTCAACTCCACTCCCGGGCTCTCCTCGGTCGGCTGCCCGTCTTGCAGCGCGCCCTCTTTGGTACAGCTAGCGGTGGCAGGCTCGCCTCACATCATTGCCGTCAGGGAGGGAAGATCTCGGGTAAATATAGGCCGGCGCGAACCATTCGCCGCGCAGGGACAGGGGAGGAGCAGAGAAGAGGATCCGTTTGGAGCTGCGACGTCCGACGGTTTTCTGGTCTCTTAAAGGGACCAGGTTGCAGGCATTGGCCGAGGGAAGGAGAAGGCAGGTCCAATCTGGCAACTACATATCAAATTTACCAACATCTCATTTATATACAGAAACCACGAATAACTGGGGTTACCCCGCAGCAAAAGGAACTTGAACTCTGACACTCCACCCCCAGGGTGAATTGCAACTCACTGAACAAATGTATGTCTAGATCGAAACTTCTGGGGGAGGTGGTGGAAATGGAGATTGTGAACTATAATTTCCTGTGGAAAAGATTTGGAAAATAGTTTCCCCCCCTTCTTTGATAGCTTTCTTAGAATCACTGGGTGCGGTTTAATATTATTTTCAGAATTATATTCGATTAAAACAGGCAGAGACTTGTTTTTGGTGGGGTTTTTTTTGTTTATTTTATTTTTTTACTTTCTTGGAGCCAGTTATTTACAGGTAAACATCTGGTAGTAAAAAGTGAGGGGTAAGATGACTAGAACAAACAATATTGTATAGAGTCAATAAATTAGAAGCTTCCTAACCCACCCCCTAGCAATAACCCTTCCTGCACTCAGAGTAGAGCAATTTTCTGAGGTATGTACAATTTCTAAGTAATACTGTGTATGGTTAGACTTCAGTTTACTTTGGCAGGCCTGACATTCAGTTTTATTATATAGCATTGACACATTCTGAATGAGAATTCCTAGTAAAAATCCCAATGACTTTTTTTTTTTAATCTGAGTGTCAAATATTCTCCAATGGGAGTGATAATTGCATTAATCATTTTTCTCATTTGCCAACTGGACAATAATGGTTTTAGTCATCTGACCAAAGCTGGCTAGTTGCTCATTTCTGGGCCCTTGAAACAACTCACTGCTATGGTTTGTTCAGTCAAAGCAAGAAAATCTTCCAGTTGTAATGTGTGATAAATATCCAGATGGTCCTGCAGCAAACTCCCTGGATCCTCACAGAGGCTGACAGTGGTCTCTCTTCATAGGCCCAGTCCACTGTGGATCTGGATCTTCATTTCAGAACCACTGTGGCTTCTGGAAATTCCCTGGCCCTCAACATTTGCTATCTTTTAACCTTCATTTGAACTCTAACCCAGCTTTCTCAGAGTCATAGGTGCTAAATTACCTTTTGGTGCCAGGTCCTGAGCTAGAAGCAGACTCAAATCCCATTCCCAAGAAGCTCCTGGTCCAGAGAAGAATGTAAATGCCACCAAACTCTGATCTTTCCCTGGAAGGTAGGTTTTATGAAAGTACCCTGTATCCTCTGTGACTGGTACAAAGAGACAGTAAATGTTTGTTGCTTTTGTGAATGAGATGTATGTGGATAAGAAGACAGAATGGTCTAATGCCTTGAGAAAGACCCAATGTGCTGGGAGAAGAAAAGGTTCATTATGACAAGGAAAATCAGAAAAGAGTCCCTGGAGGTGGTGATGTTTGAAAGATAAACGGGGTTTCTCCAAGCAAGAAAGGATTGGAGCTAGGGGCGGTGGTGCACGCTTGTAATCCCAGCTGCTCAAGAGGCTGAGACAGAAGAATCACAAGTTCAAAGCCAGCCTCAGCAAAAGCAAAGTGCTAAGCAACTCAGTGAGACCCTGTCTCTAAATAAAATACAAAATAGGGCCGGGGATGTGGCTCAGTGGTCGAGTGCCCTGGAGTTCAATCCCTGATACCCCCCCCCAAAGAAAGGATTGGAGGGCTTTCTGGGTATAACGGATGGCAAATTTATAGGAGTATGAAAAAGCGTGTACATGTGCAGAGTAGGATGGAGTTCAATGATTATAACAATGAAAGAAAAAGTTTCCTAATAATGCTTTTTGGGCCCTCTTACTCTCTGTACTCTCTGAAGAAAGGAATGGCCCTCTTAACACTGGCTGGACCCACGGTGTCCTTCAACCACTGCCATCATGCCGTGTTTCTCAGCTGCCCAGATGGGTTAATGGAAGGATGCCAGACATGGTGCTGGAATGGAGTAGGACTGTTACAAACCATTAAACTAACATTAATTTCTCTTCTGCTCAGACTTCTGAAATATCTTGCTGTGTCTGTGAAGTAGACAGTGCCTTTTCCAAAGGGAAAAAAAATTCTGGAAGAAACACACCAAATTAACCTGTGCTAAGTGATCTTTAGCTGGTCTATAATCTTGAAATCAAAACTCTACGAAAGCAGACATTGTATTTAAGTGGTTAGCATTTCTAACTGGCTCAGAGGATCAAGGTCCAGAAAGTTCTGGACAGAGAAAAGAGGGAGCAGTGGTGAGATCTAAGGCTGATGATTTCATTCTTTGCAGGAGGCACCACTATGGGATTTATGTGATAAAAGGCAAAGCAGGGGACTAGAGTGACAAGGAGGCATCCACTGGCCAACTGGGCCAGTCCTAGATACACAGTCCCTTGTGACTAGATCATGTCATGCCTCAACTGCCTTTTTAATAACAGAGAAGTTATTAACCTTGGAAGAACAGAAAGGTTCTAGGCAAATGTGAACACTGGATGTGTGAGTCATGCCTTGTACCTGTGCTCTAGACCCAGGAGGGAAACATGACAGCTCCTCCTGGTTTGAGCCTGGACCAGCCTCTGAGACCTGCCTTACCTTGTGAAGAAGCTGGCCACCCCCATTGAAGGTACATGTCACAACTAAAGTTGCATTTCCTCTGCTGGGAAAGCTGAGGGCACTGCTGATGAGATCTGAGAACAGGGTTGTTCCACAACACAACCGCAGCAGTCATTTGAGAAACGGGTCAGACCCTGAAGACTGCACTTTTTGTGAAACTGCCCCATCTACTGGTGACAGGCAGAAGTGCCACTTGGTGGGACAGTTTCTCATAAAACTGGACAAGTCAGTGGTTGAATCAACGTACATCCAAGTCACAGCTGGAAGGAAATGCTGCTACACGGAGCCCCAGTCCATAGTTTAGCATCGGAGAGTCAGCCTTTTATCTCAAGAAAGGCTTTTGAAACTGCTTTCTGCCACTTTAAGTGGTGCTTATGCTCCTCCCTCTCCATCCCCCTCCCCCAACAGCCCACAGAATGGACACTGACTTCAGAGATGACAAATGACAAATCTGGAATCTTCAAAGTTGTTCAACAAACATTTGTTGAGAATCTACAGGGAATGTGATATAGTTTCTAAGAATAGGACTGTAAAGAAGACAGAGGTGTTTGCCTTCATGGGATTTATAGCCCACAGGGAGGCAGAGAATCAACAAACAACTAATAAAATATCAGATAGTGATAAGGTGAAAAGGAAGCAGTGCTAAGACTGGAAGGCGGCTGGGGTTTAGAAGCATGGTCTGGAAGGTGTCTCTCTGAGCAGAGCTCCAGATGAGCCTGAGCCAGCCACACAGAGACAGGGGAAAGTACTTTGACCTGTGCTGGCCTGTGTGGTCATCACAAGCCGGAGTGATGGTGAAAAGGATACACTTAACGCTAAGTGTCAAAAAGAAAAAGAAGGTCTAGCAAACAGTGAAGAGACCAAAGCCTCCTTTATGGCAGGAGTGACCTTCAGCTAAGCATTGAAGGGTGGGCAGATTGCTGTTGCCAGGTGGGAGAAAGAAACTCAGAGAGAGAAAAAACAGCTTGCACAGAAGGTAGTTCATGTGGGACACTAAATGACAGGGGCAAAAGTAGGAAACTCAAGTGTACTGAGTACCTGTATATGTCAGACATTGTGCAAGTGAGGTCTGCACCAACCTCTTCCTTTTACAGAGGAAAGGAATAGGTTTGGAGGAGTCAAATAAGTTATTTGACTTGCCAAGATCTCCAAAGCCACCGGTCTTTTTCATGTTTTGGTCAGGCCAAGGCCTGCCTCTCTAGCACCTTGAGTGGCAGCTAAAGGTTTCCTTCAAGCTGGGAGGCACTGTAGGGGTTGAAGCAGGAAAGCACTATGATCAGAGGCAAAACTCTGAGCAGCTCTAATACACTGGGGGTCCCAGAGCAGGCTACTGCCCCTCTCGGGACATTTGCTTCTCTGTGAGCTGTGCGAAATTCCTTTCAGTTCTAAAGATCGCAGGAAGCTCTGTTAGTTCCTGGGACTTCCATAACTAATTACCTTGAAAAGAGGGGCTTAAAACTACAGAGCTGTGTCCCCTCACCCTTTGGAAGGTCAGCAGAAAGAAGAACCCCTCCTGCCTCTTCCCAGAGCCTGATGGTTGCCTGTAGTTCTTGACATTCCTTGGCTTATAGAAAATTCCCGTGCCTCCCTGTTCCTGTGGTGTTCTCCATCTGTCTTCTCTGTTTTGTTCAAATTTGCCTCTTCTCCTAAGGACAGCAGTCATGGGATTAGGCCCCACTCCAATCACTGTAATGTCTTCTTCTCTTGATTACAACTGCAAAGACACGTTTTCAAATAAGATCACACTGACAGGACTGGGGGTTAGGACATGAACATCTCTTTTAGAGGGAAACCATTCAACTCAAAACAGAGGTCATGTCAGGAAACTGCAGGAGTGTGAGGGAGGACCAATAGAGAAGCAGGTCAGAAGTCCACAAACTCCTACCTTGTGACACATATCCCCGGAAATGGACTTGCTGTGCCCCTTGGGGTGGAGTCTCTCCCTTTGTGGGCTGCTTGCTTAGAATGTTTGCCACTAGGACAACACCAGGGCAGAAATGCAAAGGCACTAAAAGGAAACCGAAATAAGAGAAGCCACAAGCCTATGAGAGCCTTCTCATCAGTGCCACCAAGGCAGGGCCAGGAAAGGACTAGATGAGTTTGTCCCCTCTGAAGGTAAAGGGAGGAAAAATCATTACCTCTGCATGGTTAGCTTTAAAACAGAAACTCTGGGCAAGAAACTCTGGGGCTTAAAAAAAAAGAAGTGGTTATTTTTGACATTTTTGTTTGTGACAATGGTAACTCGTGATGAATGAATCTGCTACATGGTGGTTGACAGTACCCTCAACCCTCTCGTGGCAAAGAGGGCAAGGCGTAGTCTTCTCGAGTTGCATGGTGAAGGCACTGGTCTGCTCCTGCCAACCTAGGCACCCTAGGCTGTCAGTATTCCCCTGCTATTTCAGATACCTGGTTGAAAGGCAGTGTAGTAGCATGATGAAGAAGGGGACATGTCAGGGTCAAGAGTCTGCCAAGCACCTCAGTGGTCATCCATCCAACACCACTCTTATGCATTAACCTCACTTAGAACATCCTGAAACTCGGTTAGGTTGCCTTCACTTGAACAGCCCTACTGGCAGATGGAATGTCCAAAGCTGCATATTCCATCTTGAACCACTCTAGTTCTAAGAAGTTTCAGGCCAATTAAACCTAAAACTGCAACTCTGTGGTTTCTCCCACGTATTCTGGTTCTGCTTGCCTTTTGTGTGTTCCATCTTCTCCCCCTTCCCTTTGGCAGTTCTGCAAGTAAAATGGAAATGGTCCTCACATAACCCTCATGTCCTCCCCAGGTCAGTCATACTTCCATTACCTTTGCCTCATACAGCATGTTTCTGCATTCCATCCTCATCCAAATCAATATGCTAAGGCCTATTAATGTAAGTAGAATGACTTAAGGGGAGGGGTCATATTTAGGGACAAAAAGCAAAGCCCTGGCCCTTGGAAGGCCTGGTGGTGTAGGGTCTACCATGGGAGTTCATTGCTCCACTGCTGATTTAAGCTGCTAAACATTGTCTGATCACTACTAAAAATGTAAGCTCATCAGGGCAAGAAGTTTGTCCATGCTGAATTTCAGTGCCTAGTACAAGGAAGGAAGGAAGGAGAAAAGGAAGGAAGGAAGGAAGGAAGGAGAAAAGGAAGGAAGGAAAGAAGGAAGGAAGGAAGGAAGGAAGGAAGGAAGGAAGGAAGGAAGGAAGGAGAAAAGGAAGGAAGGAAAGAAGGAAGGAAGGAAGGAAGGAAGGAAGGAAGGAAGGAAGGAAGGAAGGCAGGCAATTTCTATTTACAGAATTTAGAGGTGTTGATTATTAATCCTCCTTCTAGCCTCCTTTACTTTGTTTTACTTTGCTTTATTTTATTTAGTCTCAATTTCTACAACTCAAAGTGCAGAAAATAATACCCTTTCTTACTTAACTATTGTGAATGACAAAGGTAACTGCAAAATCTCTGGGAATAAAAGACCCTTTATATTCCAAATATAAGAGTTAAGAAAAACTCATGGGCATAAATCCAGAACAGAGTCCTGCCACCTGTGTCACCAAAGCCACAGGCTTTTGACATTATTCTTGCATGTGCAACTTGCACAAGCGGGCAATTGATGTTTGAGTGCCGTGACTCAACCATTCCAATACCCACCAATGAATGTCTGCTGAATTACTGAATCTCACTTGTGTGTGAGAATTCACCCATTTCCAACAGGGATAAACTGAGAATGACAGAAAATCCCAGGGAGTTTCCATGCTGGGTCAAGGACACTCAACAGAGATAGCCAGACTTCTATTTTCACAACTCCTACCTATGCAAACTGCTTTCATGTCATTGCAGGAGGTGGTATAGAGAATGAGAGTGAAGAGGAACAGGACTACATACTTGCATTGGAACAATTTTTCTGCCACTGACACACTTTTGGCTGAGGAGTGAAAGCAGACCAAAACAGAAATCCATTGACTCCTCTCTCCCCGTCCTCAGGCAAATGTGGAGCCCAGAGCTCAGCAGAGTAGAGTTGGGTTGGCAAAGACTGCTCCAAAGTTTGGTTCTTCAGTGTGAGTGTCAGGGTTTGAACATTGATCAGATGAGATAAATCGAGCATTATGCAACGCCATGAATGAGGAACACCAGCCATCACTATTTGGAGCTGGATGTAAGACTTCCAATCCCCAAATCAGTGTAACCTCTTCTAGAAGACAGCTGTTCAGAGAATTCTGGCTCCAAAGGAAGGGTTCAGCTATATGGGGGATTGGGAAACTCTGATCAGTCTTTCAGACATAAGCCTGATGGATGAGCATTTCCATTGGTGTGACAAAATGACCAGGGGTGTTTGGCTGTGTTGTGTTGTTCCCGTGTGGGTGGAATCACTTCTGCGGTTAGAGGGCAGGGACCTGGGCTCACTCATCTTTGCAACCCCCTCACTACAGCTTCAGCGGAAGCCTTACTCAACCCTTCACCACAATCATGCTCCCCTCCTCAACCACACTTTATTCCTTGATCTGGATCCTGTGATCTTGTCTCATCAGCACCCCCAATTGCTTTCCTCTTTGGCCTTCTCACTTAAAAATTAATTATCCAGCTGCATTATTACCTGCATTGCTCAGTTGGTGGGAATATATTGTACAGTTGTCCCATTAATAAATGGACAGCAATCTTGCAGCATTATCTCATTTGCTGTTTTTACTGGACAGGAATTATGATTATCATTATTATCTCTATTAACCAGATAAGAAAACTGAGACTCAGTTCTTTGAGTAATGCCTTAGAAAAATATTCATCTATGCTTTACATTTATTTGTCAACTGGGAATAGTTACTCTTACATTTGACTCCCCACCAGTCCTAATTAAATTATCACTGGTTATTTGGTCAGGATATCTCAGAGCCCTTACATGAATGACAACAGAAACCCAAAGTGTTCACTTTCTCAAAATCCTGGATGACAAGATCTAGAAAAGGAAATTAGGGTAAAGCCTTAAGTTAGTGGTTGAGCTCTAGGAGGAGATGGCACGTTTCTCTATACCATCTGTTGTTGTTGTTGTTGTGTTTTAACATGTAAAATCTACTTGATTTTATTTCTTTGAGTTAGTGATATCGTTAACCACTCAGCTCTGGCAAAAATTTCAGGAGTTTCTCAGATATTTTAAAGACATACAGCTTCCAAATTGACAAATGGGAGAAATTATGTTCTGGTGCATTCCTTTACTGGTCCCTAAGCACTGCCTTCCCAAAGTCTTGCCGAGTACTACAGGGCTTGTCAGCAATCCCTTGGGAGCTTCCCACAGTTCCCTCCAATTAGGTTAGAGCTAGCAGTGAGGTGTAGCACACAGAGGCTTGGCAGAGAATCCAGGAATGGATGAGTGGTATGTTTCCAACTCTGCCTGCTGCTAACTTGCTGATTGAGCTCTAGCCAATTCACTTCAATGTCTTTGCCTGCACTAGAAAAAGGAGTGGACTACTCTTGCAATTCAACCATAGCATTTGTATTACCTGTAAACTTGTTAGAGCACCAGGTTTTACGCCAGATCTTATGAATCAGAATCGTTCTGTTAAAGAAATTTCCAGGGAATTCATATATACATTAAATTTTGAGAAGTACTAGATGAGATGGTTTCTTGATCCAGTGATTTTAGTTTTTTTTTTTTTTTAACAGGCAAAAATGTATACATATATGATGTACAGTCTGTCAGGTTTTAATATGCTAACTAACTGAATTTGAAATCTTGCCAAACTGGAAATATTCAACTTTTCGTTCCGAACTCCCATTCAGGCAGGGACTTTTCTCTCCAGTTCGCAGCTAGGGAATCGTAGGTAAACAAAAACGGTACTCAGTAGCAGGGTTGAACCTCCACGAGTCCACAACTTGGTTGAAAACCAGAGCTAGAAAGTTCCTTCCAACACGCGCCGCAGAAAAGCCCCCTCATTGGAGTCTCTAAAGGAAAACAGGTAGGAGTCAGTGTTCGTACCTTGAATGAGAACGGCCATATTTTCCAGTTGTCCTAGTTTCCAGCCGGATGCTGAAGACTACAGAACAAATCTGGGACGTACCATTCTCTTGACTAAATCATTCTATCCAAATTGAGACATTTACAGGGATATTCATAGGAAAGTTCCAGAAACTATCTTCAAAGTTTTTTCTATAATACTGGAAATCTCTGTATGTATAAAGAGCATTATGGAGCAAGTTATTTCGCTTTCTCCTCTCAACTTCGGGCCTGACCTATTTGGGTTCGCCCAAACGTAACTTCCTGAAGTCGAGCTCTGAATTCCGGAAGCCGCACGCGCTGGGGAGGTTCATACCTCGGCTGGGTTGATATGGGTCGGAGGAAAACGCTGGGTAGTGGGTCTTTGGGCCGGGCCCTTATCCGCCATCAGACTCAACGGAGCCGGAGCCACCGTCACACCGACCCGTGGGTAAGACAGACACTGTCATCTTTCTTACTCTGTTGTTTCGACATCCTGAGTGCTACAAAATTTGGGCTCAAAAGTCACAGAAATTTTGCACAGGTGATGCCTAAGCAGTTTTCAAGGATGAGTAATAGTTTTTGCCAGACCGAGAAGTAGGTCCTAGCAAGGCCTAGGGCCCAGAGGTAAAAGCCTGAAAGCAGACCTGGTGTGACAATGAGGCTGGAATGAGAAGGTGGAGTCCTGAATACCACAGTGTCTTAAATACATTTGATTTTCGCTCTAGAGGCTATGGGAATGCTTGCAAGATTCTGAGCAGGAAAGAAAACTTTTTAGAAAATTGATTGGTTTAAAGAATTGATCCTCCAAAACTGTTGGGTTACCATGAATAATACAAAATAACCGAGATCTGTGCTTCCCTTTTCTTCTTCTCCCTGGTGGTTTAGCTCAAAGATGAACTTTTTATTTCCAAATGTGACAGGACTAATTTTTCCCTAGGCTTATGGGAGACGCTTAAAAAGTGAATGGAATGGTTTAATTTGTTTTTATCATTCTAGTCATTTATTGTCCACCGTATTTGAGAACATAATTGAGTGATCAGTAAGATCCTGTGTTAAAGTTATTTTTGTCCCTCCTGCGGATTTTGACTGTCCACGTGCCACTATGACACCATCTAGCTTACAAAATTAGGCTGCAAAGTAATCTGCATACAGTATATATCTGATCCAATTAACTCTGGACATTATATTACTGGTAATTTTTATTGATTTTGAAGGAATTTGTTATTAATGTATTAATGTAGCCTTTAGAAAATACTGAGGAAATTTAATGTAGATTCTAATCTTTATTCTAATATTTGCAAATTCTGTGACCCAGGGCAAACCACCTAGGCTTTGGACCCTTAACTTTTTTGTTTTGTTTTATTTATTTGTAGCTGTACTAAGCATATAGCTGATGTTTTATTAAACTGTGGGTTCCCTCTGGAAATCAGCTGAGTAGTTTGCAACTTTTTTTTTTTTAACCTCAGAGAAAAAAAGAAATATTAGTATTATATGTGATAACTTTTGTTTCAAGATTCTTTTATTTCCATTTTACAATAATTACTAGCACTTATACACTTTTATCACTATGTGAGTCACACACCTTTGGGTCACTGTGTAAAATGTATTTCTTGTGGTCTCTGTCAAAAAATAGTGATAGCTGGCAGAATTGGACAGTCTGGATTCAAATTCTATATCTACATAGTTTGAAACTATAGGCAAATTATTTTATGTCTTTAAGTCTCACTTTCCTAATCAGTAAAATGAGATACAATAAAATTCACTTCAGAAGATTCTGAAAATTAAACAATGAAGAGAAAGTGTTTATCATAAGATTAAAAAGTGCTCATTTAAATGCTGATTGTTAGCTGTACAGTTTTTAAAGGGGCTAAACCACCCTCAAGATCACAGAACAGTTGCAAAGACATTTAGAGCCTATTTGAACGTCAAGAGCAGAAGAGAACTGCTTTATTTCTTACCCTTTATTTTATTCATAGTTGCACACAAGTGAACTCAATGATGGCTATGATTGGGGTCGCCTTAATCTTCAGTCTGTGACTGAACAGAGCTCTCTTGATGACTTTCTTGCAACTGCAGAACTTGCAGGAACAGAGTTCATAGCTGGTAAGTTGTTTATTGCTGAGTGTATGTAACACTAGTCATGTTATCATCTTACTGTCTAGATATAAGTAAGTTTTACTGGGAAGTGTTTGAGACCCTGCTGAACTCATAAATGGTATAATTTTAAACTTCAGATCATACTTCATATCAAGTTCAAGAAACTCAGTCTCTCATAGTAAAAAAGACCAGTTAACTATATGGCATTTCTCAGAAATCATTTTCTGATATCATTATTAAAAACAAAATTGTATCCTCACTGCTATTAGGCAATTTGTGGGTTTTGTTTGGTAGGTTTGTTTTGGTTTTTTTTTTGTTGTTGTTTTAGTGCTGGGAATTGAACCAAGTGGTGCTTAACTACTGAACCACATCCCCGACCCATTTTTAAGAATATTTTTCTCTTGAGACAGGGTTTGCTTAAGGCCTCACTAAGTTAGTGAGGCTGGCCTCAAACTTGTTATGTCCTCCTCAGTTGCTGGGATTTCAGGCATGTGTCACCATGCCTGTCTTGACTGTTTTTAAAGCACCAGCCAATAAATTTCTCCATGCACATAATTTTAGTCACTGTTTTTTTTTTTTTTTTTCCTACTTAGGAGTGCACCTGGCACAAAAATGGTGTTATAAACTATTATTTCTACTCCTCTTGTTGTTACTGTAAATGTCTTATGTTTGTTATGTTGTTTAGCAAATCATTCTTCATTTGTTCAAATACCTTTTTTTTTTTTTTTTTTAACATCTACTCTCAGATATGGTACCAACTACTCAGTAAAAAGATAAATTTTGTTCCTGCAAGATTTTGTTTTAGTACTGGGGAATGAGATTGACCAGATTATGTTATGTGCATGTGTGAATGTGGCATAATGAATCCCAGTTATGCATACTTATAATGTACCAATTTTTTTTAAAAAATGAACCAAAAAATAAATTTAAAAAAGATTTTGTTTTGGGTGCTATGAAAGAAGTCTGGAGACGACAATAGGATCATAAAGATGGAGTTAGTAATCCTTTCTATCTAAAGGAAGACAGGTCAGTCAATGAAAGCCCTTGCCTTGGAGCTGAGTCTTAAATGTTGAATAGATAGTAGAAGGACAGAGGAGATAATACAGGAACCCGTACACAGGCAGGCAAAGGATTCAAAGCAAGATGTGAGTTATCAGCCTATTTTACTCAGAAAACAATTAGAAGTTTGACTTTACAGACACAGAAGGGCAGGGTATAATGAGCACAGACACTGAGGAGGTGGACAAGGGGCAGATTCTGAGGAGAATGAAGACTTAAGGGAGCCTTTAAAGGTTTTAAGCAAGTGAACAACATAGTTTTAGATTTCATTGTGTAGTGGTTTTTGATTAATTTGTTGTTTGGAGTCCCCCCCATTTTATTTAGTTATGGTGTACACAAGTTTTTTGTTAAACGTATATTTTGTGAATTGATTACCAGTTTCAAAACTAATGAGCAGATCTATAACCTCCCTGGTTTTGTGTGTGTGTGTGTGTGTGTGTGTTGAAATCATTTAAGATCTACTTTTTTAGCAGATTTTAAGTATATGGTACAATATTGCCAATTATTGTCACCATGAGGAACATTAGATCTCCAGTATTTATTCATCCTAATTGAAACTTTATACCCTTTGATCAACATCTTCCTATTTCCTTCACTCAGAGCTCCTGATAACCATTCTACCTGCTTGTATGAGCTAGCCTTTTTCATATTCCACATATTAGTGCGCTCATACACTATTTGTCTTTCTGTGTCTGGCTTATTTCCCTTAACATAATGTTCCTCCTGTTCACTGTTGTTTCAAGTGTCAGGGTTTTCTTCTCTTTTTAAGGCTAAATAATATTCATTTGTGTGTGTATACAGTTGTCCTTGATATCAAAGATGGATTAGGAGACTTGCTTTAGTCAATAAGAGAAGCAAGTCAGAACTGAAGTAGAAGAGTAGAGAAAAAGAATAGGAACAAGAACATTGGAAGCCAAAATAAACCAGACTTGATGGAAGGGATGAAGAAAGTGAAGAAGAGTAGAATCAAAAGTAAAGCACTGAAATCTCCTTAAACTAATGTGTGGGAAACAAAATGTGGTACACGTATACAATGGAATATTATTTGGCCGTAAAAGGAAGAAAGTTCTGATACATGGTGCAGCATGCATGAGCATTGAAACATGCTTATTAAAAGAAGCCAGGCAGTAGAGTGCTTGCCTTATAAGCACAAGGCCCTGGGTTCGATCCCCAGCACCCAAAAAAAAAAAAGCCAGGCATAAAAATCACATATTATATGACCCCATATATATGAAAAGCCCAGAGTAAGCATAGCCACAGAGACAGAATAGATTAGTGGTTACCTCAGAGGGAATGAATGGGAAGTATTAATAAGTAAAATTTTGTCTTTGTGGTGATGAAATGCTTAAAAATTGTGGTAACAGTATATAAGTATGTTTAAAAATCCTTAGTAATCTTTACCAGAACCGTTTTAGTGTATGTTAATTAAAGGGGGTGAATGTGTGTGTGTGTAAGTGTAATCAAACTTAATATTAGTATGCCTGTGGGTTGTGGTGTGGGGTGAAAAGACAGCATTTCATATGTCAGGAGCTGTTAAGATTTTGAAGTACATATCCTGTGACTTAACACGTCCACTTCTCAGTATTTGTTCTAGAGCAGTGGTTCTCAAACATCAGCAGCAGAATTACTCAGAAAACTAGTTAGTGCACAAACTCCTGAGTCCTTTCTCTAGAGATTTTGAGTCAGTGAGTGTGGGTTGAAACCTAAGAATTTGCATTTTTAACAAGATCCCAGCAGATACTGTATTTTGACTATGAAACCTTGGAAATTAAATGTTCCAGTAGGACAAAAATGGCCAAACTGTGGTATAGACACACTGTGAAATTCTGTGTGGCAGTTAAAAACAGTGAATTAACTCTTTGGATATTAATTTGAAGGATCTCTAAGACCTATTGTCACATGAAAAGACCAACTTGCAGAATGGTATATTAGGGGGAAAAAAATGGTGTGTGTCGTATGGTACTATTTGTATTTTGTAGAAAACTGACCAGTCCATATATTATGTGAATATTAGAAAAAGTATTAGAAGGTCACACATTTAGCTGATAACCTCAAAGAAGGGAACTGGAATTGCAGGGATGGAGAGAAGATTTGAGGTGAGTCAAAGAGAATGTTTACAAGTATTGATTTTTTTTTAACAAGGAGAGTTTTGTATGATGTAATTGTATAATTAATGAATGTTTAAAAACATAAAATAGAGATTAATGAGATGGAGCAAAGTTGAGTCTGGAAGGAGACGAGAATAAAATAGGATCAAAAGCAGAGTTGGAAGCTGGGCATGGTGGGTGGCACACCACGCCTATAATCCCAGCAGCTCGGGAGGCTGAGGCAGGAGGATTTTGAGTTCAAGGCCAGCCTCTGCAACTTAGTGAGGTCCTAAGCAACTTAGTGAGACCCTGTCTCAAAATAAAAAATAAAAAGGGCTGGTGATGTGACTCAGTGGTTAAGTACCCCTGAGTTCAATCCCTGGTTTAAAAAAAAGCAGAGTTGGACAGATAAGCTTATGCAAGGGAAGGAGCACAGCTTCTTTTAAGATTGGAGAAAGGAAACCTGAGGTGGGTGCATATATGAAGTGTGTAGGTAAGAGGGTGCTGCTAGACACAGTGCCACATGCCTTTAATCTCAGTGACTTGGGAGACTGAATCAGGAGGATTACAAATTCAAGTCCAGCCTGGGCAACATAGTAAGACCCTCTTTCAAAATGAAAAATGAAAAGGACTGGGAATGTAGCTCGATGGTAAAGTGCACTTGAGTTCAACCCCAGTACTGAGAGAAAAAAAAAAAAAAAGGAGTGCATATCCAGTAGCTTCAATTTTTCTCTTCATAGACGTCAAGGCTAGCTTTTGGGAAAGGAATTGAGCAGAGGACGAGTAGGGACCTTCAAAAGAATAATTTCCATTGAGAAAGAGAAGAGAAGAGAAGGCAAAAATACAGAAGGGTTTCTTCTATGGGAAGTCCCATAGAAGCTATTTCGGAGCCCATACATTTGCAGTGGCAAGTAGCTGCATTATCATGTCATTTCTTACAGCTGTGCACACAGCATTGCTACCGAAATGAGGAAGGGGAAACATAGTTGGAGTTTTGGAGTGTGGGTGCATTGGGGTGAGGAACTTTATAGTTTGGTTAGAGAATGGTTGAAGGGATATACCATGCAGTTTTAGCCAAATAGGGAAAGAAGCAAAGCTACAAAGTGGGTGATGGTCTGGATAAAGAGCACGGATCAAAGAGGACCAAAGTGTTTGCAGAGGGTTGACAGAGCCAAGTGAGAATGTTGGTGGGGCAGACTACCATGAAGAAGTTAATGTAAAAGAAGCATCGAGAGCATGGGGCAAGAGTTGTGTTTCGACTGTTTTTGAGGATGACATGGATAAGAATTGTGGTTGGGTTGACTATAAAACAAGTTATTGGGCTGTGCACTTGCATGGCATTATGGTGATCTGATGAGGGCAGTAGACTCAACCTAAAGGTAAAGAGGAATGTTGCTGAAGGTATTCTGTTATCTTTGAAAGAGAACCTTCCCTACTATTTCAGAAGAAAGCTTACTAGCTTCTCAAGTGCTGGTCACCACTGCCAGTGGATGCTGACTAGGTGGTGGCTGTGTGTGGGGAAATAAGAGAGCTCTAGAGCAGCTGGAGAGCAGGGAGGGGCAGAGCCCTAGAGTAGAGGTCTCTCTAGTTCATACGTAGATTTGACTTTTTACTTATTTATTTTTTAATTTCTTGATATAGTCACTAATGGTGAAGACTGATCATAAATATCTTATATAAATTACAATAGTGTAGAAGTTTACCAATTCTAACTGCAGCAAGTCTTTTCCCGTGAATCTTTGCCTCCTCACCAACTCCCAGTGCCTTAAAATTATTCTCCATATATAAAGTGAGGAAATTAGTTGTCCTGAATCTTTATAGTCCCTTCCCATTCTTACTTTTTTGTTTCCATGAAATATTCACCATATGTAGTTTTATAAAATCAGTACTTAAAGAAATGATGACCTTTTTGAAGAATGCTTGTTTTCTCCCTTTTGATATAAAACTTCATTTGGAAATTGTAATTTATTCAGGAATAGAAGAATCTAAAGGTTTAAATTCTGTTTTAGGCTCTCACATCGTTAGTTTTCCAAGTTTATAAAAATGTATTTTAGATTGCATCTTAAATAATAGTATCTTTCTTTTCTGTGAACAGAGAAGCTTAATATTAAGTTTGTGCTCCCTGAGGCTAGAACTGGACTGCTGTCTTTTGAAGAAAGCCAGAGAATTAAGAAACTCCACGAAGAAAACAAACAGTTCTTATGTATACCAAGGAGGTGAGTTGAGCAAGAACTTAGATCATTTCAAAGCATAGAGGGCAACTGAATATAAAATATTCCAGTTGTTCACATTTTTCATGTTTCCTTTCCCCAGCTGCCATTTTCAAATTCCCTGTTTTATTTTGGTAACTTCCATATGGAATTTTTTCCTCTCTGATTGTTTCAGACCAAACTGGGACAAAAAAACTAGCCCAGAAGAACTTCAACAGGCAGAGAAAGATAACTTCCTAAAATGGAGACGTCAACTTGTCCGGTGAGTGTTATTAGACTCTTAAGGATTTGTCTTGAAACCCTGAGTTCAGGCATTTGGTGTGCTTGCATTGCTGTTTGCCTTTTGAAGTCTTGATTTCTTTAAAAGGGAACACTTGAAAGTGTTCTACTTGGAAGTCCATACTGTTACATGTGCAAACGCAGCTGGGTGCCTGTGCATCTTTGCACAAAGATGGTAAGTTGGTTGTTCTGTTCACTTCCTGTCCTGGTTTCCTTTCATTCCCCTATGTAGCCATCAGGTTCCCTGCAGTTGATCACTGCTGTCCTGAGCTTTCTTCCAGGAATTGTGAGAGAAATATGTGATTTTGCATGAGAGATAAACTTTCAGAACTTAAATAGGTTACAGATAAAATTTGAATTTGGTGGAATATGATATGAATAAATTTTATCACTGTATTGATTCATCAAGAGGCATATAATAATTCATTGATACTTGTGTACTTTATAATTTAATGTAATGAATTTGGACCTTTATACTTAAGATTGTTCTATTATAATCTGGCAAAGATATAAATTTCTCATTCTAAAGCCAGGCTAGAAGAGGAACAAAAGTTAATATTGACCCCTTTTGAACGAAATTTGGACTTTTGGCGCCAACTCTGGAGGGTCATCGAGAGAAGGTGAGTAACCATTTTCTTTTGTGTACTAAAGACATTATAGTTGTGTTGTTAGATTTGGATATTGATATATGCTCATGTGCTCTGGGTTTAGGGGGAGTGGGATTAAATTATACAAAGAGCTATAGAGAATTATAAAAAACTGAAAACATGATAGTATATTTCTTTTAAAATACAGTGGATTTTTAGAGGAGTACATTGACTGGTGTGTAAGAACAGTGAATGTTTTCTGTAAGGTGAATTCTGAAGCATCTGTATTGAGTTCCTTGAGTAATTGGAAGATATGGGCATAAAAAAAGGGTCAGTCCTTGACTGTAAAGAGTATGCATGTTATGGGAAGAGCCAGGTGAGAGCTGATTTCAGCAGTCTTTTAGGGAATTCAACCTAATGCCACACAAAAAGTGTCAGGCACCAGGGGCACACAGATGAACACAATGTGGTCCTTGAATTCAGAACTCAGTACCTAGTGAAATACAAAAGGAGCAAGGTTCCCACTGTGTTACAGATAGAAAGGCCATGGGCTATGCCAAAGCAGAGGAAGGAGCAGATGTGAATCAAGGGAAATTAAGAGGGGTGTGTGTGTGTGTGTGTTTTAATTGGGCTTTTTAAAAAAGAATAATTTGATAAGTTGAGAATGGGAATTTTTCATTCTTTTCCATGTAATCCTGAGAAGAATTCCTGACTATTAGAAGTTAATCATCTTTCTCTAATGTCACCTCTTTAGTGTAGTTAGAAAGATTTTGTTTTACTCTAAGAGTTTCTGAATTATTTTCAAGGACTCCATAAATGAACTTAATATTCGAAATGATATTTTTAACAAGGAACCTTCTGGCTGTAATTTTTTCTTTTAAATCCAAGAAACAGGGTACTTTATTTGTTAATTCTCAGAAAAGAATATTCCCACATATAACATTGTTACCAAGAAAATAAGAGTTGAATTAAAAAATCAATTATTTCTTTTAAGGGTGATGAAAACATTCTGAAATTAGTGGTGATGGTTACAGAAAGGTGTGGATATATTTAAAATCACTGAATTGTACATTTAAAAGGGTGAATTTTATGATATATGAATTATGTCTTTTTTTTTTTTTTAAGTCATTTAGGTGCTCACCCCCTACATTCCAGAGGCAGATAGAGGGCTGATGGGCTGACCTCTGTGAAGAGGTCAGAACAGTAAAGTGTAAAAAGGAGAAGCTTGCTGCTGGTGGCAAACTCCACACAGGCCCCTTTCACTCAGTTAGGCTTGAGTGGAGCCAGGGAAACCCAGTATTATTCTCCCTGGGAACTTCTGCAGAGCAGAATGGATTCACATCTCCTTCAGTGCTTCATTAGCAGTTGAGGGTGTGTACTGCTGAGAATGAAAAAAATTCTTTTTTCCAAAGAGAAATGGTAACACACTCTGCATGCAATACTTCCCCCTCAACCCCTACCCTCATACTTATTGTTTTTATTTTAGATTTTCTCCTACTTTTATATTTCCTGTCTTTCTTCTCTGTTCATTTTATTCTGTTTATTCTGGTTGCTGATGTTTAAGTACAAAGCCTTTCCCATATGTCTAGTAATGTTTTTTGTCTACTCTTATTTATTTGCAACACTGGGGATTGAACTCAGGGCCTCTTGTACACTACACAAGCACTCTACCACTGAGCTACATCCCCAACCCCATCCCTTCATGTTTAAAAATGAAGCATTACAAAGCTGATTGATCTATCTGTTTGGTTCACTACTGCCAAGTAGTGAACCTCTCTGAGGTGACTGGGCAGGGATCAATTGTATTTGGTTGGAATATCCCAAGGTGTTACTATCTGTTGGTCTTTTTTCCCTAAGGCCAGTCATTTTCTTAAAGTGAAGAATGATCTCCTTCTGGGAATGGGACCAGATGGAGTGGTATGATCCAGGAGACAGGGCATGCTCACAATTCAGTGTGTAGGCTTATGTTTCATTTCCTTTTTTATATATGACACCTGTTTCTCACCTTCTGTGCCTGAAGTCCTAGTCCTAGAGCCTCTTAGGTTCATTTTCTCCATAATAAATGCTAACCCTCTACTGTTGGGGTGAGGAATGCAAGTTGTGGGCTGACTGGGCAGTTGCTTGGTTGAATGGAACAGTGGAGCCCACCAAGGAGACAAGTGGGAAGTTGATTCTGGTCTCATACCTCATGCTCTCTTCTAGAGAGGGCTGATGTGAACTTTCCTCACTGGTTTAGTATTTCTTAGTTGCTGCTGTTCTTTCTTTCTCCTTGTTCTAACGAGTTTCATCATTTGCTTTAGTTTTTTAAATTTTGAGAGGGAGCAGAGGCAAATTGAATGTGTTCAGTCTTCCATGTTCAACAGGAAGGCGCTTGACAAATTTTATACCCCTAAATTAGCAACTGGTTTCCCTGAAGTAAGTCCACACTTGTTCAAACTCCTAGCTTCAGTTGGATTATAGAATTACTTGCTCTGCTATTTTTAGTGATTTCTGTCTCTCTTTTTAATAACAATGTATTTCTGACTCAGGGAATATAGTTTATATCACATGGAAACAAAGTGGAGTTACACAGGAACGTTTTTAATAAAGTGATTACTACCACATCTTGAACAGGAAATATTTATTGATGACTTCTCTGCAGCAGATGTCTCCTGTTTGCTAACAGGCTGGCTAAGCCATCTGCCTCTATTTTCAACAGTAGTTATCAGAAAAGATTTGATGTATAATATGCCATTGAAATGCAGGAAACTGCTGAGGCACTGGGGGCAGTACACTGTATTCCAGTAAGATAAGGCGTTTCCACTGTGTTCACAGTGCTTCCTGCTACATAGGTGGCACTTCATATCCTAATTCAGTACATGAAACAATCCAGCTTAAAATGTCTTCTTTTCCTTCTGGTGTTTCGAAACCATTTATCCTGTCTGCATGTTCAATAGGTAGATGGAATATTTATGGGTCTTATTAGGCTTTTCCATTTTTTTGCAGATATTCAGCTTAATTCAGTTTGCAAGTGAGATGTTACCTTAAAAAGGAAATACTGAGACCAAGTGAGAGAACTTAAAAACTATTTGTCAAAAATTAGCAAATCTGTGAATTTGAATCACAAGATTATGCTAAAATTTTAGCTATTGTGGAAAAAAAACAAAGCATTTTCATTTATCAAAGCCCTGCCCTAAATGATAATCTGATTCCTTGATATTTAGTATGATTGCAGAGAATTACCCTAGAAAAGGTTGGTCAGTCAAATTAGAATTTGGGGAGAGTGCTGTAAGATGGTGATAGCTCTGCAGCTTCTCTTTCTGTTGGCAGCACAGCCTCACAGCCAGCCCTTAGAACTTCTTGCTAGCCAGAGACTGGAGGAGGGAGGTAGGGAGGCACTTCCCAGAGAAACAAAGTTTTTTCTAAAAAGAAAAATGTTGCAATGCCATGCAAGGCTGTTGGAGTCCCCTCTAATTTGTGAGGGATTCGAGGGCTACAGCATTTTCTTATGGCTGCATATTCTTCAGTGTGATGGAAGAAATTGAAGTCACGATTCCTGCTTCAGTATGGCAACTTAAATTGGTATTTTGCTGTTTTGTTATTTAAGCACATTCTTAGAACTGTTAAATGAGTGTTGGCTAGGTATAAGCTCTGTGGTAGTCCTGGGTTTAAATAGATAATTGACTTTTCTAGAGGTACCTGTCAGCAAGTGATTTATTAGCTTTCTTTTGAAGCTTTAACATGAATGAAAATTAGGAACTGAATATTTAGTAAATTTCACCTTGGAGTGGACTATGTGGAATACTCTTTCATCTCACCAGGAGAGTTTAATAGAAGTTATAGTGGAAGTTTTAGCCATGAATTGCCACCTGAACCTGTCTAAGCCATGTTAGACTAGTAGAATGTTATGGTTAAGAGCATAACCTCTGGTCCTAACCACCTGGGTTTCTGTTCTGACTCAGTTGCTTATTAGCTGACCCTAGACATGTTACTTAACTGTTCTAAGCCTCAGTTTCCTTGCACAAACTGGGAATAATTGTGCTTTTAAGAACATTTGTCGAGTGCTTATTATATGAAAAGTGTTTGCTGCTCTTCCTTCAATGTATGGGCAGCAATCCTTCCACGTCACAATGATTAGAACTCTCATTTATTTATTTATTTTTTTCTCTAGTGATATTGTGGTGCAGATAGTAGATGCTCGAAACCCACTCCTGTTTAGATGTGAAGATTTGGTAAGTAAAATTCAACTTAGATGGGAATAGAAAAGACAGTAGAATGAATCAGATATAACTTTCCTATGTTCATATATGAATACATCACCCGTGAAACTCCACATCATGTACAAGAAGAATGGGATCCTAATTAGAATAAGTTATACTCCATGTATATATAATATGTCAAAATACTCTCTACTCTCATATATATCTAAAAAGAACAAAAAAAATAAAAGTTCAATTTAACATCCTTGGAGTAGCAAAGAAAGGACAGCAGCACTCAACAGCAGTCACTGTAGACAAGCATTCTGTACTTGTTAGCTTTGTTTATTTAGGTCTCTCTCTTCTCCCAAGGTCGGGAGCTTGCATAATGCCACTGTTTAGACAGATGTTTTCTCAATTGTTCCATTTATAGGAAGGCACAAACCACTTGCATGAGTTTTCTAGCTTTTAGTTTAGAAGTCACTTTATTAATAGACATTTGACAGTTTTCCCATTTTTCAAGAGACACCAGTGGGAATAGCATTTTACTTATTTTAGCATATTCCAATCATTTCGCTTAAATCCATATTGTTAAGTTTTCCCTTCTTAACACCTTACTTATTACTTCCTTGGTATTTTGTAAGTAAACTATGTTTATAAAATGCCTCAGGATGTAGTAATAACTAAGGTGTGAGGATTACATGAAATGACATATTACAGATTTTAACTAATAAAACACTGTACTGTATGTGAAGTGTTCATATTTCAGTTTGAGAACCATAGTTACACAGATTTTTTAAAACTGGTCAGTAACAAAAATCTTAACGGTAAACTTCTTTTCAAAGCTTACTAAAAGATGGATTAATAGTATGTACCAAGATTTAAAATCTTCAAACTAGAAAGTGATTTAACATGGGCGGACAATTTAAAAACCACTTTTATTGAGGGTCTTTAATATAATTTACTAAGTTTTTACTTGTTGAACAGATCTTTCTAATGTCCTTGTCTTACCTAGGAATGTTATGTGAAAGAGACAGATGCTGAGAAGGAGAACATTATTCTGATAAACAAGGCCGACTTGCTGACTGCTGAACAGCGGAGTGCCTGGGCCACATACTTTGAAAAAGAAGATGTGAAGGTTATTTTCTGGTCAGCTTTGGCTGAAACTGCTCAACTGAATGGTGACTCTAAGGTAACCTGGGGCACTTTTTCAGGGTGTTTTCAAGGAGGATTTTGATATCTGACTAATGTGCTTTATTTATGTTTTGTTTTCCCTTTTAGAGATTTTTGGGAACTAGTTTTTGGTTTTTCAGGGTTTTTTTCCCTAAATACTAATATATTAGTAGAATGACCAATAAAAAAATTAATAACAAAATTACTTTCTTTGTGGTTTTCAAATAGTCTAACATCTCTAGTGTTGCACACTGATATTTTAATTTTTTTCTTCTTAAACAGGGAGTTTTATAGGAAGTCTCATAATGACCTTGTAATTACTTTTAATAGGTGTTAGAACAGAGGATGTAGTAACTTCTCAGGGTTTGATCAGAATCCCTTTACTTTGTTTTGAAAACAAAAGAAACTAACCCTAATTTTAGATATACCGTTTTATTTCCTTTACCTTTTAACACAAATTTTATAAAAACGGATTTTTTTCCTAATAAAATAATAACTATGGAAAGAAATTAATAAACTCTTTATGTCTGGAAAAGATTTACAAGTAAACATTTTTTTCCCCTAGCCTTTCTTTTCTCCTGTCTCTGTCAAGTATCTTGGTGGGTGTGGAGCTAGGTTCTCTGAGTACAGCGCCCTATCAAACAGTTGTTACCTCTCTATGACTTCTTTCAATGACAAGGTCCCATTGTAGCTCATTCCTTTTTAATCTCTAAATTCAGAAAGTTCTTCCCGTTAGTGAAGCTGTGTTAGCCCCCTTAATCTTTGATCTGAGCACTTGTCCTTTGTCCTCTTGGTTCCCTCTTCTACCAACTGTGTATATCTGCTGTTAAATTCTTCATAGACACCACCTCTGGAGCCCCCATCCTGAATGCCTATCACTTGTGTCAGGATTTTGGTTAAAATTGGCAGTATTACTCCAGATGCCGAGGGCATATACAGAAAAGCTCACATGTTTTCTCATCAGGATACTATCATTAATTCATACTTTCTGTTTACTTCATCCCCTTTCAGAGGTTTTATTACACTGTTGGCTCATTAACCTGTGACTAACTGAATTCCTCAAATTTTTTTTAAAAAAGAGACTTATTAGCAAACCATTCCATTTTTATGTGTGGAAACAGTTTGTTTTTACCTCACCTTGGAATGGTAACATTAATGGTGTGAGATCAAGGTAGAGTTTGTTTTTTTGAAAGCGCAGATTGCTTTTCTCTCATTCTAGCTTTGAATCATCTGCAGACTTTGAATGTTTACCTTTTTCTGTATGGTCTATATATTCTTCCAAGTCATTGATAACATTGCTACACACAATCAAACCAAAGATAGGAGTTCTGTGACCTTTTAAATCTGTCCTGGAAGTAGTGTCTTAAAGAAGTGCTTAAATATTTATCATTTTATGGTTCTATCTTGATAAAACAAGTTAATAATCCTATTTTTAAAAAATGTGAAAAGGATTAGTTTCTGTATCTTCAACATTCTTCTAAGTAGATTCCAGAGAGAACTGGAATTGTTTATATGATGTGTTCTCAGGGAACCCTGGATGCTTCCTGTTGATGTCTGTCTTATTTTTAAGGCTCATCAGCTAATTTGTAGATTTTTTTCAGTTTTCAGCCTGTGCATTAACAGTGCTTGGCTTACGTATATTCTTTCTGTCTTTTTAAAAATTAGGTACCATTTGCTCCTCTGAAGTTTTTTAAAATCTCTTCTCCATGATTTCTCAGGTTGTGTTTTCATATCTAACCATATCTAATTGAGTATTAAATATGAGCTTATTAAAAATGACTTGATGTTTACTGTTTTCTTGCCTGTCTGAAGAGTTTGGTTCTTCCTCTAGTTGTCCAACCCCTTCTTATTTAAATATATGTAACTCTTTTTAGTCAAATATTATTCTCTGGGTCATCTATTAATAATTGAATTGTCCCCAAAGGATTGACTTTATCATTCTTTTTTAAATTTTTAACATATTTACTACAAGGTCCTTTTGTTGTTTTTAGCATTTTTCCTGCAGCTGAACTGCTTCTACCACACATTTGACTATTACTCATTCTAGCATTATAACTGCTTAGAAATGATACAAAATTTGTGTCACTTTCAAATCTCAACCACTTCACACTCTTAGGTAAGAATTAGTGCTACTATAGATCTTCCTATTTCTGCTTTGTTGTCAAGAGAGATTAAGAAGAATTAACACACCCTTGAGTAGTAAATGATTTTTATCTTCATTGATAATCAGTCATCCACATCTGGCATGAAGTTTTGCCGCTCCTGCATTTCACACATGGGTCTCTGCTCCATGGTACTTTTTGACTAATTAAAGGCACTTAAAGAATCACAGGACTGGGAGTGTACCAGTGATAGAGCAGTTGCCTAGCATAGGCAGGACCTTGTGCTCAAGCGCTTCAGACACAAAGAATACCTATTTTCTTAAACATGCAAAAATGTAAATGAAACTCAGATGTTTTGTTGTTAATGAAAAATGCTTTTATTCTACAGCCCATTGCAAAGTATGTGCTGCCAAAGAGTTCATCTTAACATAGCATTTTCCCCCTGCTTTGAGATTTATTTTAAATTAGAGAAGTAATTCATTCATTTGCACAAAGTTCAGATCATCCAGAAATGCATGTGATAAAAAGTGAAGATCTGCTGCTCCTGTCCTCCCCAGAGGGCACCACTGTTGTGATTGGCTGCGCATCCTTGCATGGAAAGGCTTGCTTTCCGTCCTCCTTGTGTTTACCTTTTCCAGTCTTCATAACTTTTCTTGTCCTCTGTTCATCTTACATAACCAGCTCATTGAGTAGCTTCACTTTTGGGTAAAGTGCAACTGTACACTTCTGAACTTTTGTGGGTTTTTTTTTATTTCATCAGGAACAAGTGAACAGAAATGCTGGAGAAGCCAACACATCTGAGTCTGAAAACTCCAGTTTTGAAGAGAGTGAAATTCCGCACAGGGAGACTGACCAGCTCCCAGACAGGGATTCTCTCTCACTTGATGATTCTTCTAGTGATGAAGATGATAGTGAGTATGAGGATTGTCAGGAGGAGGAGGAGGAAGATTGGCAGACATGCTCAGAAGAAGATAACTGCCCTGATGAGAAGTCCTGTGCTCAGGGCTGGAAGGAAAGCTGTACTGTGGACTCTGAGACTCAGGGCAGGAAAACCCCACAGAGGAGACAGATACACAATTTTAACCACCTGGTGTCAAAGCAGGAATTAGTGGAGCTCTTTAAGCAGCTGCACACTGGGAAGAAAGTGAAAGATGGGCAACTTACTGTCGGACTGGTAAGATGAAATACATCGTCAAACAATTACTGCACAAGTGTCTTTATTCTCCATCCTTTGTTAGCTACAACAGGACTGGAAAGAGCAGTAAATCTTCTGGCATCATGAGGAACATATCACCTTATTGCCCACTGGCATCATGGAATGAGGCACTATGCTGGCCAGAGCCTAACTTGAGGAATGAACTTCCTCAAGGCTTATATTAGTTACACACTAACTATATTAAATATATTCTCCAATATCCTTCTAGTTCAACTCTTACTGACGTGAATTACCAAGAGAGTCTAAAATGAAAGCGTTTAATATCTACTTCAGTATTCTTTTGGCATTCTGTGGTCCTTGCCAACTTATACTGTAAATGTTCCAGATGCATATTTGGGAAAATGTGTTTATGCAACTAAAGCATCTGTCATGTTTTGCCTGGCCAAGATGTTGGGATTTTCCCAAATATGCATCTGGAACATTTACAGGTTTAGAGTCCTCCAGCTCTTTAGTTACATGCCTGCATACTAAGTGTGGTTAATCCTAATTATGTTTGAGCCTTCTTTGGCTCTACTCACCCTACTCCCCTGGCCCTGCAACAATCACAAAAAAAAAAAAAAAAAAACTTGCTTAAAATGACTAAAGCAATTGATATTTTATTTTAGTGTGCTACTTAAAATAGTTAATGTCTCGAGTCACACACAATTAATTCTGTGTAATTCCCAGTCATGCAGTAGAACTAACTTACTTGGATTGAACATTGGAAAAGTTCATTAATTTCTTGGAGTTTTAAGGCTTTATTCTATGTATTATCACTAAAAAATAATTTCTGCATGCATCAGAAAGCCCAACTTCTCTACAAATGTTTTTCATTTATGGAAACAATAAACAGCCTCCCTCATTTTCTGAATGTCTTACTCTAGAAATGCTGAAAAAAGGGCTGGGGATATTAACTTCGTGTAACACTTGCCTAGCATGCACAAGGCCCTGGGTTCAATTCCCAATACTGCAAAACAAAGAAACTAAACAACCTCAACATAATAAAATCCATATCTGAAAAAGTCACAATAGAAATCCTGAGAAAAAGGACTGGAGTTGTAACTCAGTGGTAGAGCATTTGCCTAGCACATGTGAGGCACTGGGTTCAATCTTCAGCACCACATGAAAACAAATGAATAAAAATAAAGGTATTGTGTCTATCTACAACTTGAAGAAGAAAAAGAAATCCTGAAAAAGGTTAATTTACCCTTTCTGTAAACATCTGTTGATCATCTCCTACAGACTAGACATTCTGCTGGACCCAAACTAAACAGTTATTGAAAACTTAAAATAACCATATTGTGATTTAATGTCTGTCTGGTGCTCATCTTCACCTCCTTATGGAAGATGCAGTGGAAGCAGTGAAATGCCTGGAAATGGGGCAGTGAGGGAGGGCTGGGTATAAAGCAGTGAGGTTTACTGTAGGTTAACAAAAGCTATAGAAATACGATTTGTATAGCTTAACCATTCTTCTCTGGAGATGAGGCTGAATAAACCCACCACAAGAGGAAAAAGGGTCAAGGAAAACACTCTAAAGCATCTATTTAAAAGTCTTCTAAAGTATTTCTGTAGTAACCAGATCTGGTCTTGCCACCATTTATGTACTATCTTTGGGTCTTTGATAAGTACTGTGCCTGTTCAGTAATTTCTGAGTCTTTTCCAGGTGGGCTACCCTAATGTTGGTAAAAGTTCAACCATCAACACCATCATGGGCAACAAGAAAGTATCTGTATCTGCCACACCAGGTCACACCAAGCATTTCCAGGTATTTCTATAGCCTGTGCCACTCACATATCGCTCCTCTTTCCCTTCATCTGTTGTGTATCCAACATAAACCTCTTCCTTATCTTTCAGACTCTCTACGTGGAGCCTGGCCTATGCTTGTGTGACTGCCCAGGCCTGGTGATGCCATCCTTCGTGTCTACCAAGGCAGAGATGATTTGCAATGGAATCCTCCCAATTGACCAGATGAGAGATCATGTCCCACCAATATCACTAATATCCTTTCTGCTTTGGAAAAAAACTGGTTGTTTGGCACATATTAGAGTTTCAAGGATTTGGAGGGGTCATTACCTTTCAATGGTATTTGAAGGATTCAGGTCTGATATTTTAAAGATACTAGTGACCTGCAAACATTTACACAGTAATAGCATCAGAACTTCAGTATTAGAACCTCATCTTCTGATTTCTTCAACCTGTAAAAATGGAAGAACCCCAACTTTAGATTCTCAGCCCCAAGTTGCAAACCTGTATAATATTGCCATTTGACTTTTTGAGTGACCTTAGAAAACTTGATTAACCTTCTGAATTCTTACCCTTTTCTATGAAATGGGAATAATATCTACTTCACGGTTGATTGGATTTAATCATTGTAAGGTTTATTGACTGCTGTATGCTTTCCAATGTTTACTAAGTATTATTTAATACTCATAAGTCAATCCTTGAGGCAGTTATTGCTATTATTCCTATTTCCTTGTATTTGAGAAAACTGAGACACAAGTTAAATCATTTGCCCAAGATCTCACAGATAGTAGTAGGTTAGGAATTCCACTCCCTCTCAGCACTGTGAGTTAAAATGTGAAGAAGCATCAAGGATAGTACTTGGCCATCCTAGATATATAAAGTACTCAAAGATAGATCTGTTGGGAACTTCAGGACTAGGATTTTACCCTCCTTAGAAGTTAACAGGGAGATCTGTTAATGCCCTGTGGATGCTGGCAGAAGACAGGAGAAGACTTCCTGAATCCATGGCCCACCAACCTATTAGCTTGTGTGGAAAGTCACAGGTCCTGCTCAGTGCTTGACAAAATCCTCAATGGCTGCATTTAAGACTGTAGCTTTTATTTACCCTGAAAATTTTTTTCCATAAAAAAAAGTTAGAATTTATCCAGGCTTTTTAAAAAATAACATATCACTAAAATAGAATACTAAACAATTGTTATAAAAAATGTACTACAAATAGCAACCTGCATAAACCTCAGAACATTGCATATACATAGACAATATGATACCATTTTTGTAAAAGCTTATCTCACAAAACAATTATCTTGTATTCATAGGTATGTGTGTGTATTAAAGTGAAAAGCGGACTGAAGGATGGTATCCCAAACTCGGCTTGGGGCAGCAGGGGGGACTGGTATAATGATTTAAAACTTAAATTTTTTTGTTGTTGTTGTTGTTTGTTTTTTTTTTTTAAATTGTTTTGTTTGCTTGTTTTTTAGTGTCAGAGATTGAACCCTGGGGCCCCAGACCTTTTCATTTTTTTATTTCAAGACAGAGTCTAAGTTCCTGAAGGTCTCATTAAGTTAAGACTGGCCTCAAACTTGCAATCCTCCTGTAAATCATTGGGATTGCCGGCAAGCACACAATAGCCAGCCTTGATATAATTTTACTGTTGAAATTTTGCTATTCTCATTACTTGGGAACAGAGGTTTTAATATTTATTTTTTGAGTCTGTTAATCAACAATAGATATGTATTAAGCATTTAAAGCAGGTTAGGCTAGGTACTATGGAGGGTAACAGTCATAACTAGTTGGCTCCTGCCTTTAAAGGATTATCAGTTGGGGATATGAGGTGTGTACATGAATATTATAAGTGACCTAAGGAAAGTACAGATAAACTGTAGATTAGACAAGGGAAAAAAAGTCATCTGCATAGTTGAGGCACAAGGAACCAGGATACCCCGTGTTTTATATCTTAATTAGGATTAACTAACAAATTTATAGTTTATTTACAATCTTACTTTTCTAAAGTGTCATCTTTAAGGTCTGTTTTGGAGATTTTTTAAGTAGTTCATTTGGAAGTGATAATTGGTACATAAAATTTTGTTTAAAAATAAAAACTGATTCTTTAATGAAAAACTGTACTATTTGGAGAGAAGAAAGGGTGCTCATCATATAAGTGTTGAAGTACTATGTTCTTAGCAGCATGTTTTAGATGTCATGAGAAGGAGGTGGTCAGTTCAAGAGAATGGATTCCTTGACCAGTTTACGTATGCCAGCATATTCCACGACATGTTTTAGAAGCCACCTATGGCATCAATATCATAAAACCTAGAGAAGATGAAGATCCCTATCGACCTCCAACCTCAGAAGAATTATTGACAGCTTATGGATGTGAGTTGTTTTCTGTTTTAAAACATGAATAAAAAATAGCAAGATGGTTAATTAATAGAAATAGTTAATAGAAATTTTGTGGGGTTGTGTGATGCAGGCGATTGAACCCCAGGTAAGCATGTACTCTACCACTAAGCCATATCCCCAGCTATTTTATTTTTTAATATTGTAAATATTATTTTTTACCTCGTACTACTTAACAAAACCAGTAAAAGAAAGGCCAGTATGTAAAAACAAATGACTACACACTATGTTTCTGAGATCACTGTCTGCAGGTCCATACAGAATAAAGTCTCATAGTAAATTTTAAAAGGCGTTGCCAAATTACTCTAGTTTTGCTTTATATTTCTTTAGATACTCATGAAGTTGAACATCTTCTCCTATGTTTGTTGGCCATCTATACTTCTTCTAATTACCTTTTTCTGTGCATTGGTTTTGTCTTAAATAATTTAAAAGAGGTCTTTGTTCTGTGCCACACATGTGTTTGTTTTCTCCTAGTGTTTACTTACCGTTTTTTTTTTAGCCCTATGTAAGTGGACAGTTTTAATAAACCATCTTTTCCCCTTTAGATTTGACTCAGGTTGATGTTTTACTTGGGAAGGCTTTCCTTATCCCCAAAAAATAAATTGCATCCCTGTAAAATTTATTTTAACATTTAGGTTTTTAATTTACCTAAATTAATTTTTTCGTGTGATGTAGATTAAGATTCTAAATACTGCCAAGTGTAATGGCGCATGCCTATAATCCCAGCAACTTGGGAAACAGGAAGATCACAAGTTCAAAGCCATCCTCAGCAAAAGGAAGGCACTAAGCAACTCAGTGACAGTTACTCTTAAATAAAATACAAAAAATAGGACTGGGGATGTGGCTTAGTGGTCGAGTGCCCCTGAGTTCAATCCCTAGTACTGCCCCCCCAACACCAAAAAATGTTTCTAAATACTTTCTTCTCAAGGGAATAAGCAAACACCCAGCTAGTTTGTGAGAGAGCTGAGTTTCTAACACAACCTGTCTGCCAAAGCCTATGTTCTGCCATGGTCTAATAGTATTAAAGGTATCTCTATGATATGTTTGGGGAACTACCAAAAAAAAAAAAAAGTAGTTGTATCATGAAATAAGAAAGCTTTCCCTATTGCTTTTGATTTTGCTAGTAATATTCTTAAGTAGCCTCCCTGAATAAATATCTAAGATCCAGGGGATTGAATAAACAACTAGAATACAGAGAAATTGAATATATCTTTCATAGTGTGGTGCTAGGTGATTGTTACGATATCAGATACAACTACATAGTTTATTCTGCATTAGCAAATTTTTTAATGCTAAACAAAATATATAATGGTAGTGAATTAATTTTTTAAAACATAGTGGTAAGCATGCTTAGTTAAACTAAACATTACCTCAATTATCTTTGTGATAGTCTGTCTTCTCATACTATTCATTTATCCCACAGATATGCGAGGATTCATGACAGCACATGGACAGCCAGACCAACCTCGGTCTGCACGCTATATCCTAAAGGATTATGTCAAAGTAAGTGAATCCTGGTTTTTTGTTTTTGTTTGTTTTTTTACTTTTGAATAAGTAGATATTTTCTCATATACTGTGTTCTTAACTGATTGCAACCTGTTAAGTTATAAGGAGTTTTTTTTTCATTGAGATGGGGTTATAACTAGGGTTATATTCTTAATCTAGAGTAGTTAGCCTCATATAAATTATGGAAGTGACTAATAACATACTATGAAAGGAAAGATGAAGATCTTTGAACACCTGTTATCGATGAAATTTACTGATTTATGCATCTTGTGTTTCCATTTCTACAGCCTTTTGGTTGTTTCCATTGTGACTATTATTACAGTCTTCCTTATGATAACAGCTGTTTGCATGCCTTTCTTCCCATGCTTATCTAGTAACAGTAGTAAAAATAGCTAGCTTTCATATCAAAGATAACTTACTTAGGAGTCATAAATGTTTTGTATGTATCTCATTAAAAATACATAACAAAATCAGGCATAGCAGTGCATACCGGTTATCCCATCTACTCAGGAAGCTAAGGCAGGAGGACTGCAAGATCACGGTCAGGCTAGGCAACTTTTAAGAGCATCTTAAAATAAAACATTAAAGGGCTCGTACTAGGAATTGATTGAACCCAGGGGCACTCTATCAATTCCTAGTACCACCTCCCCCCCCCCAAAAAATGAGAGAGAGACAAGAAGGTTAGGGGAACAGTTTAAAGGTATAGCACATGCTTAGCATTCTTGGACCTTGAGTCCAACCTTCAGCACCACGAATGAATGAAGGAATGAAGGAATGATATCCAATCCTCAGCACCATAAATATAAAAGAATGAATGAATAAACAAGTTTATGAGGATTATTTCTGTCATGTTACAAGGGAGAAAAAGCTATTTCGAATTTTCTTCATAAGTAGAGATTAATCATATGTAGCTCAAGAAATTCTGGGAGATTCATGAAAATAATGCTTGTTTTTATAATATATATATTAAAAATATCATTAAGCTCAGTGCGTGGTACATAATAAACCCCCAAGAATTGTTATGCCTTAAGTTTAATTCATTATAAAATTAGCATTACGAGACCCTGATAATAAAAATTTGTGAGAATTTGGCTTTATTCCTCCCTTTCTTCAAGGCCACATCAGTGGAGTTCTTGGAGCCTAGAAATAAAACTGGGCAACCATGTTTTATTGACTTCAGGAACAAAGTAGTTAATACTATTTGTATGGAAAATTATTTATTTACTTGCCTTTTAACTGTGGAGAATGCAAAGATGAGTAGACAGTAACTTTTAAGGCATCTTATGGTGGAAAGACGCACATGTGGACCCAGCGAGCAACTGCAATCCCACATAGGAATCTAGGAACTGTCTTGGTTTCAGAATTCTAGCCTAATGTTCCCATTAGTACAGTAACAATTGTCCAGTTGTGTCCTGGTTTTTGTTTTGGAAAAAGTACACAAAAGAATACTTAGTAGAAATGCAAACAAAGAAGAAAGATTTTGTTTAGTCTGGAGACCATGGAAGAGCACCATCTCTAGAATGCTTACAACTTCAGCATTGGTGTAATAGAGTTAGGACTCTTCAGTTGCAGTAGACTAAAACTCAACTCAGCTGGATCAAATGCAGAAAGCTCCCTCAGCAGGTGGTTGGTGGAGATGTCTCCTCTGAAGATTTTTCTTCTGGGGTAGCACATATGACACTTAGGATGACACTGTTATCTTCCATGTTCTTTGTAGGGGAAACTACTATACTGCCATCCTCCTCCTGGAAGAGATCCCGTGACATTTCAGCATCAGCACCAACGACTCCTAAGGAATGAAACAAATAGTGATGAAATAAAAACACAGCCGGGTGGAAATAAAAAAACAAAGCAGATTGAAAATGTAGTTGACAAAACTTTTTTCCATCAAGTAAGTTTTTAACTTTCTCTAACTTCTGATCCCCAACACATTTTTTTATAACAGTAAAGATTAAGATATTCACATACCATAAAAGTTCACACTCACCTGTTTAAAGTGTACAGTTCAGTTATTTACAGTGTATTCAAAGAGTTTTTCAACCACACATCAGTTTTAGAATTTTATCACCCCAAAAAGAAACACCATGCTACTGGCAGTCACTCCTCATTCTCCTCTCCCCACAGCCCTTGCCAACCACTAATGTTTCTGTTTATATAGATTTGCCTGTTCTAGACATTTCACATGAATGGAATTATATGCCATGGGATCTTTTGCAACCTACATTTTTCACTTAACATTATTGGTCAGTTTTGGACATTTTCACTTTTATGACTATTATAAATAATGCCACTCTGAATGCTTCTGTACAAGTTATATGAATATATATTTCATTTCTCTCGGGTTTATACAAAGGAGCAGGATTGCCGTGGTTAACATTGAGGTACTGCCAAACTTTTTCAAAAATGGCTATTTTACATCCCCCCAGCATGGTATAAGATTTCTAATTTTTTTACATCCTTGTCAGTACTTACTATTTTCTGACTTTATTTTAGCCATCCTGACATGTGGCATGTATTTCAGGTTTTTGAGCTGCATTCCCTAATGACTACTGATGCTGAGTGTTTTCATGTGCTTGTAGGCACATGCATATTTTCTTTGGAAAAATACCTGTTTCTATTGAATTATAAGAAGTCTTCATATATTCCAGACATAAGACCCTTATCAAATTTATGATCTGCAAATATTTTCATTCCCTAGTAGGTTGTTTTTTTCTGCATCAGCATTTCCTGTGATTTAAAAAAACAAAACAAAACAAAACTTATTAAATATACACAAAATATTCAGTAATTAATGTTAACTTCAAAATATGAATGACTTTGGTGGCATATGCCTATAATCCCAGCAATTTGGGAGACTGAGGCAGTAGAATTGCAAGTTTGAGGCCAGCCTCAGCAATTTAGTGAGACCCTATCTCAAAAAAATAAAAGGGACTGGGGATGTAGCCCAGTGGTAGAACACACTTGGGTTCATTCCTCAATTAAAAAAAAAAAAAAAATTATAACTTTAATTGCTTATATCATGTCTACTGCAGATAGATCTGTAGGTAGTGTTTTAAAAGACAGATTTATATGCTGGAGAGTTAAATCATAGATTAGATTTGTACCTACTGTATTTTTTTAAGTGCTTTTAAGTGACTACTACAGAAAAAAAAAAAAAATCAGCTGTATCCAGAGAGTGGTTGGGTATTTATCTGGTCCTTTATATCTTAATATGGTGCCTCACATAGTAAGCATGTAGCAAGTCCATGTATAAGAAAGCTGAAAACTTACCACTAATTTTATTTTATGTCTAACCTTTAGCCTAATATTTTACTATTACACAAAGATCATGGGATAATTCTTTCCATTTGCAGATCATATTGGATTAATTTTTCTTACTAAATAAAGCTAAAATTTCTTTATATAGTCAGTGTCTAATTTGGGTGGAGGCAGGTTAGATTTTGATAAGATAAAGATTTCCAGAAAACAACTGATGCTATGAATTTATAGATTGCATTTGAACCTATGTGACTAAATGAAGTAAATGAGGGAGAAAATGAGGAAAATGAAATGATTGAAGTGAATGCTGGGAAGCTTAGCATTTAAGGGATGGAGAGAGAAAGAGAAGAAACGTGATATGCTCAAGTTTATCTTGAAGTGATCCATAAATGGTACTATGTATGTTCGTCAAAGGAGACAGCCTGCTGGCACCTTGTATAATGTCTTTTATTTCCCAGGAGAATGTGAGAGCTTTGACCAAAGGGGTTCAGGCTGTGATGGGTTATAAGCCTGGGAGTGGCCTGGTGACTGCAGCTACTCTGACCTCGGAGAATGGAGCCAGGAAGCCCTGGAAAAAACACGGCAACAGAAATAAAAAAGAGAAAAGTCGTAGACTCTACAAGCACCTGGATATGTGAACCTGTGCTGCAACAGAAGTGGCATCTGCACTGTGCAGATGGAAAAGAACAGAAGCTGCTTGTTGCCTCTGGAACTTTTCCAAGGCTCTGGTGCCGTGGAATGGCCCCTGCTCTAGTGGAATGCAGCCACACTCACCAGTCTTGATGTCAAGACAGAAGGGTTCCTAGAAACACCGGCTCTGACTCAAGCAGTCATTGGAACCCCAGAAACATACTCCTGTAGGAGGCTGAACTTCAGATGAGGGAATGAATAATGTGTATTTGTGTAACATATATACAAATGCTTATTAATTTGAGTTGGAATGTTTTTGAAAATATACTAAAATTGTCACTAATTGATGTTTTCATTCATTTAAGTAGATTAAATGCCAGCTGGACATTCCATAATCTTTTAACAGTTGTAATCAATTAAAACATGACTGGAATTTGAGGTGGATTCTTTTGAGGACATTTATTTGGATTAGTAGTGTAAACTTCACATAAACACCCAACACATCTTTGATGTGGCACAGGACTGGGGGACTGGCATATATGGTTTTTAAAAGCCCCTGGGGAGCTTGACTTCCCACGTTGAAATCACCATCCCCTGAGCCAGTCCTACAGAGGGAAGCATGTGTTGCTGCTAACCCATCTGTAGAGAGCCACAGAGTGGGAGAATAGTTTATCAGTTTTTATTTTAGGCATAGAGATCCCAGATGTCCTTTGGTACTTATCATTAAGGGTGAGCTGGCACACTTTACCTTTTATAGTCACATTCTGTGTAATATACTATGACTCTTTCAACTCCTCACTTCTTCTGTGTCCCTTTTTCTCTGCATCTTGTTATCCCTTTAATTCAGTTGCCTTCTTGCTTATTATTTATTTTTAGTACTAGGGATTAACCCCAGGGGTACTCTACCACTGAACTACATCCCCAGCCCTTTTAATTTTTTATTTTGATTTAGGGTCTTGCTAAGTCAACAAAGCTGACTTCAAACTTCTGATCTGCCTGTCTTAGCCTCCTAAGTAACTGGGATTATGGATGTGCACCACCACACCCAGCCTTAACCTTGCTTTTTTTTGTTGTTTTCTTGATGCTGGGGTTTGAACCCAGGGATACTTAGCCACTGAGCCACATCCCCAGTCCTTTTTTATATTTTATTTAGAGACAGGCTCTCACTGAGTTACTGAGGCTAGCTGTGAACTCAAGATCCTCCTAACTCAGCCTCCCAAGCCACTGGGATTACAGGCATGCGCCACCATGCCTGGCCTTAACCTTGTTTGATATTGTAAATGTTTGGGGGAAACCTGTAGAGAAATGTGAAAACCTAACACAAATTTGCAAAATATCAGAGAATTTACTGATACCTTTGTTTAATCCGTGAGTTTATACTTAAGAAGTGACTATAACTAGTTATATATATCATATTGTTATATAGTAATTTTATAGTCAATGTCACGTAACTTTTCAGTCACCAGTGGATTGTATATACTACGGTGGGCCCGTGAAACTATCGTCTACTGACATCATAGCTATCTTTGTGTTTATGTACACATGTCCTGATGTTCACATGGTGATGAAATCTTAATAACTTTCCTGTCACTAAGCAGCATGTGACTGTTTTTAAGACCTGTTTTCCCAAGAAAAATGTTACTTCAGGGAATTAAATTATACTTATTCATCCATTTAACAAATACTTATTGACTAGCCACCTTGTGGCAGGAAGAGCAACCTAGAAAATGATCACAACTGAGGAAGTCCTGAAAGTAGGAGCAAGCACCTGGGGGCGGAAGGTAGCAAGAGCCATATCACATGGGGCTGTAGGCCCTCTGAGGGGGTTCTGGATATTTTCCGAAAAATAACATAAGCTAACAAGTTTTATATAAGTGAATAATGAGATGTGCTCAAATTCTTAAGGGCGAAAGTTTATTACAGATCAAGGCTGAGGTAGAGGAGGCAAAACTGAAGATGCTGGAAGTGTGTCTCCTGTGACATCCTACTTCAGTCATTCCTTTTTATGTCAGAAAAGAGCACAAAAAACTTTTGGTAAAAGAGGAGCAAGCAAGCATTGGCATATGGGCTGGAATGGAGCTCAGTGGTGGAGCACGTGCTTAGCATGTGGAAGGCTCTGGACTCAGAAATAAACAAGTGGGATATGAAAACACCTCGATCCAGGCACAGGCATATGAAAGAAATGAATAATGAATGGAGAAAGCATGTACTTATTTAGAGTAAGCTTTGACTTTGACAACAGTTTTATTGAGACATTTATATGCCTTACATACTATTTGATACAAAACTTACAATTCAGGGTGTTTAGGATATTCACACACCACAATCAATTCAGAAAATTTTAATCACCCCAAAGAGTCCCGACCCTGCAGTCAATCTTCTCATTCCTCCCTGCCCTAAGCAACCACTAATCTAATTTCCTTTATAGCTTGACAATTCTGGACATTTTATACAAATAAAATGTTGGTAAGGGTGAGGGTTGATTGGTAAATCCTTCAGCTTCCACGTGTTCCTCAAAAGAGCCTGGAGGAAGTAGCCTCAGTTGCCCACAGCTAGAACCATCCCATGAACTCGCCCTTCGTTGCTTTTCTCCCTTTTATTGTTTTCTCCACCTCGTCACTTCTGCTTCCAGAACGTGCCTCCCCAGTAAACGTAACAGAGCCAAAGTCCTTGCGTAGTGCAAGGATCCCAAACTAGGACACCCCTGCATGGGAGACTTCTGTTTTCACCTTTGCTTCTGCCCCAAATGCAACTCTTGAAGCATTCCTTGCATTTTTTTTCTAAGTATTCCCATCCTCGTGGAGGTTTGTACTCTAGACTTACAAATTAAGCATTATCATTATCACTAGTGTTTTGAATTTCTGGCATTTTATTCCAAGGAATATGCCACACTTTTAAAATAGAACCTACTATACATCTGTCATTGGTTTACTTTCAAAAAATAAGAATTTCTAAGATTTTTGTCAAGAAGCTAGTAGTCATGTATGTTTTCTTGGTGGGTAACTGGAAAATCAGGCAGCAAGCCAGAAATCTACTCAGTGCCACCTTGTTTAATAGCCCTTGCCCTTCTCCAGTCTCTAATGTGAGGAAAATCATTCAGAATTTTCACCCTTAATGTCCAGTTGCTGTGTGTTGCATTCTGCACATTGTATCCAGTTGATGGTGAAGAAGACGTGGGAAAAAAGATTTTGCTTTCCAGAAACAATTTTGCATTTTCAACTATCATATGGCATTATGAATGAAAAGTGCACAATACCCAGTAGACCAAAAATTCTTAACGTTTGATTAAAGTGCAATATGTACACAGAAAGCACAACCCTGTGCTTGCCTTCAGTCACACTCACCCTCCCAGGTTAACTACTGCTGTGACCTGCCCTGACTTTGTACTGAAGATTGAGTCTATATTACAATCTCTTATGTATCTGACTCCTTTAATCCAATATTGTGAGATTCATCCACACTGTTTACATGTAATAAATTGTTGATCATTTGCATTGTTTTATAATAGTGTACAGTGTGAATGTATCACAGTTTTCCTGTCCTATTGGATGTGTGGATGGTATACAAGCACAGGTTTTCAAGAGTAGAACTGCCATGGGTATCCTATACAGCATGTCTAATAGAACATTCTGTTGTAATGGAAATGGTCTATGATTAGTGCTTGCAATAAGTCACTGTAGACATAGTACTTATAGCAATTGAGGTGTGCTCAGTGTGATTGATGAACTGGATTTTTATTTGTATTAAGTATTTTAAATATAAATTTCACATGTGTCTTGTGGCTACTATAATCAGCACAGTTCTAATGCATACCTTTAAGTGAACAGGATGCATCTCTGAGGGGCATGTTTCCAGAAGTAAAATTCTGAAGCCATTAGGTATGCACATGTTCAGAATTACAAACACCCAATGAATTTTACTTCCATTCTTTCCTCATCTATATATATTTCTATAGGAAAGAAGATGAAATATTTACCTCTCTAGGTACTGCTTTTATTTCATAGGGGCTGAAATTAGACTTTGTTTTTATAGACTTGCCTGGATATTCCAAACTTGTGCCCTCACAGGAAGTTGTGGTAAGGTCACTGGGAAAGTCATCTTGCAGTGCCAACCAGTTTCCTCCCAGGTATTTCTTTTTCTTGCAGTACTGGGAATTGAGCTTTACCACTGAGCTACATTCCCAGCCCTTTTGATATTTGGCTTTGAGACAGGGTCTTGCTAAATTGCTGAGGCTGGCCTGAAATTTGCAGCCTCCCAAGTTGCTGGGGTTAGGAGTGGAATCACCGTGCCTAGCTCAGATATCTCCCCTTAGCGGGAACTCACCCCCTGATGCAAGTCAATCTGAACTAGCACTTAAGTCATAGGTCAATAAGGTTTTTTCCATGTGTTTAGTTAGGGGACAAAGGGTGTGGGGTGCTTACATCAAATCTGAAATATCTGCAAATTGACATTGTGCTTTTCTTCTTCCCAATAAGGTATAGATAATATCAAGCCTATTGCTGGTATCTTAGAGTCTAGGGTCCTCCTAGAATGTCCAGGAGACAGAGCCTGGATCTGAGCATCTTTTCTCCTCCAACTGAATCCAGTGCCTGGGCAGATTCTAAGAGGTGCTCATTTACTTAGCCGCATTCCTGAGCTTTGGGGAAATGCTGGTTAGGTCTCTACCTGAGTCTCTTCTCTGGCAGAGAACAACTCAGGAATGCAACTAGACAGACTTAAAGGTAAATATGTCCTTTGTTCTTTTTCTTTCCTTAATCTCAGACTCTAATCTTCATTGTACTGTACATTGAAAAAGTGACTACCATCATGTTTTCCAGTGCATAGTTAACTGTTGAGCCCCTTCCAAGAAAGAAACAAAACCAACCAATTTGGCATGTATATTTAAAATAGTGTTGAAAGTGCCATGACTATTGTTGGATTGATTTGGAAGCAGCAGCAACTGAAGGGAGAATTATTTTAGAGACTCATTTTGGAAAATACTTTTTAAAAATGCAAGAGCTTTTAACCCTTGTTTTGGGCACTTGCAGTCACTTCTCCGAGTGGGATTTTGTGTTTTACTTTCTTGGTTGCTTAGCTGTTGGGGAATAGAGAAAAATAAAATATTTTTCAGGAAAAATAAAATCTGCTTAGCTGATAGTAGGCAAGCTGACAGACATGTGCTCTGTTGCTACTTAAGTCTGCACTTGGCAGCTGTTTGTATTCAGGCTATTTCTTTGTTTAAGAATCAGTCTTACAATGGCGTGCATGGTGGTGCATGCCTATAATCCCAGCAGGTCAGGAGGCTGAGGCAGTAGGATCAGGAATTCAAAGCCAGCCTCAGCAATTTAGCAATGCCCTCAGCAACTCAGTGAGACTCTGAGTTGGATGGGGATGTGGCTCAGTGGTTAAGTGCCTCTGAGTTCAATCCCCAGCACCAAAAATAACTAAATAAAAGATTCAGTCTTATAGACTTGAACCCAGAACTTTTAAAGTGTCTTCTAGAAATCAATGCTTCTTAAATTTGACGTTCATATAGATCATCTGGAATTCTTGTTAAAATGTAGAGAATGCTTAGATCTGGGTGGGGCCTGTATGTGTATATTTGTAACAAGTTCTCAGGTCATGCAGATTCTGCTGGTCCAGGAACCACAGTTTGGTAGCAAGCTTGTAGGCATCTTCAGAAGTCCAAAACTAAAGACAATGCCTGGAACTCCTGCCTGACCCAACAATCAAGGACAGAAGATGAGATTTGGGCAGGTGCTAGTGTAGGTTTCACATTTATAATTTATATATCTTGTCTGCTTCTAAAAATAGGCTCCTGCCAGGCACAGTGGCACATGCCTATAATCCCGGTGGCTCAGGAAGCTTAGGTAGGAGGATTCCAAAGTCAAAGCTAGCCTCAGCAACTTAGTGAGGCCCTAAACAACTTAGCAAGAGCCTGTTTCAAAATACGGATTCAGTCCCCAGTATAAATAAATAGACAACTAACAATATTAGAACACTTATGTTTTATATGAATTAATAAAATGTTGAATTTTTAAAAGAATTCTTGAGTTCACAGTAGTATATAAAAAGATGGGGGAGCAAGGAGAAGGGACGCTCTTTTTTCTTTTAAATACAAGAACCTGTCAGTAAATGTAGAAGGAATGAAAGAATCACCACTTTGTAATCACTAAAGAAGTCAATGATTCAGGCAAATATCATCAAGGAAAGTGCTTTGTACAGTGCAGAGATGAGGCAGACATCACCTTAAACAAGTGTTGAAAACTGGCACCCCAGATAATGCCCCCATCTGGCACGCTGTACCCCTGAGGGGGTGCCATAGGAAGTACACATCCCCACCTTCTACTATCTTTGCAAAAACACAGAAACTCAATGAATCACAAAGAAACAAGTAGGTAATTCCAGATTTGGAACATTCTGTAAGATAAGAGGCCTGGACTAAGGAGACATACGAATTATTAAATCCCAAACTGGGAAATAAACACCACACTGGACATTATTAGAATAACAGCCAATGTTAATATGGATTACATATCCAATAACATTGTGTATCAATATAATGGAAGTATGGTATGTTAGAAAATGTCCTTGAAATATATGCCAATGCATTGGAGTAAAGTGTTACGATACCTAGTTTGGAGCAAGAAATGGAGAATAAATGTGGCAAAAAGTTTAACAAATGATGAATCTAGATGGGTATTCTTTCACCTTTGCTATAGGCTTAAAATTTTTCAAAAAAGTTTTTCAATAAATTGAAGGGACAGGCCAGGCATGGTGGTGCACACCTATAATCCAGCAGCTCAGGAGGCTGAGGCAAAAGAATCATAAGTTCAAAGCTAACCTCAGTAACTTAGAGAGGCCCTAAGCAACTCAGCGAGGCCCTATCTCTAAATAAAATACAAAAGAGGTGGGGATGTGGCTCAGTGTTTTAAGTACCCCTGAGTTCAATCCCTGGTACCAAAAAAAAAAAAAAAAAAAAAAAAAAAAAAAAATTGAAGGGACATAAAAGGAGACAGTAAAATACCATAAGGGCTCAGGAGCTGTTAGGAAAAGAATGGACAGAGTTGAACCAAATTGTTACCGTGATAAACAGAAATGTAGTTCCTATCTTCCCTCTCTGCCTTCACCAGTAACTAGGTTTGGGGAAGTGTGTTCATCTGGCTCATGATGGCATATACGAACTTGGTATGAAGTTGGTTTCTTTCTGAATTGTAAACTACAATGAGAACTTATAGTTCTTTAAAATAATTACTTGGATATAAATATTTAAGTGCTGAATTCTTTTTTTTTTTTTTTTCGTACTGAGGATTGAACTCAGGGGTGCTTAACCACTGAGCCACATCCCCAGCCTTTTTTTACATTTTATTGAGAGATAGGATCTCGCTGAGTTGCTAAGTGCCTCACCAAGTTGCTAGGGCTGGCTTGAACTCAAAATCCTCCTGCCTCAGCCTCCTGAGTTGCTGGGATTACAGGTGTGCGCCACCACATGCTGCTCAAGTGCTGAATTCTATTTAATTGGCTCGTTAAAAACTAAGTGGCCTTGCTGATAAACAGCATGCCTTGATATTGCCTCTTTAAAAAATGTAGAACTTTCCTTGATGTAACATTTCAACATCTCTCAGTTCCATTAGCCCTTTCCGAGCTTCTCGAGCATCATGAGGTAAATGAATTTCAGCAATTGCATGTTGCAAATGAGGCTCATGAGGGGAAAGAGTAAAACAACCTTCTCAAGATCATGCAGTGTCTTGACAACAGAGTGTACGACCCCATCAGTCCTACCACCTGTTTTAGTCATGACACCCCAACATGTCCACAACAGGATTGATTGATATTTGGAAATGCCATTACTTCAAAATGCATTCTTTAACAAAATCATTTTAATGCATATTCTTAGAATTGGTTTCTTACTAGGCACCATGGCACATGCCTCTAATCTCAGCAACTTGGGAGGCTGAGGCAGGGGGATCACACGTTCAAGGCCAGCCTTGGCAACTAAAGTAAGACCTTTAAAATGAAAAGAACTGAGAATTTAACTTAGTGCTAAAGTACCCCCGGGCTCAATCCCCAGTACCCCCCCCCAAAAAAAATCGGTTTCTTTATTATAATAAAACCAGACTGATGTTTTATTTTTGTTTTGTCACTACTGTTTGCCTAGTAGCCACAAGCCTTCCTCTAAATAACATGTTTGGTAAGAACACCGGCAGGAAACAGCCCTCACAGAAGGGAAAGCTCCTGCAGGCTGCCCAGGTTCCTACAGCCCTTCCTTCTTCACAAGGACAATGCCTGAGATCGCGCTGCCGCTGCCAACGGGAAATGCCTATGAGCAGTGACGTGGGCCGCTGCCCAAGGGGACAAGTGCTACAGTTCTCTTGTTAGGTTTTCTTCTCAGCAGACTTTGAACCATGGCCAGAAAGGCATGTCTTTATCTCCTGGGCGGCTCTGGGACTTCTGAGGAGCCTGGAAAAGGAACAGATTCACTCTGAGGGCCTACTGTGCAGAGCCCTATGGAAGATACTGGGTGAATCCAGGAGGGGGCTTTTGGGGAGGAGGGGTTCCAATGTATATAATCCCAAGTGCTGTCCATAGGCGGACTGCTAATTCCCCATGACTGGGAGCTGACTGTCCCTCCCTGCTCGGGTCCTATCCTTGCTGTAGCACTCCAGCTATTTGCCTTTCTCTTGCCATCCTTTTGGTCACCAGGAGGCCTTGGCAGGGTGGTGCCAGAAGGCATGAGCTGGCTGCCCAAACTCTTCCACTCGCAATCTTTGTGCCTAGGCTAATTCAGCATCCTGAAGCTTTGCGAGGGAAACTCAAGAGTTTGGTTTTCGACCCACGCGGCGGAAAACCATAAGTTTGCAAGGATCCTTGCAGCTCCCTGGTTTTGGGGTCCTCACTGACCTCTGGCAGGCCTGCAGCAGTGTTTGTTGTGGGCATTTGAGTCTTGGAAGATCAGGGGAGCCGCTGGTGGTGGAGAAGGGACAGGTGCTGGTTCAGAGCCGGAGCAAGCCCTTCTGGAAGGGAAGGACAAAGATGCAGACCTCAGGATAAGGCTCTGAGATGGAAACACGCCTGAAGTGGTCACAAAACAGCAAGAATTAATTGAAAAGATTTACTCTATATCTTAATGACTACAAGAGCCTTGGGAAATAGATTCAGAAAGTGTAATGTTTTTCTGCCCAATTGCCAACTTACCCAGTCATTGATTTTTTTCCCTTCTTTCTTTTTGTGGTGCTCAAGTTTTTAAGCTTCAAGCTTTCCAAGACAAGTGCTTTACCACTAAGCTATTATCCCAGTCCCCAATTTTTCTTTACATTTTAACCTATGAACAAGTGGTAAGGGTGAGGTAAAAGTAAAAATATGTCATTTAAGTTACTTTCTTAAATGATCATTATTACCATGAAGATTTTTAACAATTTTATGTATCAAAATGAGCATTTCTTGCTATTCAGAATTCTGGTGTTTCTAAGTTTCTTAATTTCTTTCTTTTTTTAATTTGTGATACTGGGAATGGAACCCTGGACATTGTGCACGCTAAGTAAGTGCTCTACCACTGAGTCACATCTCTGACCCTTTTTATTTTTTTATTTTGAGACCGGGTCTCACTAAGTGATCAAGGCTGACCTCAAATTTGTGATCCTCCTGCCTTAGCCTCTTGAAAACTGAGATTATAGGTGTACACCACCACACCTGGCTTCTAAATTTTCTTGATTGGGCAAATTTATTACAAATAAGAAGTTAAAAATAATGTAATTAAAAGTTACATTAATATAATTTTATATAATAAAAATGGGATGAATAGATAAATTCTTTTTGTGGCTTTTCAAATTTTATCATTATGAAAGTTATCTGATAAATTAATATTCTCATTTTCCTCCTTTACTATGTTGTTTAAAGGAGGTCAGTAGGAAAAAACAACAAAAATTTCTTATTTCTTAATAAGTATTGAAATATGAGATTTTTTTAAAAAAAGAAGAATGTAGAAATAGCACTACAACTAGAAAACAAGCAGGAAATTCACATTTATAAGAAAGACTAATAAACATTTAAAATAAAGGATCTGAAACTTATCGAGTGGGATGAAAGTACTTGCAACCCTGTTCAAATATTTGTTCCTGTCCTTCCACCTTGAATGTTTTCCTTTGCAGATTTTGACAAACTCCCTCCCTTGTCAGCATCTCTATCTAACGTTGATAGACCAAAGATTTATTTTCAAACATGGATCACAATGGAATATAAAGTTGATTTGATTTCTACTCTGCTACTCCCACAAAAATATTTCTGAAATTATTTTCTCAGGCACAGTATGTTCACTGATTAAAAGATAAAATTATCAGTCAAAACTTTGGACTGTTATCCTATTTTTAGAGATGTTTTACCTAATTTGTCTGTATTTATGATCTCTTTCGCGCATTTTATGTCATACAAAAGTTGGAAAGTACAACTTCTAAACTTTTCTCCCAATTTTATTGAGTTATAATTGACAGTTTAAAATTATTATAGCATTGTAATATCTCAAGTTGCAAACCTGATACTTTGGCTTGTCTTTTTTTTTTTCTTTGAAACAGAGACTCACTAAATTGCTGAGGCTGGCCTTGAACTTGTAATCCTCCTGCCTCAGCCTCCACGGTGCCTGGGATCATAGGTGTGCGATACTGTACACAACGGATAATTTGATTCTGATATGCGTATATACGTTGTGAAATATTCACCACAAGCAGACAAATTAACATATTCATTACCTTACATAATTACATTTGTTAAAAAGTTTCTAAACTTTCATACTATACAGAGTAGGATAAATGTTTTAGTTTACACAGGTACAACTCTGGCCATAGAAGTATAAATAATAATCAGTTTAATCATACATGGTGGCAAGATGCCTTTGAACTTGTCATGTACTTAGAGATATTCAGAAAACCAGTGGCTATTAGTGAATGTTTTCCTTCAAACATTAGATTTGGTTCATCAACAATTCAAGCATAACCAAGAATAAAAAAATATATTTGGATGTCTTTTGTTTACATGAAGCAATGAATTATTTATCTTAACATAATTTACCTTCAGCATTTCAAAGAGTCATAGCTTATCCTTCTCTTTGCTATATATTTAGAGCCACCAGCTAGCTTAGACCTTCTGAAGTACTATGAGAACTCAAAAGAACACAAGTATTCTTCCAACTGAGTTATATCTCCAGCCCACAACTCAAGTTTTAAGCTCCTTCTTTTTAGAAATATTAGATATGCTGTACTTTTAAAAACTAACTTGTCATAACTAATTTGTGCCTGTGTTAGAAACTTTTCAAATAATCTAACACGAGAGTTTCTCTATAGAAGTAATTAAAATTACTTCCATAGAAAGTGTCAACAGGGCCAGGGATGAAGCTCAGTGGTAGAAAGCTTGCCTGGCTTGCTTACAAGGCCTTGGAGTTTAACCCCCAACACTGCAAGAAAAGGACGGGGAGGGAAGGAAAAGGGAGAGAAGGAAAGAAAAGGGGAGGGGATGGAAAGGAATGAGTCATTAAAACAAAATATGGCCTAAAAGCTCTAAAAAAAGTTTACTAAGCTCTAGAATTTAGTTATGTCAAACTGGATAATAATATGAGTATACAGAATAACTACTGCATAATAAGCTCCGATGGAGCCTGGTCAAAACCAAAGGGAGGAGTGGGTGGGTCTTGACCTCCAGTGGGAGGGGCTTCACTGCTATGCACGGCTTGCGGGAGGGGTGGGCCTGTGAGCTCACAAGGGCAGCCATGAACTCACAAAGCCTCTGGTGGCTGGTTGCTGTAGCTCCCTGCCCAGTCCCGGTCATTTGGCTCCCTGTGATCTGCGCGGTCAGACGGTGCAGGTTTGTGCTCCAACCGAAAGATTACTGTCCACAGCCTGCTTTTGTGGCTGGGCAGGATGTAGTTGGCCAATCAGTTTTGGCGTGATGGAGGGGCCAAGGGCTGCCCCTCAGCCAGCTTGGACCTGGGCCTGGAAGAAGTATTCAGGGTTGAACCAGCATTGCCTGAAGATGTAAGACCAGGCCCTAATACTTGTGTCTTTCCTTGGGAATTGGTGATATGTGCAGCTATTGGATTTTTTTACTGTTCTCTTGTTTTTTGTGGAGAAGTTTTCAGTCTTTTAGAAGCAGGCTTTCCAGGGGAAGAGAGCTTGCTCTAAAACTTTCTGAACTACTTGAAGAAAAATGCGAACTATTTGAAAACTTTAGCCTTGTTCAAAAAGAGTATGATGGCTTGGAATCGTCCTTACAGGATGCGAGTTTTGTGAAGGAGTCAAAAAAAGCACAAAATTTGGAGGCGATATATGAAAAGCTGAATCAGTCCAAATCTAAACTTGAAGCCGAAATACTTATTCTAGAAAAAGAGCTAAAAGAAGAGAAATCCAAACATTCTGAACAGGATGAATGGATGGCGAATATAGCAAAAAGGTTACAGTCCCAATCAAAGTCCCTCAAATCACAAGTAACTGAAGCTAAAAACCTTCAGAATACTTCAAATGAATAAAAAAGAACTTAAGGTAGCAATAAAAGAGGCTTTGAGTGAAAATTCCCAACTTCAGGAAAGTCAGAAACGAAACTCCTTTTACAAGAAGCTGACGTATGGAAGGAAAAAGTGAGTGACTTTCATAAACAAAATAACATTGGAAGACTCTAAAGTACAGACAGAGCAAGTTCTATGTGATAAAGAAAATCACATTAAGTCTCTGATCGAATGCTTGCTAAAGATGAAAGATGGGGCTCCAGTGCTTGGAGAAGCCCTAACAGATAATCGTAACTTAAAGTTGGAAATGAAGAGTGAATCAGAAATTGGTGCTCACTTAGGTAATCAGCCAAAAGGAGCTTTGAAGAAACTGGTTTATGCTATTAAGTTAAATGCCTCTTTAAAAACTTAGAAGGAGAAATAAATCAAATTTATACTTTGTTATCTGAAGTAAATGAAACAAAAGATCTTATAGAATGTATTAAAAATCTTCAGACTGAACAAGAATCTTTGCAGTCAGAAAATACACAGTTTGAAAATGAGAATCAGAAGCTTCAGCAGAAACTTAAAGTAATAATTAAACTGTATGAAGAAAACGAAGTGAAACTTCACAGGAAATTAATAGTTGAGGAAAAGTGCCGGTTAGAGGAAGAGGAGAGACTTTGCAAAGTGGATAAAAGGATCAGCCTCTTAGCGAAACAGCTGGAGACCTATAGAAAGCAAGCCAAAGATCTGGAGGAAGAATTGGAGAGTACCATTCATTTTTATGAGAGGCAGATTCTTTTCTAAGAGAATAAAGCTTGTGATGATGATTTGGCAGTTTTGACTGCTGAAAGAAATGGTGAGTAAGGAAAGTAAATGCTCACAACAGACAAAAATTAACTGAAATAGAGTTTGAATTTAAACCTTTAGAAAAAGATCCTTATGCACTTGATGTTTCAAATACAGCATTTGGCAGAGAGCATGCCCTATATGGTCCCTCACCATTGGGTCAACAACCTTCATCTGAAATGAGAGCTTTTCATTTGGAAAAGAAGGGTGCACTCTCACCTTTGCTTCCAGGGGAAGGAGGAAGAGGTTCAGGAGGCCCAGAGAATCATCCGAACCATCAGATTAGCAATGAAAGAAGAGAATCAAGCTATGATGGGTTAACTGATCCTCATAGAGTACCTGCTGACACTGCGACCCTGTCACCTCCCTGGGAACCGGACCATAAGATGATGAGCCTTCCACCAGGCCAAGCGTACTCTGATCTACCTGTTCCTCTACAAAGGCAAAATGGATATTATTCTAATTATAGTAGACTGCCCAGACCACCAGAACTCAGAAGTTTTAATGTGCCTTCTTTGGATAAAGGGATGGGCATATGTCTTTAGAAATGGAATCCAGTAGAAATGATACCAAAGATGATCTTGATAATTTAAATGTGCCGGATTCATCTCGCCCTGCTAAAAATCAAGCAACTGGCTCTGGCTTTGTTTTTTTTACCTCTTGTTCCAATCAGAAATCCACTTCGAGTAGATCCAAGGAGTAATTTCATAAGAAGAGGATCTTTTCTTCCTCCATCTCCTCCAGGAAACATGTATGGAGCATCTTGAGATTATTTTCCACCTGGCCCACCAGCCCTTCCATTCCCAATTTGAAATATCTATTCACTGAGATGTTTTCCTCATTATCTTCCACCAAGAGCTGGATTTTTTCCCCCGACACCCACATTCTGAAAGTAGAAGTGAGTTCCCTTCAGGGTCGATTCCACCTTCAAATAAGCCTGTTGTTGAACATCCAGAAGCACAGCAAGAAATCTATTTTTGATCTTTCTTCAAAAGTAATTTGACTTACCTTATTTTTAGTTTAACTACTTTTACTTAAGTAATTACTTTTGCTCCAATTGAAGCTTAAGGGAATTATAATTCTTAGGATGGTACTTTGTACATAAAGACTTAAATATGAATCTTATGAGTAAATTATTTTCATTTTATTTTATTCTACATAGTATAAACTTTAATTTGGTTAATCCACTATTACATAAACAACAATGGAGTTTTATATATGTAATCTTGCAGTTTGGAATATTTTAAACTCAAACAAAGGCTGTGCCTTTATGCCAAGAAATGTGTTTACTATGATTGTAGCAAATGTGAAAGTAACTTTATTCTTAATAAAATATTTTAATTGAAAAAAAAAGTTTGGTTTTCAACAAATTCAATTAGACATGCCAGTGGAAACCTCCAGTGGGCAGCTGCATGTGGCTCTCAAGCCTGGGAGGTTGGTAACCTAGAGGAAAGAGAGAAATTCTGAAAAAATACAGTCTCTATCAAGGTTGAATCAGGAAGAAACAGAAAACCTGAGCAGACCAATAAATAATAAAACGATTGAAGTAATAATTAAAAACTTCCCAACAGCTGGGTACAGTGACACACACCTGTAATCCCAGCAATTTGGGAGGCTGAGGCAGGAGGATTGCAAGTTCTAGGCCAGCCTCAGCAACTTAGACCCCGTCTCAAAAGCAAAAAAGGACTGGGAATGTAGGTCAATGGTAAAGCACCCCTGGGTTCAATCCCCAGTATTTAAAAAAAAAAAAAAAAAAAAAGCAGACTCTCTCAACAATGAAAGTAACCCAGGACCAAATGACTTTACAGCCGAATTTGACAAAATTCAATTAATTAATTAATTAATACCAATTAGTTATTAATACCAATACTTCTTAAACTCTTCCAAAAGCCAGAATACTTCCTAATACATTTTGCAAGGCCAACATCAGCTTTACTATTTCAGACAGAGACAACACGAGAAAAGAAAACTACCGGCCAATAATTCTGAAGAACATGGAGGCAAAATCCCTTGATAAAATATTAGCAAATCAAATACAACAACACATCAAAAAGACTGCACATCATGATCAAGTGGGATTTATCCCTGGCATGCAAAGCTGGTTTAGCATATACAAATCAATCAATGAGATCTATCACTAACAGGCTACAAGAAAAAAACCACATGATCACATCGATTGAGGCAGAAAAAGCATTCAAGAAATCTTGTTTAATATCCTTTCTTGATTAAAAGGAAAAACTTAAAAGTTTAGGTATCAAAAGAAAGTTCCTAAATATAACAAAGGCCATTTATGAAAAATCCATCGCAAACATCGTAAGTGGGGCGAAATCAAGCTCTTCCTCTAAGATCTGGTACAAGGATAACCACACCCACCACTTCTGTTCCCCATGGTACTAGTTAGATAGGTTCTGTTATGGTTTGGATGTGAGGTATCCCCAAAAAACTCATGTGTGAGACAGTGCAAGAAGGTTCAGAGGAGAAATGATTGGGTTGTAAGAGTCTTAACCCAATCAGTGAATTAATCCCCTGATAGGGATTAACTGAGTGGTAAATGAAGTGTAGGGTGTGACTGAAGGAGGTGGAAATTGGGGCATGGCTTTGGGGTATATATTCTATATCTCAAGAGTGGAGACTCTCTGCTTCCTGATGATGTGAGCTGCTTCCCTCTGCCACACTCTTCCGCCATGATGTTCTGCCTCAACTGGAGTCCCAAGGAATGGAGCCGGCTTCCTATGGACTAAGACCTCTGAAACTGTGAGCCTTCAAATACACTTTACCTCCTCTATAATTGTTCTGGCTGGATCCTTTAATCACAGCAGAAAAAAAAAAAAAAACTGAATAAAACAAGCCATTTGTGGTAGTGCTCACTTATAATCCCACCTATTCAGGAGGCTAAGGCAAGAGAATTGTATGTTCAAGGCCAGCCTCAGCAATTCAGCAAGATCCTAACCAAAAAAAAAATTTTTAAGGGGGCTAAGGATATATTTCACTGGTAGAGGATGCCTGGGTTTAATTCCCAGTACAAGAAAAAATTTTGCACAGTTAGGAAAAAGGAGTAAAAGGCATACAAATCAGAAAGGAAAAAGATTATCTATTTGCAGATGGCATGATCCTACCCATAGAAAACTCCAAAGACTTTTCACCAAAAAAATGGTGAGATCTAATAATTTTCACCAAAAAATGGTGAGATCTAATAAATGAATTCAGTAAGGTTGAAGGACATAAAATCTACATATAAATATCTGTGGTAAGCGCTCTTTTTTTTTGTCATGGGGGGAGTATTAGGATTAAACCCAGGAGTACTCAACCATTAAGTTAATCCCCAACTCTTTTGTTAAAAACTTTTTAAAATCTCAAGACAGAGTCTCACTAAATTGCTGAGGCTAGCCTCAAACTTGCAATCCTCCTGCCTCAGTTGGGATTAGAGGCATGGGCCACCATACCCCACAGAATCTGTGACATTCCTATACACAAATAATGGCCTAGGGAAAAAATCAAAATCTCTCAATAACATCAAAAAATTATAATACTTACAAATAAATCTAACCAAGAAGGTAAGAGATACGTGTACTGTCAACTGTGAAACAATGAAAGAAACTGAAGGAAACACAGGTGAAAAGATAGTTCATTATTTCAGAGATGGGCAGGCTCTTCAAGGCTCCATCTTTCTAACAACTGGCCATTTTGGGAATTGGTTATAATACCCCGTTGGAAAGAGGATATCCGTTACCATTATGCTGAGATCAGCTCCCATGTGCCCCTTGACAAGCGAGGAGCAAGAGCTGAATACTTCAACTCTGAGAAGCCTGAGGGACAAATCATTATGACCCAAATACAAAAAATGAACTGGAAAAATGTTACTACAAATTTTTAGAGATCACTATTAGTAAAGCTAGGTGCCTAGAACTGCACATGGAAATTGACTGGATACCTATTGCCCACTCCAAACCAAATGGTGGGAGTGTTGTTCACTATTTATTGCCAAAAGGCATTCCTAAAAGCCCAGGCCTTGATGCCATTGGCTGTGAAGACTGTATCAAGAGGCCCCTCCCACCCCACATGGAGCCATGCTCCCTAGACCCAGGAAAAGAGGGCCAGGTTGACCTGGAAACCTTTTCAGCACAAGCCAGGTGGAAATAAAACCCACTCGAATTATCTACTGCTACATTGGGATTGCTGAGGTTAGGACTCTGCAGCAATGTTAATTTTTATATTTCCAAGCAAATACTAAAATCTTCAGCAAAGATTGGTTGGTATTAATGAATTTTTGACTCAGAACTGTATTGTGGATCCCGTAGTTTCCCCAAAATCCATCTATATCAAATTTGTGGAAGTAGAGCGGGATTTTCTTTTCACTGCCTCTTTAGTTGAATGCCTGGAAAAAGCCATTGGATATTCCTTAAAATTTAACAACTTTATGTCATCCTTCATAAGGATTTGGGCTATTACCCCCTCTTCTCTACTCAAGGCAGCAGGTAGGGAAGAGAACCAAGAGCTGAGCTATGTGTCTCCCCTTGGTTAGCTCCACACTTTCATACTTTTTGGACTTTTTCTTTCTTATTTACTTTTCTTTTTTGGTGAACCTGAGTCACCTCCTAGGCAAGATAATGACAATCACAACTTCCACTGTTGACATGTACCTTGCTTGACCTGCAGGATTTCTAAGAATCACTGCAACACTAAGCTGGGTCCTACCACCTTCATTTTCTAGGTAGGAACACACACAAGTGCAGAGAGGTTCAACGCTCTGCCCCAAGTCACAGCTGCAAGGAGGTGGGGCGGCGGGGGCACGAATTCCAGTCTACTTTGTGCAGGCCTCACAGCGCACTCTTCCCGTCTTTCTATGAGGCAGCTTTGGTCAGTGACTGCAAGCAGCTTCTCCACTGAGGGCCATCTCCATAAACCAGTGTTTCCCGCAAGACTCCCAGAAAGCTGGAGGAACACATTATAGGAGGCTCAGATCCTAATCCCTACAGCCTGTAAATGCTCCCTTATATGGCAAAAGGATCTTTGCAATTGTGATCCAGTTAGGGAACTCAAGATGGAGAGATTACTGTGGATTATCTGAGTAGACCACACAATGCAATTACAAGCATCCGAGATTTGACAGACACAAAGGAGAAGGCAATATGACCACAAAGGCAGAGATGGCTCAGAGGGATGCAGCTGAAACCAGGCAGTCACCAGAAACTGCAAGATGGAAGATAAGGAAGAGATTCTCCCCCACCCCCCTAGAGGGAGTGCAGCCCTGCCCACACCTTGACTTTAGGACAATGAAACTGATTTCCCACTTCTGGCCTCCATTCTGGGAGAGAATCCATTTCTGTTGCTTTAAACTACATTATTTCTGGTAATTTATTACAAGAGCCTCAGGAAGCCATGCATTTTTTTCCTTATAAATTTTATTCTATTTATTTTATTTATTAAAATATTTTTTTATTTTTACAGACACATTTTCATTCACTGTACACAAATGGGGTACAACTTTTTTTTCACACCATTCATGTAATCATACATATATATAGGGTAATACTGTTTCATTCTACTGTTTTTTCATTCCCATCCTCTCCCACCCTTTTTCCCCTCTACACCATCCAAAGTTCCTTCCTTCTTCTCTTTCCCCTGCCACCCCCCCCCCCATTGTTATATATTGTCATGCACTTATCAGAGAAAACATTCGTCCTTTGGTTTTTGGGCTTGGACTATTTCACTTAGCATGATATTTTCCAACTTCATCCATTTACCAGCAAAGGCCATAATTTTACTCTTATGACTGAGTAATATTCCACTGTGTACATATACCACAGTTTCTTTATCCATTCGTCAATTGAAGGGCATCTAGGTTGGTTCCACAATCTAGCTATTTTGAATTGAGCTACTATGAACATTGATGTAGCTGCATCTCTATAGTATGCTGATTTTAAGTCCTTTGGGTATAAACCGAGGAGTGGGATAGCTGGGTCAAATGATGGATCCATTTCAAGCTTTCTGAGGAACCTCCATACTGCTTTCCAGAGTGGCTGCACCAATCTGCAACTCTACCACCAATGTATGAGTGTGCCTTTTTCCCAACATCCATGCCAACACTTATTATTGCTGTGTTCTTGATAACAGCCATTCTAAATTGGAGTTAGATGAAATCTTAGGTTGGTTTTAACTTACATTTCTCTAATTACTAGGGATGATAAGCACTTTTTCATATATTTGTTGATCACCTGTATATGTTCTTCTGTGAAGTGTCTGCCCATTTCCTTAGCCCATTTCTTGATTGGGTTCTTTGTATTTTGGGTGTAAAGTTTTTAAAGTTCTTTATAAACTCTAGAGATGAGTGCTCTGTCTGAAGTGTGTGTGGAAAAGATTTTCTCCCACTCTTGTAGGCTCTCTTTTCACATTATTGTTTCATGTACTGAGAAAAAACTTTTTAGTTTGAATCTATCCCATTTATTGATCCTTGCTTTTATTTTTTGCACTATGGGTGTCTTGTTAAGGAAGGAAGCCATGCTTATTCCAAGGACACATGCCCAGAGAGTTGGTTTAATGGGTCTGCTTTATTGACAGGCAGGTGGCGTGGTTCTGATATAACCTATGCACCACATTGCCCAACTGCCCAGGCAGAGCCTCATAGGAAAGAAACCTAAACCCTTAAACTAGAGGGGTTTAGTTTAGGTTTGACTTCTTTCTTCCATGGACCCCAAAGTTGAATTTCAGAGGAGTCCACACATTGCTAAAGACTGAGAAATTTTTCAAGGATGAAGTTTTCTTCAGATTCTCAAAGGAGTCACAGAAAAGGTGAACCACCTAGGTGCATAAACCTGGTCCAGGCTGCTAGGGATAAAATAAAGCAATTTTAAAGTTCTGCCCAGTCTCTGAGGGCTTATGCAGAATCTCAGGCAGAGCAGAGAAAAGCTATAATAAAGATTGAATCAAATTAATAGTGCTATCTTCAAAAACACAAAACAGAGCATAAGGTCACTCTGCCTCAGGGCCTGGGAGAGGGAGGGATGGGGGGGGGCTCCCCTACTTTAGAGAAACTAGATTCTCTTTTGGGGATGGTTGATAGACAACATTACCAGAGGAGCAGAGGATGCAAGCAATCACAGTCAGAATCCAAGGGAAATAAGAAAGGAATGGCCATTTACACACACACAGTTGTACACCAAAACCCTCAAGGAACCAGGGGCAGAGATTTCAGACTGGGGATTCTTTTAGGGTACATGCAGTGTCTCAGCTAGAGGACACTGTGGGAACTTATCATTATAACAAACTGTGAGAAACTTGAGTTTATGCATTTTCTTTCTATTAATTTAACATCTTAATCATGCCTTCACTGGTATTCATTTTACATCACTTTATTTTAATCATTTTATTTTTATTTTGGTCCCATTTGGTTAATAATAGATTTCACCTGTTGAACATCTCTCTGCTGCTGGACTGTAAGCTTCACAAAGGTAGGGACCACTTTTTCTCAACAATATGTCTCTAGCTCCTAGCTCAATACTTGTTTTAGTCCATTTCAGCTGCTGTAGCAAAATAATCTAGGCTGTGTGGTTTATAAACAACATATATCTCCTAGTTCTGGAGGCTAGCAAGTCCAAGATCAAGGCACCAGCAGGGTTGCTGTCCTGCTAGCCTGGTTCATAAATGGTGACTTTTTGCTGTGTCCACCCTCATGACCCAATCACTTCCTAAGGGTGCCACCTCCTAATATTATCAAATTGGTGATTAGGTTTCAATATATGGAGATACAAATATTCAGACCACAGCAATGCCTATCAGGGTCATAGGTTTTAAAAAATGAATGGACTAGCGAAATAATGTAGTGACTTTGGAAAACATTCTGGCAGTTTCGCAAAACATTCAACATCAAGTTACCATATGACTCAGCAATTACACTTCTAGGTATATACCCAAGTAGAAACGAAAACATATGTCTCACAAAAACTCCTACACAAATGTTCACAGCAGCATTATAATAGCCAAAAAAAAAAAAAAAAAAAAGTGAAAATAACCAAAATGTCCATTAACTGATGCATGGATAAATAAAATGTGATATATCTATACAATGTATTACTATTCATTCACAACAAGGCATGTGCTAATACATACTACAACATTGATGAAACTCAGAAACATCATGCTAAGTGAACGCCAGTCTCAAATAGGTCACATACTGAACGACTGCATTCATATGGAATGTCCTAACAGAAACAGATCAAGAAACAGATTTATGATTCCTATAGCTAGGAGTGTTGAGAAGAAATGGCTAGTACCTGCTAGGTAGGTGCTTGGTAGGGAGGAGTGATGAAAATGTTCTAAAACAGAACGCTGGTGTTGGTTGCCCAACTCCGGATGTACAAAAACTATGAAAGTACACTTTTAAAAGTAAATTTGGTGGTATATGAGCTATGGCTCATATAAAGCTGTCATTTTAAAAAAGAAATGATAGCCATGTCCTGCTTTAAGCAAACTTACTATAATCAATAAGGATATTTTAAAATTAGAGCAATCTGTTTTCAAGAAAAACAGCCTGTGTATCTGAGTTGTGCAGCAGTGTGACTGTAAGGGAAGGGGCAGATTCCAAAGAGAACCGGCTCCTTGGCTGGGGGCTGTGCTCTAGATGACGTCCCTTGGGCAGAGGTGAAGTTGACAGCCGCAGAAAAGAGAGGAGAGTAGGATGTAGAGGTTGGTGACTGGCGCGTTTGCTCTTTTATCCCGTCCCCCGCGCCACCCTTTGTATTGCACCCTTTTAACGATCGAGACCATGGCGCGCTCCCCTTGGGTTGCCAGCTCCCAAGCGCTTCGCAGGACAAGGGTGTGTATTGTTTGGGTCAGGAAATGTGAATTAGTGAGGGGACAAGGTACGTTAAGAGACCCGGCCGAAGCTCGGCCCTCCCTCAGCCGGGGCGCTGGTCCAGTCTGGCTGCGGGACTCGGGCTGAGAGGCGGCGGAGAGTCTGCGGGACTTGGGCGCCGCGGCGGTGTGGCAGGGGCGGGGACCACAGCCTTTGTGCAGAGGCTGCTCCGGCTCCCGCCGCTGGGGGGCGACCTGCACCCCGCCGACCCCCGACAATAGCGCGAGGGTGGGGAGCCTCACGGTCCCGGAAACTTTCCCCGGGTGTCGCCGTCGCAGCGCACGCCCGGGAGCGCGGAGCGGGGCTCGCCCACCTTTGCCGCGGCGGCGGAGGGGAGCCTGGAGAAGGGGGCGCCCGGCCGCCCGCAGCGCAGGAGGCTGGAGCTCCGGCCCCGCGAGCGGTGCCATGGGGGAGGCGGCCAGCCCCGCGCCCTCGCCCGCGCTCTGGGACTGGGACTACCTGGACCGCTGCTTCGCCCGCCACCGCGTCTGCATCTCCTTTGGCCTGTGGATCTGCTCCTCCTCCTGCTGGATCGCCGCCCACGCGCTGTAATGGGGCCGTGACTCTCCGCGCGAGGGGGTGGCGGTCTGTAGTGGGGGGATTGGCGCCACCCTCCTGCTAGTCCCTCTTGGAAACCCAGAGGAAGAGCAGTAAAAGGGGGCGGGTGGAGGAGGCAGCACAAGTCCGGGATGAAATCTAACATTTCTCTACGAACTGAAGTCGGATACTTCTTTCCGGATTCCACGCACAGGGAAGCTGGGCTGTGAGCCAGCAGAAGGAGGCTAGGTGGTGCAGTGAATGGGGCCCCGACTGGCTTCTATTGTCAGCTCTTAAACTGACTCAGGGCCCCGACTGGCTTCTATTGTCAGCTCTTAAACTGACTCAGGGCGTGAGCTGAGCAAGTTATAAAGACTTCGGGTCTCATGCAAATGGGAATAATTCATCATAAGATGGATGGGAGGACGAAATGAGGCAGTACAGGAAAAGCACTTAGTAAGTGCTCATTAAACATTATCACTCCAGCCCTGCCACCAACCCTTGGGGGCCCTGGCAAGTCCTTTGATGATTCTGGCCACAGTTTACCCAGAGCTCTTCTAGCTGGGCAGGGGTCTGGTGATGATCAGACTTTGACCACAGCCTTTGCCTGTGTCTGGCACCTGTAGTGCTTTGGCCAGGGGTCAGGGTAGCCTGGGTTCTAAGGGTGAAGCCTCAGAGTCTTCAGCCACTCTGTCCAGAGCAAAGAAATCCAGAGACAATGCCAGGATAGTGCTGCCCAAGTATCCCTGGCAGGGGAGAATGGACCAGCAATCTCCAGGAATGACTGGAACCAGCTCACCCTAGGATTGTTCTCAGGCATTTGATAGTGCTGCAGAGATTCTGAGTTACTGAGAGAGCAAAACCCCAGATCCTATTACAAAAGGGCAGACTTTTAAGGACTGAACTCTGGATCAGATGAAGGAAACTAAGGAGACCCTGCTTTTGCATTTTTTCCTTTGTTCCTCACAGTCACCCTCTGAGGTCAGCAGTGGTGGGCATTGTACCACGTGGCTTGGAGAGGTTGAGGACCTCCCCTGAGCATGCCCAGCTGGCCAGGCAGAGTAGGGCCTCTGCATTCTCACCCTCCTGGAGTAGGACGCCACCAACCCAGTACCTCCAGCTGTCTTAGGGTAATGTGTCTCTTCCACGTATGTGGCCTGGTCGAGGTCCGCAGGATCGCTGGCCCCTGAAGCTGAAGAGATGGCTGAGAGCACTAGGGTACAGAGCAAGGTCATCACACGTGAAGCCTGAAGGCCTGCCATCAGCCTGCTGTGTCAACATAGGCCTCGTCTCTCTCCTAAATGGCAGGGTTGAAGGAAATTATTTCTCATTTGGGTCCAACTCTGAGGGTCCCTACTTTGAGTCTTAACTCCTTGGCCTTGAACTGGTTTCAGGATCCAGAACCCAGGCTAACAGTGGACGACCCCAGTATGAGATTTGGGCTTAGGCTGTCGGTCAGGAAGTGTCTAGGAACCCAGCCGCCTTCCATCCCATCCATTATTCTCAAGGACTGTGGCTCAGAACCTGACTGTGGGCAGTGAGTACCACCGTCTGGTTAAAGGAAATGAAACCAGAGCAGTGTCAAGCCTCAGTGCTCCCCTGGAAATGTAGCGAGGCGACATCTAGAACAAATCGTACCAGAAATCAGTCAGCAATGCTGCCAGAGAGACCTCGGGGTCCTTCCACCGGCCCTGCCCTTCTGGGTGTGTTCCCGGGCATGTGAGGGACCAGAAGAGAACCCTAGGCAGAGAAGCCGATAGCAGCTGGGGATCTAGATGGAGGGCAGCCCAAAGTGCTGTGGTGTCTTTTGCTCTCCCTGGGTAAAGAACATGCTCAGGTTGGACACAGGCCAGCAGAGGCCAGCCACCCAGTGGCATGAATGGATCAGAATTTCACTTCAATTCCCAAGAAGCAACTTTCTTTGTTAGGCAAATACTCTACCACTGAGCTACCTCTTCCTCCCCAGCCCTTTTATGTGGTATTTTGAGACAGAACCTTACTAAGTTGCTGAGGGTGGCCTCGAACTTGTGATCCTCCTGCCTCAGCCTCCCAATTGCTGGGATGACAAGTGTGGGCCACCGCACCTGGCTAAGTTATCTTTCCAATTGGTGCAGTTAGCTCTGCAGTTAGAGCAGTGCTTGGGTGAATTTTATAACCTTCTTGCTTCCCTTTTAGAAAGTGGAACCCAAGAGCAAGCAGTCAGGGTGGAGAGGTGGGTCATTACATGGATTTGACCTGATTTGGAGGAGGAAAGTCACTGCATGTGGGTGAGCTCTGGCATCAAACCCAGGCCCTCACGCATGCTAGGCAAGTGCTGTGCCGCTGAGCTACACCCCAGCCCTGGCGTGGACTTCTTGACCTGAGGCTTAGCGTTCTGATCTTTTCTTCCCCATCTGTAAGCTAAGTCCAGAACCACCAGCTACATGCCTAGGGGAGAAGGCGCTTCATAAAGATGCAAAGTCACAGTTGCCCTTTTTAGACATCTGCTCAAAGTCACCACTCCTGTGTTCTGTGCACACCCTGTCACTCCAGGCTTCTCTACCTGAGATGCAGAAAGAAACCCAGGCAGGGCCAGTCGGCACTGTGCGCTGCCTGCTGCCTCCTGACCAGCCTGTGTGACACCGTTGGAGCAATTCTGGCTAGACAGCTCACAATCCAGGTATGTCGGGCCCTAGGTGGTGGCAGCCACAGTGGCTTCTGTCTTCTTCCTTCCACCTACAAGGCAGTTCCCCCTCAGGGCCTGTGTCCTTCTGTTCCTTCTTCTCCTGTTCAGTGCTCTTGCTGCTGATATCTGTTTGGCTCATTGCTGACTTCCTTCAAGTGTTTGCTCAAAGTCACCTTCAAAATAAGTCTTCCGCCTTGTGTAGAATAGTAACCCACCTCTTCCTCCAGTGCTGCAGATACTCTCCTCCTGCGCTATTTTTTCCATAGCTTAATCCCTCATTCACCATGTATTTACCCTTCTTGCTCATTGTATGTTAACCCCACCAGAATGTCAGCTCCACAGGGCAAGGAGTTACTTACTGTCAGACCCCACCACTTCAAAAAGCTTATAGTAGATGCTCAATAAATAGTTACTGTGGTCATTACAGTTTCCAGAGCTCCAAACCCAGCCCCAGCTGACTCCAGGGCAGCTGAATCCTTTCCCAGGTGCTGACGTGGGCTTTGGAGTGAGTGAGAAGCCATTTCTAGTTTCCCAATAGTTGAGGCCCTCAAATGAACCTATGTAGAAAGGTCCTATCTGCAAATAACTCCTAAGGAAAACCTGCTGGGTCCCACTGCAAGGACCTCTTGGGCCTTGTGCCCACCAAGGTAGAAGCAAAGGAGGTGACCTAGTGGCCAGGACGTAGGTTGGGAGAGTCCTAGGCCCTGCTTTGAGCAGTGTTCTCTTGGAGGCAAACCCCCTTTTTGGGGGGATGCTCATTTTCATAGAATGAGGCCCCACTCAAGTCCACTAATAATGGCCAGTGTTTATTAGACACTTAACTACGTCCTTCCTGGGCGGTAAGAGCCTTTCATTTGGTACTCATTCAATCTTCAAACTCTCCTGCAGCATGGGTGCTCACCCTTCCCCTTCTACATCGGTAGAAACTGAGGCATCGAGAGGTTCAATAATTTCTCAAAGGTCACCCAGCCAGTAGGTCGTGCCGGAATTCCCACTCTGCCACGTGGGCTCCTAACCTAAGTGTGCTGTCGTAGTCACTGGCGCTTCGTAGGTCCTTTGCTCTCTCCAGGCACTGTTCTAAGCACCTCCCACCAATTGTCTCAAGAAATCCCAACAGGTTTGGGGGCAGGCACTGTTGTCATGCCTGTTTTACAGATGGGGAAGCTGTAAGCTCAGACACATTCAGTGGTTGGGCCACAGATACACAGCCAAGACCCCCCGTGCAGTGGAAAGCACGTGGGGGAAGCAAAGGGCTGGGTTCTGGTCTCTGCCAGTGGGCATCTGTGTAACTTGGGGTCAGTCATTTGAGCATGCCCCGTGGGCTCACGCATGGGTGGGAGGTATCACGGGACTGATTACACAGGTGGAGGGGTTTGGGATGAGAGCCACTGTAGTGGCTGGGAAAGATGCTTGGATGCCAGGACTCTGTCTCCGTTTGCCCCCAGGTTTTCAGTGGTGCCTACCTAGCAACTATCGACTTAGCCAACTTCATGTTCATTCTCTTCCCAGTCTGCAGATCCAAATTCAAGTCCCATTCCGGTGAGTGTCTGGCCATGTGTTCCTGTCTTCATCCATCCATTCATTCATTCATCAGTAGGCTCAGTGCCAGCTCCTTGTCACACCCTGAATGGGCCCGGGGCTGGCACAGACAAATGAACGAGGTCCCTGACCTCTGCCAGATGAGAGAGCCAGGGCCCTAAGCTTGTCCAGTGCTGTCAGCTTGGACATGCGTGCACACTGTGGGCACCCAGAGGGAGGGAACAGGCTGTAGGTATGGGGGAAGCGTTCACCACTGGAACCGGGAGCCCAGCGAGGGGCAGGCAGGTGCGCAGAAGAGCCTGGGCCACGGCTGGGAGCAGGCATGCACAGCAGTGGGTACCAGAAAAAGTCTGGACCACCCCTGGCAGAACAGGACCAGGAAGTGACTCAGATGGGATGAGTAGACCTGAGTCTGTGAGAGTGAGGGTTCCTGAGAAGGGACAGCAGTGTGCTTGGGCCCTTGTTCGAAAGAGGGTGTGCTTGTCTCGGTGGGGAATGTACGGGGCCCCTCGCCGCTCCTTGCTGCCCAGAGGAGAAATGTTCTTAGAATTCCTCAGAGGACAGTGTGTCTTAGATTTCAAGTAAACGTTCAAAGACTTCTCGTTGCTGTTTGCCCCGCTTACTGTGCACCTGCCTGGCACAGAGACTATTCACTCATTGGCACATTCACCAAACTTGGCCCAGTTCTGCTCTGTGCAGATGATGGAAATGGTCAGGGCATGGCGCCCATCCTTGAGGCTCTGGAATAGGAGAGCTGCTGCTGTCTGCACACAGACACTTAAGACAAAAGATAAAGTCTTGCCTAGTGTGTGTGAAGAAGAAGGAGGAGAAGGAGAAAGAAGGCCGGGGGAGGAAAGGGAGGGAGGGGGAGGGGCGGGGGAAGGAGGAGGGAGGAGGAGGAAGAAGAAAATGTCCTCTGCCTGTGGAAGGAGAATGGCACCAAATGTTGGGGGAAGGGGGAAGGCATCTCAAAGAGGTGGCATAACCCCAGGGACTTGAGGGTGGGGAGGATCCTGCTGTAGTGCAACATGGGAAGCCGTGTGGTCTCCGTGGACTCCACACCAGCTCTTCCCATGCAGCCACATGGCAAGTTCTAGGTTTCAGGAGACACCTGGGATTTCGATGTCTCTTGCAGGTTGCCGAACCAGAGAGAGGAAGAGGAGGCGGCGACTCAGAGCTGGCATATTTGCCCTGGCTCTACCGCTGAGCCTGGGCCCAAGCTGGGCTCTCTGGGCTGCTGTTCCGAAGGCTCCGGCCCTGGTCCGGGGGCCCCAGCGGAGGCTGCTGGGAAGCCTGCTGCAGGTGAGGCTGCGCCCCTCGGTGAGCACACAAAGTAGTGCAGCTAGCTTCCCTCCTTGTCCCTGCTTGCTGAATGCCCTGAGTGTGTTGGGAGTGGGGCTGGGGCCAATGAACCCTTGCATTTGGGGAAGGAAACTTATAAAAGCAGAAAAGGGCCATCAGGTTCTTCTGCTTCTTGGGACACATGGATGGTCACCATGGAGTGCTGAAAATATCTATTTTTGCAGGAAAATACGGAAGTCTTCGGCTACCTGCTGGGTGGCATTGCTGCCTTGGGCGCCTGGGCCTCCAGGATACCCCCACTCTCCAGAATCGTGAGACTGGGGTGGGGTTGGGGCTTTGGGTCATGTGGCAGGTCCCAGGACACCAGTAGCATCCTGGAGACTCCAGGTCATCCCGGAGGTGTGGTGTCACTCTGCGTGTGGGTACACACATGTATTTATATTTCTCTGAGGAACGTTCATGACAGAAGTGAGGGTGTGTATACAGAGATTGGGCGACTGAGCCAGGGGTCCTGAGGCCTTCAGCGGCTCTGATGGTAGGCCCGCTGTGTTCTTTCCCATTTCTTTTCTTTTTTTCCTTCTTTTTTGTAGTGGTACTGAGTATTGAACCTAGGGCCTCACGTGTGCTAGGCAAGCTAGGCAAGCACTCCACCACTGAGCCACATCTCCAGCCCTTTTTATTTTATTTTGAGTAGGAGTCTCACTAAGTTGCCCAGGCTGGACTTGAACTTCAGTCCTCCTGCCTCAGGCTCCCGAGTTGTTGGGATTATAGGCATGTGCCAGCACACCAGCCTCTTTCCCATTTTGTATAGCCAAGGAAAAGCAGACCAGGGAAAAGCCACCAGGCTGGGACAAACAAGGATGCCTCTCAAGAGTGCAAAGGGCTTAGAGGTCAGATGCATTCAGCTCCTGGGGCTCTAGTCCCAGAGCATCTTATTGGCAGGTATTTGCAAGTATCTGGAGTGAGGGGAAGCCCTTGGGGAGCTCATAGTCTCATCAGGGTCAGAACTTGCGACAAGATATTTCAGTGCTCTAAGAAAGGTAGTAAAGAAGGTTTGGCATTTTGGAAGACAGGGGAGAAGGCTCCTAAGCAGTTCTAGCAAGCAAGGGGGAAACTGTCCCCACTGCCAGGCAGTGAGCAGCAGGGAGCTCTCACGGGGGCTCAGAAGGGAAGGTGGGATCTGAGGCAGCAGAGGTGAGGGAAGGGCCGTCGGGCAGAGGAGCCTGAGAAGACAAGCTCTAGCGCTGTGTGAAACCGCTCTGCCAGGCTTCCTCGGCAGGCTGACAGAGGTGCGCCTGTCTCGTGGACACCATGAAGTGTAACGGGCCCATCGTGGAGCCTGAAAGGGATCACAGGCCCAGCAGCATTATGTTTTAATAACAGAAGGGAACAGGGTTCAAGGATGGGGTGGGGTGGGGAACTGGTGCCCATTCACCTGAAGGTTTAGCCTATGCTGGGGACAGAAACACCCGGGGTGTACCTCACCAGCAGGTGTCTGGCTTCAGACTAGGAGGGGAACAGAAGCCCTGGGCTCAGCTCAGCAGCCCACTTGGTGGGGTGGGTCTCCAGGGTAGCCTGGGGGCCGGGGAGCCCCACTGCAGGAAGACCTTTGAGGGAGCCAGGACAGTGCCTTGACTACCTGTGGTGTCCTCTAGGGCCGGGCGTGGCCTTTAGGCTGGGGAACCCCAGGGTCTCTCGCTCCATCTGTGTAGCTCTCTGCCTGAGGTGGGAAGGGCCCATGGGAAAGGACGTCATCTCCATCCTCAGCCTCTGGGGCCAGGGGCCAGGGGCCAGGCCCATCCTTGCTGACCAGTACTCTATACCTGATGGTACTGTCTTTATTCACCAGTCTCCAGCGGATGGTGGCCAGAATCAGGCCCTGGAGCAAAACTAGATGAAATGCAGAAATGTTCCTGAGAATTCTTTTTGAGAATTAAAATGGGAGGAAATTGGCTCAAACATGCTCTTCCCTGCATTTTTTCTCATTCCTTAGCCAAGTCCCAATGCCTGTAAACATGGTCATCTAGTAAAAATACGATATATTCATAAATAGAAGTAATTTAAAATGTTATGTAATTTTATCTAATTAATAGTTTTGTGGACATGCATATATATTATCTATATATTGATATCTATCTATCCATCTATGTATGTGGTGTCTCAATACCTGTAAAGGCTACTTATATATAAATATTGCATGTCTCTTATTTTTGAACCAGTATATTTCCATTACTTGTTCTCCAGAAGTGTCCCCACGGCTTCAAAATTTCCAGGCTATTACCTCTCATTTTCCTGACCTTTTCTATTTGTCCTGGGTCAGTGTTGGGGGACCCAGCAGGAGAAGGATGGGTGTGGCATTTTATAACTCAGTCTCACTACCCCCCAGCTGACAGTCACGAGCTCCTGCAGTCCAGCCTCAGGATCTGGGGCACTGAGATGGCGAGGACCCAGCCCTGCCCACAGGAGCCCTCTGAATGTGTAGAGTGAAGTCATGCTCAGCACAAGGCACTCTACCAGAGACTGTGTCCGTGTGACAGGGCCAGAAGAAAGGGTTACTTGCTCTGCCTAGGGTGGAAGGGTAAGGGGAGGTTTCCTAGAGTTTGGTTTAAGCCAGGTTTTAAGGGATGTGTAGGAGTTTATGAGACAAAGGAAGCAGCCTGAACAAAAGCTGGAAGTCAAACAGGAGCAGAATGGCCCCTGGAGAGTGGCTGTGGGTGGCGGTCTTGCCCCTGCCACCTGCTATGCCACTGAGGGGCCTGGGTCTCAGGATCTGGGGTTCCCCTTGCCCAGTTCCCTCCTCTCTCTCTGCCCAGTGCCGGGGGAAGTCATTCTCCTACATCCACCTGTGGGCGCGGCTTCTGTCAGCCCTGGCGGGCCTCCTCTATGCCTCAGCCATTGTGGCCCATGATCGGCAGCCTGAGTACCTGCTTCGGGCCACGCCCTGGTTCCTGACCTCCCTCGGCCGTGCTGCTCTGGACCTCGCTGTATCCACCCCAGGCCCAGGGGTGGATGGGCTGATTGCAGGCAGAGGAGGCCTGAATCTCACCCCCGACAGCCTTCCTTCCCTCTTGCTAGGTAGAACTCTTGTGTGATGGGGTGGTCCCAAGCCTAGGGCAGGCAGACATAATGCATTTATTTGTTGTTTGGTGCTTTCCCTTTTTAAAACCAGAAGAATTTCTCTCCTGGCTGCGGCCCTCTGAAACAGCACAGGGGAGTGACAGGCTCCTGGCCCTGGGGTCAGAAGGCTCAGGTTCCAGGCTCAGTTCAGCTCCCCAGGGTGCATCTCCTCCTGGATTGGTGCAGGTCCTGCCTCTCCCTTGAGCCCCTGATCCCAGCCTTTCTCCAGCCCTGCAGTGCTGCACAGGCACTTGCTCTTTTCTGCTCTGCTCTCAGGAGCTGGAGTCTTGCAGTGCAGGAGCAGGGATCAAAGCTCATAAGTGCTAAATCTGTTGGTGACTGCAGAGCGTCTTTCTGGTACCCCAGGTGTGCCCGATGTGCTGGTACTCAGGTGACCTTGGCATGGGTGCTTCAAGGGCAAGCTAAACTCGGGCAGTGGACTGCAGGATTGCTGCCATGGGACTGGCCTGCATTGGTGGCGGGGAGTGAATAACCTAGCAGTGTGGTGCTTGAGGCTGAAGGCTTTAGGGAGTCTTCCCTTGCCTCTCCCAGCTTCTGTAGCCCCTGTTGTTCCTTGGCTTGTGGCCTCCTCATCTTAGTTTCTGCCTCTGTCTTCACGTGGCCTTCGTTCCTTCATGCATCTCTGGTGTCCTCTCTTATAAGGACTGTAGTCATTAGAAGTAAGATCCACCCCAATTCACTATGGCTTCCTTTTTTTTTTAATTTTTTTTGTACCAGGGATTGAACCCAGTGGTCCAGGGGCCCTTAACCATTGAGCCACATCCCCAGCCCTTTTTTATATATTATTAGAACCAGGATCTCGCTGAGTTGCTTAGGGACTCACTAAGTTGCTGAGGCTGCCTTTGAACTCAGATCCTCCCGCCTGAGCCTCCTGAGTCATGGGGATTGCAGGCAGGGCCACCACACCCTGTTGACTTCCTCCTAACTGATTATATTAGCAAAGTCCCTACTTGCAAATTAAGGTCACATTCTGAAGCTCCAGATGGATATGAATTTTCAGGAGACACTTGCAACCCACTTTATGTTCTGCCACTGGAAGCCAGGCCCTTCAGGAAAGATGTTTTTCAAAATGTTTTTGTTTAACAAGTGTTTGCCAGGGGCAGGAATGTAGAAAGACACCTGGCCCTATTCTCAAATGAGCGCATGTCTGGGGGCAGATGCAGGCAGGATAACTCTGGGAAAAGAGGGAATGAGAGCCCAGGGTGGGCAGAAGAGAGTGGGGGTTGCTGGGGGGTTGCTTGTGCTGTGAGAGGTAGTGTCGGGGGCTGGAAGCGTTCCACTTTCTTGTCCCTTAACTTCCATATCTCAGATCATCTTCCTGTCGTGTGTGATGAAGAGCAAAATGAGACAAACCCTAGGATTCTCCACAGAAGCCAGAGAGAGCCCCGACACTCAGGCCCTTCTGACCTGTGCAGAGGAAGAGGGAGAGAACCAGGAGACCAGGACCAAGGACAAGGTCTCTCTTGGGAAAACTTCTGGTCCCACAGAAGTGTTTACCGGCTGCAGGGGACAGAATCAGTGAGCCTCACAGAGGGCTGGGCTTGGGGACTCTGGAAGCCTTTCCACCGTTGGCCACTAGGTCACTTAAAAAACTGCAGTTTATATCCAAAGCTAAGTGACCCCAAATGCAATGGGATCCTTCATCTTCCCAGTTTTAAAAGGATATCAAGTTAATTAAGTGACTTTTTTTTTTTTTTTTTTGTGGTGTTGGGGATTGAACCCAGGGCCTTGTGCATGTGAGGCAAGCACTCTACCAATGAGCTATATCCCCAGCCCAAGTGATATTCTTTTAACAGGGTAGATGGAATAATCAAATATCCACTTTGTTGTTTAGTAACAAGCAAACTCCATATTACATAAATCAATATATTAATTTCAAAGTTTGATTTCTACTCATATTTCATAAAAATACATATGCCCACTCTCACATGGCTCTTTGACACTCATATCCTCACCTCCCTGTGACGCAGTATTCCAGAGCCCTTCACTATATCAAGCTGTTTGGTCTGGACTTTGTGTGCAATGCTGACTCTAAGATATTTATCTTAAGCCACAAGGACCCATGTGCTATTCGTGGTCACTGCACACTACAGTACAGTTGATATTACTAAAAAGCTGATCTTCAAAAGGGTTGTTTACAATAATGTCCACCATTTATAATTTTGTCATAGTACTAGTAACTTAATATGTCTGAGACAAATATATTTGTTTCCTTCATGTGTATTTGTTACTAGGAATTGAACTCAGGGACACTCTACCACTGAGCTACATCCTCAGGCCTTGCTAAGTTGTCCTGACTGGACTTGAACTTGTGATCCTTCTGCCCCGGCCCATTTTTTTCCGGTCGTGCTGGGGATTGAACACAGGACTTCATATGTGCTAGGCAGGCATTCCACCAGTGAGCTATGCCCTAGACTTTTGCCTTCTCTTATAACAATTCAGTCAAGTAACCTCTACGAGTAGCCAGAATGTACTCTAATTGAGGTAATTTGTCTTCATCAAAAGATCTTGGTTCCAAACTGTTAAGACAGTAACCCATAATACAGGAAAACGTGTAAAGACTTAAATGTGAGACAGCTTCTTTACTAAATTTTTTTGGTGGCGGGGGGGATATTTTTTGCCTACTACCTGGGCTTTTCACTACCTTAGGTTCCTCTTATAGAGAGAGTGGGAACGAGGCTGTGAGCCAATGTCCTTTGTGGCCAGGATGGAAGAAAAGGGAGGGGAACAGTGAGTGTATTTGAACAGGTAAAAAGTGTTCCAGGCTCACAATTGCGATCTGAGTTAATGACCTAGAAGATGATGGTACATAGGACAAAGGTAAAAGCCATTTATTTAAGATGCTTAGATTCAAGTTCCCAGGAAGGTCCCAAGGGGAAGTTACTCTCGTTCCATTCTAGCAGCTGTTATGAAATCATACCCCAAAGGAAAGTTAAAGATTTGAAGCTCTGCATATTTAAGTATTCTGAATAGAGAAGTAGTAGCCTTTGGAATCTCGCAGCAATCCTTGACAGCAGTGGTTCTCAAAGTGTGGTCCCTGAACCAGCCTCACCTGGGAACTTGTTAGAAATGCAAATTCTAGGGTTATGGTGGGGTCCATTAATCTGCATTTTAACAAGCTTGTGCTAAAGTTTGAGATCCACTGCTTTACAAAAGCATGTCTTTATTTGCAATACTGGGAATTGAACCTGGAGATTCTCTACCATTGAGCTGTGTCCTAGCCCTTTTAACTTTTTATGTCGATATAGGGTCTCATTAGGTCACTGATGCTGGTCTGGAACTTGAGACCTCCTGCCTCAGCTTCCCAAGTCGCTGGGATTGTAGACATGCACCACTGTGCCCAGTTTACAAAAGCATTTATTTAACACCACTGCAGTGAATCCCAAATTTTGCAGCCCATTAGAACCACCTGGAAGCTTTTAAATCACCCAGCCCCAGGTCCCATCCCTTACAAATTAAATCGGAATGGCCTTGGGTGGCAACTAAGCACCAGTTGAGTTGCTTTTTAAGATCCCCAGCTGATTTCATTGTGCTGCAAAGTTTGAGAACCACTGGCCCATGGGTGACCTCAAAAGTGAGCTCATCTTACAGGAAGCTAAAAGTGAGATTGTGTCCTAAAAACAAGCAAAATGCCTTAGGGGAGTCTTTTAAATAAAATGGGACCTTGTTTTTAGAAAATGCCTTCTGACTTTAAAATATCTTTCTCCCCATCTCCACTTGAAAGAATTCAGATTGGGTGCCACTCACCACCCTGTCACACTGCAAGTCATTGAAGACAATGGCAGCAATCAGTCACTACATGGAGCTGACCATCGAACCTGTGCAACAGGTGAGTGGCCAGCCTGGGCCATAATTAAGTGTCTCTGAGGGTAGGAAGTAGTCCTGGAAGGCTTCCTGGAGGAGGTGATTCTGTAGCTGATGGGAACCATGTTAAAAAGGAGCTCTACAAAGCTGCAGGTGGGTAAGACGGAAGGAAGTGGGACAGATGGAGGGAAGTGGGACAGATGGAAGGAAGTGGAGTGGAGGAAAAAGACTTTTCTTCTACACTCTTAGGTATAATGGCTGAGGATTGTGAATCAAACTAACAAAAGACGGTAACGAGTAAGAGAGAGCATACTTCAGTTATTTGTACATGTAAGTTCACGAAGAAAACTGTGCCAGGAAAGGGGGTTTGGGGCTTCTGGAGTGGGGAGGCAAGTCAGGGAGGCGAGGAGGAAAGGTATGGCAGTTAAGGGTTGTAATGCCACAAGTCTCCCGCCGTGGGAGGCCTCTGGAGGTGCCTCTTCCCAGGGCGCAAATGGAAACTTCCTTTGTGAATATAAATTTCCTCTACAAAAGGAACATTTACACCCATGGGTCCTGCAGCCTTGATCAATTCACTGTGGATCAGAGATATGTGAAAAGAAATTTATTTCTGTACTGAAAATGTCATCTTTTTTAGTTGTCCTTGTCTCCCAGAGAATATACGTAGCAACCATTTGCATGGCATTTACTTTGAATTAGGCTTTAGGTGTATCCAGAGATGATTTAGAGCATATGGAGGCTGTGCTTGGATCACATGCACATACTACCCCATTTAGCTAAAGGACTTGAGCGTCCATCGAGGGGCCCTGGAACCGCTTCCCCACTGACAAGGGATGACTTCTCCGCTTTAGGCAGTTAGCAGGAGGCACATGTCTTCTCCCACTTCTACTGGTTTTCATTTGTGTTTAACTCAAAATAATCCATAATAAGCCAAGAAGTCGTATCTGAGGTGCCCTATTCTGTTACCCTCCCAGAGTAAGGGAGGTAAAAAGGTACAGATCCCCACCCAGGGAGACTGACTGTCACCCTGTGATAGCAGGAGCCCCACCTGGGAGGCTTCAGTGCTAGACTCGAGGTCAGTTGTGCATTTCAGAGCCTCACTGGACCTTGCTGGGTGAGCAGGAGAGGAGACTAGGAGCAGGACAGTCAGCCAGGGCAGTGGTGAGTCCTGGGAAGAGATGGAGCAGGAAGAGCAGAGGTGGAGTTGAGAGGTGGGAAGTGGAGCGTGCGAGAGGCTAAGGATGTGGGGTCAAGGGGAAGGAGGGCTCTGGATGACTCCCAGGGTCCCAGCCCACGCTCCAGGTCCTCAGGGGAGGAGGGTTGAGAAAGCGGTGAGAAGTTCACCCCCTCGTCCCACTATTCCGTAAGACTCTTCCTGTCAAGGTCACTAGTGACCTTCCTGTTGCTAAATCCAGTCATCTCTCTTCTGATTTCTGTGGTTCCTGTGCTCCTGGCTTTCCTGCCCTGCTCACAAGCTTTTCTTTCCCCCACGGCTTCTGCTGGTTCTCCTGGCAAGCTTGGCTTTAGAGCAGAGGGCCCCCTTCTCTGGGCGTGCCCTGGGGGACCACAGCCCCAGCTCTCACTGACTTCCCTGGTTTGCATCTATGTCCTCTTCCTCTCCACTCAGTTCCAGTTCCAGCTGCCACACGGTGTCTCACGCATTAGCCTCCAACATAGAATTCTGGATTTCCTGCCCAACCCGGCTCCAATCCCATCTTCCTCATCACGGTTAATGACACCCTTGTCCATGCAGGGGTTCAAGCCAGAAGTTCCTCCCTTCGCCTTTCTACACCCCATGCCCGCAGGCCACTGATGGTTTCTGTAAATGCTTCCTTTAAAATAAGTCTTGGGCTGGGGCTGTGGCTCAGTAGTGGAGTGCTCGCCTAGCATGCGTGAGGCACTGGATTCAATTCTTAGCACTGCATATAAATTAATTAATTAAATAACTAAGTAAATAAATTAAATAAAGGTCTATCAACAACTAAAAAATTTTTTAAATAAAAAATAAAATAAATAAAATAAGTCTCGAGGGCTCCGGATGTAGCTCCGTGGTAGCACACTTGCCTAGCATGCGCAAGGCCCTGAGTTCAGTCCCCAGGACGAATAAAATAAAATGAATTGAAATAATTAATAAAAGAGACCAGCAGCTTCCTAGCTGGTCTTCGCCACTGCTACTCTTGTCCTGCCCACTCCAACTGCACCAGCAACTAGAGGATCTCATACACACCGATTATGGTCTTGTTCTTGCTGTGCTTAAAGCACTCTTCTGGCTTTCCTTTTCACGCAGAAAAGATCTAAACTCCTTTCTTCTTCTTCTTTTTTTTTTTTTTTTGGTACCAGGGATTGAACGCAGGGACACTTAACCACTGAGCCACATCCCCAGCCTTTCTTATATTTTATTTAGAGACAGGGTCTGACTGAGTTGCTTAGGGCCTTGTTAAAGTGCTGAGACTGGCTTTGAACTCTCGATCCTCCTGCCTCAGCTTCCCAAGTAGCTGGCATTACAGGTGTGGGCCACTGTGCCAGGCAAGAATCTAAACTCCTTCCAGAGACTTCCAGGCCCCTCCGGCCCAGACCCCACTGCCCTCCTTCTCCCCGTCCTCTCCCTGCTTCTCCTCTCAGCAGTGCTGCACAGGGTGCCCCACCACAGAACACGTGCCAGCCTGCCATGGCTGCCTCTTGCTGATCTTTCAGACTAAATGTCACCTTTCCAGACCCGCAGGCAGAAGTAGCTTCCACTACTCTGTCCTGTCACTCCACTACCTCTTAAGTTCTCTGCATTGCACGTCCCACTGCCTTTTACTTTTCTGAGCCGTCCATCTCCTGCTGGGGTGCAAACTTTGTCTCCTGTCTTGATTACTCCAGTACCTATAACCAGGGAATCGTGACCCCTTGGTAAAGGGAAGTTTTGAGCACATGCTCAGCAGTGTGGTCCTTGCCCAGCTACCCAGAGGACACTGGTGCTGGGAGTGAGTTTGACCTGACAGATAAGCTTTACACCCAGCTGTCGTTGTTCCTTGGATGTTGGATGCAGCCACCCCTGCGTGTGATGTGAATGAAGGTCAGAGTTAGAGTGTGCTGTCACAGTTCAGAGCCCACTTCAGCCATGAAACCATCCTTCTGATGACAGCGAGAAGGGTGACTGGGTGGTGGGAAGCCCTCAGGAGGACACAGGGAATTCTGGTGGCATTTGACCAAAGCTTTGCACTAGACAATTTTAAATCATGGAACTATCTTCTGAAAAAGAAGCAGTGTGCAGGGCTGGTCTGTACTGTGGTAGAGAACTTGCCTAGCATGCTCAAAACCCTGGGTTCCATCCCCAGCACCGCGGGAAAAGAAGGTGCAAAAGTTATGTTCGTTTTGATCCTATAAGTCGGGGTTGCATGGTTTCCTGTTGGGGTCCCGCCTGAGAAGGAAGAGCATGTTCCTCTTTCTTCTGCTCCCACTGAAGCCCCCAGCTGCTTTGAGCATCTGCCTGCCTCTTCCCTCTGCGTCCACCAGAGGGCGAGAGGCGTCCCAAGGAAGGGAGTCCAGAGCCTCACAGTCCATCCGGCCCTTGCAGAAAGTCCTTCTTCCTTGGGCTCCCTGGCTCCCATGGCAGCCTGCTTACTGAGGGCTACTTGCCAGGCTCTGAGCAAACAATAACCACCAACCCTGCCTTGTGCATATTATGGGATAGAGTACTGGTCTAAGTCCTTTATACAGATTAACTCTTTCACTCTCATTGTCAACCCTGGAGATACTATTCTCATTTTACACACAGAGAGATTAAGCAATTTGCTCAGGTCACACAGCTGAATGGTGGTAGATTCAGGGTTGAGACCTGCTTCTACCTGAGCTTGTGCCCTGCCCGCCTCTGCTGCCCATCCTCAAGCAGGTGTCATGGCTGACTCCAAGTAAGTGCTTTATAAACAGTTGTTAATATTAATACAAATTATCATAACAGCCCCTGAAGTAGATGCTATTATTGATTCTATTTTTTAATCTTAACTAATAATAATTATTTTAAGTTGAGTCACAGCAAAGCATGGCGGTGCATGTCTATACTCCCATCTATGCAGTGGCTGAGGCAGGAGGATCATTTGAGCTGGGAGTTCAGTGCCAGCCTGGACAACATGGCTAGATACAGTCTCCAAAACAACAACAACAACAACAAAAAAGCCAGGTGCAGTGGCACAAGCCTGTAATCCCAGCAAGTTGGAAGGCTGAGGCGAGATGATGGCAAATTCAGCCTCAGCAACTTAGTGAGATAAAGCATCAAAAGGGCTGGGCATATAGCTCCATGGTAAGCACCCCTGGGTTTTTATCCCCAGTATGAAAACAAAACAACAACAATAATAACAAAAAAAAAGAGGCACAGAGAGCTAAGTAACTTAGCTAAGATTCCACAGTTAGGAAATCACAGAAATAGGTTTCAAACTAAGCCTATCTGAGTCTGGGGCCTAAGCTTTTATAAAGAGAACATGCTTCCTCTGCTGCCATATTGTACCTGCTCAGTGATACTTTTTTTTTTTTTTTTGGTTTTATCTTTTTTCAGTGAGGGGGCCCCCGTGAGCTAGGTTGTGGTGAGATAGGTGCCCAGTTGGTCACATACACTGACACAGATCCTGTTTGAATGGCCATCTGGAAATGGGTAATGAGAGCCACAGGGACATTCCTTGCTTTCCCAGCAACCCTTGCTAACAAAGCGCCAATCCTAAGGGGAGACTTTCAAGAGGTGCCAGGGGTGCCGCCCATCGTTCAGTCCAGTTTCAAGAGGGGCGCGGGGCCTCATAGGTCATCTGCCTTATCCTTGCTTGAAGCATTTGAAAAGTCTGTCTTCTTTGTTGACTCGGGCGTGGCCAGGCCCTAGGAGATTATAAGATTTATCCTTGTTGCCTGGGAGCCACCTGCTTCTCCACCTCCGCCCACGGCTTCCTGTTTCAGCACCTTCTCAGGTGGGCTACAGGGCTGGCACCTCACCCATGTTCCTAGACTGAACACTGCTTTTATTTCTTTGTGTACTTTCTCCACCTGTTCCAGTGACTCACATGACACTGTGCATTTAACCCATGGAGGGTCAAGCCCTTCCTGATTTGGGGACAAACACTCCCAGGCATTCTTTTCAGATATCCAGAGCATTTACACAGAGCCCCGTGACACTCCTTCAACAGAGGCAAGGCAGGGATCGCCTCCCCCTTGGATAGACCAGGAACCTGAGACTCAGGATCCATTTCCTTCTGAGGCCCAGAAAGCAAGTGATCTGCTTCTCTGTTGTGGTGTGGAATGTCCAGAATCCCATATGACTCCGAAAGTCCAGTGAGGGAGTTTCTCTGATCTCTGAGGAAGCCCCCTGTGAGCCTTACCAGAGACTAGATAGATAAATAGATGATCTTTCAGGTTACCTCTTCCCTTACCTCCCAACTCTCCCAAACGCTCTTTCATTGGCTGCCATGGGTGTGAGTTGGTAAAACCCAGATGGAGTGCATTTTGGCAAGAGCCGAATAACACATGCACACGCCCTTGGATTTGTCGGTTTCCCTCTAGGAATTTATCCTCTGAATACCCTGAAATGTTGGATATGCAGTGTAATTTGCTGTGGTCGGGACTGATTGTAAATAGAAGGGATCAGAGGCACCCTAAACGTCCAACACCAGGGGACTGATTAATAGATTATAAACATCCTCTATGGTATCCCCAAGCTCCAAAGCTTCAGAGATAGAACTATCCCAAGGCACATTGTTAAGTAAAAATAAATAAATAAATAAATAAATGCGTAAGAAAATGTAGAGTGCACTAGAATTTGTGCAAATGGGGAAACTGTGTGTGTGTGTGTGTGTGTGTGTGTGTGTGTGTGTGAGAGAGAGAGAGAGAGAGAGAGAGAGAGAGAGAGAGAGAGAGAGTGAGTGAGAGAGAGAGAGAGAGAGAGAGAGAGCACGTAAGATCTGGAAGGACACAGGACCTTGGGCACTACTGCGTCAGGGTAGTCAAAGGGTAGGGGTACAGGGTGACCACTACACACCCTTTGGACTTTCTAAAACTGAAGTGTGTGGACGATTGACAATTCAAAAATTGACTAAAATAAGTGTTCCCGCCGGCCCTTTCCCACACACCTTGCAGGCAGGCTATGGTGCCATGAGACTGCCTGGCGATGGACAGACCAGCACAGGAGACACGTCCCTGCAGGAGCCCCCCTCGTACCCACCCGTCCAGGTCATCCGGGCCCGAGTGTCTTCCAGCAGCTCCTCTGAGGTGTCCTCCATCAACTCGGACCTGGAGGTACAGGGTCTGCCTGCTGGTGGGTGCAGGGGTGCGTCGCTCACCAACACTCGCCTGCCTCCTCGGGCTTGCACTGCCCTTCTCTGATCTTGCCAGTGAACCTCACCCTGCTGTTAAGGAATGCACCTCTGCGCAGCTCCCAGTCTGCCCCAGGAGCTTCCCAAACCAGCTCCGGACAGAGAAGAGGCCCCCATGGTCAATCTGGTCAGGGGAACACTGGGTTTTGGAGTTCAGTCTTGAGGGATCACTTGCACATTTGAGTCCCACAGAAGTAAATGCATGAATAATAAACTTCTTAAAGTCTCAAAAAGTCTTAAAAGCTGGGGGTGTGGCTCAGTGGTAGAGTGCTTGCCTAGCATACACCAGATGCACCAGGCCCTGGGTTCCATCCACTGCAAAAACAGAAAGAAAGAAAAGAAAAAAGCCTTGTGCTTCCCAAACCCATTTGACCATGGAAGCTTTTCATTGTCCCAGTGAATATCAGCTCCTCCTGTCATGCCAGCAGTGTCCCACACAGGCTACACACTTTATTAACTTTGCCTCAAAACTCATGTCACATCTTGGATGCCCAAGCAGATGTGACTCTCATTCCTGAGCTGTTCCATAGCTGTAGTTCCTGGTCCCATTCAATGAGGAAGTTTGCATTTGTCTGAGGGAAAAAGAAAATGAGGATGAAGTGGTGGTCATGTGCATGTTGGCAGAAGGGTCCCAGCTGTCACTTTTTGGTGAGGGAAGGACTCTTTCTTTCTGAGTTTGTGTCCTTCCACCATTTTTGGTGTTAAGTGCCCTTTTCGAAATGATGGTAATAACAGGTGGTAGTCGGTGTTGAGTTTTTGGTTTGGGATTGGTTCCTACTCCACCTCACCCCACCCCCAGTACTGGAGATCAAACCTAGGGGTGCTCGACCACTAAGTTGCATCCCCAGCCCTTTTTATTTTGAGATGGGCTCTCCTTAAATTGCTGAAGGTGGCCTTGAACTTGCTTTCTTCCTGCCTCAACCTCCAGATTTCAGGGGATTACAGGTGTGTGGTACTGCACCTAGCTTGGTTTGGTTTTTAATGGCCTCATTTGGCAAAATAATCAGGTATCTATCCCAGGTGTCCAGATTTATCAAAGTTACACTGGACCCTGAATCCAAAACTCAGAGCCATTGACTGTGGGATAAAATCCAGAGTCCTTAGTGTGATATTCTAGACCTTTCTCAGTCTGCCCAGCCTCCTGTTCTTCCCTGCCCTCACCAAGCTCTCTGACCTGACTGTGGACTCTTGTTTGTCCCCAGGCCTTTGGGTCTTACCTCCTCTGTAGCCCCATTTCCACGGGTCAGAATCCTATCCAGATGCCACCCCTGGGAGAGACCACCCTCATCAGTGGCCTTTTCCCCTGAGTTCCCAGAACACACTGTCCCTTGCACACCTCTATTTTGTGTGTGCAGGGTCTGGTGGGCTGTGGGGTGACTCTGTCCCTTGATCCTAGAACACAGTGGGCGTTGAGAGCTGGGTTGGAGCTAGGACTTCTCTACCCTTTGGGGTCATATTTCTGTGTCAGTCCATGTTGTGTATTTCTTGGCTCCAGTCTCAGAGCACGCAGGACACCCAGGGCCCATGGCAGTCTCTGCCAAGGCCTAAGGCTAAGAGAGAAGGAATGAGCGGACACTGAATTCAGTGAGGAGCAGGGACAGGAAGGCTGGTGAGGGCAGACTTGGAGGAGAGGGGGCAACATGAGCTCTGTGGAAACAAGGGTGTCTTGCTGCCCACCTCAGCTGAGGTGAGAACTGGACAGGGAATGTGGAAAATTGAGAAATCTGTCCTCGTGGCTGGTTTGGGTCATTTCTCTGTTTTGCAGTCCTTATTCTTCTACTCTATTTTCTCTCCATTTTTAGAAATTTGTTGTTTAAAATATGTCAGTTCCAAGGATACAGGGTCACACTCTTAAAGTAAGCAAGTAGAAATGAATGCTTTTGTCCACATTAAAAGGAATAATCAGAAGCCCAGTCACCCCAGCCTCTCCCCGGCAGTCTTTCTGCTTCACGCCCTAAAACTTACACGTGCTCTAGATAATAAGGCCTATAAAGAGATAGGTTATCTCCTATAAAGAGATAACCTCGCCTTTAATTATCCATACACACGAGCAGATCAAACAGAATTGTGAAGCTCCCAGTATCGATTGTTTAATCTATGAGCAGGAGGCTGTGTAGCTTTCTTCAGGTAAATGACCCATCACGGGTTCTGTTTTTAAACACAGCTCACCTGTTCAGAAGGCTGAGGTGAGAGGGTCACCTGAGCTCATGAGTTTGAGACCAGCCTGGGCAATGTAGTGAGACCCTGTCTCTAAATAAAGAAATAAATGTAATACATGGTTTTGGTAGAAAATTTGGAAAACAAAGAAAGTAGAGAAGAAAATTAAAATTAGTCCCTAAGCCCACTCACAATGTGGGATTGAGCGTGCTTGACATGCCACCCCGGTTTTTGAAGTAGTATTCCCTGGAGATCCTGCTTGGTTTGTGGCTGAAGGGGAGGCGTGGCTCAGCAGATGGGTTAACAGTCCACCTCACCTGGCCATCTGGTGGCTCATTCAGCAGATGTGTTCTGAGGGCAGGAATTAGAAGGGAAGATGCCTGAGGACAGATGGACTGGCCCAAGCCTGCCCCTGCCTGGTGGGTCTGGTGCTTGGCAAATTGGCCACAATCCAGAGTCTGGGCCTCTATCTTACACCTTGTCTTTTAGGAGTGTGACAAGATGGAAGCATATAGATGAGTTTCGGGGCTTAGGTATCACTTCCTGTGGTTTGTGACTTCTCTTGCATAATTTACATGTTTCGTGGTGCTGGACTCAGATCACCCCAGGCGTCTCTCCCAACTCTGGCCTGTCCATGCTCTGGCCTCTGCCCTGGCCTCCACTGAGGCTGGCTTCCGTAGTCTGCCTCTTACTGACCACCTGGGCTTCTCCCTGATCCCTTGGGTTGACAAGTGAATGCCTCCCCACTCCCACGGTGCAGGCTCAGGGGAGCTGTTCCGTATGTCAGAGGTGATGTGTCCATCTCCGCCACGGTCCGTGATCATCTCATAACTGACCTTGAGGTGACGTTTTGATGTCGTGTTCTCGGGTGTGTGCTCACTGCTCTGAGCGCCCCATCCTGCCACGGGCTGGGGGAGCGGGGAAATGAGCCGGTCTCAGCACACAGCGTCTCCACAGCACTCCAGTCCACGAAGCGTCTCCGAATCCATTCATAAAGATCACGGTACTTGCCAAAGTGCACGTGTCTTATGCCCGGCACAGGGTGGTGCAGTGACGACACCAGAACTCTGTCTAGGCAGCCCCGGAGAGCAGGGGACTAGGACTAGAGGAGTTCAATTAGCCAAACAAATAAGGAGGAGAAGAAAGGAAAGGAGAAGGAGCGAGCAGACCTGGAGTTTGAACCCAGCCCCGTCTGCTCTGAAACCGCCCGGCACTCCACTGCCTTGCAGACTAGTACCCAGAGGCTATGCAGGACCGTGTCTGTTATCCATTATTCCCACTGAACAAATGAGAAAACTGACTCTGCCCAGGAGTCTTTCTACTCACATGGGTTCTGCCTCTCTGTTCTCAGGGAACGTCCCAAGAAGAGCGGATAAACACTGGGATTTACAGATGAAGCCAGTGAAGGCAGAACATAGGAAGGGATGAGGCAGACAGGACCGCGGTGCTGTGGGGGTCCCCTGAGGGAAACTTGGATTGTTCTTGCCTCTCTCCAAAGACCCCACGGGCTTTGGTCAGGGTGCCAGATGAATGGTTTGAGAGCCCCAGTGAGACTAACAGCCACAGAGAGGGAACATTCACCTGGGCCCTGTAATTTCCAGATACCTCCCAGGAGGTGGCACCCTCCACACACCACAGCTCACCCGTCCAGCACAAGGGCAGCCCCACTCCTGGCACAGACGACCAAAGGGCACACTGAACAGCTGTTGAGTAAGGGTCACTGGGCTCATGGTCCATAGGTGGGGGGGCCAAAGGGACACAGTAGCAGGGCTTGCAGGAGTGGCCTGTCACTCTCCAGGAAGCCACATAGGCGCAGCGCTGACTTTCCCCAGCACTGGAACTGCTGAAGATGCCGCATGTCGTGTCCCCCTGTGCCGAAAGTGGAGTGAGGGTGAGTGTAGAGAGAGACTTGGGAAACTCAGAGGATGAAGCTGGTGGAGGGCTGGCGATTGCTGCTCCTAGGGCTTTTGATGGCTTCATTTTCTTTTCTTCTATCTTTTAGACGGTGGGATTCAGGAAAAGATCGAGTCCAGCTTTGTGACAAAAGTTTATGGCAGGTAGTTCATCTGTTCCTTCTGGGTTCCAAGCAAGGGTGCAGGCCTGGTATAAGCTGTGTAGGAATTGTGCAAGGAGCTGTTTCTGTCGCTGGAACAAAGGGTGCACAGTGGAGGTGTCCAGGACAGGAGCTGCTGCAGCCGCGTGTGTACACAGTTGTGCACATCGAGTGCATGCAGCACTGTGTGTGTGTGGCATGAAAATAGGGCCAAGCACCAGACTGCTCCATCAGAAAAGGGTCCTGCTAATTCTGTGCCCCAGGCTCTTGATAACCAAAACTGCTTATCCTGTCTCTAAACCACATCCTGAACCCGTAGACCAGGACAGATTCCCTTGGACATGTGCCATTCTTAAAGCTGTCATTCTTTTAGGAGAAAAGGACAGAGAACTGACTATGAAAGTGCTAATTTTAAGCCAGGTGTGGTGGCACAAACCTGTTTTCTGACTTAGGAGGCTGAGGCAGGAGGATCACAGGTTTGAGGTCAGCTTCAGCAACTTAGCAAGACTCTGTCTCAACAAAAAACGATTGGGGGTATAGCTCAGTGGTAGAGTGCCCTGAGTTCAATCCCAGTAATGGGGGCGGTGTGTGAATTTTAGAAGAAAATTTATATAAACTTGAAGAAGGAAGCTAAAAGGCAGCAAAGGTCAGGAATGAAGTCCAGGATGTGGCTTCTGCCCTCCACAGGCCCTTTTGCCCCCTGGGGAGTGAAGACACCAGTCATAAGAAGCAGTACAGCACAGTCTATCCTGAAGTGCGTGGGGCATCTGGTTACTCCGTGGTGAGGAGAGACTTCACTGGCCCCAAGGGAAACGTGGGCTGTGCAAGGGAAAGAACAGCGGCCCAGCAGAGAGGTACATGCAGGGCTTGTCTGGGGCTGGGACCTGCACTGGACTTCTCAGGTTGTAGTTTCTCCCTCTGTAAATGGGAATTATGAGACCTAGCCCCCATGTGACAGAGGGATTGGAAGGGTTCAGTGTGGGTACTGCCAGCTCTTGCAAGAGAACCAAAGGCATCACCCATTCATTTTTCTCAACCTGGTCTGGAGTGGAGATGATGAGCCCAGGAGGCTTGGCTAAAATCAGATGTGAAGGAGCTTTGAGAGGCAGCAGAACACTGTCCACACAGAGGCCACTGTGAAACTCCAGCTTCGGACTGGGCCATCTGCAGGGAGGCCCACCTAGCAACGGAGCCCTAAGTGGAAGATGCATTGTTGGAAGAGGCAGGTGGAGGGCAATTATGCAGGGTCAGTTCTCAGACAGGCTTCTCTCAGGAAAACAAATGGGCAACTCAGCACAAATGAGGCCAGCATCCTTGCTAACATGGTTGCTGGGTCTGCCTAGCTCCACCCAGAAACCTCCTCTGCCTCCGGGTCTCGAGAGCATTTCCAATTCCACTGCCCTGGTAGGCTTTCCTTCCAGCCCTGGGGTGCTTCTGAGGATGCTGTGTCATCTCAATAAAGGAGGTCTGTCCACAGTGGGTCAGAACTTTGCTGTCACTGATCCAGCTCAGGAAAGGCCTGTGCAGACCTGCATGGAGAGGGATTTGCATGGCCAAACCAACCAGTCACGGGGACATGTTTTGCTATGAAAGCTTTCCCTCGCACAGAGCACTTCAGGACCTTTGGAACATTCTCCTTCTTCCATGCCACTTCTTTCCCTCCACAACATCCTGGGAAGGAAGAGCGTGCAGGAAACAGGGCGGTTAGGGAGGAGGAGATACAGCCCACGGCGGGTGATGCCGTGGGTGATCCAGAGTAAGTGCTATAGAGTTGACTAATTATCCTGGACAATATTTATCATCGGGTTCTATATTTAATAATTCGTGTATATATATTATATATTTAGTATGTACATTGTATAGTTTGTACATATTTAATGATTTAGGTTGTATATACTTATATATACTTTAAAAAGTAGGACTGGCATGAAGTTCAGTGGCAGAACAGTCACCTAGGTTGGTCATGGCCCTGGGTTCAATCTCCAGCCCACCTCCCAATAAAAATAATAAATAATAAAAAAGAAATAGAAGTGATGAGGGTTTTTTTGGTTGTTGTTTGTTTGTTTGTTTTCCCTGTAATGTTTTAAAGGGACTCGGTCAAAAGGCAATCCATTTAATGGAATCTGGGAGACGTAAGGCTGGTGTGTAGCTGGCCAGTCTGAAAACATTTACGGCCCCTGCCAAGTCCAGCACCAGCTCCCTGCCCAGCCTTGGGAAAAGTCACTTCTCCCCAGATGAGGGAGGAAGGATGGTCTCTTAGGGCCCACCAGCTTCCATACTCTCAAATTTAAGAAAGTGACTTATTTCCTCAGTGACTTAACCATACCTCAGATTCCTCAAGAATGAAAGAAATGGTGCCACATGCTGTGTAGACAAGAGCTTCAGGTGCCTCTCCCAGAAGCTTGGGAAAGTGTGCTTTCTGAAGTGCAGTGAACTGTGCGGCGGGATGGCCCAGGCCTGTAATCCCAGCAGCTCAGGAGGCTGAGGCAGGAGGATGGCAAGTTCAAAGCCAGCCTCAGCAACTTAGCAAGGCCCTAAGCAACTTAGGGAGACCCTGTTTCTAAATAAAGTATTTTTTAAAAAGAGCTGGGATCTGGTTCAGTGGTTAAGTGCCCCTGAATTCAATCCCCACAACACATATAAAAAAAGAAATGAAGTGAATTGAAATGCCACATACTGTGGCCCACAGAGACGACAGACTCATAGTCCTGAAGACAACTTAAGAATATATGGAGCCGACTGGAGTAGTCCCAGCTATTTGGGAGGCAGGAAGACAGCTTGAGCCCAGGAGCTGGAGGCCAGCCTGAGCAACACAAGCAAGAACCCAGCTCAGAAAAGAAAGAAAGAAGAGAGAGAGAGAGAGAGAGAGAGAGAGAGAGAACATGTGGAAATGCTCATATGCAGTGGCAGAAAAGCTATTTGCATAATTTTACTATATTTCATTATAAATATATATTAATGTATATGTTTCAGAGGACTGTTCAGTAACAGTTCATAGAAGAGCTCTTTAGGGATAGAATGGGACTTGTGTTTTTTGGAAAATTTGTCTATGATGAACACATTTTGGTTTTTTGTTTGTTTGTTTTTGGTTCTGGGGATTGAACCCAGGGTGAGGGGGGAGCACTTAACCAATGAGCCACATCCCTAGTCTTTTTATTTTTTATTTAGAGTCAGGGCTCACAAAGTTATTGAAGCTAGCCTCAAATTTGTAATCCTCTTGCCCCAGCCTCCCAAATAGCTGGGATTACAGGAGCACACCACTGTGCCTGGTGCACATTTTGTTATTCAAGCAGGGAAAAGACTATAAAATGTTATTCATTTATGGTGTTTGGGAGGTGAAGAGACATCACTTAGAAAGATTTGAGGTAACTGTTCTTAGGACATTATCATAACTCACTTGAAACAGTAGCTTTTTATAAAGAAAATCCTGACTACTATCTCCACTAGAGGGCACTCTTCTCCAATTTTGATACTGGAGATTTTAAAGGCAGTTCTAAAGTTTTATTTCAAACCACTTGGGAAACTCAAACCTATTTATATGTTTGCTTTCTTGTTTGTTTGACTTTAAATAAACTTTTTATTTTGGAATAATTTTAGGTGTACAGAAAAGTTTCAAGATTAGTACTGAGTTCCTGTATGCCCTTTGCCCAAGTTCCCTAATGTCACATCTTACATAACTTTCCTAAGTTAACAAAATTAAGAAATTAGCATTGGTACATTACTGCTGACTAAACCACAGGCTTTATTTGGATTTCACCAGTTTTTCCACTAATGTTCTTTTTCTATTCTAGGCTATAATCCAGGACACCATATTGTATTTAGTAATTTTTTTTAAAGAAACAAATACACACTAACTGTGATAATCATAAATTACCTTTACATTTTGCATGAATACCTGAATTTCCAGAAAGGTGCAGGGTAGCATTTTTATTTAATTTCTCTTATTAGCCACCCGGTGCAGTGGTGCACACCTGTGATCCCCACAACTCAGAAGGCTGAAGCAGGAGTGAGGCAGGAGGATAACAAGTTCCAGGCCAGCCTCAGCAACTTAGCCAGACCCTCAGTAACTTAGTGAGACTCTGTCTCAAAATAAAAAATAAAAAGGACTGGGGATGTAGCTCAGTGGTAAAACACCTCTGAGTTCAACATCCAGTTGATAAATAAATAATTTCTCTATTTCCATGACATTTATAAGTTATTAAACTTTTTCAATCCCTAATTTATATCATCTGCATTTCCGTTTTTTGCCATGTTTGTGGAACCATCATTTATGTTCAGTTTATGTTCCTACAGCAGAAGTCAGTAAAAGATTATTGCTAGCTGGTGGAGCTCAGGGATAGAGCATGTGCTTATTAGCATGTGTGAGACCCTGGTTTCATCCCCAGCACCCCACCCCCCCAAAAAGGTGAATGCTAAGGAATTGCTACGGATTTTGTTAGGTAGAATCATAGCATTATGTTCAGGATTTTTTAGAAAAAGTCTTTATGAGATACGTTCTAAAGTAGTTACAAATAGCCAGTCACAGTGGTGCACGCCTGTAATCCCATCAGTTTGGGAAACTGAGGCGGGAGGATCATGAGTTCAAAGCCCACCTCAGCAATGGAAAGGTGCTAAGCAACTCAGTGAGACCCTGTCTCTAAATAAAACACAAAATAGGGCTGAGGATGTGGCTCAGTGACTGAGTGCCCCTGAGTTCAATCCCCAGTACCAAAACAAAAACCAAAAACAATAAAGTAGTTACAAATGAAATTATTTACTTTAAAATACTTGAGCAAATAAAGATTTGGCCACAAGATCAAATAAAATAGATTTATCCATTATCATTCATTAGATTACTTTTACACTTTTCTGTGTGATTTAAAGAAGTTGTTTAAAATGAAAATTGAAAGGAGTTGAATAGCAGAGTCTTTGTTTTCATGTGACAGTAACCCTGAATCTTGTGCACAGTTAGTAAGGTTAACAGACATTTCACAGATCAACCTAACACGTCTGCAGCCCCCTGCTGCGTCAGAACTACAGGGCTCCCCCCCGCCCCCCCCCCCCCCCCCCGGCTGCGCAAGCGCACTGGAGGAGGGAGAGCTGACCTTGGTGCCCGCGCTCCAGGAACCTGAGTCAGACATACTTGAGGCTTGGAGTAGAACCAACTCTGCAGTAAATGCTGATTAAAAATGAATCTTGGCTGGTAGCAAACACCCCGTATTTCAAGGTGGGGATTTTATTTGCATCTCTCTTTCTTAGTTTTATGGATTTGTGTTGAATCATCTCAGCCATGTGGTTAGATCTATTATTATTATTATTATTATTACTGTCCCTAATAACACTAATTTATAGTAATATTAATTTTAAAATCTCTATAGTCATTTTTCCCAGGGCCTGCAGCCCTTCATAATAATTGTGATTATCCTTTTGATCATTCACTAAACTGTCACTGCTAATAACTGCTGCTTTTCTGCTTGTGAAATCGGCTGTCCCTTTGCCCTAAACCATCTGAGGGTTTGTCTCCTGGCTCCCTGAGCAGATGGGCTGGCACTGAGATCTGCTCTGCTATGCTATATGATGATAGCAAAATCAGTCCAACATTTTTTCTGTCTCTCTTTTTATCCTGCAGCAGAAGTATTGGGAGGCCCTAAACTCGGAGCAGGTATGGACAATCATGCTGTCTCTCTTCCAGGAGGGACTTCTATGGCTTGATTTCAGTTTGTTTTTATTAGACCCCCTTGGACGGTGGGTACATGACAAATTCCATTAAAAAAAATAAATAAATAAAAGCATGTAAAAAGCAAGAGAAGTTTGAGGACTAGTGGGATTTTCAGGGCTGTCTTAGTTCAAAGATTTTGTGCTTTGTCGGGTTTTCAGATAAGCCCATACTATCCTTTAGGGACTCAGAAAATATGCATAACCCAGTGACGATCCATAGTTTGGAAAAGGGCCTATGAGCAAGCAAGAGTTGCTGTAGGTCACCAATGGTAGTGCTGGTATGATGCAGCTGCAGCAGTTGATGTGATAAATAGTCCCACACATTTGTCTTTCTGAGGGAGGCTAGGGTCGTGGCTCAGTGGTAGAGCCCTTGCCTCGCATGTGTGAGGCACTGGGTTTGATCCTCAGCACCACATAAAAATAAATAAAGGTACTATGTCTTTCTGAGACCTGGGCACCACCTGGCTGCTGTCACCATGCCATCTTCATCTCCCAGTAATAGATGAGCGTGTTTTATGACAACTACCTGTGTTGTCGTCTCCCAGAATTATTTCTGATATGAGAATAAGTACATCATCTTTTGCTCAAATTATTTTTATGACTGGTTTCTCACAATATTTTTTATTAAAGTGAAGTTTTAACTGGGCAGTGGCACATTCTTTAATCCCAGTTACTTGGAAGTCAGAGGCAGGAGACTCACAAGTTCAAATCTAATCTCAGCAGTTTAGCATTTTCTCAAAATGAAAATAAAAAGGGCTGGGTATGTAGCCTAGTGGTAGAATATTTCCTAGTATGTGTGAGGCCCTGGATTCAATCCCCAATACCAAGCTGGAGAAAATGAAGTTGTGTTTTGTTGTTGTTGTTATTTATATTTTCTCTTACTTTCTTTCTTTTTTTTTTTTTTTTTTTTTTTGTGCCAGGGTTTGAACCCAGGGCATTCAACCACTAGCCACCAGCCCTTTCTATCTTTTATTTTGAGAGAGGATCTTGCTAAATTGTTGAGTCTGGCTTTGAACTTGTGATTCTCCTGCTTCAGCCCCCTGAGCCACTAGGATTATGGATGTGGCAAAAAATGAAGTTTTAAAACACATTGTTCTGAGGGTTCAAAAGAAAGAGATTTTTAAATGTTTTCTAATACCTAATTCATTTCAAAGAGTTCACCTGGTCAAAGTGGCAGGTCATTTCTGTTTGTAGGCAGCTGACTTGGTCAGGATTAGCAAGAATAACTTTAAGAAATCATTTAAATAGCTGGAGCCATAGTTCTCAAACATCAGAGCATCTAAGAAATATCATAGGGACTCGCTGAAAAGTCAAACCTCAGGTCTCAACTGTAGGTAGGAGCTGGGGTGGGTCCTCAGCATCAGCCTTTTTAAATAGCAGCCCAGGTCCTTCTGGTGGGGTTGGTCCAGAGCACCTTCTGAGAACTCTGATCTAGGACCCAGGCCTCAGCTCAAAAACTGCATTCATCAGAGAGCACACTTCCATCCTCTGAGAACAGAACAGGCCCATACTTGTGCCACTGGGGAAGTGGGTCACAGAGGCTGGCTGGTGACTCTTTTACTTGGAATCTTTGATAATGTCAGGAAGGAATTTGCTTAAAGGTGTCCAGCCGAGTCTGCAACCACAAGTAAATGAGAAGTTCGCACCAGGAGTGGCGGGCACAGTCCCAGACAGGTACAGCAGGCAGGGCTGCATGAACCAAATTAGCTTATCCCCAGGCCTCTAGGGTCTTTTTAATATGATGGGTTTTTAAATCACCAAGTAGTAGAACTTGGTTCAATTGTTTTCAAAATTGAATCAGGCTTTCTTTTCAAAACAGAGCCACAATGTGAGTTTTATAACTGGCATGACATGAGCATTATCTGGGAGACCTTATTTGGGTCCTCTAAGAACTGGATGGCTGAATTCTGCTTAAGTTTTAACAGCTGGTACAGCATCTTTCTCAGAGTGCAACTCTATACCTGGAGTCTATGATCTTTGTCCAAATACATCATCCAGCCAGGCTGCCACATTTTCCATCACTGTTGCTTGTTGTTTCTGGGTCTCCAGATACTGTCAAATGTCACCTCATAGCTTAACATCATCAGTCATAGAAGCTCAGCAGTGGAAGAGATCTTATTGTCTAATTGCTAAAAAGCTGAGGCCCAAAGAGAAAGCAAGTTTGTGCCGGGAGGAGGACTTGACCCCGCCCCCACTTGCCTCTGTAGCTAGAACATTAAGGGTAGCACTAAGGATCCCTTGAGTCTTGACCATGTGCAAAGTTCTCTCTCTAATACATCATCTGTGGACAAGAGGCCTTTGCAAACATCTTCATAAAGACTTCGTGCCACCTTTCTTGTTTTAACTTTTTACTCTTAACCTTAAAAACTTCAATTTCCCATACCTATCTAAGTCAGAGTGATGAAATATTCACTAGATGTGCCCACCATTCTGAATTGGGTTTTAAATGTTTATTTTTTCAGTACCAAGGATTGAACCTAGGGACACTTAACCACTGAGCCACATCCCCAGCCCTTTTTTATATTTTATTTTGAGACAGGGTCTTGCTAAGTTGCTTAGGACCTCACTAAGTTGCTGAGGCTGACTTTGAACTTGTGATCCTCCTGCCTCAGCCTCCCGTGCTGCTGGGATTACAGACATGTGCCACCGCACCAGCCTAAGTGTTTATTTTTGACAAGTCTGCTGGGCCTCAAATTGAAAGGAAACACCATGTGGGAACAAAAGCAGTCCTATGCCCTGCTCTTTAGGAGTTCATCATCTCCCTAAGAGAACAAGGCAGATGTCCAAAGAAAGGCCAGGGCTGTCCATGTGCAGGTGCAGATGAGTGAGTGGTAACGTAACACAAAGAAGGTAGAAGCAGATGAGAGCTCACTGGGCTAACACAGCCAAGACAGGAGGAGGTATTTCCTCTAAAGAGTGGGTTGAGGCCAGTTGTGATGGCACTCACCTGCAGTCCCACCTATTCAGAAAGCTGAGGATCAAAAGTTCCAGGCCAAACCAGGAACTTAGCAAGACCTGTCTCAAAATAAAATACATAAAATAAAAAGAAGGGATATAGCTCAGTGGTAGAGTGCTTGCCTAGCATGCATGAGGCCCTGGATTCAATTCTTAGTACCACCAAAAAAAAAAGTTTTTATTGGTATTTGTATTTTCCCAGAATGAATTAGGCATGGAGGTAGGAATTTTCAAGATAAAGGGAACATGTCTCTGTCTCACTAGATAAGAATTTGCTAAAGATGGACAACAGTGGGAAAGGAGGTGGCAAGGAAAATGGGGCTGGTCTCTCCATGGTGGGTGTTCATTAAGTCCTTGATTTAAAGCAGTAGTTGCTTCCCTTACATGCAGGAAACATAGGCCTGGTTAATTTGTCCTCACCCATTTGTCCTTGTCTTTGCCTATGTTATGAGAACTTGGATTGAGTTGTTGTTTGGGGAGTGGGGATAGTAATAGATGGAAAGGATCTGTCCCACCAACTATCCTTATGTCTTTTCTCAACAGTGGGACCCTGAAGATGTCAACTTTGAAAGGAACAACGACAGCATGGAGATCTTCAGATCCCAGGTGCAGAGGGGCTCTTTGAGGACAGTAGACTTGACCTCTGATGATTAGCGCCTTCAGAAATACAGTTCATCAGCTCAAAACCCAAGATCAGGCAATCAGTAACTGAGCAAAGATCAACCTACAGTGATACCCATGGCAGGACTTTAAGCTGCTGCAGAAGCTGCCCAGGGAAGTGAGGACCTGGAGCTAAGCTTGGCTGGTCTACATGGCTCAGAATAGAACTAGACTCTGGGTCCTATGGACAGACCTGGATATGCCATTCGTTCTCAAGGTTAGAAGTTCAAAGATGGCTCCTGCTTTGTAAAGATGAGCCTTCCTCCAAAACACAATGGACCCTCTTTTCCTGTCTTTCCTTTCCTTCTATTCCCATGAAATGTAATCATAAACTGAGTATCTGCTGGATGCCAGGAATGAGCTCACCTAACAAACAGCTCATGTGTTTGGACCTCAGCAAAGCCCGTCCTGCAAGCCCTGGTTTCTGCCCTCCAGTATCTGCTGGAAGTTATCTATAGGACTGCTTGGTCAACTAAGTGTCTGTGAGATCAGTGGTATTGCAAGCACAAGCAAAGCCAGTTGCTCTAAACAAGAGGACTTCCTGCAGCCTGGCAACGTGTGTGGAGGCAGTGTTTGCAGGTGAGGGGGACTGTGTGCTTTAGGAGGTAACTGAAAGCATATGGAGTGTAATAGGTGTGCTGGGACGTGTCAATTCAAGCATGGGCACCCCGTTTGAAAATTGTTGGTAGTATGATCACGTGTGAGGGGAAGGGTGAAGGGAATGTGGTAAGGTAGGAGCAACCACTAGTGAATAAAATTTAATTGAATGAATCAAAGCATCTCACGGTGGAATATAGTGGTAAGTCAGAATCCCAGCAGTCACACAAGTGCACTGTGAGGGGACCTGGGAGAAATGCCAAGAAACAGCTCTGTTCCTGGCTGGCCCACAGTGGCCTGTGACTCAACTGCAGCTGCCCAGTTTCTCCTAAGGGCTCGTGCAAATCCCAGCAGCCTGAGGAAGGGGGTGCTGGGAAAGTGGGTTGGATCCACAGGTCTCTGCATAGATCCTAATCCCCGGGATGATCTGAACTAGAAGAGAACTCAAAGCTACTTTTTTTATTCCATTTATCAGCTTTGGGTCCCTTGTTGTCTTATAAAAGAACGCTTGTTTTGTGATCTTAGCCAATGCAGCTGTACTCTGAAGAAGGAAGAGGTGAATGGAGGCCCAGGGCAGAGGGGGTAGAAGGGAGCATGCCAGTAGGTGAAATGGTAGAAGCCTGGGGGCAGGGAAGGGTGGAATCTAGTGGATGGTGCAGTGTCCACTGTAGAGGGTGGAAGACACTTGGAAAGGAACCAGACTATGGAGGCTAGGGAGTGGGTGCTTGAGTCTGTGGCTGATAGTAATTGTGGAAGATACCAAAGGGTGACTGACTTGCTCAGGGGCTCAGCTACTTATTTTTTCATTCCTAATGCCAAAGCTTTTTAGGAAACAGAAATGTACAGTCACAAACAAAGTGAACATGGGGAATATTTAAAGACTACTGAGTGGTAATAGCAGGCAGGAGGAGGGGTCATCTTTAGAAAAGCAGAAGGCATAAGGATGCGATGACATTCTGAAGTTCACCTTTAGCACACACATACCTTATCAAAGGGAGGCGGGATCATGCTCCCTGAGGTATCATAAATCTGTTGAGTCCTGAGGGAAGTGGCCACTCCTTAAGAACATCAAATGATCTTGCTGCCTTGGAGCAGCACAAACTATTTGAGCTCCAGATGTTATTTGAGCTCCTCCCTTCACAAACCAGTTCCTATCATGGCCCCAGTTTGTCTCAAGTCTCTTCATCCACAGTGAACCACCCTGGGAGTTTGGGAAGTTAGGTTTGGCTTTATCGTTTACTGAGAACCTGCCTGTATGCAAAGCTCTGGGGTTCTACCCAGCACCTTTGTGAAGAGGTGCCAACCAAAACACCTTTCTCCTAGTAGGAGTGGGTCTCTGTTGTGGCTTCATTTTTAGCCATTACTCTGCCCAGGAGGGCTGTGGAAGGTCCTTGCCCTGAGGACCCAAGAGGTAGTGCAAAAGGTTACCTCCACTGTGAAGGGCAGTGAACAAACCATGCAATCATCCTCTTGGGAGAGGAGATGGTGTAATATGTCTTAGTTGTCCTACCTATTATCTGCATGGCTCAAAGTAGTTACCTAACCTTTGTGAAGTCTCAGAAAGCTTATGGTAATAACTAAGTGAATTAACATATATGAAGTGCATTATACCTGACTAACAGCAGATTTTGAAGAGGGATTAGTTTCCTTCCTCCCTAAGTTTTTGGACACATGTGCTGAAAGACAGTGTAACCAAAGAATCAGATCCACAGATGGAAGGGATTTCAGAGATTTGGATCTCCTTAAGAACAACCGCAATAAGTGATTATCCAGCCCCTGCTTAAGCTCATCTCCAAAACAAAAGGAGAGATTTCATCTGCCAAAGAAGTTTATATAATTTAGAGAGAGTTCTGATCACTACAATTTTCTGAAGAACCTGAATAACTAGTTTTCTTATCTCCCTCTGGTAATTCAGTAGGAGCATCATCTGATGATATACTCACATCACGTTTGCTACAATAGGTATGAGCTACTAGTGTAAGGAGAGGCCTTGGGCCAAGGACTATGACGGGGCTCCATTTCCCAGGTCTGATTCAATATATTTGTCATTTCCCTTTTTGGGTCAGTTTCCTCATCTGTAAATTGGAAGTTAGGTTAGATTTCTTTCCTTTTTTATGAATATGCCAGTCAGTATGTTTCCCACAGAAAACGAACATCTTTTTATAAACACTCAGGAAAGAGACAGAATATTAAGACAAATTTCCAATATGTCTTGAAGATAAGTACATTATATATTTCTTTCAGTTTTACTATTCATTTAAGATGAACACAGGTGCTGGAATGTGGTTCAGTGGTGTGACTGGCATGTGCAAGGCCCTGGGCTCAACCCTCAACACACACACACACACACACACTACACTGTGATACTTCCAAAATTCTCTGTACTTCCTTTTCTGCCCTTTATTATTCTCCTCAACTATGCAGGCGTTGACCTACTCTCTTGACTTTGTGTTTTCTGAAGTTAAGGCCCATGCCCTGGCAGAGGAGGCTCCGCTTTGAAGGAACCCAAGGTATATTGCAATGCCGAGGAAGAGCTCTTCAAGAAGTTTACACAAGCCTCTCCTGGTATTCAAGAGTCATCATGTGAGAGGGACGATCTTCAAGAAGTTCAAGAACGATGCTAGAAAAAATAACTTAGAACATCTAATCTGCTTTTTCTTTATACAAAAACCCTGAAAGCCAAATAAGCCAGGGGGAGGTGGGAAGCATTGAGGACTGCTCCTTCCAAGCTGGGCAAGTCATTAACCAGCCTTAACTTCAACAACCTCCGTTGATCTGTCGCCTGGAGAACTCAGCACGCCCTCCCAGTTCCCTAGGCCATTTCCCATCAGCGGCCGGTACTGCCTGGGAGGTTCAGCCTCCTCTCTAGTCCTCTGATGGTCTGCAGCTACGATGGCCGAGGGGTCTGGTCTTTCTCCTGCACCGGCTCCCTCTTCAGTCCCCAGAGAGATCGTCCACGACCAACTGAGGGCCGGTCGGTGGACTCCTCAAAGGCGGGGTAAGGGCCCACTGTCCGGACGGGTCGGAACTGGACCAGGGCTCCCCGGACCTACCTCCTGGGAAGTACTGCCCCGGTACTTCCGCGAAGAGGGCGGGGGCGGGGAGAAGCACGAGGCTCTGCGCTTGCGCACTCCGCAGCCACCTCCCCACCCGACGGGGAGCGCGAACCCCGCCCCCGCGGTGTCTGCAGCACGTGGGCTCCTTCTTGCGCAGCCGCGGCCGGGGAGGCTGCTAGGGGTGCTGGTTGCCACTTTTCCGGCTGAGTTTTTAAGGTTAGTTACACAGTTATTTTATGGTTCCTATCGTTTGGGGACCAACTCCCAGCCTTAGCCTGTAGTGTAAACCATTCTTTAAGTACATTAAAATTTCTCTTTGAAATAAAGGTAGTACGGGTGCGTGGTTTGAAAAAGAAAACCAGATTCTACCAGTTTTCTGAAGAACAGGGCCCTGCCCCTCCGTTCCCAACTTGCCTGCTTCCTTCCTCTCTCGCAGCCACGTTTGCTCACGTTCTCAAAGTGTTTTGTCTGTTCCAGCTGTTTTCTCCATTAGCTTTTTGTTTTGTGGGTGTAGAACCCTGGACCTCACTCAAGCACATAGAGGTGCACCCGCAGCCTTTGTTAGTTTTGATTTGGAACCCATCTTCTGGCAACAAAGTTCCAAGATTATAGTTTCTTAGCTAGATTATCTCTAACTTCCATTAAGTACAGGTCAAGGAGGCATAGCAGCTGGGACAGGGATACTGGCGTGTTGAGAATGGTGTTAAGAACTGCCTACATATCTGCAGGTTGCTGCGGAGTCTTTTGTACCAGGGCTTCCTAGGCCACCAGGTTATTCCACACTGGAACCCAACTTCTGAGCCCACGTTCTGACATCTGCCTTCAGGACAGCCTGGCAAGTTCCACTTATCTACTCTGGACTTGACATTTCCCTCTATCCTTCCACCTCTTCTCTTGCAGATTTCTTAGCAGTTGGAGTCTCCAGTGGAAAACAGGGTTTTCTAACTCCACAACCAGAACAAAGGATTGTATATACACTTTTGCCACCACAGTCTTTCCCAAGGACAGCCTGGCCAGGCTGTCCACCATGTGTGAGGGGAACCGTTTCATAGGCCTAATGTTCTGACTAACCATGGTACTTTGTGAAATGTGTATATCCTAAAGCTCTAATATTCAAATATAGGTTCTTAAGCTGCAGCCCCCATGATTTCCTAGGTCTGGACAAGGCCTGGGAATCTTAAGCACCTCAAGTGATTTTGTCACAGGGGATCTAGGACCGCTCTTTGAGAAACACTGTCATCAGGAAATCACTTTAAAACTGATCTATTTGTATGAGAAGTTGTTCTTGTAAAAGTACTTAAAATGGGGGGGGGGGAGTGAAAAAGCTCCAATACCCCACTATAGGGGAAGATTAAACATTAAACTTAAAAAAAAAAAAAAAAATGTGGTACTGGAGATTGAATCCAAGGGCTTTCTATGCTGAGTTACATCTCCAGCCCTTTTTATTTTTTATTTTGAGACAGGGTCTCTCCAAGTGGCCCAGCTGACCTCAAACTTGTAATCCTCCTGCTTCCCACATTGTTGAGACTACAGATGTGAGCCACCATGCCCAACTAAAATAGTATACTTTAATGAAGAAATTGCATTTTTCCACAAAGTCTAAAAGATTATAGGACAATAGACTGAAGCACACACCTGAATTACCTTGAAATCATTTGGTGCAATGCCAGAGTGCAATATTATTCTCATAATGAATTTCCATTTCCCACATGGTGAAAAAAAAATCCTTTTTTTTTTTTGTATTGTTGTTATAAAGTTGCATGTTTGAACTTCTGAGGAATTGAGACACTGAAAGGTTGGGCTGACTCCTGTGTGAGCAGAGTGGCAGAGGATGTTTTTGATAGCACCCTAACCAGGAAACAGATCCCTGTGGGCAAGCAGTGACTCACCCCCGAGTCTCAGTGAGTCAATAGTGTCCTAAGGGAGCCAACGCTGGCAGCCCTCTGTCCTGGATGGAAGCAGGACCTAGACTCAGTCCAGGATGTCAGCGTGATAGATCAGGGGTGGCAGAGCAGAGCCCATGGAGTGGAAAGGGAGCTGAATCCTTTGGATGGTAAAAATTATGTATACAAAACAAGTCAAATAAAAGAACAACTCAAGTCCAGCACAGTGGGGCAAGCCTATAATCTCAGCAGCTGGGGAGGTTGAGGCAGGAGAATCGCAAATTCAAAGCCAGCCTCAGCAACTTAGAGAGGCCCTAAGGTAACTTAGCAAGATCCTGTCTCAAAATAAAAGATAAATAAAAAGAACTGGGAATGTGGTTCAATGGTTAAGCACCCCAGGTTCAATCTCTAGTACCCCTCCCAAAAAAAAGAACACAAAAGACCATGTGCCATTACTAGTAATTACAAGAGAAAATTATTGGTATCAGAAATCATTAGATTCCATGATAAAGAGATTACATGGAAGCTGGGTGCAGTGGCCCACACCTGTAGTCTCAGTGACTCAGGAAGCTGAAACAGAAGGATTACAAATTCAAAGAGAGCCTCAGCAATTTAGGGAGGCCTTAAGCAACTTTGCAAGACCCTGTCTCTAAATAAAATATTTTTTAAAAGGGGTGAGGATGTGGCTCAGTGGTTAAGCAGCCTTGTGTTCGATCCCTAGTATAGAAAAAAAAACAATAAGGCAGGGGGCAGAATTTTCCTAGAGGCCTTAGTCTGAATAAGAAAAAGGGCATTAAAAAAAAAAAAAAAGAAAAGAAAAAGGGCATCTGAAAAACAACTGGGGTGGGGAGTGGTGTTGGAGATAGAATTCAGTGGCAGAGGGCTTGCCAATCATGTGCAAGGCCCTGGGTTCCATCCCTGGCACCAAAAAGAAGAAGAAAAATAACCAGGCACAACAGTGCCTATCTGTTGTCCCAGCCCCTGGGAGGACTGATGCAGAAAGACCACTTGAGCCCAGAGGTTTGAAACTATATATATATATATATATATATATATATATATATATATATATATATATCCCCCTCCCAGGTTTATGTAGACAGAAAGCTATAAAGCAAATGTGTAAAAGGGAAAATTAGAGAATCTAGGCGAAAAGGATAAACATGGTCTTGGTGTTATTCTTTCATCAGTCCTGTGGGTTTGAAGTGTTTCAAAGCAAGGTGTTGGAGAAAGTATAGGAGTGAAGAGACACACAATCAGCCTCCTCGTTGAGGTGGCTCTCCAGGGGCTGTGGTCATATCCCAACATCCAAGACTCCAACATCCAAGAACTGTTTGTTTATATTGTGTTATTAGCAACAGACTTCCTGAGACTCTGTGAAGGAAAGAGCTGGATGACTAGGGGCTGCTTTTCAAGCAGATGCTAAGTGTGCTAGATTCTGAGCCGGCTGATTGTGATGTCAGGTCTTAAAGGGTAGACAGATTCCAGTTTGTCTGGTGCTGAGAAAAAAATAGGCCCTATATCTTAGACAGCCCTGATAAGGTGCCTCCATGGATATGAGTAATGTCAGACCCAGGGGACGCACTGGGCTAAGAAGTCTGGAGGACGGAAAGCCTGGAGCAGAATGACAAGGAAATTCTTCCCCTGAATTGCCTTTTCCTATTGAGATAAGATAGTGCACAATAAAGCGTGGGGCGACAAAGAAGTGCTGCCACCACCCACAGAGAGCAGCCTGCGCACAGGCCCAGCAGAGGCAGGCACGTAGCCTCCAGGGGCCTGGCACTGGCTTGCTACTCATGGGACAAAATCACTGTCTTTAGAAAGTCTGGGGCAGGTCTTGAGTCCCAACACTCACCAGCTGTGGAGCTCTGATTCCCACTAGTCTTTGTTCTATTCTTCTTAGGTATGGTGCTGGGGATGGACCCCAGGGCCTTGTGCATGCTAAGCACATTCTATACTCCAGCCACACCACCCAGTGCCCAAGTCCCTTTATTCTTTAAAAAAAGATTACATGTGTGTGTATATATACCCCTCTTCTACCTGCCTTACTGAATGGTTGCAAAAAGTGATAACAAACCATGAAAGGACTTTTTCAACTCTTAAGAGTCACCAAAAATATCAGTTATTATCATTACTTCCTTGGCATGAAGCAATTATTTTGTAGGTATTCCCATTTTTAAGTTCAGTTCCAGATTTCCTTGAAAATCACCTGGATGTTTCTTAGGGCCTGAGTGCATTCTTGGTACAAAGTCGTGTGTACCGTTGAACTTCTGAGGAGGCAGGATTGAGACACCGAAAGACTGGGTTGACTCCTGGGTGAGCAGAGCAGCAGAGGAAGTTTTTGATAGCACCCTAACCAGGAAACAGATCCCTGTGGTCAGGCAGTGACTCACCCCCCAGGCTCAGTGAGTCAGTAGTGTCCTAAGGTAGCCAACGCTGGCAGCCCTCTGCTCAAGGAATGGAAGCAGGGTCTAGACTCAGTCCAGGAGGTCAGTGTGATGAATCGGGTGGCAGAGCAGAGCCCATGGAGTAGAAAGGGAGCTGGCACCGTTGGATAGGCCTTTGGGAGGAGAAGACTAAACTGATGGGCAGGTGACAGAGAGGCTTTTAACTCAGCATAAGGGAGCAAGCATTCATCGCCCCCACGACTAGAGTCATTCCAACACAGTCCATCACCATTCCTGTTTGGGGACGGTGCACCATTACCCAGAGAGTTGGACCAGATGACATGTCAGGGCTCTTTCAACCTTCTAAGAAAGGGCCACAGTTCTGGGGTGACAGCTGAGTTCACTGATTGGTTGTCCCATAGGCCAGGGAAAAGGCACATTTAGTCAAGGGGTCAGCATTAGATCATATTTCAGTAGCCATCCTCCAAACACAATTGCCCCTTTACCCTTTTTGCCTTCCCTATCTCTCCGTTTTTACTCCTCCCATCTTTCTTTCCCTTATGCTTATTTAACTAACACTTTCTGAGAGGCTGCTATTTTCAGGGCAGTCTGCTGGGTCTGGAGGGAAGGAGTGTAAATACCATCCAGTCCTTGACTGCAAGTGTGTCTTGGCTGGTGGAGGGAGCACAGTGCCAGGGGCGGAGGTTGGGAGAAGGAGAGTATTCACCAAGAATGAGACGCTTGAACCTGACTTTGAAGAACACATCTTGGGGCCTGGGTGTAGCTCAATGCAAGATCACAAGCTTAGCATGCTGGAGGCCCTGAGGGGTTCCATCCCCAGCAACACACACACTCTCTCTCTCATGATTTTCCAAATAGAAAAGGCAAAGGGAAGATCAAGAGCAAAGAATGGACAGGGCTGGGGCTGTAGCTCCATGTAGAGCACTTGCCTTGCATGCCAAGGTCCTAGATTTGATCCCAGCACTGAGGTAAAAGAAGAAAGAAAGAGCACGTGTGTGTGTGTGTGTGTGTGTGTGTGTGTGTGTGTGTTTTGCAGTAGGCCTAGCTCAGTCCACTACTTTTTTCCCTGTGCTTTACTGTCCTCATCTGCAAAATGGGAATAAAAATGCTTCCCATCTCATACGATCATGGTGAAGACTTAAAAACTCAAAGACAAGAAATGCAAGACCAGCAGCCCTGCTAGGTTTCCAGGTGTCTCTTAGGTCATTCATGCTAGGCTGAGATCTATATGGCCTATTGTTCAAAAGACATGTAAATATGTATATGGACGGAATGACCTAGAAATATGTATGCAGACATATAAATACGTTTGTGTTTGTGTACAAAACGTGGAAATTTGTTCATATATGTATGTGGCTCTGTCTTCCTGACTTGATGGTCTCACCATATTCCTAGAATGAGATACATATTTGATACACATGTCTAAATACACAAAACAAAATAAATATGTTTCTAGTAATTAAACCATATGAAATGTATCTATTTATAAATATGCACAACTAAGATACAATAGTAACCAAATATGAATAATAAAATAAAAGTGCACAGAGAATATAATAGCAGATAGTGAGTGCTGGGTAAATGACAGCTGTGCTGGGCACAGGGGCACATGCCTATAATCTCAGTGACTCAGGAGACTGAGGCAGAGGATCGCAAATTCAAGGTCTGCCTGAGCAACGTAGCGAGACCCTGTTTAAAATAAAATAAAAAGAGCTAATGATATGGCTCAGAGGAAGAGTGCCCTGGGTTCAATTGTTAGTGCCATAGAAATAAATAAAGTCTATTGCTACGAAGGCAGCAAGGCCCAGGAGTTAGGGATGTGGGCTCTGAAAGTCAACTGCTAGGTTCGCAACCTAGAAACTGCTAATTTTGTAATCTGCGTGCCTCGGTTTCCTTTTCTGTACAATGGGGATGATAATGACTCCATCACAGAACAGTTATTCAATGTTATTAAATGAATGCATAATACACATGGATCAATGCTGGGCAAAGTGACATCAAAGAAATATGAGCAATTATGATCACCTCTGCTGTGACTCCTCACCACCTCATGGTGTCACTGTCATATACTGATCCTATTCTGTCTTCTGCTGGCACCCCCTGGCTGCTTCAAGCAGCCTGTCAGGACAACTGTGGCCCTTGGAGAGGAGATTATCCCTCCTCCCTTGCTAACCTTGGCTAAGGGAAGCCCTGCTTGGACTCCTAATATGGCATTTCACCTGCACAGCCTCCTCCCAGGACACCAGCTGACCCCAGAATGCCAGGTCATCTGATTCCAGTCCCACCAGCTTATGGAACCAGAACCTCCAATCTCTAGCCTTCTTCCCTGAGACCCTTCCTGGGGGCTGCAGCTTTTCTTGGCCACCCTGGAATCTAAAGGGTCTGAGTTCATCCCTTTCCCTAGACAGTGCAGCTGTTGTTTTAAAGGAGATGACCATGGTAGGAGCTGGGATCCCCACACCCCACTCTGTTCAGAAGGTTGTCCCCCATGGTGATGACCTTCATAAAGGAGATTCCTCAAGCAATTCCCAGGTGTGCTAACACCTATACTTCTGGTAGAGCCACTGTCTGAGATTCCAAGGCAACTTTTTGCTTCCCTAGAAAAAGGAGAAAATCCCACATCTATCCCCTGCTTAGAAATCATAGTATGTACAATTTTCAAAAATCCCAGGCATGATTCTCCTATGCAGCCAAGAAAGAGAATCACTAAGGTAGGAAGTTTGAGACTTGATGGTCATTAAAACACAAGTGGGAAGCTGTGAACGTATTCATTTGAGGCTGCATCCTTTGGAACATTGCAATCCTCAAATATTGGAGCAACATTATTCTTTGACATTAGCTGGTCAATGATTCTCAAACCCAATGGGCAACTGAATCCCCAGGGTGTTGTGCTTATAATATGGATTTCCAGGTTTCAGCTCAGCTTCCCATCAGTCACACTGGTTCAGTAGATCTTGAGGATGGAGGAGTGGGGAGAAAGCCCAGATCCTAATGAGGTGCCTTGGTGAGGGATGCTGGGTGGGGAAGGCAGGGAGTCATGAGAGGCAGGAGTAGCATCTCAGACAGGATCAGACGTGACAGTTGTCATCAGAATCTGGAAACAAATTGCAGTTCTCAAAGTTAAATCACAAATCTCTTGCCAAATGCTGTAGAGTCCCTGTCTAACTATCAGGGCATATTTTCAGATTGAAGAAAAAGTATGTCCAAAGCAGGATCCCAATATCAGAACCCTTTGTGGGAGCAGAGGTAAACCCCTGGGAATGTGCTGGGAAGACAATTGCTGCCAATGGTCATGAGGAAAGCCTTGTGCTCCGATGACCTCATGGCTCTTTTCTGTCGCCGGTGACTGGACACTCCCTTCCCCTCTGCCCACCTCCACCCACAGGCATATCAGACAGATGACCACATGAGTACAAGGGAAAAGTGTTCCCCATCGATAACACACTTCCTCATGTGCTGCTGTCCCCACCCCCAACCTTGCCTCCCAAATATCCCATGATGGCAGACTGAGCAAGACCGAGTGAGGCCAGTCCAGAGCTCATACTCTTTTCCCTGGAAATCCAGGATTTTTCCATCTCCCCATACTGAGCATTGAACCAAAGGGCACTCTACCACTGAGCTATACCCACAGCCCTTTTTTAATTTTTATTTTGAGACAGGGTCTCCCTGAGTTGCCAGGCTGGCTTAGAGCTTATAGTTCTGCCTCAGTCTTCTGAGCAGCTGGGATGACAGGCATGCAGCAGGCTCAGGAATTTTTGATGAGTTGCATAAGGGCAAATACCTGGTCGTCCCTTAAATTCCTCATGTGAAACCTTTACCTGGACAGCTTAGGTCACATCTATTCCCTGACTTACTGTGGGTGATTTTGTTTTTCAGTTTTCACCCTGAAACTATTCCCACATCTCCTCAGAGGGGTCCAAAAGGCTGCCTGGCCAGCTGAAGTAGGGAAGAGCTGAGGCCAAGGAGACTCAAGAGCTTTTAGCTGCGGAGCCCACGGCTCAGGTGGAACTTCTACAACTTCTTAGCATTAAGGAGCGACCCTGAGACATCTCCCTGCCCTGCTCCTTCAGAGTTAGTGATAAGTGGCAGAGGCAGGGCTGCTCACCAGTCCCAGCCAAATGCAGAGATCACCCAAAAAAAGTCCATCCCCCCTGTCATCATGCTCTGGAACCTCTGTCACTCGCCTGCCCTCTTGGGCCTCCTACTTGGCTAAATATTTGGGAACTAAAACAATAGCTTCACTAAAGCAGCGGTGGGCAGTTCCTGGAAGGTCATGTGATTGTCCGAATTGAACCAATTTGTCAAAGACCATTTTCCTTTCACTCATCACCTCCCCCATACCCCACGATAAGATAGGGTCCCCAGAGCACAATAATCCTTTCCTGAGATACAATTTAGAGGCTCCTGAGAAAAGAAACAACAGTGAGGCTAATTTTGGCTTTTCTGAGACTAAAGAAAAGCACACAGGCAGGCCCTGTCCTGCTGGAGGAAGCCGGGTGGGCCTCCTTTCTCCCTCAAGGGTATCTGCTCAGCTCCCAGGGGACTGAGAACAATGCCGGGGATGGGGGGTGCAGGGGATGGGAACTGAGTCTTGGCCCCGGCTGCAGTGACCAGGCCTTGCCTGGGCTCTGGAGAGATCTCTACAATGACAGCCCAAGGCTTTAGACTTAAATTTTTCTTTAATTGCCAAATCCTTACCAACCCTCCCCAACTAACCTATAAATGAATTAAGAGTTGGGGATTCCTTACAGACCCTCCCATGGTCCTGATGCTCTTCAGACCTCTGTGAACCCCCTAGAGTTTTGGGTAAAGTTGGCATACATCTGCACTTTTTTCTGGGGTATTCCTTGACTATTCTCTGATTCTTAAAGGGATTTGTGATCAAAAAAAGTATGTGTCTCTGGGAAGAGAGACCCCCATCCACAGCAGAGTTCTTATCCTTTGTGTTGATGCTGGTCAAATTGCAGTGTACTTTAAAGTCATCTGAGTGTTGGGTTAAAATGCAGACTCTGATTCAGTAGGTCTGGGTGAGGATCACAAGTCTGAGTTTCTGACTAGCTCAAGGTGACCCAGAGACTGCTGATATGTGGTAGCAAGGCTTGAAGGCAAGCAGATCTGCTCACCCTAAGCCAGTACCATGGCTACAGTCCATCCTCCCTATTGCCACCAGAGGGACGTTAAGGCGCAATTCCAGTGGTGGTCTTCCTTGAGCTTGTTCTCCATTGTACCACTCCTGGGCAATGAATTCCATCCACGCTGGTCTACACAAGCCCCAGGACTTGGGAGTCACACCAGTTTCTGAATTCTGCTTCTGCTGTTTACTAACTTTGTGGTCATCTGATCTCCATTTTCCTCAGATGTAAAATGGGAATAAGAACACCTCCGTGAGGACCAAATGAAATATTGAATGTAAAGCCTTTAGCTTTCACATAGTAAGTGCTCAGTGAATAGGAATGTAAGTAACCTAATTGTGACATGCCATAGAATTTCCCTTTACTCACGATTCCCTGCTTGGACTATTCTCCCAGGACCCTTCTGTGACACCTCAAACTCTCCCTGGTCCCCCTCATGACCGTTTAGTCTTTCACCTTAATTATATTACTGTGGGTGATTCATTTATATTCTCTGCCTGCAGCAATGCCACACATAGTTTGGGGCACATATTAATAATATTCACTAGTAAAGTTAAAGAAACTGGGTCACTCCTAGTTCTTTTTGTTGTATGTGTATTTAACATACCTATAACAACTATGCCTTAGCTACAGTGAATATATATGTTAATACATTTGTCCTCTCTCAAATTTATGTTGAATTAGCAGCAACAGTATTAAACCAGGCTAGGGGTGTAACTCAATGATAAAGTGCCCACTTAGCATGCATGAAACCCTACATTTGATCCCAAGCACTGTAAAAAAATAAGAATTTTAAAAGCCTATATGATCAATAATTATGGGCTAGGAATGTAGTTCAGCGGTACAGTGTTTGCCTAGCATGTGCTAAGTCTTGGGTTAGATACCCAGTACCACAAAAAAAAAAAAAAAAAAAAAAAGAAAGAAAGAAAGAAAGAAAGAAAAGAGAGATGGGGCATTTAGGGGGTGATTACACCTTGAAGGCTTGGTCCACATGAATGGAATTAGTGTCCTTTAAAAAGGACTGGAGGGAACTAGCTAAGTCCTCATTCTGCCCTTCCATCTCCTCTGCCACAGGAGAACATGGTGTCCATCCCTTTAGTCCTTCCATCCCTCCCACCACATGTGGACACTAGTACCATCTATAAGGGAGGGCTTTCACCAGAAACCAAACCTGCTAGCATCTCAATCTTGGACATCTCAGCCTCCAGATCTGTGAGAAATAAAGTTTTATTGTTTATAAACTATCCAGTCTCAGGTATTTTGTTATAGTAGCACAGACTAAGAATGTGTATCAACCTATAATTAAAGAGATTAGTTTGGTAATTTCTTTTTTTTTTTTCTCAGTTAATTTAATCCTCAGTATTATCTATTACTCCTGCTTAGGTTGCAGATCTCAAGAGAATAAGCAGTTCGGCATAGGCACTACTTTATACTGGAATCAATTCACTCAACAAAAGTTGGTGGGCATCTTCCAGGTACTGGGTACAGTAGATGAGAGCTATGAAGATCATTCATTGTTTTGCAACAACACAGATGCAAGTAGCCTTCCTTGGCTCTGAGACAGCTTCTACCACTCAGGAGGGGACAAATTAATGCCTTAACCTTCCTCTGTATGCCATTATATGCCTTCAGCGAGTCCACAAATACCAGCAGGCTTCACTCTGAAAGGATAAGGAAGATTCTGGCTTTCCCCAAAGTCCCACAGCAACTGTTGACTTAGGCAAAGATTCCTAGATCTATTTCTCAACTCCTGAGTGCTTTTGGCAGAATATTTCAGTTCCCTGAAAAAATTAATCCATTTGACTATTTGTGTTCCACCCAAGCCTTCATTTCTAATAATAAAGATCCTCACTCACCAGGCACAGTGGCATATGTCTACAATCCCAAGTACTTGGGAGGCTGATGTAGAAGGATTATAAACTCAAGGTCAGCCTGGGCCACTTAGTGACACCTTGTCTCAAAAAAATAAAAAAATTAAAATAAATAAAAATAAAAGGGCTGGGGATTTAACTCAGTGGTAGAGAACTTACCTAGCACAAGCGAGACCCTTTTTCAATCCTTCAAAATAAATAAATAAACAAATAAATAAATAAATACCCTCACTCAGGCAGTCTGCACAATTTATGAAGCTCTTTCACAAACATTGATGAGATTCAGCATACTCATAACCCTGGCAGGGCCCCAGATTTCCCCCTGCCCTTTTGTTTGTTTGTTGTGGTGCTGGGAATTGAACCCAGAGGTGCTTTACCACTGAGCCACATCCCCAGTCCTTTTTACTTTTTATTTTGAGACAGGGTCTCCCTAAGTTATCCAGGCTAGCCTTGAATTTGCAATCCACTTGCCTCAGCCTCCCAAGTTAATGTGATCACAGGAATTAAAAGAGTTATTTAAGGTCATATAGCAAGTAAAACAAACACTCAAAAACAGAATAAAGACCTACTTACTATTGGTCTATGAACCCTTTCTTCTGTTAAAGGATCTTGAATTGCAGCTAGAAAAAGAGCAGGATAAAAAAAATCCCAAAACTCCCATGCTTGCTCTTGGGGTGTTTTCTGAAAGAAGAGTAGGGATGAGGTCCTGCAGCTGTGGAAGGCATGGGTGGAAGGGAGGGTGGCTCTTGTGTTTTTAAGACGGTCCTTAGACTGTCTTCTGTTTTTTCCCCTTGCTCTGAACTCCAAAGACTGCAGTCAGGCCTAATGAAGCTTTCTAGCTGGAGAAGGAAAATGGTCTCTGCCACATGAACTAGGCAGTGAGGCATTCGCAGGTGTCCTCCTTGGAAGACAAGTAAGCTAAAACAGGAGATTTTCTTGGTAGGTGTGCCTTTCCATAGCCATTTCCCATCAGTTGTCCCTCAATATTTTGTGAAACTGTATTTAGTTGGGAGTTAGGGACCCTCTGTTAGGTATTAGCCTCTGTGTTATTTGGTACTGATTTAAGAAAAAAAAAATATTGATGGGGGCAGGGTGTGGATACTGGAGATTGAACCGGGCACTTTATCACCAAGCCACACCCCCGGTTCTTTTTATTTTTATTTCTTATTTTGAGACAGGATTTCACTAAGTCGCTGAGGGTCTCACTAAGTTGTTGATAGCCTTTGTGTTATTGGGATTGCCAAAGAGGAGATTCTCAGGAAATCAGAGTCAGCACATGATCCAGCTGCCTCTCCTGGTGTGGAGATGGTCCTCCATTCCTACCTTTAGGACTGAGGATGGATTTTATTGAGAAAACCTGGAAGAGACAGTGATTTCTTAGAATCACTTCTAGGTACCCTTCAAGGATTGGGGTTTCATAAACTTTCAGGTCCGGTTCTAGCCCTGCTGCCAAAGAACAGTGCCCTTTGTTCAGTGCCTGTACCTCAGCTTCTCTCTGCCAAAAGCTGTATATCATGAAAGGTTAAATGACTCTCAGTTCTGAATGCACATTTGAATCACCTGGGAAGTTTTAAAAAACATACTCAGGGAAGAGCCCCACCCTCAGTTTCTTCTTCACTTGATCTGGGTGAGGCAGGGAAATGATATTTTTTTTAAATTTATTTTTATTGTAAATAAATGGGATACATGTTGTTTCTCTGTTTGTACATGGAGTAACAGCATACCATTTGCATAATAATACATTTACATAGGGTAATGATGTTTGAATCATTCTGTTGTTTTTTCTTTCCCCCCCACCCCTCCCACCCCTCTTTTCCCACTATACAGTCCCTCCTTCCTCCATTCTTGCACCCCTCCAATCCCAATATGTGTCATCATCCGCTTATCAGTGAGATCATTCGTCCTTTGGATTTTAGAGATTGGCTTATCTCACTTAGCATGATATGTTCTCCAATTTCATCCATTTACCTGCAAATGCCATAATTTTATTATTCTTTATAGCTGAGTAATATTCCATTGTATATATATATATACATACTTAGCTGGGTCAAATAGTGGGTCCATTCCAAGTTTTCCAAGGAATCTCCACACTGCTTTCCAGAGTGGCTGCACTAATTTGCAGCCCCACCAGCAATGTATGAGTGTACCTTTTTCCCCCACATCCTCTCCAACACCTATTGTTGCTTGTATTCTTGATAATCGCCATTCTAATTGGGGTGAGATGGAATCTTAGTGTAGTTTTGATTTGCATTTCTCTTATTACTAGAGATGGTGAACATTTTTTCATATGTTTGTTGATTGCTTGTAGATCTTCTTCTGTGAAGCGTGTGTTCATATCCTTAGCCCATATGTTGATTGGGTTATTTATATTCTTGGTGTAGAGTTTTTTGAGTTCTTTATATATTCTGGAAATTAATGCTCTATCTGAAGTATGAGTGGCAAAGATATTCTCCCACTTTGTAGGCTCTCTCTTCGCATTGCTGATAGTTTCCTTTGCTGAGAGAAAGCTTTTTAGTTTGAATCTATCCCAGTTGTTGATTCTTGCTTTTATTTCTTGTGCTATGGGTGTCCTGTTAAGGAAGTCTGATCCTAAGCCAACAAGTTGAAGATTTGGACCTACTTTTTCTTTTATAAGATGCAGGGTCTCTGGTCTGATTTCAAGGTCCTTGATCCATTTTGAGGGAAATGATATTTTTTTTTTACAAACTCTCCTAGACGATCTGTAGTTCAGTCAGGATGGAGAACTGCAGGCTAGGACAATGTCTGAACTCTTCTAAGGAGCTGGGGCAGAACCTAGGTTTTCATCTAGCCTGCATTTCACAACCCACCTTGTGGTCTTTCCCAATTTTATTTTATTATTCATTTTCACAGATTCCATCTTGTTCTTTTTTTCCAGTCTCTAGACTCAAGGCTGTGGAAAGAATAAGCAAACAACTGCAGAAGTCACTGATCAAGGCCCTTATTTTATAGTGGCAGGGCCGTAGGAAGCAACATGTCCTAAGGCAGAGCAAGCAGGTGTCCAGTCTCCTCGCACTCATGCCTGTGCCCCTGCCATGTTGCCAAGCGGCACTGGAGGCTGTCAGTGGAGTTTCAGAGGAGTAAAATAGTGCACTTTGATCCCGAGTTCCCATTAGCCTCTCATCTAATAGTGTTTTGGAATGTGGTGATACTAACTCATTCCTTCTTCAGTTTAATCACTATGTGCCTCTTCCCTGGAGAGGTAATATTATTACCTACAGATGTAGAACTACAGGTGGAAAGTTGAGACTTGTCCAGGTCACAGTGCAATAATAGCAGAGGCTGTGTAATGGAAACAGAGGTCCTTGTTTTCCTGGAGGAAAATCCCTTCCTTTTCACATGATTTAGCTGTTCTTGAGAAGCCAGTCTCAGCTGCAGTGAGCTCCATTTGTCAAAGGGTCATAGCTGTCTAAGGTGACTTCTGTCCTCCTCTCATGCCAGGAAGAAGAGAGAATACATTCTAGGCAACACTTCCTGTCTAACAGGCAGCTATGTGTCTGTTTTTGGCACCTCAGTATCTCGCCTATGTTTTTTAAGCTTTTTCACATGTTGTTCCCTGCCTTTGTGTCCTGGCTCAAGCTATCGTGGGCGTCCCCAGCTGCACCATTCTATCCGGAAAGCCAAAATGGCAGGAAAGTTCCCGCCAGGGGTGGAAGAGGTGATGAGAAGGAAAAATACTTGGCTTCCAGTTGTCCTGTGGGTCAGTGGAACAGTTACAGAGGTGCTCCAGCATTTAGCCATGATGTGCCATAGCAAAAACCCCAGCAGGCTCATGCAGAGCAGGTGTAGCACCACCTACTCACACTCAGGACTTTCTGATTACAAAGGAGAAGACTATTGTCATCCAAATCCTCCATCATGTACATTTGCTTTTAGCTTTGCTCAGTGCAGAATCATTTCTGAAGCTTGCTGTGGTTTCACTTCCCCTTCCCAGTCTGCTCTAAATCCATTAGTGGCCACAGACAATGTAGGTCTAGAAACTGGGCATCTAATGGATTTGTAGCCAGCAGAGAGTACATCCTGCCTAGTGATGGGTCTTTGTGTGATTATGCTTTGAAGGTGCAGCTGGTGCTTTCCTCTTGGAAAACTATAAACTCTCCACCGTGTGGAAGGTTATTTGGGCTGATGGGAAATCTGATAGTGCAGAGACATCGTTTATAGGTCTGTTGGCTGGAACAGCCAGGACAGTTAACAACCTCAGTAAGTCCTGGGCTTTCGCCAACTGTCAGTCCTGCTCTGATCTGGCTTTAACTAACTGCTGTCATGCCAGGAGTGGCAACCAGTCTCCAAGATGAGTCCTAATAAACCATACTTCTTGGTCTTCTTGCCCCATGAAGAGCACTGATCCATGTGGACAATAGGATATTGCAGACTGGATAGTGTGACTTCCCAATGAGATCAATTTTTAAAATTGCAGCTTCCATCTTGAGCCTTTGAAGTGTTTACTTTAGGGAAAGACAGCTGCCATGTTGTAAGGACACTCAAGCAACATTGTGGGAGACTATGTTACAGGGAGGAACCAATTTGCCAGCTCGACCTTGCCAGGCAGATGAATGAGTCATGTCTGGAAGTAGATCCTCCAGTCGTAGTTAAGCCTTCAGATGATTCTAGGCCTTCAGCATTTGGGACTTAGCTGAGGTCCCAGATATCATGGAATAGACAATTTTTTCTACTGTGGTCCATCTGAATTCCTAACCCATATAAATAATGGGATAATAAATCATTTGCCTTATGTCACCAAGTTGTGGGGCAGCAATAGATGACTCCAGTCTAGTTATGTATGGATAAGAGCCACCCTCCTTTCTAAAACAACCATTCAAAGATGTATTCTTCTAGACCTACATTTTAAACTGCATTCATTTATTACTGAGAATTCCTAAGAGAGGTGAATCTTCTGATTTCAAGTTCCAGGGAAGACTCAAATGCACATTGCTATTGGAAGAAACCATGCAGTCAACTAAAGGAGCCCTTCTTGAACAAACAAAGCAGTCAGTACTTTCTACTTCCTCCCACAAAACATTTCTTAGCTCTTGGAATCCGACTTTGGTCTTTACCACACCTTTGAAAATATCTTCTCTTTAATCCTCATCTCTAACTACAGGAACCTGAATTTAAATTCTCCTGGACCTACTTGATTTGCCTTTTCTTTGATTTCCCTAATAACGACCTCCTTTTGTTCTCCTGCTACTTCCTCTATTTTACTGGCAAATCCCCTTCCAATTCTTTCCATCCCAGACTTCCCGCAAAAGTCAGCCATTTTCTCTTTGTGACTAAAGAGAAACAGGCTACCTTGGAAGGCAGTGAACTTCCTGTCCCTGCTGGTTAGGAAACACAAAGTGGCAACCTAGCAGGGTGATATGAGAAGGACTGTGGCCTCTGAAGTGATAGTCCAAAATATAATTCTGTCATTTATCGAAAGATTTATATAGCAAGATAACTTTAAGAGTATTTAGAACCAGTACTATGAGATAGTTAATTATAATCCCAGAAATTGAACACATGGTACAAGAGTCAAAGATGGAAAGGATCTTTGACATCATCTCCATGGTCTCATCTACTCTAAAAATTTCAACTCTACCTGGAGAGATGATTCCCATCATGTTCTCCTGAGTAGACCAATTTTCCAGAAACTGGTCTTGAGTTCCTGCCATGTCTATTTCATTCAGCCTGCTATAACAAAACACCGTAAACTGGTAGCTTATTAACAAATTCACTTCTCATACTTCTGGAGGCTGGCAAATTCAAGATCAAAATGCCCAAGATACCAGCAGATTTCAGGGTCTAGTGAGGGCCCATTTCCTGGTTCATTGTCTTCTTGCTATATCATCATGTGGCAGAAGAAGGCTAGCTAGCTCTCAGGGCCTCTTTATAAGGACACTAAGCCCTCAAGACATAATCACCTCCTGGAGTCCCCACCCTCCTAATATCATTACTCTGTAGGTCAGGATTTCAACATTTGAATTTTGTGCATCTGTCCCTGGATGTATCCCATGCTTCTCAAACTCCCTCCCTTCTCCCTCAAACCTATTCCTCCTCCTGACTTTCTCAGCTCATTTAAGTCCACTGTCCTCATAGAAAGTCCCCAAAGTAAAACCTTGGAACCATTCTTGTCTCTTCCCCTGATCTCCCAGTCTACATTTTATCAGAGTCTTAAACTTGTCCATTCTTTCTCTTTAATGTCCCTATCCTTCCCTTCTATATTAGTCAGGGTTCTTCAGAAAAACAGAACTGATAAGAATGCACACACACACACACACACACACACACACACACACAATTTATTAAAAGCATTGACCCATGTGATTATAGGGGTAGGGTCTTATTTAACCTCCTTCTTCCCTCCTCCCCAGTTTTATATAAATTAGAAAATTAAGGCCAGATAAAAACCAACTGACTAACTCAAGGTGATGCAGCTAATACATGGAAAGTCTCGGCTCAAACCAGGAACCTGTAGGCATCTTCTCTGCTGTTCTCTTTAGCAAGCCAGTCCAGCAATTTCTGGAAATGTCCCAGGGGGAGGAAATGGAAACAATTAAACCTTGACAAATGACAGCTTCATTAGATGTGATCTAAACACAAAGAACTATAAGGAACTCAACTGCTGAAACTCTTTGATAACATCAAGGAAAAGGAGTCATTTCACATAAATCTCAGGGATGATGTCATCTAAACATACAAGTAGTTAGTGGAAGTTCTAATTCATCATGAAGGAAATGATTCTTATAAATAGGTTTGATCTGGAGATACTGTTTGGCGTCTTAAAGATCATAGACTCTCGAAATAGGAAGACCTACCACACAAGTCATCTGATCCAGAGCACACTGACCCTGCTAATATCAGGAAGAGTCAATACCTCTCTCAAACTCTGTGTTTCCCGGGAACTTGATCCTGGATGCTACTCTAGCATTTTTTGCACGTTAAAATTTGGAATTGAATGGACGTTTATTCCTTCAAAATGAAAATCATTTTTTTTCTGATGATAAAATAAACATGGTCATTGTAAAAATTCAAATAATACAGAGAACTTTAAAAATAACTTACCAGAGGAATGGAAGGGTAAGCAGAGGAGAGATAACTAAGTAAATATTGAGTGAAAGCAGAAGTTAATGGTTTAGGGGAGGAGGAAGATGTCAGTAACAAGGAGAATCCAGGACAACAACAATGGGAAGGGAGGGAGTCTGGAGGGGCCCCCACCAACGAATGCCCAGTTGGACTCTCCTTCAGTAGGCACCAGATGTCACCTTCAGATAACAAAGGTCAGATGAGGGTTGGGTTGTTCTTCAATTTCAGGAGCAGAATCTATGCTATCAGTGTATTTTTTTCTTAAACCCTGTGGTACAGAACCTCATCTTCAGGTACTTGTAAAACAGATCCTGGCTGGGTGCTGTGGCTCATGCCTCTAATCCCAACAGCCCAGGAGGCTGAGGCAGGAGGATCTCCCGTTCAAAGCCAGCTTCAGCAATTCAGTGAGGCCCTGAGCAACTCAGCAAGACCCTGTCTCTAAATAAAATATTGAAAAGGCCTGGGGATGTGGCTCAGTGTTTAAACTCCCTTGGGTTCAATCCCTGGTACCAAAAAAAAAAAAAAAAAAAAACATTTACCAGAAACCTCACCACCTAGAGATAACTGTTACTAAGGTTTTAATTATTATCACTGAATTATTTCTCCACACACATTTATTTATACTCACACATCCACTGTTTTGCAAAATTGGGGGAAGAGTATAAATGCAGTATTGTCACAGTCTTCTCTTCACTCGGTGATTTGTAAAGGTCTACATTTTCAATTTAAACATTGCATAATAGACCATTGCATAAATAAACCTTAATAAAAAACAATGAACTCTGATTGACAGAGATTAGGTTGGTCCCAGTTTTTCACTAACTTGGAGGACTACTTCCTATTTAAGGAGAGAAGCCACGTGGTCCCCTGGGTAGGGTGAATCATCCTGGAACACTATAAGTAGCTTGTTCCTCCAATACAGTTCAGGAGTAACTGTGGGGCTGAGGCGCTCTGAAGAGTAAGAGGGTGGTGGGAAGTTCTGTTGTCTCCCCTGGGAAAGTGGGTATTTGGGGGCCTCTGGTGGCATACTCCAGAGGAAGACCTTAAGGATGTATCGGAGCCTAGAGCCCCTGCTGACCCTGGTTGACATCCGGGTCAGCTTACAAACATGCCCCGTCAAATCTGCCTCAGGTGAGAAACAGACCAAGGACAGGACCAGCCCCTGGTCCAGGATTCAGCTGACCCAGACCAGTTGCTGCTTTTTGTGACTCCAACAAGAGATGTGACTGCCTAATCCCTTGGTCAATAAATGAGGTCACAGCTTCATCCACTTCTGGGCTTTGGCAGATTACCAAACCACTGCTGTTCTGTCACCAACTCTTCCCTTGACCATTATAGTGAGAGATACCACCATCAGCTAATTCCAATGGGGATTACATGGGTTGAAGACTGAGAATCTCTGGCACCCACCCAAACTCTGGGGACAGATTGGGATATAAAGGTGCTAATGTAAACTCCTTTAAGTGGCATTGCTGTCAGCAGGAAAACATTAAATCTTGTAGTAATGCTAAGTAGTGTCTGGAAAGTACCAGCTGAGCAGCTGCTGAGAGTCTCTGCAGGATGGCAAGTTAGTATAGAAGTAGCCAGGGTCCAGTCTTGAATGCTCAGAAATGGAAACCCAGCAGTGCCCCAAAGTTATGGGGACTCTGAAAACTTTCACATGAGTACGCCAACTGGACTCACACAGAGAGCCCAGAGGGGGTGAAACAGAATGCTTAATGATAACTTTATGGTGAGATGCATGAATGTAAAGCAGGAACTTGGGTCAGCTTGTTCTCTCTTGCTATAGGAAATCAGCACAGGGAGCCAAATCACAATCAGAAGGCTAATGGTAGCCCTGGGAGTCAAGAAGGGGAGTTAGTTTGGTGATCTGAATGATGACCTGATGCATCCATTCCCTCATCAGGTGATATGCACCTCTCAGGTGACAGTGGCTGCAAAGGAAAGTCAGGTAAATGATAAATACAAAACCCGCTTTGTAGCTAAGGTGAACCCCTAGCCATTCTCCTGCAGAGCCCTTCTTCTATCTGGCAGCCACTGGCAATTAGGGACACACAGCTTTTCTTACAGATGGAGAGGATGCAGATAGGTCAAATAGCACCAGAAAACCCTCTTGGTTTTTGGATGTCTATCCATGTCTTACTTCTTCTATTCATCCATTCATCTATTCACTGTTTCAACAAATGAATATGGCGGAGAAGCGCTGTTCAGGTTCTGGGGAGATAGCAGTGAGCGCTGTTCAGGTTCTGGGGAGATAGCAGTGAGCGCTGTTCAGGTTCTGGGGAGATAGCAGTGAGTAAACAGATACAATGTTTGCTCTCATGAACTTCACATTCTAATCTAGAAAGACAATGGAAACACCTGAAATAAATACTCAATAATTGAAACAAGTGTTGATCCATTCAAACTCAGAACCTACAAAAGGGAAAAGGATTTATTTGGGGTTTTCAGAATAGAAACCAGAAGACAAGCGTTTAAATAGCTTTGAATCAGAGTTCTGAGGAAGGCAGAAAAAGCGGGAGCTTACTGTTGAGAAGGAACAGGGCTGGGTGACTAAGCGAAGATAAAAAAAAGAATGTATAAACAAAACTAAATGCTCATAAAACAGGAGTCAGATAATCTCCTGATATGCATCTTGAGCCTCTGGGCACAATGTGACCGTCTGGTTCTGCAGATCATTTAGATCAGTCCAGGTGCCTGCAGTTAGAGTGGAGGTAATCAGAGTTCACATCCAAGCAGCAACTGGAACTGTACGCAAGCTGTTTCCTACTGGCCTCCTGGTTCCATTTTGAAAGGCTCTTTTAATGATGTTTTCCATGAAATTTTCCATTTACTTTCACATGAATACACCATCAATAGGACAATTAAATAGGACAAAAAATTTACATGTAAGATTTCAGATAATGATATTTTCTATAAAAAATTAAAGAGGAGACCAGACATAGTGGTGCACACCTGTAACCCCAGAGACTTGAGAGGCTGAGATAAGGGGATTCCAAGTTCAAGGTCAGCTTTAGCAACTTAGTGAGACCCTGTACTGAAATTAAAAAAAAAAAAAAAAAATTACTGGAGGTGCAGTTCAGGAGTAGAGTGCATGCTTAGCATGTGTGAGGCCCTGGGTTCATACGCACGTATACACATGCACAAGTTTAGGAGGAGCAGGATGCAATGGCATAGGATTGTAGTCCAGCTGCTGGGGAGGTTGAGGCAAGAAGATTGCTTGAGCCCAAGAATTCAAGGCCAACATAAGCAACATAATGTTAACTGTCTTTAAAATAATTAAAGAGGGGAAGGGGTTAAAAAGTGATAAAATGAAAGTAGGAAACAACTTTAATATGGTGATCAGAGAAGTTTTTTTTTTTAATACGATAACATTTGAACAAAGATCAAGCTATGTAGATATGGGGCTGGGGAGTATACCAGGTGGAAGGACAAGCAAAGGCAAAGACAGTGAGACTTGTGCATACCCAGGACAACAAAAGGTCAAGGTGGCTGGAGAACATAAGTAAGGGGAAGAATTAGTAGGAGATGGAGTCAGAGAAATGATAGGGTGGGAAATCCGATCAGATGGGGCTTTGCAAGACTATAGTGTAAAAATTGGATTTTATTCTGAATGACATGGGAAGCCACCAAAGGGTTGAAGTTGCCTTTTATAAAGAGTCTACAGCTAAGTGATAAATAAACTGATTGTTCTAGGTTATTGAAAACAGCCATTGAACACTAGGAAAGGAAACTTGGAGATCATTGAGACTCCTGCTACTTAAAGTGTGGCCCAAGGACCAGAGTATTGTTATTACGTGTAGTTTGGTGAACCTAAAGACTCTCAGCCTCCACTCCAGACCTCTTGAACCAAATATGCATTGAACGATACCCTTAGATGACATGTCCACAAGGAAGTATGAAAAGCATTGGTCTAATCCCAACCCCTTTGCTGATTTGAATGTGTACTCCAAAAGTCTACATGTCAGAAACGTAATCCCCAAATTCATATATTAATGTATTTGGAAATGGGACCTTTGGGAGGTAACTAGGATTAGAGGAAGTCATGAAGGTGGGGTCCCATGATGTCATTAGTGGCTTTATAAGAAGCAGAGAGATTCAAACTAGGTTCACCATGTTATGATATAGCAGGAAGGCCCTCATCAGATGCTAGCACCATGGTCTTAGATTTCTAAGTCTTCAGAACCATGAACTAAATAAACCTCTATTCTTTGTAAACTTCCCAGTCTTGAATAATTTCTTATAGCAACAAAACCAGACTAATACACTCTTTATATAAATATATATGTGTATATGTGTATATATATGTATATATATAAATATATTTATATATATATATATATTTTTTTGTACTAGAGATTTAACCCAGGGATGCTTTGCCACTGAGTCACACTCCCAACCCATTTTTAAAGTTTTTATTTTGAGACAGGGTCTTGCTATGATCACATGCTGAGTCCATAACAGGACTAAGCCTGAAGCCCTGAGCTCCTGACTCAGGTGAGCCTGCTTTCTATTGAACCACATTGCCTCACATGGTGATAAAGCCAATAAATTCCCATGTCTGTTCATTCAGTAAATCATTCAATAACTCATTTGATACTGGTGGGTGTCCAGTTGGGGTCCAGGTTCTTGGCATCCCAAACAAAGAACTGAGCGAGACACACTGAGGTGACAGAGCATAGATTTATTGAATGTGAAAGTAACACTCCATAAAGCAGGGCATAAGTGGGCAACTGGAGAGGGCTAACTCAAGGACCCATGTGTGGGTGAGTCTTCCCTTGGTCTCCTCCCCGCACTGACACGATTGAAGACCTTACCCCATGGGATAAGTAACCTTGTTCCCATTGGTTACTTTATTTTTACATAATTAGAATACAGTTTCCAAGGCTGAGGCAGGAGAATCACAAGTTTGAGACCAGCTTCAGCCACTTAGTGAGGCCCTAAGCAACTTAGTGAGACCCTGTCTCAAAATAAAAAAGGGGCTGGGGATGTGGTTCAGTGGTTAAGCACCCTCAAGTTCAATCCCCGGTACCAAAAAAAAAAAAAAAAAAAAAATACAGTTTCCATTAGTTACTTGATTTTCACCTGATTAGAAAACAGAACCTGTGGTGGGAGTTGTCATGGCGATAAACCCTCAATGGCAGAGATCGTCATGGTAATGGGATTTATCCTAAACAGGGACATGGTGACACTCCCTGTCTTGTACTCCAGCGGGCATTTTTCTCGTCTATCTTGCTTCTGCCATCTTGATGTCCTGAAACTCCTACTTCACATTCTCTCACTCACTCATCATTAAGGTACCATCCCACAATGACATGCAATCATATCACTAAAACTTTTTACCTTTTAAGAGCTCAGAAGCAATATTGCTGGGGGTATAGCTTTCCAGTAGAGTGCTTGCCTAGAGAGCACAAGCCCCTGGGTTCCAAAAAGAAGTCAAGAGGCAGTCAATAGAGGCTAATCTAACTCAAAACCTTTAGTAACATAGGCCTCAACTCTAATATTCTCCCCGCGGCCTCTCCTCACTGACTGAGATTTGCTGGACACTTCCAGGATGTTTAGGTGTGGTACCCCCTGAAATGTTTCTTCCTCCAGGAGGGTGGGAAAGAACACAAATGTCATTGTCTTGGCAGAAAAATCCCCTATGGCCTGAAGCAATTAAAAAAAAATCTGTGTGGCGTACCACCCCAGGATCCTCAAGATTAGACGTAGAAACCCAGGTCATGGCCCAGAAGGGAAGAGTCTAGAGAGGAAGGACTGTTTTCAGGGATTGATAGGGTGAATGGCTGGAAGTTTCCTACAATGGAAAAAAAGGCTGGGTTATCATCTCTGTCATTGCTATTATTGTTGTTGTTATCAAAAACATGTAAATAGTGTTCTTAAATTATTGTCCCTTTAAAACAATAAAGGTGATAACAGAGACTTCTTTGTGAATTTGCAACCCAAAGAAAATGTTGTTGTTCACCAGCCACTTTTAAGAAAAGTGGCCCAGCAATGTCTGGTGGGATCCAGGTCACTGTAGGGCCAGGGCTAAGTATGTTGCTTGTCAACTGAAAGGAATCAGAGGATTCTTTAAAAGTTTGGTTCTGACAGGGTGGTAAGGGATCTTTCAGGGGGAGAACGCTCCTCTCTGGAGGCCATTTGAGCAGTTCAGGTGACAGGTGTGAGGAGTTAAGGTGATGGGCAGAGAGGAGAGGGTTGATGGGAGACACCTTAGAACTAGATCCTATGGCAGGGCAGCTGTCTGGGGAGAGGTGAGAGAGAGGGGGGGCTTGAAGAGGTCTCCATGTTATCAACGCGAGTGATGGGTAGGAAATGTGTGTCACCTAGAAACCATGATCATTAGCACATACTCTCTCACTTCACAAAGTCTTGCTTACTGCTCACTCCTTCCAAGGTATGACGTGGGTTCAGCTAGGCAGTGGCGCTCCTGGAATCCTTTGCTTCCAGCCAGGTGGACAGAAGAGAAGACAAAGCTGTTTCTTCAGCACCATAAACTAGGAGTGACCCATAACTTCTCCTCACTTCCGTGGGTAAGGATTGGTCACCCAACCTATCCAGCTGCTGGCCCAAGAAGCAAGTGAGGCTCTGGACACAGCCAAGTCTCTGCCACTGGATTTAATCAGATGCTGCCAAGGCTTTGTGCAGCTGGTCGTGTGACCTGTCACCAGGGAGCTTGCCACTGTAGGACTGGAGAGTTCTTGGTGACTGAATGGAAGGGTGTTTCCCTTGGTGCTGACTCATTCCAACTTACATTCAGCTGTGCTATCTTTCTAGACAGCCCAGGTTACAGTTAGGGTTTGGACACCAGGACCGTTATGCCTTGGGTTGTGCAAAACCCTGTACTACAGGTTCCTTCATTGTTCTCAGTGGTCCTGCTGTTTGACCTTTAAGACTCCTTCTGATATGAAGACTTGATGAACATCCAGGACTTTGGATTCCCATACTCTCTGCCATTACTTTACCTTTAACCTCTCAGGAACCCTCTCCCTCAGCTGCCGTTTTGCTAGGCGCAAAAGGAGTGAGTGGGAGGACCTGGATGACGTTTAGTGTTCTTTCCAGGCCTGAGAGTCTATTTCCCCTAGAGACAAGCATGAACCTTCCCATTTCTGCCTACCGTAAGACCTTGGGAAGGAAATAGGCCTGGAAAACTTGGGACCACTACTGTGAGCTTTGGCCTCATCTGAGTCTACCTAAAATGGTGTCAACAACTCAGAGACTCCTTCAGTTGGCTGGCTGCAAGCATTCTCTGGCTGACAACCATCCAGAAAAAGCTGGTCCTGAATGGGTGGGCAGAGGGCACAGGGGTCAGATTTCACAGCAGCAAGATGTTTTGTCTGCTTGGACCTCTGTAAGATCCAGTGTGAGCACGACCTGAGCATCCACAGATAAGAGACCAAGTTATATCAGTCAGGGTCCCAACAGGCGGCAGCTCCATGCCCAAATGTGTTTGATAAAGGGGCATAAAAGCTAAAGGAAGGGACCATTTACAAAAGATATGGCCAGAGTTCAGAAACCAACCATGAACAGTGAGGTCCTCAGAAATGGGACCAGGGCTGAAGAAGCAAGGGAAGAAATGGTGAGATGGGAGGGAGCCTGGGAGAGTTGTAGTCATGGGAGAGCGGCCTTCCCACAGAAGCCAGAGCCATGGAAGAATGTAAAGACAGTAAATCCCAGTGCACACAGAACAGGAGAGGGAGCGGATGGCGGAGGCATGTGGAGAATAACCTGCACAGAAGCCTGGGATCCTATTCCGTCCTTTCCCCCTTCTCTGTGGGAGAAGTTGGAATGGCCTGGACCTGGTGGTCTGCTCCCAGTGAAATTCCAAACCAGGTTGATGGCAGCAGTGACAATGAAGATGGTGACATTATCTTAGATTTATACAACCACAATAGTATCTGGTGACCTGGAGCATCGTTCCCAAGCATCTGAAGGAGCCAGGTCAGAGTCCGCATCTTGCACTTGAGACTTCTTTTAGATACAGATTTGGACCCATCCTGCCTTTTTCCTGAATGGTAACACTAGCTGCTCTCCGTCCTGTGAGAGTTGAAAGCGTGGGATAAATTTAGGCCAGAGTTATTGTGCCTGAGCCAATATTTTAAATACTTGATTTTTAACATGACCTTGACCTCTACGCCTTGCATAACTGCATTTTCCCTGTCCTCAGTGTGACCAGCTTCTCAGTCTCTCACCCCCACAACCCTGTGTGTCTTCCCGCCCCCACCAGCTATGAATAGTTGGTGTGCACAATGGGACTGGGTGTTGGGCTATAATCAGTTCCCACTCTGCCAGATACCATCACTGTCAAAACAAAGTCGGCTATGTGAAAGCGCTCGCCATCCCTCCTGCCTCCTCTTGGAATGCACTGTTCTGACTGCGAGAACAAAGCAGCAATTTACAAGCATGAGTTGGTGCAGAAAACAAGACGCAAAACCAAGAAAATGAACGTGACATGGCATAGCATGAAATTCAGAACTATAAACAAGGAGATAGGGCTACAATCAGAAATAAGATGACATTCAAGATTAATACACCTGAGATGCGAGAGCCAACAAAGCAGACCTTAGCCAATTCTTTTCTTTTTTTTTTTTTGCATACTTGTATTCACTGTAGAATTACTGCCAATCGATTATTTTACTCTGACACTTTTTATTTTCTTTACTTTTTCTCCCACATCTTTGCTTCTTTTTTTTTTTTCCAGCTCTGGGGATTGAATACAGGGCTTTGCACATGTTCACGAGCACTCTACCACTGAGTTATTACCCCAGCCCTTGTTTATTTTGACACAAGTTCTTGCTAAGTTGCTGAGGTTGGTCTCCAATTTATGATCCTCTTGCTTCAGTCTCCTGAGTTGCTGGGATTATGGACATGCACCACCACACCTGGCTTTACTCTGACACTCTAAAAAGTCTTTAAACAAATATGTTTGTGCATGTGTCATGCTTTGTAGTCCTATTAAGAAAGGAAAAAAGATACAGAAAGATTTTTTTACCCTGTTGTAAGGTGCATTATTTTCAAACTATGGGTCACAATTCATTAATAGCTCATGAATTTAATAGTGTGTGGTCAGATTAAATAGTGTTGAGTTAAACATCAGAGTCTATTGCACACAGGAAGTTAAGTGTTAATACACACACATATGTGCTTGGTGTTGACCTAAGATGTGCTCTTCACCATGGGCCTTGTGTAGTATAGCTGGCTGGGTGTCAGAGCACTTGGCACTTGTCCCAGCACAGCTATTAATCTTCTAAGTGGCCTCTTCAGACAGCTGTCCTCTCTGGTCTCGGATCGTGTATAAAGTGACACATTTGCACCAAATGAACCCTAAGAGGCTTTCAGTCACCCCGTTTAACACATATTTATTGAGCAACTACTCACTAGATATTGGACATTGGGGACCTGGCAGCAAACAAAATAAAGACCTGGCCCTCCTTGAGGTTCTATTCTAGTAGGGGGATGACAGACAATAAATAAATGAACAGACATGTACTGAGTGGTGACATGTGCAAGGAGGAAAGCAGGCTGAGGGAACTGGAGTGATCAAAGAGGAGAGGCCAGGGAAGGCCTCCCGGTGAGTGACCTCTCAGCAGAGGCATGAAGAAAGTGGTGGTGCTGTAGGGAAGGGCCAGAGTGGCTGCTGTAGAGGGTGGCACAGCAGTGCAGAGACAGCGGGCAGCGACTGAAAAAGAACCCACGTGAGTTTTGAGCAGTTGGCCTGATCTGACATGTTTTGAAAAGACCCCTGTCGACTATAGGGAGCTTCCTAGGAGACTCCTAGGATACACCCCAAGTGAGATAATGACGTCTTGCTCTACGATGGCACTATGGCTTGACTATGGTTTGTCACCTTGAGCCTCAAGTTGAAATTGACTGCCATTTGGTGGCGTTGGGAACTGAGTAAGAATTGGTTTGTTCTCACACAAGCAGAGCAGGGTGTAATATATCCAGCCTGGGCTCTCGGGCTTCCTCTCTCTTCCACATGTGCTGTTGTCCTTGCGCTTTTCCACTATGGTACAGTGCAGCAGGAGGCCCATGCCAGAGGCAGCCACCTGATCTTGTACTTCTGGCCTCCAGAACAGTGAGCTGTATAAACTTCTTGTCTTTATAACTATATAATCTCAGGTGTTTTGCTATAGCAACAGAAAATGGTAAAAATAGAGGAGGTGAGACAGATTCTCAGTACATCATGAAGATGGAGCAAGTGAAATTTGCTGATGACATACAAAATTAGAGGAAGAGAGGAATATAGAATGACTTCAAGGTTTGAGACTTAATCAGCTGGAAATAGAGGGCTCCAATTTATAGAGAAAATGAAGACTGTGGGAAGAGAGACTTTGGGGTCTATGTGTGAGTAAAATATAAAGTCAGAGACACTTATTTGTTACCAACTTGTTTTATTTTTATTTAATTTTTTCAGTAATGGAGATTGAACCCAGGGTCTTGATTTCTATAGATTTTTGAGCCCAAAGCCTGGGCTCTATTTCCCTCTGAGAATTGTAAATGACAAGATCAAGCACCAATTGAGCAGTGATGGAGACTTTTATTCTTGGTTAATAAGGGGAGAAATATTCATGCACTTATTGAAATGAAGCCAGAGGTTGTCTGGGTCACTGTAGCAGCCATCTTAGATCCAACTGGTTTCAGTCACACACCTAAGGAGAACTTCCGACCTTCAGGCATCCAGTCCTCAAAGACAAGCAGGAGTAGGATAGGGTAAAAATTCCACAGTGTTCGCCAGGCCATCCAAAGCCAGGCTGAGGCAACCGCATCTACTATCCAGGGGTTTGTGTTGATGGCACTTGGAAACCTGAACCTGGAGAGGCTTTGGTAGTAGTCAGTATCCGATGGTACAGAAAGTTGCAGGGCTGGACCCGGTAAGCCAGGCAGTGGTCCATAGAGATTGGAAGAGGCCCCAGAACTGATCCTGAGGCCCCCAAAATGAGAAGGAACAGGCAAACATTATTTGACTCTGACTTTTCGGAAGAAGTTGCTAAAGAAGAAGAGGAAAATTCAGAAAATATGGTTTATATTTTGAAATGATTGCCAATTGTTGCTAACAACAATAGTAGTCTCTTACCCAAAGCTAGGTAGCGGATAATTGGTAAGTTAAGTGGCAATGTGTATTGATGGACTGTGTTTCATCTTTTGTTGGTGTTATGATAAACTTGGGGAAATTTATTTGCTTTAGGCAGCCTATTCAGGCTGGAGGAGATTGATCCCCCGGGCTTCCCCAGCACCCCTTAAGCCATGCAGGGAGCTTTCAGACTGGGTTTTGCATCTCTGCTGTGCTCAGTGTCATCTGCATGTCAAAGTGCAATTGTAGTACTGTCTCAGGAGCACAGGTTCCTCCAGGGACTTTTTCCTTTCCATGAAGGCAGAAGAGACTGACCTTGTTCCAATGCCTTTCCAGTGCTTTCTCAGGCTTATGTATTTATTTATTTATTTTTTGGTACCAGGAATTAAACCCAGTGGTGCTTAATCCCTGAGCTACACCCCCAGCCCTTTTGATTTTTATTTAGAGACAGGGTCTCACTAAGTTGTTCGAGTCTGGCTTTGAACTCAAGGTCCTCTGGCCTCAACTTCCCAAGCCCCTGAGATTACAGGCATGCGCCACCATGCCCAGCTTTTCTCCGGTTTGGGGACTAACTTTCCAATACGTTTTGACTACAAACCTTGGTTTATTAAAGCTTGTCCCTTTGAAAAAGAATTCTAAACGGCAACAGTTAGTGGAACGTGTGGAATCACAAGGTGTGCCTTTCTGCTGGTGCTGGATTTCCACTGCCGTTCATGGCCACTGTTGTGAAGCAGCAACAGATGGGTGAAGGTAGTAGTGGCCACAGTGAGATTAGAGGGGACAGCAGTAGGCTGCTATATTAGGAGCAGCCACAAAAGGAACCAGCAATTTTGGCACCCCAGGAAAACTTCCTAAACTGCCCCCACCGCCATTCTCTCCCGCCAGCCGGCCCTCCTTCCTCTCCCTAGCAGCAGAATCACTCATTCTATTGTGACTTCTTGGGGCACAAAAGTCAGGACGTTGTGCATTCCAGGAACTGTACCTTGGACCTTCAACTTCCCTCTCTTTACCACCTTGCCCTTGGGGACCAAACTGAGAAAAGACAGCAACTAGCTTCTGGGACCTGTTGAACAGCGTGGGTTTAGGTATTGTCTGAATCACTAGTAAAGACTTGTTGAAAGCTGGGCGTGGCGCATGCTGGAATCCCAGCAAGCGGCTGTCAAGGCTGAGGCAGGAGGATGGAGAGTTCAAAGCCAGTCTCAGCAATTTAGCAAGGTCTTAAACAAGTTGGGGAGACCCTGTCTCTAAATAAAATATAAAAAGGGCTGGGGATGTGGCTCAGTGATTAAGCACCCTTGGGTTCAAGACATGGTACAAAAAAAAAAAAAAAAAAAAACACAACAAAACTAAAACAAGAGTTGTTGAACATTCTCAAGGTCTCTGGGCATGTCCTCTTCATCTTCCCCAGCTCTGCTCTCCTAATCTCCATCAGAAAGAGGGAAGGGGAGGAGAATGACATGGCACCAGCCTACAGTCTGACCGACAGTGTTGTGTGTTCCCCATTGTGCTGCTCAGGTTGCATGTTGATTTTAAGAGTCCTTCCCCAGTTTCCTGCTGCTGGTAGTTCGGGGGTTAACCCTGATGGTCTCTCATCTGAAGCATCACACCATTTAGACTTCACACAATAGTAAACCATATCCTTTTATAGATCCATGTGCCTGCACACATACACACACCACATACACAATCCATTCCATTCACTATAACCACACAGTTGTTACCCCCAAAGTCTTCCCACATCTCTAGGCCTTTTTCCAAGTCTTTCCCATGTTCCTTGGTTCTCAAATCCACCTACCCAAACCCTAAATTACCCTGTCCTCTGGGCTGTCAGAACACTTTATAATAGGACTCGCCACTGTCTGCATGGCACTCAGGATAATTGTGTACATGCCTGCCATCTCCCACCCCCATCCCATGCCCACAGAGTCTGTGTTCTCTGAGGGTACACTGGCTCTGTGACGCCCTGCCACAGGGGATCAGGCATCCTCAGAGAATCAAATTTAAGATTTTTCTAGTTCAAAATGATGCCAGGCAGTTCCCATCGAAATTCCTCTAAATTTCCTTATGACACTCTGAAAGGATGAAAATTCACATTTTCAAAAACAGGAAAACTCTCATGTGACCTAGGTCTTGGGCACATGAAATACCTTCTGTGTTCCCAGAACATGGTGGCCTGATACTTGACCAAGGCAGCTACATGAGCACAGATTTGGAAAGGGGCACCCTGCCCCTCTTTGACCTAGCAATTCTCCTGCTAGGAATTTGTCATAAGAAATAGTTAAGTAGGCTGGTAAAGACTTGACCACAAAAGAAAAACAGAAACACATTACAAGCCCACCATGAAGGACTGGAAATTGGTGGTATATCTGTGTGAGGATATACCATACAATCAATAAAAATTATGTTCTAAAGGTATGTTTATTGATAGGGAAACATGGATGTGATTTATTATTGAGGGAAAAAATTAGTTATAAAACAGAACATACTATCCACTTTTTTAAATAAAAACCTACCAGAGATATACATACAGGATAAAGACTGGAAGGGTATTTGTCCAAATGTTAACAGTGATTGTGTCTAGGTAGTGGAATTATGACTCAAGTTACTTTCTTTGATTATTTTTGCTTCTTCATTAATATATGGAAGGACAAGAACTAGAGACACATGAGTAAAAATATAAGTTCATTGGCAGGCAACTCAGTTGGATTTCATCCACCAATTCTTACTGGGTGATTCTGGAGAAAGTTTCTTAACTTTTTCTGTAAAAAGTACATAAATACAGTATCTAAGGCAATGCAATGAGGAAAAGATGTTTATTTTAACAAATGGTGCTAAAACAACTGTAAATCTATATAAAAAATTTATCTAGACACAAACCATGCATAAAAATTAACTTAATGGATCAGAGACCAAAACGATGAAACTCTTGGAAAGATAACATAGGCAAATACTTAGAAGACCTTGGGCATGGCAATGACTTTTAGATCCACCACGAAAGGCACCATCCATGAAAGAAAAAAATTGATAAACTAAACTTCGTCAAGATCAAAAACTTCTACTCTATAAAAGATAAGGCCAAGAGAATGAAAAGACAAGCCACAGAAAATATTTGCCAAAGACCCATCTGATAAAGGACCCTTATCCCAAACAATCAAAGAACACTCTAAACTTAACAGTAAGAAAACAAACAACTCTCTGGGTGCAGTGGCACACACCTATAATTCCAGTGGTTCAGGAAGCTGAGGCAGGAGGATTGTGAGCTCAAAGTCAGCCTCAGCAATTTAGCAAGGCCCTAAGCAACTCAGTGAGACCCTGTCTAAGTAAAAATATGAAAAAAGGCTGGGGATATGGCTCAGTGGTAAAGTGTCCCTGGATTCATTCCCTGATAGGAAGGAAGGAAGGAAGGAAGGAAGGAAGGAAGGAAGCAACTCAATTAAAAAAAATGTGCAAAATACTTGAACAGATACTTCACCTTAGAAGATATAGGGATGGCAAAAAAAAAAATCATATGTCTTCAGGGAATTGCAAATTAAAGCAAAGGTTTAATACTACTTACTTATCAGAATGGTCAAAATCCAAAACACAACACCAAATGCTGGCAAGAATGTGGGTCAACAGAAACTCTTGTTCACTGCAGAAGGAAGGCAAGAGGGAAAAGCCATTTTGGAAGATAGTTTGGCAGTTTCTTACAAAAAAACTAAACATGTTCTTACCAAATATATTAACTCAGGTTGCTACAATAAAATACGATATATGAAGTGACTTAAATCACAGACATTATTTTTTCACAATTCTAGAGAATGGACACTTGAGGTGGAGCAGAGAGAGAGGGAGAGGATGAGGGAGGCGTGGTAGAGGAGAGAGAGAGATGGGGGAGAAAGCGCTCTCTGGTGTCTTTTCCTGTCAGGACAATAATCCTACAAGATCAGGGTCCCACCCTATGACCTCATTTAACCTTGATTACTTCCTGTGACATAATAAGAAATGCACGTTTGGTCTCTGCCCTTAGTTCCTGGCACAATACTTTTAAATCCTTTGGAATTTTCTGGGTGTTAGGCATATCTATTGTCCTAATGAGGTAACTCCTGGTGAGCTCCTGGATAGCTTTATGATACAGGGCTGGTCACCACCAGAAAGACCAACTCATGATTGCATGCTTTCAGTTCTATCCCCCATCTTCTGGGAAGTGGAGAGGGATCAGAGAATATTAGTAATAAGCCATGCCTATAAGATGAAACTTCCACAAAAATCCTTAAACTGTGGGGTTCAAAGAGCTTTAGAATCGGTGAATGTATTCACATGGTACATCCCAACTGCATGGGGACAGAAGCTCCTGCGTTCAAGACCCTTCTGGACCTTGTCCTGTGTACGTTTTCATCTGGTTTGTGCAACTGTGTGTGCTATGGTCTGAACATTTGTGATCTCCTAGAACTTGTATGTTGAAATCCTTACTCCCAAGGTGAAGGTTTTAAGAAGTGGGGACTTTGAAACATGATTAGGTCACTGGAGAGACCGTATGAATGAGATTAATGCCCTTTTTAAAGGAGACCTGGTGAGCTTGTTCATCTCTATGTCACCATGTGAGCACACAGTGGGAAGCTGGCCGTATATGGGGAAGTAGGTCTTCACCAGACACCAGATCTGCTGGAAAATTTGTCTTGGTCTTCCAGGTTCCAAACTGTGGGAAATAAACATCTTTTGTGATAAAACACTCAATCAATGATATTTTGTTATGGCAACCCAAATGGCTTGTCAGTATCCCCTTCATTATCATTTAATCAACTAGTAAATATCAATAAAGTACTTCCCTGAGTTATATAGGTCTTTCTAGCAAATCATCAAAGTAGAAGGGAACTTTAACTCTGTAACCATGTTAGGAAGTGGTGTGAGTACTCTGAGGACCCATTTAGCTGTGACTGGCATTAAAGTAGAAGTTGTGGTACTGAACTCTTTAAGTTGGTGTCTGATACTAACTGCAGGTGGTTTGTGTCAGAATTGAATTGAATCACTTGACATCCAGTTAGAGTCTGGATAACTGGTTGTTGGTGTGGAAAAAACATACACATTTGGTATCATCAGAAGTGTTGTGAGTAGAGAATTAGTTTTCCTTTATTTCCTTACAGGGGCCAGCTTCAAATATAGCCATTCTAGGGTTTTAGCTTCAACATATGAATCTGGGGGAGACACAGATATTTATTTAGTGCATGACACCATCTAATCCAGCAATTGTGCCCGTTGGTGTTTATCCAGTGAATTGAAAACTTACATCTACACAAAAATGTACATGTGGAAGCTGGCACGGTGGCACTCATCTGTAATCCCAACCATGTGGGAGTCTGAAGTAGAAAAATCTCAAGTTTGAAGCCAGGCTCAGCAGCTTAACAAAACCCTGTCTCAAAACTAAAAATAAAAAGGGTTGCAGATATAGCTCAGTTGAAAAGTTCCCCTGGGTTCCATCCCCCCAGTATAGGAAAAAAATCTCTATATATTGATGCTTTATTCATAACTGCCAAAACATTGAAGAAAACCAGGTGTCCTTCAGTAGGCGAATGGGTAAATAAACTGCAGTACATCCAGAAATGGAATATTATTGTGCTAAAAAGAAATGAGAGAACTGGGGATATAGCTCAGTTGGTAGAGTGCTTGCCTTGCATGCACAAGGCCCTGGGTTCAACCCCCAGCACCACCACCAAAAAAAAAAAAAAAAAAAAAAAGGAGTTATCAAGACGTGAGAAGGCATAGAGGAACTCTAAATGCATGTTACTAAGTGACAGAAACCAAGTTGAAAAGGTTACACATTATACAATCCAACTTTATGACATTCTAGAAAAAGCAGAACTGTGGAGACAATAAACAATAAAAAGTTTAGTGTTTTCCTGGGGTCTGTGAGGAGGGAGGGAGGAATAGGTGGAGCACAGAGGATTTATAGGCAGTGAGACTCTTCTCTATGATAATGTAGTGGTGGATACAAGTCATTATGCCTGTGTTGAATGTAAAATGCAGAATGTTCAACACGAAGAACCTGCTGGAATATAACCTATGGGCTTTGGGTGACGATGTTGTGTCAGTGTAGGTTCATTGATTACAATAAATGTACCACTGTGGTGCGGGATGTTGATAATGGGGAAGTTGTGTATGGGGAAGTGGGGATACAGGACCTCTCCTTGATTTTCACTCCATTTTACTGTGAAGCTAAAACTGCTATTTAAAAAAAAAAGTACATTTTTTTTTTTAAGTGTCTAGGGCTAGGGAAATGGATCAGTTGGTAGAGTGCTAGCCTTGCAAGCATAGGGCCCTGGGTTCAATTCCCAGCACTGCAAAAAAAAAAAAAAAAAAAAAAATCTAAAAGAAAAAGGAAGTCTGGCGGCAGCCATCAGTTCCATCTCGAAGCAATTTCAAGAGTCAGTTCATTGATTTCCAAGAAATAATCCAAAGCAGGCTCAGAAAACTTGAGAATTAAATTCCTTTCTACCCATAAATTCATAAATTATGATTGTGTGTAGAAGTTGTACAACTAAAGGAATAAATGTCTATTAAACAAAAAAATGAAGTCTTCTGATATTTAATTTTAATCAAAATGCAGTCTGTAAAAATAAAAATTTTTTTAAAAGTGTCTACCTTATTGGGTAGCAATGAGAGTAAAATGACTTTATTCTTGTAGAGCTTTTAGAATAGGTCCTCACACAGCAACCAATACATTTTAACTAAAATTCTGGGACATAGAAGGTGTTCAATGAATCTTTGTCAACTAATGAGCCGTGGGCTCCATCCCAGTTCAAACCTAGGGATGAATGAGATTCATCAGGGAGAAAGCATTGTATGAGACGAGAAAGGAGCCCAGGTCTTGTGGTGCTCCAAATTTAATAATCAGATAGAGAACTGGGCAAAGGAAACAGAAAACTGGCCAGAGAGGAAACAGAAGAGTGCCATGTCTCCAAGTCAAGCAAAGGAAAGGAGGAAGTGGTCATCAGTGCCTGGTGCTCTGCTGAGTGGTCAAAGAGAAGGAGGTATGAGCGGAATTGCTCTCAGTTTTTACAATGACTACACAAACCTAATTCAGGCCTTGGGGCCCTTAGAACCCTCTTTTCTTCCTCTTTGACCCTCACCCTACTAATCTCTTCATCTACCTTTATTTATTTAATTTTTTTAGTGTTTGTTCTATTTAGTTATACATGAGAGCAGAATGCATTTCAATTCATTGTGCACAAATGGAGTACATTTTCCTCTTCTCTGGTTGTACACAATGTAGAATCACACCATTTGTGCATTCATACATGTACATAGGCTAATGATGTCTGTCTCATTCCACCATCTTTCCTACCCCTTGCCTCTTCCCCTCCCCTCATTTGCCTCTACACAATCCAAAGTTCCTCCATTCTTCCCTACCTGCCCCCCACCATTATGTATCAGCATTCACTTACCAGAGAAAACATTCAGTCTTTGGTTTTTGGGGATTGGCTTATCTCACTTAGCATGATGTTCTCCAGATCCATCTACTTATGGGCAAATGCCATAATTTTATTCTTTTTTATGGCTGAGTAAATATTCCATTGTGTATATGTACCACAGTTTCTTTATCCATTCATCTATTGAAGGGCATCTAGGTCGGTTCCACAATCTAGCTATGGTGCATTGAGTTGCTATAAACATTGATGTGACTGCATCATGGTAGTATGCTGATTTTAAGTCCTTTGGGTAGGCCTAGAAGTGGGATAACTGGGTTGAATGGTGGTTCCATTCCAAGTTTTCTAGGGAATCTTCATACTGCTTTCCAGAGTGGCTGCACCAATTTGCAATCCCACCAGCAATGTGTGAATGTACTTTTTCCCCCACACCCTTGCCAACATTTATTGTTGTTTGTATTCATGATATTTGCCATTCTAATTGGAGTGAGATGAAATCTTAGGGTAGTTTCGATTTGCATTTCTCTAATTACTAGAGATGTTGAACATTTTTTCATATATTTGTTGATCGATTGTATATCTTCTATGAAGTATCTGCTCATTCCTTAGCCTATTTATTGTTTGGGTTATTTATATCTTTGGTGTTTTTTGAATTTTTTATAGATTCTGGAGATCAGTTCTCTATCCGAAATGTGTGTGGTAAAGATTTTATCCCACTCTCTCTTCATGTTATTGATTATTTCTTTTGCTGAGAAAAACGTTTTAGTTTGAATCCATCGCATTTATTGATTCTTGATTTTATTTCTTGTGCTTTTAGAGTCTTGTTAAGGAAGTCTGGTCCTAAGCCAACATGATGAAGATTTGAGCCTATATTTTCTTCTATTTGGTGCAGGGTCTCTGGTCTAATTCCTAGGTCCTTGATTCATTTTGAGTTGAGTTTTGTGCAGGGTGAGAGATAGGGGTTTAATTTCATTTTGCTGCATATGGATTTCCAGTTTTCCTAGCACCATTTGTTGAAGAGGTTATCTTTTCTCCATTGTATGTTTTTGGCAACTTTGTCTAGCATGACATAACTCTATTTATGTGGGTTTGTCTCTGTGTCTTCTATTGTGTACCATTGGTCTACCTGTCTGTTTTGGTACTAACACCATGCCATTTTTATTACTATTACTCTATAGTAGAGTTTAAGTTCTGATATTGTGATACTTCCTGCATCACTCTTCCTGCCCAGGATTGCTTTGTTATTCTGGGTCTCTCATTCTTCCAAATGAATTTCACGATTGCCTTTTCTCATTCTATGAGGAATATCATTGGGACTTTAATTGGAATTGCACTGAATCTGTATAATGCTTTTGAGAGTATGGCCATTTTGACAATATTGATTCTGCCTATTCAAGAACATGGGAGATCTTTCCAACTTCTAAGGTTTTCTTTAAATTCTTTCTTTAGTGTTCTGTAGTTTTCTTTTCTTTTTCTTTTTCTTTTTTTCTTTTTTTTTTTTTTTGGTGGTGCTGGAGATTGAACCCAGGGCCTTGTGCTTGTGAGGCAAGCACTCTACCAACTGAGCTATATTCCCAGCCTGTAGTTTTCATCGTAAGGTCTATAACCTCTTTCGTTAGATCAATTCACAAGTATTTAATTTTTTTTTTTTTTTTGCGGTACTGGGGATTTGAACCCAAGGCCTTGTGCTTGCAAGGCAAGCACTCAACCAACTGAGATATATCCCCAACCCTTCCAAGTATTTTATATATATATTTTAGGCTATTATGAATGGGGTAGTTTTCCTAATTTCTCTTTCAGAGGATTCATCACTTATGAATAGAAATGCATTAGATTTATGAGTGTTTATTTTATATCCTGCTACTTTGCTGAATTCATTTATTAGTACTAGAAGTTTTCTGGTGGAATTTTTTGGACCCTCTAAATATAGAATTATGTTGTCGGCAAATAGTGATAGTTTGAGTTCTTTTCCTATTAGTATCCCTTTAATTTTTTTAGGCTGTCTAATTGCTCTGGCTAGAGTTTCCAGGAGTATGTTGAATAGAAGTGGTGCAAGAGGGCATCCCTCCCTTGTTACAGTTTTTAGAGGGAATGCTTTCAGTTTTTCTTCATTTAGAATGATGTTGGTCTTGGGTTTAGCATAGACAGCCTTTACAATGTTGAGGTATGTTCCTACTATCCCTATTTTTTCTAGTGTTTTGAACATGAAGTGGTGCTGTATTTTATCAAATGCTTTTTCTGATGTATTGAAATGATCATATGATTCTTAACTTTAAGTCTATTGATGTGATGAATTACATTTATTGATTTCCAGATGTTGAACCAACCTTGCATCCCTGGGATGAACCCCACTTGATCATGGTGCACTATCTTTTTAATATGTTTTTGTATGCTATTTGCCAGAATTTTAAGATTTTTTGCATCTATGTTTATCATGGATATTGGTCTGAAGTTTTCTTTCCTTGATGTGTCTTCGAGTCTTTGTTTGCTTTTGGTATCAAGCTGATACAAGTTTTATCAAATGAGTTTGGAAGGGTTCCCTCCTTTTCTATTTCATGGAATACTTTGAGGAGTATTGGTATTAGTTCTTCTTTGAAGGTCTTGTAGAACTCGGCTGAAAATTTGTCTGGTCCTAGGCTTTTCTTGGTTGATAAGCTTTTGATGGCATCTTGTATTTCATTGCTGGAAATTGAACTGTTTAAATTGTGTATGTCCTCCTGATTCAGTTTGGGTGAATCATATGTCTCTAGAAATTTGTTGATGTCTTTGAGATTTTTTATTGTGTTGGAGTATATCGATTTCAAAATAGCTTCTAATTATCTTTTGTATTTCAATAGTGTCTGTTGTGATCTTTCCTTTTTCATCACGACTTTTAGTAATTTGAGTTTCTCTCTTCTCTTTGTTAGTGTAGTTAAGGATTTATCAGTTTTGTTCTCTCAATTTTTTCAATTGTTTCTTTTGTTTCAATTTCATTGATTTCAGCTCTGATTTTAATTATTTCCTGTTTTCTACTGCTTTGGGTGTTGTTCTGTTCTTTTTCTAGGGCTTTGAGATGTAATGTTAGGTCATTTATTTGTTGACTTCTTATTCTTTTAATGAATGAGTTCAATGCAATGAACTTTCCTCTTAGTACTGCTTTCATAGTGTCCCAGAGATTTTGCTATTTTGTATCAGTGTTCTCATTTACCTTTAAGAATTTTTTTTTTATCTCCTCCCTGATGTCTTCTGCTATCCATGCATCATTCAATAGTATATTATTTAGTCTCCATGTGTTGAAGTGGTTTCTATTTCTTATTTTATCATCAATTTCTAATTTCATTCCATTATGAATGCAGGGTAGTATCTCTATTTTTTTGTATTTGCTAAGAGTTGCTTTGTGGCATAACATATGGTCTATTTTGGAGAAGGATCCATGTGCTACTGAGAAAAAGTGTGTTGGCACATTGATGGATGGAATATTCTATGTGTCTGTTAAGTCTAAGTTATTGATTGTATTCTTGAGTTCTATGGTTTTTTTGTTCAGTTTTTGTTTGGAAGATCTATCCAGGGGTGATAGAAGTGTGTTAAAGTCACCCAGTGTTATTTTGTTGTGATCTATTTGATTCCTGAAATTGAGAAGGGTTTGTTTGGCGTACATAGATGCTTCATTGTCTGGGGCATAAATATTTATGATTGTTATGTCTTGCTGATTTATGATTCCCTTAAGCAGTATGAAATGTCCTTCTTTATCCCTTCTAACTTTGGCCTAAAGTCCACTTTATCTGATATGAGGATGGAATTCCCAGCTTTTTTATGGAGTTCCTGTGTGTGATATGCTTTTTCCCATCCTTTCACCTTCAGTCTGTGGATGTCTTTTTCTATGAGATGAGTCTCTTAAAGGCAGAATATTGTTGGATCTGCCAGTCTATATCTTTTGATTAATAAGTTTAGGCCATTAGCATTCAGGGTTATTATTGAGATATTTGTATTTCCAGTCATTTCGGCTTATTTTTGGTTTTTGATTTGACTTCGTTTCTTCTTTGATTGTCTTTTCTTTTAGTGTCATTCCTCTCTTTGCTGACTTTCTTTTTTTATTATTATTTTATTGTAAACAAATGGGATACATGTTGTTTCTCTGTTTGTACATGGCGTAAAGGTCCTTTGCTGACTTTCATTGTTATTTTTCATTTCCTCCTCGTGGAATATTTTGCTGAGAATGTTTTGTATTACAGGCTTTCTATTTGTAAATTCTTTTAACTTTTGTATATCATGGAAGGTTTTTATTTCATCATCAAATCTGAAGCTTAGTTTTGCTGGATATAAGATTCTTGGTTGGCATCTATTTTCTTTCAGAGCTTGGTATATTGTTACAGGACCTACTAGTTTTTAGGGTCTGGGTTGAGAAATCAGTTGAGATCCATATTGGTTTCCCCCTATATGTAAGCTGATGCTTTTCTCTTGTGGCCTTTAAAATTCTATCTTTATTTTGTATGTTAGGTATTTTCATTACAATGTACCTTGGTGTGGCTCTGTTGTAATTTTGTACATTTGGTGTTCTTAAATCTCTTATATTTGATTTTCCATTTCATTCTTCGGTTTGGGAAATTTTCTGACATTATTTCATTGAATAGATTGTTCATTCCTTTGGTTTGTATCTCTGTGCCTTCCTCTATCCCAATAATTCTCAAATTTGGTCTTTTCATGTTATCTCATAATTCTTGGAGGTTCTGTTCATGATTTCTTACCATCTTCTCTGGGTAGTCAACTTTATTTTCAAGATTAAATATTTCGTCTTCATTGCCTGAGGTTCTGTCTTCCAAGTGATTTAGTCTGTTGGTGATGCTTTCTATTAAGTTTTTAATTTGTTTTTTGTTTCTTTCATTTCAAGGATTTCTGGTGGTTTATTTCCCCAGAATCTCTATCTCTTTATTGAAATAAGCCTGTGCATCCTGGATTTGCTCTTTTAATTTTTTATTTTAGAGATCTTTTATTGCCTGCATTTCCTCTCTTATATCATCTTTTACTTCACAGATCATTTTAACTATGTACTTTCTGACCTCTTTTTCTGACATTTCTTCTACCATGCTGTCAGTGATTCTATTTGATTCATCTTGGTTTGTTTGGGGGACTTTTTTGTTTTTTCATGTTGTTCATGTGTCTTCCCCTCTAGCAGTGCAGATCTGAGGTATTATAGTTTCCACCCTATAGATTTATGGTGTCCCTGCAGGTTTCAATACCTTGCCTTTAAGGGGGAGATCAATATTAACAGTACCTAATGCAAACAATATGCATCCTTAATCCAAATAGCCCCTATTAAGACATTAACAGTATTGTATTTAACAGAGATGATGTGTTCGCTTATTATCTACAACATAAACAGAAGGTTTGCAATAAGATCTACAATTTCTAATGGTGGACAAAGGGAGGATGGGGGAGGGGTGTAGGATGTGAGGTTAATGAAGTAAGATGTGAGAATACAGAGGTACTGGGTCATATGAGGAGTGAAGGAGGAATCAAAAGAAGTTTGTTGTTGGAGGCTGGGGAGATAGCTCAGTTGGTAGAGTGCTTGCCTTGTAAGCATAAGGCCCTGGGTTCGATCCCCAGCACCCAAAAAAAAAAAAAAAAAAAGAAGAAGTTGGTTGTTAGCAAGAGAAAAGGGAGAAAGAGACTCTGAGGAAATAGATAAGAGGAAAATAGAGAGAGCAAGTAAAAAAATAAAAAAGAAACTACAACAAAATTGTAATATACTATTCAAACTTCCCAATTCTCAATAGCCTGATGCATAAAAAGTATTTGATTTCAAAGATGTTGAGGACATGTGAGTGGGAAATGAAAGAAGAAAAAAATGGGAGGAAAAAAAGAGTTTTGAAGGAAAATTGAACAGTTGTTTCTGTTGGGGTTCAATATCTTCTCCGCTTCCCTTCTTTTCTCATAGATAGGATTGTCTGGAGTTTGGTAACTCCACCCTCAGGATGATGATAGTTACTAAGGTGGGAGGATTAGACTTGGAGGCAAGACACCTGGAGGCAGGGTATAGCAATTGCCAGTGCCTCTGGAAGACTGTACCCAGGACTCTCCTTTGGGATATACTCGTGTGAAGCAGGAGCCTGGTCTTAGCCCCTTCCCTCACTTGTGGACCCCACAATTCCTGGTCTCTAAACTGTATCTCTCCTGACCCTTTTGACATCCCAAGCAGGAACCTCTCTCCCCAGAGGTCCTAAGGGTTGAGCACCAGGATCTGGGTGCCTGTCTCAGAAGCTGTTTTATATTGGGCAAATCAGGACCAGGCATTGAGAGCTGTGGGCCAGCCATGGAGCTTCAGGCACTGGACCCTGCTGGTGATCAGGAGTGGTTAGGAGACTGAGGATTGAAGAGCCGGAGGGCCCTGTTGATTGCCAAACTGGCAGGATCCGGTGATTTTTGGGTGCTGTACTGGGTAATGAGTTATGGACCAGGCTGATGTCGGGTCCCAGCAAGTGCTGCCTGAGTTGTCCCGGTGGGTGCTGGGCTGGTTGGCTGGACGAGCCAGGGTCAACATGCCCTCTACCCCTTTTCCCACCTATGGGAAGACTCTCTCCTGCTTCTGCAGCAAGATGGTGGCTATTAGCACACCTAGCAGGGATACCTAAAATATAATCAAGCCTGCAGCGCCCTTGGTAATGATCTTTCAGGTCCTAGCGGTTATCCCTAGATGGAAGTGGCTACGTCCCTAGTTGGTGGTGGCAGTAGCAGCTAACCTGTAGGTACCTTGATAATGAACTTCTAGTCTCTGGCAGGTGTCCCAAGATGGAGGATGCCACCTGTTTGTAGATGGGAAGCCACAGCATGTTGCTTGCGAGGGGCGCTGGATCCTCACCGGGCAGGCACTGGTTCTCATCAACCTTTAATCTGCCTAATTCAATAGTCACCACTTAAAATTACTGCATCAAAGCCATCCCTGATACCTGAAGTAAATGACCTCTCCCTATCATGGCATTTATCACCCTCTGTGTGTGCACTTATGTTCTCGTGTGCCTGTGCGTGTGTGTGTGTGTGTGTGTGTATTGCTGGGATCAAACTCAGAACCTTTCACTTGCTAAGCAAGCACCCTACCATTGAGCTACCCCTCCAGTCCTTTAAATTTTTTTTTCATTTTGAGATAGGGTCTGGCTGAGTTGCTGCCGCTGGCCTTGAATATGAGATCTGACTTGCCTGAGCAGCTGGGATTACAGGCCTGTGCTGCCACACCCAGCTCCAAGGAAGGTTTTTGTTTTTGTTTTAAATTTTATTTATTTGTTGTGCTTCTGGGGATTAAACATAGGGCATCATCTGTGCTAGGCAAATGCCATACCACTGAACCACATCGCCAACCTGACATGCTCACTTGAAACACCAAGAAAGATACTTCCTCCATGTATTGGAGGGACAGGGAGAGGCCTGGGTGCAAATGGAGGGTAGGAGGTTGGGTCAATACTCATCTGAGATTTCATTTTTCTTTGTAAAATCTGGAGCCAGATCACTTGCTGAGACTAAGGAGAATGGGGTTGATTTGGGATCTGAACAGAGTGGAGATTAGAAAAGTTCTTTATGGAGACAAAAATATAGAGGGATGGCTGGTCTTTACACATTCCATGTCTTCTGCCAGTTCTTCCTCACCTTTGATTTCACAGCCAAGGATATGCAGATCTAGAGAGGGAAAGCAGTTTGCCCAAAGTCATGCAGCAAATTAGCGGAAGTGCTTTGACTAGAGACCTGGAGCGGAGGTCTCCAGCTGAAGACACTTCCCTGTTCCAGTCAGCTGTCGTCTTCACAGAGTGCAGCACAGCACCCTCCTTTCAAAGCATGGAGTCTTATTTCATGTTCCATCGCCTCCGCACAGAAGGGACTCCAGCAATAGATTCCAAAAAAGGAATGATTAGAATGATCCAGCTACCCTTCTGTGTCACTCTTCCTTCTGCTCCCCACCCCCTTTATGTACTTCTTGCCCCTGTCACTCCTATTTCTGAACACATCAGGGGCAGGGCAGAAAGGGCACCTAGTCCCCTTTGTTAGGAAAGACCAGTAGTTGCAAGGAATCAAACACGCGCTCGAAAGTTGGTAGGCAAGGCAAACCTTTACTTCTGGCAGGAGGGCGTACTAGGGGAACCTTGGCTAGCATGCTCACCTGGGCAGGCACTCTGCCGGCTTATAACTGGAACCTCGCGCTGCGCTGCCCTCCACTCTAATTGGAGGAGTTTCGGGTTACAGTCCATGTGATTGGCTAATTTTAGAATTAGGGCGTGGAAAGAGGGAAAGGCTACAATTGAATCCAGTTTAGGTTAAATACTAGATTTTGAAAATGACCCACCAGACTTTCTATTTCTCACACGTGGTACTTGGGGTAGCCGACTTCTTAGAAATTTCTTAGAAATTCTTAGAAAATTGCCTTCGCTAAATTGGGACATGGATAACGTGTTCATTTATAGAAACCCCACCTTGTTCCGGAAAGCATTTCTTGTTTCAGGATGTATCAGTTGCTAAAAAAATATAAGTCCTGTTTATTGTGGGTGCCCAAATGCTCCACATAACTTGGTTTGGCTATTATAGTTTCTACTAATTAAATCACAGTGTTTCCTTAAGGACTCGGAAACTCATTATGTACATGAATGTAAAATAGATGGCAAATGAGAATTCCTATCCCAAAAACTTGTCACATTGGAAAGAAAGGAGTGTTCATCATTTATCTCGACAGGTCAGTTGAGCTAATAAGGTGTCTGCAGTTATATGAATGTGAATGCTATCCTAATGTCAAAGAGGACACTTTGTTACCTTCCTATAGCAGGAAACAGGCTCTTGCCCATGAGAAATCTGAGGGGAGCTCAATCTAGGACTGGAGAGTGCATGACAGATCAATAAACATTGAGTTGCTAGGCGCACTCTATTCTTGGCCTTTTCCTTTCACTTTTTTTTTTTTTTTTTTTTTTTTTTTTTTTTTTGTACTGGGATTGAACCCAGGGGCACTTAACCACTGAGCCATATCCCCAGCCCTTTTTTTGTATTTTATTAGGGACAAGGTCTCACTGAGTTGCTTAGGGCCTGACTAAATTGCTGAGGCTGGCTTTGAACTTGTGATCCTCCTGCCTCAGCCTCTCAAACCACTGGGATTACAGACATGCACCACTGTACCCAGTTCTTTGACTATCTTTCTAAACAAGTTCTCTTCTGGGTCGAGTTCTTGGTGGAGTAGATAAACTGAAGCATTCTTGCAACTCCAACACTGAACATTTGGAATCAAAACCATTTCTGGCTGTGGCTAAGACCTCATACAGCTTCCAGGGTGCTGAGGGCACAGAAACCACCTGCTGGTCCCAAAGGCAGTCAGCACATTCACGTGAATGCAGAGCGGGTGGGTCTAAATGGTCAAATGACTGCCCTGTGACTCACGAAGTTTCTGGGCTTGCTCCTCACTGCACATCCGGTTTCTGAAACTCTGCCTCACTCTAATGCAGGGTAAACTGGTAAGTGTGTAGCTTGGTGGTATTAGCTTCCTCGATCACCTTCTAACAACTAAGCAGGACCTGACCCTATCTACAGTCTGGCGGAAGGAATTATATACAGGAAGATAAGCAAAGTAGCCTGCCTGGGAAAGTCTGCCTGTGACCTACGCTTCTCTATTTTTTGCTTCCACTTCCTGAATCCTTACTATGAGCACTGTGCAGGGAGGAGGCCCACAGGCAGGTGGGTGGGTTTGCCTTCAGCTGAGGGGGGCTCCAGCCTCTGGTTAAGCTTCAGGATCAGACCACCAGGCCCTTGGAAGGGTGCTATCTCTGTGGAACAGGAGGAGGTGCTCTGACTGGATCAGGGTACCTAGGCTGCCAAAAACCTGTTAACCTTGTTGTTAACAGCTTATTCTGCTAGGCTTCAGGAATTTAGAGAAGCACAGGACAGGATTCTTGTCCTCAAGGAGTTCATGGTGGCCAGTCATAAAGAGGTATTATTTTTAAGCCTGAGACGTTCCAGGCGAGTGGCTAACACTACTGGACATGCAGAACTGAAGACCAGACTCTTAATACTCTTTGAACCCAGCATGATGCTACATGCCAAAGGGCTGAAAAAGTCAGCTGGACTTTCTCCCTTCCCTACCCAATTAGCACACTGGATGTCAAGAACAACTTTCCTCTCTATAACCAGGTACAGGTTTATTAGTATTTTAGAAGGTTAGAATATCACTGTTTCCTTTTATATTTAATTGGCAATTAATTGACAATGACTCTGTGCATATTCTCACTATCTGCAGCTGAGAACCAAGAGAGGAAGCAGTGTCCTTTATGTATCTTCACTATCTTGTTTATTTTTTGTTTGTTTGTTTTGTTTTGTTTTGAGCCAGGTTGTTTTAGTCAGCTTTTTTGTTGCTGTGACCAAAAGATCTGACAAACGCAATTTTAGAGGAAGAAAAGTTTATTTGGTGCTCACAGTTTCAGAGGTCTCAGTCCATAGTCAAATGGCTCCATTGCTCTGGGTCCTAGATGAGGCAGAACATCACGGCAGAAGAGTTTAGTAGAGGAAAGCAGCTCAGGACATGACAATCAGGAAGCAGAGAGGGAGCCTTGCTCACTAGGGAAAAAAATATATATATATCCCAAAGACACTCCCCAGTGATCCACCTTCGCCAGCCACACCTGACCTGCCTACAGTTACCTTCCAGTTAATCTCTATCAGAGGATTAATGCACTGATTAAGTTAAAGCTCTCATAACCCAATCATTTTACCTCTAAACTTTCTTGCACTATCTTACACATGAGTTTTGGGGGACACTTACTATCTAAACCATAACACAGGATCTCACTAAGTTGCCCAGGCTGGCTTCAAACTTGTGATCCAATAGCCTTAACCTCTCAAATTGCTGGGATTACAGGCATGCACTAGCATGCCTGGCTCCAGCTTTAAAAATTGTAACATGTATCATATTTACAGAAGATTATGTGCACAGTTCAAAGATAAGTAATAGAGCAAACACCTGTTACATACTAGTACCTTGATGCCTGGCAGCCTGGCTAGTATTTGTTTCCCTCAACTTTCCCCACCCCTGGTAAACACTCCACTGACTTTTATATTAACCATTCCAGTTATCTTTGTGGTTTACTCTCTATATAACATATCCCTAAATAATGCATTACTTGGACTTGAATAACTGAGTGGCTAGCATAAAGTTAGCTGTGAAAGGAAAAAGCACCATTACCTGTATTCAATGAGAATTCCAGGAAAACGAGCAGAATGGGATTGCTGGGTTATAGTGTAGCATTCAATTTCCTGAGGTTTCAAAAGCCTCTTCTAAACTAGGCATGGTGGTGCATGCTTGTAATCCCAGCAGCTCAGGAGGCTGAGGCAGGAGGATTGCAAGCTCAAAGTCAGCCTCAGAAATTTAGTGAGACCCAAGGTAACTCAGTGAGATCTTGCCTCAAAATAAAAAATAAACAGGGCTGGGAGTGTTTTTCAGTGGTTAAGTGCCTCTGTGTTCAATCCCCAGTACCATTAAAAAAAAAAAAATACTCTTCTGGGGAAAGGCAAAGGGCAAAGTCATTAGCAAAGCAGATCCAGGATTTGTGGAGCCTAAAAATCTTATAATTTGGAGGACACTTTAAGATTATAAATTCAAATGACATGCTAAATTATGTACAGGGCCCTGTGAGGGGCGTGTCTGAGTAAGGAACATAAGTTTCATTAGTAATGTCTCTAATCACAAGGGCTTACCTATGGCTGAGCATGTGGCAGATCTGCAGTGTGTCTAGGCCCTGAATACCCTATAGAAATATGGTTAGAGCAAAAGGGATATTTTATACTTTCTCCTTCTAAGCTCACTAGAACCTGTGGCCCACTCTCAAGAGGAGGTCAAAGAAAAACACTTCAGAAATGGGGGTAGTTTTCATGAAATGAGTATCCTTAGCTAATTCTATCAGCAGGACAGAAAGGTGAGCAGAAATTTCCATATTATATATTATATGCTGTGACAAATGTAGGAAAACCTGTCCTCAAGTTTGAACAAGGGTGTAATGTCAGTGGAGATTTTAATGATGACAGTTCTCAATTTATCTTTTTTTGTTTTGTTTTGTTTTCCTGTTTGTTTTTTGTCATTGCGGGGTTTTGTTTGTCTTTTGCAGTGCTGGAGACTGAACTGGGCCTTACATGTACTATGTAAGCACTTTCTCTAGGCTCTGGATTACATCCCCAGCACCATCTGTTTCTTGAGTTACACTTTGAATGAAACTGGTTGCCCTCTGCATCTTAGACACAACTGTTATCATAGGATTTCCCTTTACAGTCTTCTTGGGGAAGCTCTTTGCTTCTCTCCTCTTTAGCTCCTCCTCCTTAATTTGCTCTGTCTTTTGGATGGAACACATTCTTTACTAGCTTATTGAGAAAGGTTGCAGGATGGGTAGGAATTTTGAGAACTTTCACACTTGAAAATGTTCATTTCTACTCTCATACTCAATTGATAGAATATCTGGGTATAGATTATAAACTGGAAATTATCATTGTTGGCATTTTAAAGGCATTGCTTTATTGTTTTTGTCTTCTAGTGTTACTGATGAGAAGTCCAAAATCATTCTAACACCCAAACTCCATATACGAACCACTTTTTTCCTCTCTAAAGGCAGTAAAATCCTCTTTTAGTCCTTAAAATAGTAATGCCTTTAATGGGTCTCTCAATCTGATATTTCATTCTGTTTGTAATTTTGTCATTGCTTGATTTCCTGTTTTCTCTTTTTCTTTCTGGAAGCACTGATATCCAGATGTAAGACCTCCTGAACTCTTAGTCTAATATTTTAATCTTTTTTCTCATATTTTCTTTTCTTTGTTAGATTTTGGAATTCACTATGTTGCCAACAGACTAGTCCCAAACTCCTAGGCTCCAGTGGTTCTCCTGCCTCAGCCTTCCAGGTAACTGGTACTTCAGGTGCATTCCTTCACACCCTACCTTTCTCTCTTACTTTCTATCTCTATTTTTGTTTTATTTTCTGGGAAATATCCCAGGTGTTATAGTTCAATCACTGTGTTGAGTACTTTTTTCTCCTTAGGTGGTAATTTTTCTTTGCATACATCCTTATCATTTTTTCCTTACCACAAAGCATTGTATGCACATTACTTAAAAATGAAGTATTGCAAAAATCCACAGAAAACTCCATCGAGTAGATGATGAAACAGAATAGAGTCCAGAAATAGACTCACATATACATGGCCCAAATCTTTGTATATGAATCATATTGTATTTTTATTTTTGACAAAGTTGCCATATAGTAAGGAATTCAGCCTCCAAAAAGGAGTCTGGCCTTTTCTCCAACTTCTGGAGGGTACCTCTAAAACCCTTGGAACTTCCTGACTGATAGGGTTGTCTTTGCTATTCATGATGGATCTTTGGAAGTACACATGACATTTTATGCTAATGAGGTTCCTCTGGGGTAGGAGCTGGTCATGGCAAAAAGACCTAACATGTGATTAGAGGATTGGGGTTTTGGTACACATGATATCAGCCCAACTTCCAGAAAGGAGGGGCTGGAAATTGAGTTCAACCACATGGGCAATGATTCAACCAACCAAACCTATGTAATGAAACCTCAATAAAACCTCTGGATACCAAAACTCTGGTAAATGTCCTTGGTTAATGCAAGCAGGAAAACAAATTCCCCAGGACAGTGGAAATTTCGTGTTTGGAACCATCCCAGAATTCAACCTACGTATCTGTTCCTTTGTCTGATTCTGATCATTATCCTTTTGCTATAAACTCTAATAGTAAGAAAAGCACTTTCCTGAGTGCTTTGAGTCATTCTAGCAAAGTATCCAACTGGAGGGTGGTTTTGAGAAACCCCCAAACTTGCAGTTGGTGTCTTAACTGTTCCCTCTGACTACAGTTTCACAAACTCTTTGCAAATGCTAAGGCAGTTCAATGAGAACATGACACTCTTTTCCACAGTGCAAAAATTGATATTCACATGTCAACAAATGCAATTCTGCCCTTACTTCCTATTATATGCAAAAATTCACTTCAACTGAATAGAGGCCTAAATGTAAAGACTAGAGGCATAACATTTCTAGAATAAAAAATTGGAGAAAATCTTTGTGACTGGGTTTGGACCATCTTATTATATGAAACAGACCACAAAATGCAGAGGGGAAATGCTGAGTTCAACTTCATAAAAATTTTTTAAAACTTCACTCTTTAAAAGATGTTGTTAAGAAAATGAAATAGTGAGCTGGGGCTTTCGCTCAGTAATAGAGCACTTGCCTAGCATGCACCAGGCCTTGGGTTCAAACCCAAGTACCACACGCCCAAAAATGAAAAGCTGTAAGTCAATTGCAAAACATTTATCTGTCAAGGGACTTGTATTCAGAATATATAAGGAAGTCTTATGGCAACCAATTGAAAGCAAACATTTTTTATAATCTGCTAAAGATGTGAATAGAATAATGATATAGTTCAATGTGTCTCCCCAACTTTAGGTGTTAGAAACTTGATCTCCAGTGTGATGATGTTAGGATATGAGACCTTTAAGAAGTGAGTGAACCATGAAGGTCCTCATGGATACTTTAATGTGGGACGATGAGAGTGGATTTCTTATTGTGGGAGTGGGTGCCTTATAAAAGGATAAGTTTGGCTCTCTTTTGATTAAAAAAAAAGAGAAAGTTTTTCTCCCCCTGCCCTTCCTTGTGGTCTTGGGTGTCAAGCCTAGGACCTCACACATGCTAGACAAGTGTTCTACTACTGAGCTGCATATTCAGAATAACTGAGTTTTAAAATATTAGTCATAACCAGTGTTGGCAAAGATGTGGAGCAAGTGTACTCTCATACATTGCTTGCTTGTAGGAAGCAAAATGGTACAATTTGGAAAACAATTCTATAGTTTTAAAAAATAACATCAAACACATATTTACCATATGTCCCAGCAATTTCACTCCCAGGATTTTATTTAAGATGAATGAAAACATATGTCTACATTTTAAAAATCTGTGCTAATTTATAAAAGGGAAAATTGATGAATCAGATCTCATCAAATTTTTTTAATTAATTTATTTTTTGTGAAAGACTCTGCTGAAAGGACAAAAAGGCAATCTATAGGGTGCAAAAAAATCTTTGCTAGGACCTAGGGCTTTGCACATGCTAGACAAGCATTCTACCACCAAGCCAGATCCCTAGCTCTGGCCATTTCTTATAAGATGAAACACGTGACTCCCATTCAACCTAGCAGTTACTCTCATTCATCCCAGAGAAAAGAAAACTCATGTTCACAGGAAAACCTGAACACAAACATTCATATCAACTTAATTCATAATAGTTAAATACAGAAAACAAGCTAGATGTCTTTCTCTAGGGAAATGATCAAGCAAACTCTGGTATACCCACATTATGAAACTCTACTGATCAATAAAAAGGAACAATCTATTGATGCATGCAAAAACTTGGATGAATTTCCAGGGAATTATGCTGAATGAAAAAAAAGCCAATCCCCCAAATTACATATTGTATGGTTACAGTTACATTTCATTCTTGAAATGATAAAATGATAGAAATGGTGGTGAAAGTAGAGATTGCGAGGGACTGGGATGGAGGAAAGGGGGATGCAAGTGACGGTAAAAGGACAACATAAGGGTTTGCTATGAAGAAGAAACAGTTTCATGTCTTGGCTGTACCAATGTCACTGTCCTGATTTTGGAGCTGGAGTGTGGCTCAGTGGTAGACCATGTGCAAGGTTCTGGGTTCAATCCCCAGTACACACACACACACACACACACACACACATCTTCATTTCAATATTATTCTGTATTTCTACAAGTTGTTACCTTTGGAGGAACCTGGATAAATGGGCATTTTTGTGTTGTTTCTTGCAACTGCATGTGAATCTATAATTATCTCAAAATTAAAAGTTTAATTAACATTGTACTTGAATGTTCATGAATTTATTCCTGATCAAAAACTGGAAACAACCCAAATGCCCTCAGTCGGTAAATGAATTGTGAGACATCCTCAACATGGAATAGTACTTGACAACGATAAGAAATGAACCATCAATAGGAAAAAATGGCTGAATCACAAAAGCACTGTGCTAAGTGAGAGGAGCCAGACTCAAGTCCAGATAGCTTATTTATACAAAATTCTAAAACAAGTCAAATACCTTAAAAATCAGATCAATGGTTACCAGAGGCCAAAGGATAGAGATATGAATGATTGCAAAATTTTCAAAGTCACCTTGTGGGTGCTGAAATGGTCTATCAATACCATGATTATGGTGATGGTTACCTGACAGTATACATTTGTTAAAACTCATCTAAGTGTGTACTTAACATAGGTGAATTTTATTGCATTTAAATTATAACTCAGTTAAATTATAACTCAGAGGCTGTGGGTGTAACTCAATGGTAAAGTGCTTGCCTATCTTGTGTGAAGCCCTGTGTTTGATCCCCAGTACCACACACACACACACACACACACACACACAAATTATAACTCAGTAAAGTTAACCAAGAAATGGTAACTTTAGACTATTTCTCAACTTGCTATTTTTACTTAAGTGTATATTGTGAACTTCTGTCTTTAGACATATAGCTTTGCCTCCTTTTTAATAGTTGCATAGTCTTTCATTGTATGGATATATTGCACTTTCACAATTGATTTAATTAGTACTCCTTCAGTGAACATTTTGCCTGAAGGCAGAACTTGGCAAGAGCAGAACATGGAAGGAGGGACAGGTGGAAAGGTCTCCTCTTTTCTCTTTTCAGCAACAGGAAGAGAGAACTCCTGGGCCACCTATGCTCTACCGCCAGGTTATTGCTTGGGCTCTGTACCAGCTGTTTCCAAAAGGGAAAGGTCAAACAGCACAAGCCCTCCTCTCCAGGAATGAACAGAAAGAGGTCACTGTATGCGAGGAGCTCCGCCAAGCCTTGCCCCACTGTGGTTTCTAATTCTTTTTTTTTTTTTTTAATACTCTTTGTGCATTTTATTTTTACAAAGGTACTCTTTGAATAATTCGATCTTAGATCTAAAATAGTTTTCTAGTGTCTATGAATTCTTGCTGTCGTCTAAGCTAATTTTTTCTTTTCTTTTTTTTCAGTGAAAGCAGCATTTATTTTTTTTTTATTTTTACAGACTGCTTTTTGATTCATTGTACACAAATGGGGTCCAACTTTTCATTTCTGTGGTTGTATACAACATAGATTCACACCATTCAGGTAATCATACATTTACATAGGGTAATAATGTCTGTGTGGTCTCTAATTCTGACAACGACAAAATAATGTGAATATTATCACCATTTACCATTGTACTGAGAATAGGGTGTTATGGAGTCAGACCTGTCCATGGTCACAGTGGCTAAGCCAGAACTGCCACCAAGATGACCTCACTTCAAAATTCACTTTCTTTCCTTTATTCCATATGGCTACTTTGGGTTGGTTTGAACACCTTGTGATATTATCAAAAAGACACTTATATAGCAGAAATTTAATATTTGTTTAGTGAATAAGTGAATAGGTAGAAAAAGAACGAAAGACTAAACTTGGTAAGGCAGTTACCCAAAAGTTCAGCCCTTGCACTCTGCAGAATGATTTAATCTGCCTTGATGCTTTCATATAGTCAGTCAGCCTCCAGGTGCAGAAGGACACCTCAAACCAGGAGAAGTGTCTCCCTCCCAGATAGAGGCAACCCTTGAGCTCCAGGGTATAGGACAAGTTATTGAGGGGCAGAGCCTATGCTTGGGACTGCAATTCAGGAGTGGGGCACTACCATCTGAAAATGTCTGCTTGGTTTGTGTTGTTTAGCTTTTTTGAGGCTTCATTCTTTATTTTCCTTTCCCTTCCTCCCTTCCTCCCTCCCTCCGTCCTTCCCTCTTCTCTCTCTCTCTCTTTCTTTCTTTCTTTCTTTCTTTCTTTCTTTCTTTCTTTCTTTCTTTCTTTCTTTCTTTCTTTCTTTCTTTCTCCCCTTCCTTCCTCCCTCCCTCCCTCCCTTCCTTCCTTCCTTCCTTCCTTCCTTCCTTCCTCCTTCCAGGGATTGAACCCAGAGGCATTCAACCACTGAGTCACATCTCCTGTCTTTTTTTGTATTATTTAGAGACAGGGTCTCACTGAGTTTCTTAGGACCTCACTGAATTGCTGAGGCTGGCTTTGAACTTGAGATCCTCCTGCCTCAGCCTCCTGAGCTGCCGGGATTACAGGTGTGTGCCACTGTGCCCAGTGACTATGGAAAATTTTTAATATAAAAAGAGAGAGTGGGGCTGATGGGGTAGCTCAACAGTGGAGTGCTTACTTAGAATACAAGGCCCTGGACCCAACTCCCAAAAATGGAAAAAAAAAAAAAAAAGAAAGAAAGGAAGAAAGAAGGAATGAAGAATGAAGTAAACAAAAAGAAAAACAATCCGAAAAAATTTTTTTCAAAGGGCAGGGAAGGGAAAGAGAAAATGGTATAATGAACCCCAAGATCCTATCACCCCACTTCCACAATTCATGGCTATTTTTTTTTTTTTTTTTTTTTTTGGGTGCTGGGGATCGAACCCAGGGCCTTGTGCTTGCAAGGCAAGGCAAGCACTCTACCAACTGAGCTATCTCTCCAGCCCCGCTAATTTTTTTTTTAAAGTAAGGGTCTTAATTGGCTTTATTTTCAATTCTAGAATTGGGCAACACTTCTTTTCATAGAATAGAATAGAATAAGGGTTCTTGCCAATATCACTTTATCACTAATCCTTCCCTAGATTATTCTGAAACAAATCATGTCATCAGATCACTTTCATCTATGAAGATTTTTAATATGCCTCTCAAGTTTCTTTCACTCGGTAAGATCCTTCTCCCTATAATTTATTTTTAAAGAAGCTGGGTCAGATCTGGTACAGTGGCACACTCCTGTAATCCCAGCTTCTTAGGAGACAAAGGCAGGTGGATCACAACTTCAATGCCAGCCTCTGCAACTTGGTGAGACCCTGTCTCAAAAATAAATTAAAGAGGGGTGGGAGGGGTGGGAGGGAAGGGAAAAAATAACAGAATGAATCAAACAACATTACCCTATGTAAATTTATGATTACACAAATGGTATGCCTTTACGCCATGTACAAACAGAGAAACAACATGTATCCCATTTGTTTACAATAAAAAAATAAAAAAATAAAACATAAAAAAAAAAACTGGTAACATTCTCTAATGAAACCAAAAAAAATAAATAAATAAATAAATTAGAAAGAGCTGGGAATGTAGCTTAGTGGTAAAATGCCCCTGGGTTTGAATCCCAGTATCAAGAAAAAAAATAAAGTCCGGATATAATCATTCATTAGGGATTGCACAATTGTGATATTTTAATCCTTCCAGTCCTTCTTAACTTAATAGTTATAATTTATTCATAAACAGTCTTCCCTGATTGCCTATATGGTTTACCTAAGATATATTTATCATTGCAAAGGTGGGATAGCCACTTCTTTCTCTTTATTTACCAGTTTTCAAAATAAAGAATGAATTCATTACAATTTATTTAGAGCCCATCAAAGGTGTCCATTGGACTTGATTTTTTTAAAATATTATAAATTTATGGTTTTAGATATATTTGGTGAGTTTGAATCCATTGCACTAGTAATTGTTATTGATCCCAGTTTCGGTTAATGGGAGCCTCTTTGACTCTTCTGTCCTTTTGATATCACCCTAATATCCTTACTAGGCTTTTTACTGTCTGGTGTATAATATAACATTGCAGATCCATCTCGTACATTTCCTTACCAGGTGCCCAGATCTAGAATCAGCCCTTTTTCTAAGAAGCCCTGGTTCCTTTTAGTAAAATGACATTTACAGACGGCATTCTGTGTGTGAGGTCTGCTTGCTCCAGAGTTGATTTTGTTTTCTAGAAACTGTTTTTTTTTTTTTTTTTAAACAGGACAACAACCCATGAGTTCTGTGTGTGTGTATGTGTGTGTGTGTACATGCCTGTGGGCAAGGCAGCGGCCAGGAATTGAACCCAGGGCAAGGCAGGGACTGGGAATTGAACCCAGGATCTTCCTTATGTTAAGCAAGCACTGTACTACTGAGTCTTGTCACCAGCCCATATAAACTCCTAATGACCTTCCTTCCTTGATGGGGTCTCACTATGTTACCCAGGCTGACTTCAAACTCCTGATGCTCCTGCCTCAGTCTCCAAGGTACTTAATGATATTTCTATCAGGACTGAAGACTTTCTACCTAATATTATTGATTTTACAGCCATATTTCCTTTCTTCCATATCAAACATCCCATGATACATGAAAAATGGTTTTAGAATAACAATACCAGAACAGTGCTCTCCAGCTGTTGCCAACTGCTTCCTGTTCCTGACGACTGCCTCCATCCCAGACCATGGCTCCTTGGCCTGAGCTGGAAAATGCCCAGCCCAACCCCAATAAGTACATCGAAGGGGCCTCAACTCATCAGTCCAAAGGCAAGGAGACGGGCAAAAATGACGGCACAGGTCCTGCACCCAAGATTGAACTTCTGCCCTCGTACTCCACTGCCACTCTGATAGAGGAGCCCACTGAGGTGGAAGACCCCTGGGACCTACCCACACTCCAGGACACTGGGATCAAGTGGTCAGAGAGAGACACCAAAGGGAAGATCCTTTGCATCTTCCAAGGGATTGGGAAATTCGTTTTGCTCCTGGGATTCCTCTACTTGTTTGTGTGCTCCTTGGATGTCCTCAGCAGCGCCTTCCAGCTGGTTGGAGGAAAAGTGGCCGGGCAGTTCTTCAACAACTCTATCATGTCCAACCCTCTGGCAGGGCTGATGATCGGGGTGCTTGTGACCGTCATGGTGCAGAGTTCCAGCACCTCCTCCTCCATCATTGTCAGCATGGTGGCTTCCTCACTGCTGACCCTGCGGGCGGCCATCCCCATCATCATGGGGGCCAACATCAGGATCTCCATTACCAACACCATTGTGGCGCTCATGCAGGCCGGAGGCCACAGTGAGTTCAGGAGGGCTTTTGCAGGGGCCACGGTCCACCACTTCTTCAACTGGTTGTCCGTACTGGTGCTTTTGCCCCTGGAGGCTGCCACCCACCACCTGGAGATTCTGACCAACCTGGTGGTGGACACCTTCCACTTCAAGAATGGAGAAGATGCCCCGGCACTTCTGAAAGTCATCACAGATCCCTTCACGAAGCTCATTATTCAGCTGGACAAATTGCAATGAATAACGAATTGGCCCAAAACAAGAGTCTGGTCAAGATTTGGTGCAAAACTTCTACAAACACAACTCAGATGAATGTCACCGTCCCCTCTCCTGCGAACTGCACTTCCCCTTCACTCTGTTGGACAGATGGCATCTACACCTGGACCATCAAGAATGTGACCTACAAGGAGAACATTGCCAAGTGCCAGCACATCTTTGTGAATTTCAACCTCCCGGATCTTGCAGTGGGCATCATCCTGCTGATTGTCTCCCTGCTGTTCCTCTGCAGCTGCCTGATCATGATCGTCGAGCTCGGTGCTCAAGGGGCGGGTTGCAGTTGTCATCAAGAAAACCCTCAACACTGATTTCCCCTTCCCCTTTGCCTGGGTGACCGGCTACCTGGCCATCCTCGTGGGGGCGGGCATGACCTTCATCGTGCAGGAGCAGCTCCGTGTTCACGTCTGCCATGACCCCGCTGATCGGGTCTCGGGGTGATAACCATTGAGAGGGCGTATCCGCTCACGCTGGGCTCCAACATCGGCACCACCACCACCGCCATCCTGGCCACCTTAGCCAGCCCGGGCAACACTCTCAAGAGTTCCCTCCAGATCGCCCTGTGCCACTTTTTCTTCAACATCTCCGGCATCTTGATGTGGTACCCGATCCCGTTCACCCGCCTGCCCATCCGCCTGGCCAAGGGGCTGGGCAACATCTCCGCCAAGTACCGCTGGTTTGCCGTGTTCTACCTGATCTTCTTCTTCTTCCTGACCCCGCTGGTGGTGTTCGGCCTCTCGCTGGCTGGCTGGCCGCTGCTGGTGGGCGTGGGGGTGCCCATCGTCCTCCTGCTGCTGCTGGTGGTCTGCCTCCGGCTGCTGCAGTCCCGCTGCCCGCGCGTCCTGCCCACAAAGCTCCGCAACTGGAACTTCCTGTCCTTGTGGATGCACTCCCTGAAGCCCTGGGACAACCTCATCTCCCTGGCCACCAGCTGCTTCCGGCGGCGCTGCTGTTGCTGCTGCCGCATGTGCTGCCGGGTGTGCTGCCTGATGTGTGGCTGTGGCAAGTGCTGCCGCTGCAGCAAGTGCTGCGAGGACCTGGACGAAGTGCAGGAGGGGCAGGGTGTCCCCATCAAGGCCCCCGAGGCCTTTGACAACATAGCCATGAGCACAGAGGCCTCGGATGAGGTCAAGGCCCAGGCAGATGCCCCGGGCACCAAGGCCATCTCCAACAGCACGGCCTTCTAGGGACGGCCAGAGATTGGGGAAGACCTCAGGTCCGGCATGCTCCACCCTTCCTGCTTCTGCGTGCCTTTTGCTCACTCGGGGGGATTTGCTCCCCACTAGGGAACAGTTGACGTCACTCCTAGCTCTCCTGCCCCTTCCTTAGGATGTCAGCTTGCAGGACAGTTTTAGGTCAGCTCCTGCACCTTTGGTCCCTCCTCCCAGAAGGCACAGGGCAACAGTGACGTAGTCGAGGAAGCTGACTAGACGGTGACCGCAGCCACTCCTGCACACAGGTGCAATAGGATCTGTTCTTCAGAAAGAAAAGGCCCCCAGGAGGGATTTAGGGAAGGTTCTCCAAGGTGCCTGTGAGGGTGTGTATATACACAAGTACAAAGCTGTCCTTGATTGAGATGAAGCCAGGGTACATCTTTCTTAGCAAAGACATCTCCCCCAGGAGCTCCTGTTCACAGGCATCCCTGCCTAGAGCAGCCCTGCGGAGGGCACAGAGCGATTGTTTGGAGACTTGAAGACCATGCTGTGAGCTTCCCGCGTCTCAGCGCTCTCCACCCCCGCCAGGAGTGCTTTACCTGGGCAGGTGTGGATGGTCCAGGCAGTTTACCTGCAGTGACCTTGTCAAGTTTCCAGGATGTGAGCCACACCTGAGCTACAGAGAGAGAGAGGGTCAGGATACGTTTGGCTCACAGAAAGAGATGGGGAGAGAGACAGATTTGGGGAGATCTTGGTCTGCCAGATATCCTCGGGCTAACTAGAAGTCAAATTGATCGAAGCCATTGAGGCTGCATTGATGCTACTTTCTTGACCAGATAGAATTAGTGTTGGAGCTCTTTGAATAGAAGATGCAAGCCCCCTAAGCTCCCCACCTCAAGTGCCAGGAATTGCCTGCTCTTGGGACAGGTCTGTTTGCCTCCACTTCCTCTTTTGTGTAATGACTTCCTGGGCCAGAGGTCAACTTCCCTCCACCCTCTCACCCACACGTGCACCCACTGGAGTCTCTTCAACTGTTTTCCTTTGTTTTCCCGCCCTCCTCTCGCCACACCTGCAAAGCCCCAAACTTCTTGGAGGAAGCTGGGTGCAGCTAGACTGCCCTGGGGGCCGTGACTGTGTGGCTGAGGGTTACGGGGTGCACTCCATGTCCCAGGTGCCTTCTCTCTGCCTCCCAGAGCCCCCTGCTTTATCTCCACCCCTGCCGCTCACCTGGACTGTCATAATACTCCCCCAGCAGGTGAGAGCTTCAGCCTCATCTGGGACTGAGGAGTCTGTGCAGCTGTGCTCCAAGACCCTGTCCTCCCCATCCCAACCTCCCCATCTTGACAGGTTGGGGTACCAAGTTGAGCCCTCTCTGACCTTCCCCCCATGTAGATAACGATTCCCAAAAAGAGCCATTTATTCTCTATATTTATAGTCACGCAACTGTACAGCATTTTTCATAAGTTATATAGTGAATAGTCTATGATTTGTGTTTTATAGTGTCTCATTTGGAAATGAGGCAGGATTCTAAGATGTAAAGCACAAAAGACCATCTTTGTATATTTTGTAATTCTGCCTTCAAACCCGCCTGTGGCCATGCCACCACGCACACTGTAAATATGTAAGTTAAACCTGGGAAGTGGCCGTGGCTGTCCTTGCACTCTGATTTTTAAAAATGGAATCCTTGTACCTGACTGATTGTATTTTTCTGTGTTTTTTTTTTTTTTTTTTTTTTTTTTTTTTTTTTACTTACCAGTTATGGGAGGGGAGAATTAAAAGATGATCAAAACCCAAAAAAACAAAAAAACAAAAACAAAAAAAACCAGTCCTTTTTTTTTTTTTTTTTTTTTTTTTTTTTTAAAGACAGGGTGTCATTATGTTGTTGAGGCTGGTCTCAAATGCAAAAATCTTCCTGCTTCAGTCTCACATGTAGCCAGGATTACAGGTGTGCACCATGGCACCTGGACTCACATTACTAAAAACAATGCAAGGTGATTTTGGTTTGATTTGGTTTGGGTTTGGCCACTAAGGAATATTCCCCTAGGGATTCCAATTCCTGAGTTTTAAGGTCACGTGCAATAATAGTTCCTCACTGTACAATTATAACACCAATTTAACAAATTTACTTGTTTCATTTTTGTCAAGTTGAATTTTTTTTTTCAATTAGCAATAATTGCACCTCGGATAAACCACATTGGCTATGATACTGCCACTGCGCAAAGCTTGTCAAGTTAAATTTTATCATTTAAAAGTATTTACAAATTTCCAAAATAAATCTACGAAACAAGATATATATATATATATTTTTTTTCTTCTTCTTTTCCTTTCTTTTTTTTTTTTTTTTTTTTTTTTTGCGGTGCTGGGGATTGAACCCAGACAGGGCCTTGTGCTTGCAAGGCAAGCACTCTACCAACTGAGCTATATCCCCTGCCCCCAAAATAAGATATATTTGGAAAAGACTATTTCTATCTCTTGCTCATATAGATCTTCATATTTTCTTCCCTAATGATAGCATACTATAATATTTTTTTCACCTAGCTTCTTACTCATAATGCTACACTATATCCTGGCAATCACACCCCAGAAATGTAAAGAAATACAAAATACTCCTCATTTCGTCTCCTTTTTTTTTTTTTTTTTTTTTTTTTTTTGTACCAGAGATTGAACCCAGGAGTGCTTAACCACTGAGTCACATCACAGACTTTTTTATTTTTTATTTTGAAATAGGTCTCACTAAGTTGCTGAAGCTGACTTTGGACTTGTGATCCCCCTGCCTCAGCCTACTGAGCTGCTGAGATTACAGGTATGCACCACCATCCCGGCTACTTTCGTTTCTTTTCCCACCTGCAGAACACTCCATTGGAATGCACCTAGTTGATTTACCCTGTCCTCAATCCATGGACATTGAGTTATTTCCAATCTTTTGCTACTACCAATAGGGCTGTAATGAGCAGCTTTGTGTATAATTAATTAATTTTTGAAAGTTTGTGTTTCTTTAGGATCAATTTATAGAAATAAAATTTCAGAATCAAAGAGTGAATATCTATGTAAAATTGCTAGATAATGCCACATTCCCCAAGAAACTTATTTCTGTATGAAGCTACAACTGGCTATAGAACCAAGGGGGTTAGGATGTGGAGAAAGGAAACCAATAACTCCCTGAAGGGTTGATTTTATCCTCCGCAGGAGTGACTCACCTGGACAGGTGACTTGTTCACTGTTGCTGTCATTAGGGCGTTTCCCAACCTTCCTGTCAGGAAAGGCCCCTCCCAAATCTTCACCAAGAAGAGATGGTCTGCCTCTTCCTCTCCCTCAGCCTGTTGCCATAGACCACCTCACATGCTTGGATGGAAGGAAAGCGGTGAATATGTTAAACCAAAATCAGTCTCATAGGCTAAAAAGTGAGAAATAACGTAGCAATTTACTCTTGTCAAGTTGCAGTCAGTTCTCTCCCTCAGGACACCAGATTGCAATCAGGAGATGGTGCCATGCAGCTGCGGCGGTATGATTGAAGAAGGCAGAGAAAGTCATGTCCTCCAGTTGTATAGATGACAGCTCCTGGTAAATGCTGATCTCTCAGCTTCTGATGAAGTCAAACATCCAGACAGGATCCTCACAGCATTAGGAGTTTCTTTTTCCAAATGTCTGCCTTCAGCAAGGGTGTGCCCTACCAGCCACAGCACTGTTCGGTGACATGGAGCTCTGCCCATCCAGTTTACATCCTTGTGCCTGCAAACTGCCAGTACTCTCTCTAATGCCTCTGCCAGACTTCGCCACTGTGTGTGCAGAGATCTTGCTTTGCCTAGGAGACTGATCTTGCTTTATACATGTCCTGAAGTTGGAGGTCCTGCCTGCATCATCCTGAGCTTCCCCCAGGGTCTGTAGGACTGTGGGACTGCCACTCAGTAGCCAACAGAGCTAGAACATCTCTAAAACCGGAGCCTGCTTCCTTTTGGGAGGGTTTACAGATACATGGTTGTGGCATGGTGCCCTTTGTACGAAGTACAAGGTCAAATACAGTTATTGTTATTATTAGAAAGAAAGATTTAACAAGTTTACATGAAAGATTTAACAAGTTTAAGTTTAATGAATGATTAAATAAATGTCAGAACCAAGAAAAACGTATGGTGGGAATAAGTGCTCCAAGAGTTTAGATGGGACGGGGAGGACTGAAGGAGGGAATCTGAAGAACAGACGTGTGGGCATACACGCATGGGGAAAAACTGCCTCCGCATTTGATTCAGCACTGAGCACTATTTATTTGCAGCAACATCCTAATCAAAGGAGTCTTATAAGGAAGCAGTGAAGAATAGGGTCCAAACGTAACTAAATGATAGCTAACGCTGATCAAGCATCAGTCTGTGCTGGGAACAGAGCTAAGTGCTTTGCCTGAGTGACCTTGTTTAATCCTCATGACAGCCTCATGAAGTGACTACAATTATCATTCTCAACTAATACATGAAGAAATTGAGACACTGGGAAGTTAATTAGCTTAGCTCCAGGCAGAGGGGAACAAATGAGTGGGCTTAGTTGGAGGAGTGAAGTAGAAATGTGGGCCCTTCAGAGAAAAGCTCTCTAGTAAGGTAGTAAAGTTTGGACTTCAGCACTGAACTACCTGCTCTTTCAAAATGCCAGTTCCACTTTCTTGCTCTATGATCTTAGACATATTCTCTGACTGCTCTGTGCTTCAGTTTCTTCATCTATAAAATGCAAGTAACAAAGGCATCCAGGTTGAAGGGTTTTTTCTACTTCTTTGTATGGTATTGAAGATTGAACCTCTAAGCTACATCACTAGTCCTTTCATATTATTTTGGGACAAGGTCTCACTATGTTACACAGGCTTGCCTCAAACTTGTCATCCTCCTGCCTCAGCCTGGCTAGTAGCTGGAATGACAGGTATGTGCCACCACACCTGACCAGCTTATAGTGGTTTTTTGAGGAGTGAATGAGATGTATTAGTCAGCTTTCTGTTAATGTATAAACACTTGAGATAGATCAACTTACGGAGAGAAAGGGTTTATTTTGGTCCAAAGTTTTGGAGGTTTCAGTCCATGATGGATTGACCCTGGAGCTTTGGACCTATGGCCAGCACATCATGGGGGACCAAATGGCAGAGCAAACCTGGTCACCTCATGGCTAGGAAGTAAGAAAGCAAGAGAGACCTGGGTCCTACTATCCTCTTCAAGGGCTCACCCTCAGTGATTCCAAGAACTCCCACGAGGCCCCACCTCTTCGTGTGTGTGTGTGGTACCAGAGGTTGAACCCTGGAGTGCCCTACCACAGAGCTATATCCCCAACCCTGTTTATTTTTTATTTTGAGTCGGGGTTGCCAAGGCTGGCATGGAACTTGAGATCCTCCTGCCTTAGTCTTCTGATTAACTGGAATTCCAGGTCTGTACTGTCATGCCTTCTTAAGACTAAGGTGTTTTAAAGTAAGATTCAGCAGGATTCATTAACTGGAAACGTGGGATAGAGATGAGTTAATCATGACCCTTGGGTTCCTATCTTATTAACTGGGAAGAAAAGGACTTTTCATAGAAACAGGAAAATGAGGGGAGGAGCTAGTTTTAGGGGGCAAGACTACACTTTGGGAAAATGTAGGTGAGGGTAGGAGTGGGAGCAGAGGGAAAGGGGTCCAAAGGACCCTGGATTCTATTGCCAGCTCTGCCCACAACTGTGTCACCTTGGTAAAGCTTCCTTCCTTCTCTGAACCTCAATTTCCCATCAGTTCAATGAAGCTGTTACACTTGAGAGCTCAACATTTTCTTTTTAAAAAATTTTTTATAGTTGTTGATGGACCATTAACTATTTATTTATTTATGGGTGGTGCTGAGATTCAAACTCAGTGCCTCACACAGCCTAGGCAAGAGCACTACCACTGAGCCACAGTTCTACCCCTGAGAACTCAACATTTTCTTCCAAGTCAGATATTCTCCAGTTGTACCTGGGACATCTTGTAGTTTTCCAAAAGAAGGATGATACTGACAGCCCAGTTCTTAGTACTCTTTTTTATTTATTTATTTATTTTTTTTTCGGTACTGGGGATTGAACCCAGTGGTGCTTTACCATTGAATGACATCCCCAGCTCTTTTCATATTTTATTTAGAGACAGGGTCTCACTAAGTTGCTGAGGCTGGCCTTAAACTTGCAATCCTTCTGTCTCAGTCACAGGATTATAGGTGGCTGAGGCCACAGGATTATAGTTGGGTGCCACCTTGCCCAACCCTTTTTTTTTTTTTTTTAATGTCTAGTGACCTCTGAATTTTTATTGGTTTCCCGATCCCCTAGGGTCTCCTGCTCCTGCTGCCTCAGCACTTTGGTGCCATTGGTCTCAGACACCATTTTTCCATCCACAATCCTGTGGGTAATGGTGTTTTGGATGGTTTGTATGGAGTTGCTGCTGTCCAGGTCATCACTGAGACTGAAGTCCTCCCCATCTTCCAGCAGGCAGCAGTAAGCGGCAATCTCAGCCTCCAATTTGACCTTGATGTGCAGCAGGGCCTCCTAGTCCTGTCAGGCACTGTTCCTCTGCCAGTTCTGATTCCAGGTGCAGCAGGACCCTGTTGATCTTCTCCATTGCCATGATGTAGCAGGGCCTTCATCTTCCTCAGACTGTTCTCTAAAAACTGGCCTTCGTTTTCTCATGGAGTCCAAGTAGATCTCCAAGAACTGGGCAGTGTGTCTCAGCCCCATGAGCATCATCTTGGCAGCTCTGATTTCTGTGAACTGAGAAGTGGCCATTGTGGTGCTCTCCTCCATCTGCTGAGATCTGTACTTGTCCAGATCCTCTTGGTTCTTTTGAGTCAGCTCATCATACTAGGCCCAGATGTCTGCCATGATCTTACTGAGGTCCTGAGATTTTGAGGCATCCACCTCCATGGTCAACCCAGAGCTGCCAATCTGGCCTTGAAGGCCTTTGACCTCCTCCTCAAGGTTCTTCTTTATGAACAGCAGTTCCTCTTTGAGAGCTTTCATTTCCATCTCCAGCTGCAGCTGAGTGATATTGGTGTCATCAGTGACCTTGCAGAGCCCATCGATGTCTCTCTTCATAGACTGGCACATGACCAGCTCGGGCTCATACTTGACTCTAAAGTCATCAGCACTATCAACCTCCAGCATGATGCAGGCATTGTTCACATAATTTGCAAAGATCTGAGCCTGCAGCTCCTCAGTGGTCTTGAAGTAATGCCCCCAGTCTCTGACCTGGGGCACCTTCTTCTCCAGATGTTCCTGGATTTTGCCCTCCAGCCTCCTCACTCTGTGCAGGTAGGAAGCCAGGCAATCATTCAGATCTTGCATAGTCTACTTGCTTTAGATGCCACCCATTCCCAAAGACCCCCAGTCATCCCCTAGGACCCATAGTAACCCACAAAATTGGTGGAGTGATACATGAAGACCCGGGAACTTGAACCCCTGGCACCTCATAGATGCTGGCTGCTCTGCTGGTGGGTTGGACCCAATAATTGGGAGACTAGCCAGACCCCAGGACCAGCAGTTGATGGAGAAGATGGTAAAGTAGTGGTGAAGTTCCTGCTGTCCAGAGAGAAAGGCAAGATACCAGGACTTGACTTTGGGCTGCACTGGTTGTTTTCTCTTCTTTTCTTTTCTTTCCTTTTTTTAGATGGGATCTTACTATGTTGCCCAGGCTGGCCCATGACTGGGCTTCAACAATTCTCCTGCCTTAGCCTTACAGGCATACCACCCACCAGGCTTCTTAAGACCCTTTTTGAGGTTGGTGGGGGTAGGTGATGGGAGGAGACAGCAACATAGAGGAGAAAACCCTTTTCCTTTCTTCATCCTCCCTGAACTATGGTACCTGGGTGCCCTGCAGTAGCCCTAGTAGCCAAGCAACCAAACAACCCCTGCCACAGATTCTCACACCTCTCCAGAGGTTCTGGGAATTGGCGTCAGAGAAAGTCAAGTGCAATATTATTTGGCTTAACCTCACTCTCTTCAACTTGATTGGTTCCTAACTCAGGATTTGTTTTTCTACCAGATTAGAGAAGAAAGGGAAGACTGTTTTGAAAAGTTCACTATCCTTAACACTGACCTCAGAATCACAGCAAGAGTGAAACCAGAGATCTTGGTGGTGGCTGCGGACCAGCAGAGCTAGTGTTTACCAAAGGATACTCCTGGTGTGTGTGTTGGGAGGGCATTGTGTCCAGGAATGTCACCTGTCCAGGTGTGGGGCCCGGAACTGGCCTCAGCAGGTGCAGAGAGCCTCCATTCAGGACAGCCTGTAGGAGAATAGCAGGCACTCTTCTGAGAAGAGCTACATTTTGAAACAGGTTTCACATCAAATAAAGCAGAATGACGAAACCAAGGTGGAATAACACACATGTTGAATGCATGCCAGTAAGCCTAGATAGAAACCAACACCCAAGGAGACAATTTCTTTTTCCAGATAAAGTACCAGTTACACAACAGAGCAGAATAGACTACAAAGAGACAGTGCTCTCTCCCCTTTGCTTTTAGTTGACCTCTGTGTCTAGATCCTTCTGGTTGTGAAAACGTTTAGCAATTAAAAATTAATGCTAAATACAGTGATTGATAGTCATTTTACAGATCCTAAGTGACTGTCAGACATAATGATAAAAGGGAACTTTGACATTAAGTAGATGTCCTTCAGCTCACATTCAATTGTCATTGTCATTCCTGTCAGCAAACATCTATTGGACATTTTTATATTAAATAGGTACTGTTTGTCAAAAGTGTCATGCAAAGCTGTTAACGTGCTTGCTGGATTCATAGACTCCAAAAATAATATGACCCACCTTTTTTCAGACAGAGAAACAGAGACGCAAATGACTCTCTCGTCTTTCCCTATTTTAGATGATAGCATCAGGCTCTGATAATTCAAGAGGATGATACAAGCAAGTAGATTTTGTGTTTTTGCAGTACTAGGAATCGAATTCATGCTCTGGCACATGCTAAGTGAGTTCTTTACCACTGAGCTACACCCCTATCCGGAGACATGCAAGAATTGATAATGTTGCTCAAGAAAGAAAACAGAGCTGGGGATATAGCTCAGTTGGTAGAATGTTTGCCTCGCAAGCACAAGGCCCTGAGTTCAAATCTCCAGCACCGCAAAAAAAAAAAAAGAAAAAGAAAAAAGAAAGAAAGAAAACAATGAGAAATTAAACCCAGTGTTTAGTTCCTCATTTGTTCTTCACACGAAGAGCATGTCCTGGTGCCTCTGAGGGTGAACTGATGAGCCAAGAGCTTAAATCTTCCCATCAAGTCTGGAAAGACAGTAGCAAAATCTAGAAGAGGAGAGGTATGGGAGTGACTGGGCACAGAGAGCAGACTGCTGAAGATTAGTCGTGATGGAGACCCTGAAAGGATGTGTAGTCCTCAGAGAAGGCACATGTGAGGAGACCTAAGCATCAGGTGTCTGGCCTTCTGGAGAGCCTCAGTGAGGTGCAAGGGCACTGGGGCACACCATCATTCAGATTCTCATTCATTGGTCACATTTATGAAGTTAGTTCCTCCACTGTTTCAAGCCATAGATCCCGGTATAGACAGCAAATGGGAGTCCATGGAGCCCAGCAGTCAGCATGGGGACAATCATGAGCAGTGGTGAGAGAGGAAAGGGCAGAACTGGGAGAATAAGAGTCATTCATTCAATGACAAACATCTGTCAAACATCCTCTAAGTGCTAAGAATATTTCTAGATAAGGAAGAGAGCAACGGACAAAATGATCTTGTAGACATTACATTCTAGTGGATAGTGGGAGATAGACAATAAATAAAATGCTGTCTATAACATGGCAGGTGGCAATTGATGCTATGGCATAAAACAAATCAGGAGATGGGGATAAAGAGTGTTGAGGGGAGCTAGGCACCATGGTACCACCTGTAATCCCAGCAATTTGGGAGGCTGAGGTAAGAGGATCATAAGTTCAAGGCCAGCTTCAACAACTTAGCGAAACCCGATCTCAAAATAAAATAATTAATTAGATGAATAAATAAATAAATAAAAAGGGCTTCTGGGCACGGTGGCACACACCTGTAATCCCAGCAGCTCCAGAGCCTGAGGCAGGAGGATCACAAGTTCAAAGCCAGTTTCAGCAACTTAGCAAGACCCTAAGCAACTCAGTGAGACCCTGTCTCTAAATAAAATATTAAAAAAGTTGGGTAAGTGGTTCAGTGGTAAAGCATCCCTGGGCACTCAGCAGTAAGGTGCCCCAGAATGTGACTGTTTGGAAGCAAGACTTTTAAAGAAGTGATTAAGAGCTGGGCATGGCGGCACACACCTGCAATCTCAGCAACTCAGGAAGTTGAGGCAGGAGAATTGTAAGTTCAAGGCCAGCCTCAGTAACTTAATGAGAACCTCAGAACCTCAGCAACTTAGTGAGACCCTGTCTCCAAAAATAAATAAATAAATAAATAAAAAGGACTGGGAATGAAGCTCAGAGGTAAAGTGCTCCTGGGTCCAATCCCCAATACCAAAGACAGAGAGAGAGACAGAGAGAGAAGAAAACTCTCATCAAATCTCTTTTCCTTATTTGCGGCAATCCAGCAACATATGAAGAGAGGCAATGGTTTATCAACGCGAATGAAGGCTAAAGATGATTCAAGTAACTCTGCACTGAAAAAAGGAGATGGGATGGGCCCACTGGGACTTTGTGATTTGGGAAAACCTCTGAAAGGCCCAGGTGTGCAACATGCTAAAGGTTGGGCAAGGAAACTTGGCCACATTTTGCCAGAGCTTTTCAAAATCTCTTACCAGTCAGTCCACTTGTTAATATGTGACTTCAGCTCATGGTGCTATGATACACGCATACTTACAATGGAAAGTCACTAGCAAAACACACCAGTGTTGCCAGGTGCTGTGGCTCATGCCTATAATCCCAGCAGCTCAGGAGGCTGAGGCAGGAGAATCTCAAGTTCAAAGCCAGACTCAGCAATTTAGCAAGACCCTAAATAACTCAGCAAGGCCCTGAGCAACTCAGTGAGACCATGTCTCAAAAACAAAAACAAAAACAAAAACAAAAAACACATGAAAAAGGGGTTAAGCCTCCCTGGGTTCAATCCTTGGTACCAAAAACAAAAACCATGAGTGTTTAATTGCTAGAGGCTGACACTGAGGGTGAGCTTTAATTCTGTTGATATTTAGCAGTGAATATCCACACCCACACTTGTAGATGAGAATTGACCATCTCCGTCAATACCAGACTGGGGTCTTCTTCCCAAGCTTAAAAACTACAGTGTGATTATTGTGGAACCCACCACACACCCGCCAACAGCAGGCTTGACATAGTAGCTCCACCTTAGCTTCACTCACAGGCCTCAGAACAAGGTTCACTTAGCCCAAAGCAAAGGTGGGGATCTTAGAAATACAGCTGCAAGTTTGAGCTTGTGTGTCAGTGTTCCTCTGCATCATGTGCTGGCTGCTTTCTGATTTGCTTGGCTCTGAAAGTTTAGCTTTCGGGCTTTAAACTTAATCCCAATAGACCTGAACTGATGCCTCTTAATTATGCCTGTGATGTAGTAAATCAACACCCTATTAGGAAGTCATTCAAGTATTAAATATTTAGGAACTTATTATAAGAGAATTGCAACATGTAAGCCCTCAGGCGGGAGAGATGCTGCTGATCTGTTTTGTCTGAGCAGTGCTAGAGGACACTGCAAAGCAGCGCTGAGCTCCTTGGTCAAATGTTCATTTGTATATTTCATCAAACCAAAAGTTTAAACCTTGACTTTTAAATAAGCATAAAACATCTGGTGCAACATCCTCCCAAACTTTCCTATCTATTTCTTTGGACTCTTTGTGGTTCCCTTATCAAGACTTTAGTTGAAATGATGTCCTGATTTGTAGACAGAATATTCACTCATTCCGCAAAAATTTCCAGGATTGAGTACCTACTCAATCCTGTCAGGCACTGCTCCAAGAACTGGGATCTATCAGCGAATAAAACAAGGATCCCTGGTTGGGGGTTTAGCTCAGTGGTAGAGTACTTGTCTAGTATGTGTAAGGTCTTAGGTTCAATCCCCAGCACTGCAAACAAAAATGGATCCCTGTGGAGTTTATATTCAATGAGATACAAAGCATAGTAAACAAGAAAATTGTATAGGATATTAAAATTGGACAGGTGAAATGGGAAAAATAAGCTGTAGGATTAAGTGTTGTTAGGGTGGTGGTGGAGGGAGTTGCAGTAGTAAGCAGGGTGGTAAGGGTTCTTCCTGTGGAGAAGGTGAAGTGAGCAGACTTGAAAAAGAGGGTGGAACTGGGCACAGTGGCACATGTCTGTAATCCCAGTGGCTTGGGAGGCTGAGGCAAGAGGATCAAAAGTTCAAGACCAACCTCAGCAATTTAGTGAGGCCCTAGGCAATTTAGCAAGACACTGTCTCAAAATAAAAAATAAAAAGGTCTGGGGATGTGGCTCAGGGATTAAGTCTCCCTGGGTTCAAGCTCCAGTACCAAAAAAAAAAAAATGGTGGTGGGGTGGGAGGTGGGGTGGCAGTTAGCCAAGCAAATATTTGGAGGAAGAGTCCTGAAAAGAAAGATGGGGACCAGCCAGAGCAAAAGCACCAGGGTGGTGTGTGTCAGAATCACAAGGAAACTGAGTGAGTCCAGGTTGGATTTTTGTGTGGATGTCAGAGAAGGAAGTGGGAGGAGAAAGAGATCAGGCAGTTGCTGACTTTTCTGGTTTAGATAGAAACTATAAGTGATGGACAAAGCTGGTTCTTTGGGGATTTTTTGTTTTGTTTTGCTTTTGCTTTTGCTTTTGTGATGTTGAGGATCAAATCCAGAGCTTGGGGACATGCTAGACAAGAGTTCTACTACTGAGTTAAATTCTCTGCCCATCTGCTGGTTATTTGAATAAATAAACAGAGTGGAGACCTGGGTATCAGGACACCTGGCCTTTATTTCTTCTTCTGCTGCCACTAAGTTATTCAATTGAGCTTGGACAAGACCTATATCTCAGTTTTTCTCTTGGACAAGGCCTATCTCTCAGGTTCCCTTCAGATTAAGAGCCTATGACTTCAAGCAGCTATCCCCAACATGTGATTTGAACAGCAGGGAAATAATGTCTGGCAGTCTAAAAATCTCAGACAGCTTTAGCCAATAGTCATAAATTGTTGAGGAAAGCCTTAAGGCCTCAGCCTTTCTGAAGTCATGGGACCTCTTTGAAAAAACCTGAGTCACATGTAGTGTTGTGTGCCTTGCCTGTGGTCCCAGCTTCTCAGGAGGCTGAGGTGGGAGGATGGTTTGAGTCTAGGAGTTTGCGACCAACCTGGGCAATATAGTGAGACCCATCACACACACACACACACACACACACACACACACACACACACACAAAATGTCTGAAAAGGGTAACAGAACTTCTCTCCAGAGAAATGGGCAAGCAGACTGTCTCTAATAGTTGTAGGGAAGAAGGTAGTGGGTCATGGAGTCCTAGGTCCTTAAAGCACAACCATGGACCCCTCTCCAGGTGATTCAGGGGCTATGTGGAGTAATTCAGCCCTGCATTAAAAGGGCTAATTGATTTCCTCCCAAATGTGAGTGTGTGTGTGTGTGTGTGTGTGTGTGTGTGTGTTGCTAGGAATCAAACCTAGGGTCTTGACCACTCTAGGGAACACTCTACCACTGAGGTACACCCCCAGCTTGTCCCCCCAACTTTCTATAATGAAAATATTTTCGACATTGAAAGAAATTGAAAGGCTAGTAAAACAAAAATCCTGTTCATTTTACATTTAACAATGTAAATTTAAAGTTCATTTAAATTTTTAACAATGTTAATATTTTATGAGTATGTTTATCTATCCTCTGATTTGTTATTGTTGATCCATTTGGAAGTTACAGATATCATGACACTTTGACACAAAATACTTTCAATAAGTATCTCTTAAGAATAAGAACAATCTGTTGTAATACAAAAGCATTATCACATCTAAGAAAACTGAAACTGGCTCTATAATCTTATATCCAGTTACATTCTAATTCCCTTCATTCTAAGAATTCCTTTTACATGCCATAGGATCCTGTCAAGGTTCACATCTGCATTTGATTGTTGTGTTTTGCTACTCTGTTTTATTCTGAAACAGATTCGCCTGAGTTCCGACTGGTTGTATTATAAAATGTCTCCACTTCTGGATTTGATTGATTGTTCTTTATTAGTGTCCTCAACTCATTCTTCTATAGCCTGCATCCCTTGTAAACTGGACATTAGCTTTAAATGAAATCTGTATTTTAATTAGATTAATGTAAACATAATCTGGTAAAAGGCAATCCATTTTCTAGGTATTGACTAGATTAGACATGATTTTGTATTGTTAGCACTTTATTTTAAAATTTTTATCTATTTATTTATGGTACTGGGGATTGAACCCAGAGGTGCTTAAACACCGAGTCACATTCCCAGTTCTCTTTTAAAATTTGAGACAGGGTCTTGCTAACATACGTAGGGGCCTCGCTAAATTGCTGAGGATGGTCTTGAGCTGGCAATCCTCCTGTCTCAGCCTCCTGAGTTGATGGAATTACAGACATGTTAACCCAGCTTGTTAGCACTTCAGAAGAGTATCTTGAGGTTTGTAGAGCCATCCCTAGGGAGGAGCAACTAGGGAGGGAACAGTGATGATATAGAGACACCAGGGTGGAGGGGTGGCATATTTGACCTTGCTGTGAGAGGAACAAACACTGCATTTGGAGTTTAGTTCTGAAATCCATCATTTTCACTCTTCTCAGTTTCCTTATCTAAGACAGTGAGTAGTAAATTTTCTCTTTAATGGTTTGTTGTGCTCAAATGAGATAATAGATCAAAACTGCTTTTTATGTAAACTAAGATGCAAGCAGCTGTGCTGACACATTTCAATTCATTTCCTGTATAAGTGAGCAAAGTGTGAATTTATCAATTGTTCTATTGATCTTAGTGATGACTTTCCGATACTTCTCAAGAGTTACTGGAAATGGTAGGGGTCAGTTTTTCAATGAGGATTTGTTGCAGTGGTTCTCAACCTGGTCCAGCTTTGCCCTCCCGGGGATATTTGGCAATGTCTGAATACATTTTCAGTTGTGTTACAACTAAGGAGATGTTGCTGGCATCTAGTGGGTGGAAGCCAGGGATGCTGCTAAACATCCAACAGTGATATTGAGAGAATCACAGCCTTTGGGACAGGAGTCCCCGTGTATCTCCTTTGCTAGCAAAGCAATAAACCTTCTTTTTTCTTTTTCTCAAAATTGTGTCCTTGTAATTTTATTGGCATCGGGGACAAGGACTGAGATTTCAGCAACAAATTTGGCACCCCACGTGGGACTCAAGAGCAGCCTCCACTCCAGCTTTCTTCCTTTCTGAGGAATCCCACCTCCATGCTGAGGATGCAAGGTGGCTGGTGAACTTGTTGAGAGGAGTGAGTTTGCCTTAGGTGGAACCCGAGGAGTTGTTCCGGTAAAGGGAGGGACTGAGAAAGTATCCCAGCAGCTGCAGAAGCTCCTTTTGCTTCAGGGAACTCCCACCTTCTCTCGCTGAACGGTACAGGTTGCTCTATCATGGTCCACTTTGAGAAAAAGGAAACTGAACTCAGGAAAGTTGCAGTACCCTTGGCCATCTGGTAAGTCCCCCAATGTACCCACCAAGACCCTTGATTCTACACATCTGGCTCCTCTTCACGGGAACATGTGGTCCCTCTTTATGGGGACAACTGTGGTACTACTGGTATAGGAGTCATGGTTGAACTGAACCCGAGAACCTAGGGATATTTACACCCTTCTGGTCTGTTCTAGGTTTTCATCTGTTTGTCAGCCTTGGGTTTGGGAATTCCCTCTGGTTGACGGTCTGTTTTGTTTTGTTTGATCTATTACTGCCCCCTTTTAAGACACGACCAATATGCCATCGATTCTATAGGTAGTCTCTAGGGAAAGATCTCAACTGGTGAATTTAAAGCCTCCCCTCTGTTGCTTTTGGGGCTCCTCTCTAGTTGTCTCTGTTTCTTTTTTGTACAATCTTGCAATTGGAATTGGTCTGTCAGAGGTAAAGTAAGTTGAAGAAAGGGCCACGGTTAGGTATAAGTCTGTCTAAGATAATATTTTATTGTAATGACCTGACTTTTAAATAGTTTTCTATTAAAAAAATTATTGTATGATCTTGCAGTTAGAGTTGGTCTGTTAAAGTAAAGAAAATGGAAGAAATTTGTACTTGCAGATCTGTTCATTTTAAAGGTTGCTGTCTGTCAGTCCTGTTTTCAGTGATCCTCTCTTGTCTGTTTTTTTGTCTGTTACTGGTCTTTAAGACATGGGCCATGCTGCATTGACTTTACCAATAGATCTTGGCTACTTGGGCCACCTATACCTATAAGCCTGTCGAAGAGAAAGATGGTTTACTGTAACACAGTCTGGTCTTTGAATGATTTTTCTAGATTAGTATGCAATCTTGAAGTTGATTTAGTCAGGGCTAAAGTATATGAAAGATTTTGTATGTGCAGGCATGCATGCTGTTGCATGATAAGGGGTCCGAACGGTCAGGAACTACTTAATTTGAAGGTGTCAAAAGGCACTGCCCCTGGTGTGCAAGGACAGAAGGACACCAGAAGAAAGTGTTTAAGAAGATTTAAATCTTTTAAACTCAGGGCTGACACTCCCAGATGTTTCTCGGCTTGGCCCCGGGCAACCTCAGATCATCTCACTGGGTCAAGGACACTAGCCTTAAACTCTGGGGAGAAAGTTTCCAGGAAAGCTGCCTGGACTGTAGAAAAATGGCCAAAGAGAACCTGGCCTCTGCCCTGTCTTCCAGCCCATTGGAGGGTGAAGGCTGCTGGCCACAAAGGATGTGACAGTAGGTTCCAGCACTGTCAGTTTATAACCTGAGGACAGGAATATTCTTCCCTTTTAAGATCTGACAGGACACCCCATTTGGCCAGGAGATATCTGTCACTGGGGCAAAGCAGTTCTTGCTATAAGAGAACTATCAAACTAAATGCATGGGGAGACTGACAGGATAAACAACTGTACCCAGAAAAGGAAAAGACAGAAACTGAGGCCAACCTGGGTTTTGTAGGCATTCTCTGCAAAGGGATCTTTAAGGAAGCCAAAAGAAAAGGATGGAAAGTGTTATGGTTTACATGTGGTATCCCCTAAAAGGTTAGGTGGGAGATTGTCCCGACCCGCGGGACATCAACGCGGAACGGCAAACCTAAGAGAGAAGGAATGAAGGGACAAGAGACGCAGGGAGAGGCAGCAAGACAGGAATTCTGATCAAGCTGCAAATTTTTATTGTTCACACAGGGGTATTTATATGCTCAGGGAATGAGGGGTATGACGAGGTGCAGCCTGGTTGGCTGTGTTCTTCTATTGGGCTCCTGATAGGCTGCAAGTTCGCGCCGGCGGGAAGGTGAGGTTCGCGCCGGCGGGAAGGTGAAGTCCCGGAAGAGAAGCAGGGACGGCACCATAGGCGCCATACTGCCAGAATTATCAGCCAGGACGGGGGAGGGGCGCTGCTGCTTATTGTAAAGGTCAGAATGTTCTCAGAATGAGAACTTCTTGGTCCCTGACATTTCCCCCTTTCTTATATAAAATTATTGACCATTTTTCAATAGCCATATTTTAAGGGGGTGATAGAGGTTATGTGGCGAGACGGGGGCACAGCTTGCCTGAACAGGTATAGGGCTGGAGTGACAATCCCTCAGGAACTGCGCCTGTCTTAGGTTGTCCGTGGCAGAGCAACATCCTTACCCGTCATTGGATAATGAGGCTCTAGCCCTCATTTCCTGTCTTAGGTTGGTATGAGCTCTCACGAATCTTACCCGTCATTGGCTGTCCAGTTCAGCTCACAGGGGTGATGGTCTTTTAAGATCACCATCACGATCCATCATCTCCAGTCGATGGTAATGAACCTGAATAGGTTTCGCCAGTATAGCCTCAATATGAGCTCTAAGAAAAGCCATGATCTTATTGAATATCAAAGGACCTATAGATATGATAAGCAGCAAGCAAAGGAGGGGACCTTAGCAGGGTCCTCAAGTCCTGCATGGCTGTGGGAGAGCAGTGAACAGGCAGCCATTATCCAGAGAAGCAATGGTGTGCAGTCACAGGGTCTGTCATTCAGGGGATTTTTCGCATAGATTGTCGGCTGCATCTATAAGAGAGGAAGATTCATCCTCAGGGGGAAGGTTTCCGTCCCTGGGTTGTGGTAAATCATTGACCTGTTTGACCAGGCGTTCTGGTAACCATCTTGGGGCTGCTTGTTCTTGATCTAAAATACAAGTTGAGCCTCGTCCCCAAATGAGGACGGGATCTGGGCCTTTCCATTTATTTGTTAAAGGATCGCGCCACATAACAGATGGGCGAGCAGAATTAGAAGAGGGATGCCAATGTCTGTCTGCGGTCGAATGTCCTTCATTGTCTAGGGTAAGAAAGTTAAGAGCAAATAATGCATGATTAAAGCGATCCCTGGGAGTGGTAAATGCAAGGGAAGAGGCCTTAAGGCGGGTAAGCCAGGTTTTTAAGGTGAGGTGTGCACGTTCCACAATGCCTTGACCTTGAGGGTTATATGGAATTCCAGTAGTATGAGAGATTTGAAGAGTGGCACAAAACTGTTTGAACTTGGTACTGGTATATGCAGGGCCATTATCTGTCTTAATATGTGCTGGCTTTCCCATTATGGAAAAGGTTGAAACAAGATGAGAAATGACATCCTTGGTAGCTTCTCCGCAATGCGGTGATGCAAAAATAAAGCCACTAAAGGTATCTATGGAAACATGTATGTACTTTGTTTTCCCAAATTCAGGAAAGTGAGTAACATCCATCTGCCAAATCTGATTGGGCAGTAATCCTTGAGGGTTAACACCCAGATGTTGAATAGGAAGGGAGACAACGCAAGCAGGACACGCTTTTACAATTTCCCTTGCTTGTTGCCTGGTAATTTTACAGAGTAACCGAAGGCTCTGAGAATTTAAGTGGTGAAGTTTGTGTAAATCTGTGGCCTCTTGGATGGATCCAATAAGAACTGGGAAAAGGGACCGAGTGGCTGCATCAGCCTGAGCATTACCCCGTGATAGGGGACCGGGAAGATCAGAATGTGCTCTAATGTGTCCTAAGAAAAATGGATGTTTTCTAGCCTGAATTAGTTGTTGAAGCTGGTTAAACAAAAAGGCTGCGTTGGAGGAAGCCTTAATGGCGGGTGAAATCTCCAATAGGGGCACAGAATGGGCAATGTAAGCACTGTCTGTATAAATATGAATAGGTTTATCAAAAAATGTCATAAAGACTTGTGTTATAGCAAACAATTCTACAAGCTGTGCTGATGGATAAGCAGTGTCGAAGGTGGTAGGCTGATTATCAACAACAAAGGCTGCACGGCCATTGCTGGAGCCATCTGTAAAAACAGTAAGGGCTTGTGGAATAGGAGCCTTCCGAGTAACCCGAGGAAAAATAAATGGATGTAACTGAGCAAAATGCAAAAGGGGGTCATTGGGAAGGTGGTTATCGATTATTCCCAAAAAGCCTGATAGAGCAATACCCCATTCATCCCTCGTCTGTAGCAAAAATTGGGTTTGATCCTTAGTGTATGGAATCAGAATGTTATCAGGGTCTTTGCCAAAATGTTGTCGAGAAAGCAAGCGACCTTTAATAATGATAGAAGCTACCTGAGCAGGATAGACAGCAATAACTTTAGAGGATGTGGCGGGCAAATGAACCCAGAGCAAGGGGCAACCCTTATTTTTAAAATGTGGATCCCGCTGCCAGAATAGTCCCGTGGGTGTATGAGGGGTGTGTAATATAACCAAAACCAAAGGAAGGTTATAAGATATTTGTGTAACAAATTGTTGAGCGATGGCTTCTGTGACTTGAATTAATGCTTGCCGTGCCTCGGGAGTAAGCTCTCGAGGAGAAGAAGGGTCAGAATCTCCCCTTAAAATATCATTAAGAGGCAAAAGCACATAGGTGGGTAGTTTTAAATATGGTCTTAGCCATTGGATATCCCCTAGTAGTTTTTGGAAATCGTTAAGAGTGTGGAGATGGTCCACACGCAATTGTATATTAGGGATTTGAATTTGATTAGTTTGAAGTTTGAGGCCCAAGTAGGTGTAGGGGTCCTGTGTTTGAACCTTATCAGGGGCTATCTGAAGTCCCAAGGCAGTAAGGGCTTTATAGAGATCCAAATAACAATTGTTAAGATCATAGGTATTAGGTGCAGCAATTAACAAATCATCCATATAATGTAATATATAAACTTGTGGCCACCGCTCTCTCACAGGGTCTACTGCTTGAGCAACATATTTTTGGCAAAGACTAGGGCTGTTAGCCATACCCTGGGGAAGGACCTTCCATTGAAATCTTTGCATAGGGCCCTGAAAATTGATGCGGGGGAGGCTGAAAGCAAAATAGGGTCTGTCATCAGGATGTAAAGGAATAGTAAAAAAGCAATCTTTTAAGTCGATGACCATTTTATAATAGTCCCTAGGAATAGCTACCGGTGTAGGGATGCCTGGCTGTAATGCCCCCATCGGGCGCATAACCTTATTGATAGCGCGCAAATCCTGTAAAAGGCGCCATTTGCCTGATTTCTTCTTAATAACAAAAATAGGAGTATTCCAGGGTGAGGTCGAGGGTTCCACATGGCCGGCTGTCAACTGTTCCTGTACTAACATGGAGGCAGCCTCTAATTTTTCTTGGGTAAGGGGCCACTGATCCACCCACACAGGAGTTTGAGTTTCCCAAATAATTTTGTCTGCATGGGGTACAGGAGGGTCAGGGACCGACACTAAAAATCCACATACCCAAGTCCAAATTTGTCTGTTTTTTGTATGGGCTGTACAGGCTCAACCTGTCCTTGTCCTAGCCTCCCAAGGCCTGTACCAGGGATAAAGCCCATACGAAGCATTTGATGAGTGACTAAAGAGTCGGGACTAGCAAGAATAACTTTCATTTGGCTTAGAATGTCTCGTCCCCAAAGGTTGACAGGGAGATCAGGAACAACGAAGGGGGTAACGGTTCCTTTATTCCCTGTGTTATCTTTTGTGTCAGTCCAATTAAGCACCCTGGAGCTAACTAAGGGATTTCTTGACTGCCCTATTCCTTTAAGGTCAGTTAGTGATGAGGTGAGGGGCCATTCTGATGGCCAATATTTTTGAGAAATAACTGTGGCGTACGCACCAGTATCTAGGATCCCTTGGAATTTCTTTCCTTCAATAAATAAGGTAAGAGTGGGTCTTTTGTGGGAGATAGGTTGGACCCAATACACATCAGAGGAACCTAAAGAGGCTGTGTTTCCTGGTGAATTTCCTGAATTGAGGGGAAGGAGTATTAATTGTGCAATTTTTGTTCCTGCAGGGATGGCAGCTACTCCGTTAACAGCTGTGGCCAGTATTTTAATTTCTCCAGTGTAATCATTATCAATGATGCCAGGGAAGACCTGAACACCTTGTAAGGTGGTAGGAGCTCTCCCAAGAATAAGAGCACACATATGAGGTGGAGGGGGGCCTACAACCCCAGTGGGTATTATTTGGGGTCCTTGCATAGAGTCTAATATTGTATCGCTGGAGGCACAGAGGTCCAATCCTGCGCTGCCTGGGGTAGCACGTTGGAGGGAGGTGATTGTGGAGAAGGACAGGGAGCCTGGATTGGGTTGGGAGTCTGAGAGGGAACAAACCTTATTGCCCCTGGGTTTGCTCTGGGGGTGGTCGGGGCCAGGGGCTGGCCCCGAGAGGAGTTTCCCGAGAAGTTAGAGGGAATAGGCTGTCCAAGGGCATTGGTCTTGGATCTACACTTCTTGGCCCAGTGGCGACCTTTACCACATTTAGGGCAAAGGGTGAGCGGAGGTGGGTTAGTCCTTGTTTGAGGAGATATGGGTCCTTGACCCAGTTTCCCTGTTGGGCAGTCTTGCGCAAAATGGCCAGGTTGTTTGCAAGTAAAGCAAGTACGTGGGCCAGGGTGGTGAAGGGCCTTGGTGAAGGCGGCACCAATGGCGAGACCCATGGCATGGGCTGTTCCTACCCCGGCACACAGCCTAATGAAGTCAGAAAGGTCCCCTTTATCTTTGTGGGGCCGAAGAACATCTTGACATATTGGGTTGGCATTTTCAAAGGCAAGATATTTTACAAAGGAGCTCTCGTTTTCACTTGGTCCAAGTAAGCGCTCCGCAGTTAGATTAAGCTGGGCAACAAAGTCACTGTAAGGCTCGTCAGGACCCTGACGAATTTTTGCTAGGGAGGTGGTGGCCGAGCCCTTTTGAGGGAGCCGTCTCCAAGCATGCAAACCAGCAGTTTGAACCTGTGCTAGGAGCCCAGTAGGAAAGCGTGCCTGTTTAGGGTTAGTATCAAATGGCGCATTACCCACTAGTTTAACATAGGTCCAGGATTTAGAGGAAGCCTTGGTTGAATTTTTTTGGGCAGTTTCCCGACAGTATTCCCTAAAGTCTGCGTTCCACAACAGGAAGTCACCCGCACTGAGGGTGGCTCGGGCCAAAAATTTCCAATCATTAGGGGTGAGCCACTGTGTACTATGGTTCTCTAGCAAGGCCAGTGTATAAGGTGCAGTGGGGCCATACTGTGTACAAGCCTTTTTAAGTCTTTCAAGAAAGCGGAGGCTCAGCCTTTTATAAGAACCAAGGGCTCCACTCTGTCCAGAGGTGGGCTCCTCCTCATCCCCTGATTCCTGGTCCTCCTCTTGTTCCCTCTCTGGTTCTACCTCTTGTTCCTCCCCTGATTCCTCTTCCTGACTTCCTTTTAAATTCTCTGCTTCAGTTTGTGTGGGCTGATCTGCTTGACTGCGAGTGACTGGAAAGGCAAGAACAGGCTGACCACGTGGCTTCACCTTACGAGTATTGAGGGGTCTTGGGCCAGTTTGTGTTAACTCCGTGCCCAAGGCCAGTGAGCGAATCTCGGCATCAAGGGCTTTTAGTTCTTTTAAAAGTTGGATTTGTTCCCGCCTATGTTGGAGAGACTCGCGTAAAGGGGTTAGATTAGGCAAGGGAAGTGGGGAAAAAATGTCTGGGGGGGCAGTAGGTCCCTGAAGGGCCGGAGCACGAAAGGCAGGGGGTGTATAAGTGGGAAGTGGATTTTTAAGAGGTGGCAGGTCTGGAGAATGGTGTTGAGCCGCTGCCCCCTCCAGGTAGCCTCCTCCTCTGGGGTCACGTCATCATAGGGATTTAAAACCGGATAAATCTTAGGGGGACTTTTAGGGGACTTTTTTGGTAAGGTGGGGTCTGGGAGGTTCCCGGGGTCTGGGAGGGTCCCAGGGTCCTGAGAAGGCTGAGTAGGGGGCATTTGAATACTAACCGAAGGGCATGCCGATGGGGGGCGAGAGGTGGATTGCATTGCCTGCTCCCCAATCTTTACAAGTTTTAAAGTACCACTGTCAAAGGGTGAGCTTTTAAGAATCTCATTAATTAAATTCCAATAAGAAAAGGCAGTGACAGGCACCTTTTGAGGACCAAAAGTCTCATAATAATCTTTGAGGCAGTCTCCTACTCTGAGCCACCTTTTACCATCAATTGACCCCTCGAGGGGAAACCAAGGACACAAATCCTCTATGTATGAAAAGAATGATCTTAAATCCTTTTTCTTAACACGCGCTCCCCGAGTCTTGAGGGCCTCCTCAAGACCCGTCAGAAACAAATCATGTGACAAAACTGCTTGTCCCATGGTGCGTCACTCACCTTGCGCTGGCCTCACTCTCCTCCTGGATCTGACTCCCGGTCACGTCCACCGAGGCGATCTCGAATCCCGCTTGGCCAAGTCTTCCCCAGAGGGCAGCGTTCGCTTCTCAAACAAAGGCTCGAGCCAACCACGTTGGGCGCCAACTGTCCCGACCCGCGGGACATCAACGCGGAACGGCAAACCTAAGAGAGAAGGAATGAAGGGACAAGAGACGCAGGGAGAGGCAGCAAGACAGGAATTCTGATCAAGCTGCAAATTTTTATTGTTCACACAGGGGTATTTATATGCTCAGGGAATGAGGGGTATGACGAGGTGCAGCCTGGTTGGCTGTGTTCTTCTATTGGGCTCCTGATAGGCTGCAAGTTCGCGCCGGCGGGAAGGTGAGGTTCGCAACGGCGGGAAGGTGAAGTCCCGGAAGAGAAGCAGGGACGGCACCATAGGCGCCATACTGCCAGAATTATCAGCCAGGACGGGGGAGGGGCGCTGCTGCTTATTGTAAAGGTCAGAATGTTCTCAGAATGAGAACTTCTTGGTCCCTGACAGGAGACAATGCAGGCAGGTTCAGGGAAGAAATGATGGGATTATGAGTCTTAACACAAACTGAATCCCCTGATAGGGACTAACTGAGTGATAACTGAAGTGGTAGGGTGTGGCTAGAGGAGCTGGGTATTGGGGCATGGCTTTGGGTTATGTATTTGTATCTGGCAAGTGGAGACCTCTCTCTTTGCTTCCTGATCACCATGTGAGCTGTTTCCCTCTGCCACACTCTTCCCCTGATGTTCTGCTTCACCTGGAGCCTGGAGGAATGAACTTACCTATGGACTAAGACCTCTGAAACCATGAGCCCTTAAACAAACCTTTTCTCCTCTACAACTTTTCTGGTTGGGTCCTTTAGCCACAGCAGCAAAAAGCTGACTAAAACAGAAATTGGTACCAGGAGTGGAGTCATGGTTGTGATTAACCTGACCGTATTGTTCAGAAACTTTGTGAGCTTTTTGGAATTGTGGAAGGAATTTTGAGGTGTTTAGTAGTACAAGCTGGAAATGCTTTAGATTATTGTAAGTAGAGCTTAATGGCTGCTTCTGGTGGGAGCTCAGAGGAACAGAATGCCAATGGGACTCTGGATAATGAAGAGAGGATTCAAGAGTATTTTAGAGGAAAAGGCAGACTGTATTGGAATTTGGACTAGAGGCCATTCCTGATATGTTCTGACTGAGAAGTTGTCTGCATTTTGCCTGTGTCCTGAGACTTTCTGTGAGGCTTATTTTAAAAGTGATGAACTTCTTTACTCTGGCAGAATAAATTTCTAGGCAGCATAGCATTCAGGCAGTGGCATGGATATTGCTGGCAGATTTTAGCCAAACTTATTGTGATATTCAGGAGCAGAAAGAGAGCAAAAATATTTGAAAAACTTGAACTTGAAAGGCAGGAGTAAAACTGGGGCTAAGGAAGTTGCAGTTGTTAAAGACATTACTGCCACTAAAGAAATGCTAAAGACTTTCCCCAGAGACCGTAAGAAAATGACTTGAGAGCATCCCAGGAGCTGGCAAGACCACACCCATCTCAGGCTCAAAAGAGTAAAGGTGAAAATTCTCTTGATAAGAGACCAGTGAAGTACCTATGTTGCATAACAGGGCGTAGGAAGTTTTTTTCAATGTGCTCAGCCACCCAGACCCTGAGAGGCTGCTGCAGCCAGGGTCCCTGAAATCTTGGCTACTGCTCAAGATGGCGGCAGACTTTGGCATCAACCACGTGGTTTTAGTTCTGCAGGAATGCAGGATGCTGGAGTTAGCGGGTCATGGAGACTTCCACCAACATTTCAAAGGAAGGCCTGGGAGGCCAGGCAAAGTTCAGGAGGGTCAGAGTCCCTGCAGGCACCCCCTGAGAAGTCAAAGTGTGAAGATGTGAGGAGGAAGCTGAAGCTGCAGTGGAGAACCCCAAGATTAAGAAATTCCAATAATGGAGCTGGGGGTGTGGCTCAGTGGTAGAGTGCTTGCCTAGCACATGTGAGGCACTGGGTTTGATCCTCAACGCCACATAAAAATAAATAAATAAAGGCATTGTGTCCATGTACAACTAAAAATGTATATATTAAAAAAAAAAAAAAAGAAAGAAATGCCAGTAACGTAGGACATTGTCTTAGGAAAGCTGCAGGAATCAAGCAGAGATAAGCCAACTGGAAGGCCATTTGGGCTGCAAACAAGGCCACAAGAGCAGAGCTACATAAACCCTTTGGAAAGAACATCACGATGCCATGTGCCCAAGATTCTGGACGTGGAGCTTCAGAACTTGTTTGTCCAGCTGAATTTCAGTCTTCCTTTGGTCCCATCCCTTCTTTCTATGCCCCTAATTGTGTGAATGGAAATGTTTACTCTGTATCATTCTATTGGATACTTGTAAACTGCTTTTAATTTTACAGGAACTCAAATGCGAGATTGCCTTGAGCCTCAGAGAAAACTTTAGATTTGAACTTTGAGCAATCTTGGAACCGTTGAGACTATGGGAACTCTTGGATGGACAAAATGTATTTTGCATTGTCAGATGAGTGTGAGCTTTTGGAGGCTAGGGGCAGAATTTAATGGTTTAGATGTGGTGTCCCCCAAAAATTCATGTGGGAGACAATGCAGGAAGGTTCAGAGAAGGTTACAAGAGCCTTAACCCAATTAGCGAATTAATCCCCTGATTGGGATTAACTGAGTGGTAACTGAAGTGATAGGGTATGGATAGAGGAGGTGGGAATTAGGGCGTGGCTTTGGATTCTATATTTGTATCTGGCAAGTGGAGAGATCTCTTTCTCTGCTTTCTGATCACCATGTGAGCTGTTTCCTTCTGCCACACTCTTCCCCATGATGTTCTGCCTCACCTGGAGGAATGCTGTCGACCTTCTATGGACTAACACCTCTGAAACTGTGAGCCAGCAAATAAATTTTTCCTCCTCTAAAATTGTTCTGGTCAGATCTTTTAGTCACAGCAGTGAAAAAACTGACTAAAACAGAAGGGGATTCCTCTATTCAATATCAATATGCCTAGTGTTAAGAAAAAGGCCCAAATGGAGCCTCTGAGTACAAATGACAGTAGGGGACTCACTTAAAGTTGATGGCATCATGATAATGATAAGGCAGGCAGGTCAGGCTCAAAAATACCCTGTGCTCCAACACTTTGAATGCCACCTGGGAGAGAAAAGATTAAGGCAGAGTTCTTGTATATGCCAGATTGTCTAACTCTCTCCTGGGATGAAATTTGTTGTGTAAATTACATACTCAGATAACATTATAAGATTTGTTTTAAAATATGAACTTAAGAAAGGATCTGAAAGTAAAAGATAAAAGAAAGTTATAGGTGTGGAGATATTTTAGTATGGAAAATTAGATAGTATAAGAAATGTTTCTGGATGATAAAGTATTTTGCCTGGTAAAGTAATATTCTTGTGCTAAAGTACAAGATGAAAGAAGACAATACTAAGTATGTAAAGAAGTTGGGAATATTTAAGTTGTAGAAGGTTTGTGGAAGGTAAATATCAAAAAGTTTGTGTTTGTGATTAAATTGGTGATAATTAGCATAGTCAGTTAAAGTTATTTAAAATTTAATGTTCTGATATGAAGCAAAATCTGAAACATTGATCTGGTCTTAGCTATTGAGGTAATTTTCTCGAATTTGTATTTGCTAGATTTTATTACTTGAGAAAACTAAGTCTTAAAGGAATTAGGGTTTGTATCTGTTTTAAAGTCCTAAATGATTACTTTGTAACTGGTTAAACAAACCATTGTTATTTAGGTTATAACAACATCGTTGACATCCTAAATATATGTGACTCGGTATATGTATGCATGTATGTCTAAGCCTTGTCTAAGTGTTATGTAAAAGTTTATAAAAATGAAAGTTTATGTAAGTTTACAGGCAAGATAACCAATAAGTGCTCTCTTTTATATATTGTATCTGACATAAAAGGGCCACTGTCATTTGACGACCTGTCTCATGTGTTTGCTTTAACTACGTCAATTTCTGATCATTAACACTGTTTCCTAAACGTAAAAGAGATTTAAGGCTGTTCTTTGATTTTTGTTAACCATGCAGACCTGTAATTATTGTTACCGTACACTATGGATTCTAAATTGTACTTTTAAGTTAAACTTAGTTAAATGTAAAGCTTAGGAGAGCACTTTGCTAAGGTGGTGTTCTCCAAACTAAAATTATCTGTAGTAATAGTCTCAGATTTGTATAGAAATAACAATTTGGTTGGTATTTATGCATGTCATTTGATGTTTTATAGCTGGATAAAGTAACCTATTTCAATAAGTTACATATAAAATTTTGTGTTGCTCTGTACATGAAATTGGAATTTAAATGTATTTTTGGAAGGTAATAAAGAGAGCCTGATCTGTGTAAAGGTGACATTGTAAAACATGGAAGCATTTTGTCTCTTATCCCACAAAAAGAAAATTAAAAGGTGTCTCCAAGGCTGAAAAAAAATTAGAATCAACTGTACAGTTTATCAGAAAAGATAATTCCAATGGTGCATTGCTTTTCCTAAAATAAATTATAACAAAATTTTCATGGAGTATTTTATAAATACAGGGACAATGACTAATGTGATGGTGGTGTGGACATTGTCATCAATATTTGTGAAAAATTGCAGAAGAAAGTTCCTCATGGCTATTTATTTTAGCAACTTTTTTTTTTTTTTTGGTGGTGCTGGGGATTGAACTCAGGGCCTTGCGCATGCAAGACAAGCACTCTACCAACCGAGCTATATCTCCAGCCCCAATATTTTAGCAACTTTGATAAAAGTCATAGGTAAAATATTAAGATGAAACTCTGTTGAGGTGATTCTGTGAGGCACTGTATTAACATGATTCCACATAGAAACTTCGGATAGTCTCATTTGAGCAAAGAATTTATTTATATTACCCAGAGGGACAAAAGAATTAAGTGAAGTTGCAGCAAGCCCATGGCCTGGAGTTGTCTTATTATGTTACTTTAAACCCTCTGTAAATATACTGTTCTAGTTAGCATTTTCACTGCTGTGACTAAAAGGACCCAACCAGAACAACTGTAGAGGAGGAAATGTTTATTTGGGGATTCATGATTTCAGAGGTCTCAATCCATAGACAGCAGGCGCCATTCCTTGGGGCTCCAGGTGAGGCAGAACATCAAGGCAGAAGAGTGTAGCAGAGAGAAATAGGTTACATGATGATCAGGAAGCCGAGAGACTCTACTCGCCAGATACAAATATATACCCCAAACCATGCCCCATTTCCCACCTCCTCCAGTCACGCCTTACCACTTCGGTTACCACTGAGTTAATCCCTATCGGGATTAAATCACTGATTGGGTTAAGACTCTTACAACCCAATCATTTCTCTTCTGAACCTTCTTGCATTGTCTCACATGTGAGCTTTTGGAGGATACCTCACATCCAAACCATAACATATACTGTTTTTAAAGTAACAGCATCACTGAGATATTCACCTACCATAAAAATACCCTTTTAGAATATATGAGTCAGTGATTTTATAATATCTTCCAAGCTGTCATCACTATCTAATTTCGGGATAATTTCATCACCCCCCCAAAAAGAAACCCTGCACCCATTAGTAGTCAATCCCTTTTGACCCCTTCCTTGGCAACCACTAATCTATTTTCTGTCTCTGGATTTATGTGTACTGGACATTTCATATATTTGGAATCATATACGATATGACCTTTGTTGTGACTGGCTTATTTCACTTGGCATGTTTCCAGCATTCATCTATGTTGTAACATGTACCTCATTCTTTTTATTACCAAATAATATTTCATTGTGTGGGTATGCCATAGTTTGTTTATTTATTCATTATCTGATGGGCCTTTTAAGTTTCCCCACTTTTTGGTTATTATGAATAATGCCAGAGTGACCACTGTTGTACAGGTTTTTGTGTAAACATAGGTTTTTATTTATTTAATTTTTGGTACAAGAGATTGAACCCAGGGGCACTTAATCGCCGAGCTACATCCCCAGCCCTTTTTATTTTTTATTTTGAGACAGGGTCTTGCTAAGTTGTTTACTGTCTCACTAAATTGCTGAGACCAGTTTTAAACTTGCGATCCTCCTGTCTGGACCCACCTCCCCCAAACTACCCTGCCTGGCTTGAACATACATACCTTGAAGTGGAATTACTAAACTGTAGGGTTACTCTAGTTAGCATTTGTGGAATTGCTAGATTTTTCCCAAGTGGCCGCACAATTTACAATTCTACCAGCAATGTATGAGGATTCCAATTTTCCCCACCCTCTTCAATCTGTCTTTCTTCCTTCCTTCCTTCCTTCCCTCTCTCCCTCCCTTTCATTTGCAGTGCTGGGGATCAAACTCAGGAGCTTATATATTCTAGGTAAGCACTCTTTATTGTTGAACTGTTAGAGTCCTTTATATTTTCTGTACAATAAAAAGGAAATTATTCAATTTAGAAAGGGACTGGGCTGATGTTGCTCAGTAGTAGAGTGCTTTCTCAGCATGCAACTTGGGAGGTTGAGTCAGGAGGATCACAGGTGTGTACCACCACACCTGGCTTTTAATGTGCTTTTTGTCTATTTGTATATTCTTGGGAGAAATATCCATTCAACTTCTCTGCATTAATTAATTAATTAATTAATTTTTATATGCTAGGAATTGAACCCAGTGCTTCATAAATGCTGGTCTCTAGTTGTTCCCCCTCCCCACAGTGGTACTGGGGATTGATTCCAGGACCACTCTATCACTGAGCTACATCCCCAGTCCTTTTTATTTTTTTATTTTGAAACAGGTTCTTGCTAAATGGCTGAGGTTAGGTTTGAACTCTTGCCTCAGCTTCCTGAGTTGCTAGGATTATAGGTATGCACCACAATGCCTGGCTAGTTTTACTTTCTTGAGGTGTGATTTTGGTATCAGGTTGATACTGCTTCGTAGAATAAGTTGAATGTTCAAGCTCCTATTTTTCAGAAAAATTAGTGGAGAATTGACATTAATTCTTCTTAAAAAGTTTGTACAATTGATCAGGGAAGTCATCTGGTGAGGATTTCTTTTTGGAAAGTTTTTTTTTAATTTTTTGTTTTCAGTTGTAGATGGACACAATACCTTTATTTTATTTATTTATGTGATGCTGAGGATCAAACCCGGTGCCTCGTGCATTTGAGGCAAGCACTCTACCACTGAGCCACAAACTCAGCCCCTTTTTTTGGGAAAGTTTTGATTACTAAGTTGGTTCCTTTTATACATCTGTTTAAATTGTTCTTTCCCTTCTTCTTCCTCCCTTCCCTCCTTTTCCTTCTCCTCCTCCTTCTTTTATAGAGTTGTTATGTTGTCCTGGTGAGCTTCAACTTGCCATCCACCAGCCTCAACCTCCCAAGTAGCTGGGATTACAGACATGCCTTACCATGCCCAGCTGTGTTTTTTTTTTTTTTTTTTTGGTCAGTTTTTATAGTTTGTCTTTATAATAGGTATGCATTTTATTGAGTTATCTAATTTGTTGGCATACAATTATAGTATTACTTTGTAATTATGTATTATTTCCTTCCTTTATAAATGTGTTATTAAAACTTGATACAGTATACCATCATGTGGATGTATTATGATAAATCTCATTCTAATTTTGCTGAATATCTTTAGAATTTTAGATTTCTCCCTTCCTTTTTTTCCATTATAAATGGTATTGAAATGACCACCTCTGTGTAAGCAATATTTCCTGTTTCAATTTATAGGGTAGCAGTTAGGAGATGGCTTTGGAATGACACCATGTCCCCTCACTTTACCCAGCTGTGACCTTGGACAAGCTTTCATGTTTGGGTTTCTTCATCTGTGATGGAGGAATGATAATCCTTTCCTGGGTACCTAGGTTATGTTATTATTGAGATTGCTTTGTATCATTGTGATACTTTGGGCAGAGCATTTGAACATTTCTAAGAAAATCTGATACACCCCCAAAATTTTCTATTAGTCATTTGTCTAAGGAAAAGGAAATAAATATATATGGAACTATTTACTTCCAAAACTCTAGGATAGGTTTTTGAGAAACTTGATTTTTTTTAATATGTCAGCTTCACTACGTTATGTTCCCAGTTATTCAATCAAACAGTAATCTAGGTTTTGCTATGAAAGCATTTTGTATATATGATTCAATTATAGAATCCACTTTTTAAGTAAGGGAGATTATTCTAGATTATCTGGGTGGGCCTGATTTAATCATCTGAAAAGACTTAGGAGCAGAGTCCAGGACTCCTTGAAGAAATTGCAGCTGGGTGTAATGGCTCACTCCTGTAATCCCAGAGCTCAGGAGGCTGAGGCAGGAGTTTTGCCAAGTTGAAAGCCAGGCTCAGCAACTTCACGAGGCCTGGAGCAACTCAGCAAGACCCTGTCTCTAAATAAAATATGAAAAGGGGCTAGGGATGTCTCTCAGTGGTTAAGCACCCCTGGGGTCAATTCCTGTTACAAAAAAAAAGAAAGAAAGAAAGAAAGAAAAAAGAAAAAGATAAGAAGAAGAAAAAGAAAAAGAAGGAGGAGGAGGAAGAAATTGCAGTCTGCTCTTCCTTGGAAGCTGTCCTGCAGACTTCAGAGTTGCCAAGCTAGCTCCCATAATCTTGTAGATCAATTCCTTGCAGTGAATCTCTTAATATTTAGCCTATACCAATTCTGCTTAGTCTTACAAGGAGGGTCAAATTAACTAGAAAGTTAAGAATTTGAGACCTCCTTCTCTTACATTTATTAAGGCTACAGACTAACTTATTTAATAGTGTTTGAGTGGTCAGTACCTGCTGGTTACTGTCCTAGTTTGAGGGTATAGGAGTAGACAAAAAAAGCTCTTGCCTTCATGGAGGTTACATGTCAACAGTACTATGTATTGATCACTTACTACTATATACAAATAGTATGGTACTTTGGAAATCCCAAAAAGCTATTAGGCATCCCTTGAAGAGACATTCTTAGGGTACAGAATCTTTTTAAAATTTAGGCATTCAGAGTCCTGACTTAAGGCGATTTGACTTATGATTTTTCTGCTTTACAATGGTGTAAAAATGATATGCATTCAGCAGAAACTGTAGTTTTTGGAATTTTGATATTTTCCTGAGCTAGCAATGTGCAGTATGACATTCTCTCAAGATGCGGGGTAGTGGCAGCAAACCGCAGCTCTCTGTCAGGGAAACAAGCATGCTCTAAGTGTACTATGGATAAAACATAGTTTCAGCATGTTAGGTGCATTAAATGCATTTTCAATTTATGATATTTTTCATTTGCAATGGATTTGTGGGGACATAACTTAAGTCAAGAAACATCTGTATTTGAAAACTGAAATTAAGGTCATAATTTCATTTAAAGATACCCTAAGGATATCAAATTCATCTAAATTCCACAAGGAATTTTAGTAACATCCAAAGAGGTTTCACTCTGGTTCTTTGCTGGTAACATGAGCCATACCATTGTATTTAGGGAGCATAGTGACAACAGCATGTGGAAATAGCAAGATGTTTTTGGTTTTCTCCACCCTAAAGCCATGTTCACTTTCATTTTGTGGCGGCAGCTGTTGTGCCATTTGCAGATCCTCGAGCTGTTTGGACTCTACTTCCTAGACTGGATTAAGTTACAGGTGGAGGCGTGTTTTGGATTGACTCACTTTTGAAACTGAATTTTGAACTCCCACACTGCAACTGGCTGTCAGTATTACCTTAATTTACCAATTCTAATAAGGCATCTTTGCTTTGAGAAAAAAAGTGAAGAGTTAATGGCTCTTTGTTTTTATGATCATGGGGAAGCAACCGTCTTTAGCAAACAGAAGATAACAGCTTCTGGCCATCTTGAGATACTGACTCATGGTTTCTAGTGTAGGGAAACTCTACCTACCTATCTGAGTGTGGTGATTAGGTGCCAGTCTGATCTACCATCCTTTCACTGAGCGATTCTGTTTGTGTGCCAGGAGCCCAAAAGAAACTCAGTAGACCACCGGTAGGCTGGGCTTGCTCTGCATTTGCTCTAGAAGCCAGAGCTGCCAGCTCTGAAAATAGGTCACGAGTGACTGGCAGTCCCTGAGCAGCTCACAGGAAGTAGCTACAAAGGTCAGGGGAAGTTTTTAACGACTATTCAGGAGGCCAGTGAATGACAGGCTTTGAGCTGCTTCTCTACTTGGCACCTGAAACAGACACTTGGAGAAGCTGCCTCAGAGACAGGACAACACGGGGGCAGGTATGAGCCTGATGTCTCAGACCCATGAAAGAGTTGCCTGTGCTCTCCTGTGCAAGAAGCCCATCTCTCATAGGGGAATCATCTTGCAAGACTCGTGGAACCATCCTGAAGCATAAACTTTAGAAACGCGGTATAGTGTCAGGCGTGGTGACGCACGCCTGGAGTCCCAGTGGCTTGGGAGACAGAGGCAAGAGGATCACAAGTCCAATGCCAGCCTCAGCAATTTAAGGTCCTAAGCAACTCAGTGAGACCCTGTCTCTAAACAAAAAACAAAAGAAAAAGGCGGGGGGTGGGGGCTGCTGGGGATGTGGCTCAGTGGTTAAGCAACACTGGGAGGGAGGAAAGAAGGAAGGAAGGGAGGGAGGGAGGAAGGGAGGGAGGGAGGAAGGAAGGAAGGAAGGAAGGAAAGAAGGGAAGGAAGGGAAAGAAAGAAACCCAGTGGAGATCCCAAGAGGAAAGTCAGGGTTGGGACCAACGATCTTTGAATAAACTCCAACAGGGAGATGTTAGAATCCTATGAGAAGTCAAACACGCGTTTCTATTAATACACATTTTTGTGGATCATTTGTTACACTAAAGTCCACACCTTATGCTCTAGAATGCCATTTCACTGACAGAATTGTCATAGTACAAAAGTTAGAGCATAGTTACAATCTTGACATTTTTTACTTGTCTTATTGGCCAGCAACACAATTTTAAAACCAGTTTCATCCTGGGGACTTTGAGGCTCCAAATAATAATCAATGTCTCATCCTGTACAAAGTCAGGATACCATAAAACAGAGGAGAGTAAACCTCCACTGTGAAGGGTCACACAGTGAATTTTTTCCTGTATGGGCCATATGTTTTGTTACAGCTCCTCAACTCTGCCATTGTAATATAATAGCAGCCATGGACAATAATGACAGGCACAATGAGCCTGGCTGTGTTCCAGTAGAACTCTATTTAGAAAACTAGCGTGTTTGTGGGGTACCTCAATGGTATAGCAAGTACTTACCTGGCATGTGTGGGGCCCTGAATTGATCCTCAGCACCAGAAAACAATAAAAAGGAAAAAAAACTAAGCACTTAGTTTGACTTGGGGCCAAAGAGGTAAAAACATGGACTCTGGAATCAGGTTCAAATCCTGACTCTATTTAGTTGTTAACTGTGTAAACTTAGTTACCTTTTCTGTACTTTTAGTCTTTTTACCTCTAAATTGATAACAGTACTTATCCCATAATGTTGATGAAAAATTTAAAAATGAGTTAAATTTGTATAAGTACTTAATGCCTAACATAATAAAAACTGTAACAGGAAATTGAACATTCTATGAATTGCATGATACTATTCCCACTAAAATGAAGATTCAAACAAATAAATACCTGGGAAAAAAATAATGCTAGGACTTGGACTCAGTTTCCCCATCTTCAGCACAATTGCTCTTATCAGAGTTCAAATCACTATGTCTAAACACAAGGGTGCTCCCTATAACAGTTTACATGTCAGGCATTGAACCCTAAAACCATAATTTAAAGAACTGCTTGTATTTTTCTTGTCCCCATCCACACGAAGAGTTACCATGAGCAGCAGTGTGCTAGAGCAGGTTTGTATCTGCTCACTGGAGCTGATCGCTCAATTTTCAGCGATTTTATGAACCACTTGTTAAACAGTTGGTGGCTTGAAATCAGCTGTGGTGAGACTGTTTACATCATGAAATTGGCAGGTGCTATGAATCAGGGCTTTTGATCTTTTGAAGAGCCAGTTTTCCAGTACACAACTGGCTAGATGTGAATAGTGAGTACTCCTCCAGTAGGGGACTATATCCTAAAATAACAAGTTCATAAACAATATTCAGTGGCATGTGACCCACCAGGTCCTAGGACATAATGGCCTCAGACGAAGGTCAGGACCATAAGTTTTGCTTTATGACAGAGGGGAAAAAAAATTACACACTTTGTTTAGCAACAGAAAATGTATCAGTGGACTCTGACTTCTAGACTTCTGACTCTTAGCTTTCTACTCTGTTCTAGCACATACATGCTCACACTTACACATATGCGTATGCACACAAACACACACACATGCTCAAATAATGACCTGTGGAATTCAAGCTACACAGGAACAGAATGGCTCAGGAAACACTAAAAGAGACATAAAGTTTGTTGGACAAATATCATAATCAAAGTACTTTTTTTTTTTTTTTGGTAGTACTCGAATCAAACCCAGAGCCTTGTGCATGCTAGGCAAGCGCTCTATCACTGAGTTATGTCCCCAGCCTCAAAGTACTTTTAATGGCCACTTTTTTTTTCTAGGAAAAGCAGTGAATGCTGTTTTTCTATTTCTTTCTTTTCCTTTGGCAGTACTGGGGGATGAACCACTGAGCTACATCCCTCAGCCACTTTTGTTTTTTTAATTTTGAGGCAGGCTCACTAAATTGCAAGGCTGTCATTTAATTTATGGTCCTCCTGCTTCAGTCTCTAGAGTAGCTGGCACTGGGCCTGGTATGATTTTCTACTTCTTAAGGTGAAGTCTTCCTCATCTAAACATGTGTCTTCTGACTTTTTGTGGAAGCAGCAGGTGGAATACAAAAGGCGGCTGGACTCGGAGGACTCAGACAAATCACTTCCTCCTGTGATTTTCTTCTTCATTAAATGAGAATCATTCCATCACTTGTCTGACATATTGGAAATGAAGTAATTCGGCAGACTTATTGTTGAATGTTACGTACTGAGTTCTCTGAGGAGGCTGAGGTTCCGAGGTGGGTAAGAAAACTTCTTGTTCATAGGAAGTTAGAGTCTGGGTACTTAAACAGAGAATCCAAAGAATCTGGATGCCAGAGGATGATTGTTATGTCTTCATTTGGTCATGATGGTCAACAGTTTGGCTCTAACGACAAGTTGCTTGGGTTTGAATTCTGGCTGTGCTGTTTGTTAGCTCTGTGACCTCGAGTGGGTTATTTAGTATATCTTCCTATTCTATCAAATGGGATTTTAAGCTCTCTTCAGTTTTATTCATAAACAGAGATAATAATTATATCTATTTCTTAGGATTGTTTTGAAGATTAAATGAGATAATAAATGAAAGTATTTAGAGCCTTAGAAACAAAGCAAAAAAAATGAGTAAGATATAGATTAATGAAAGCCACAAACACTAAATAGACACTTATGCAATGCTGTAAATGCAGTGATAAAGATGTTCAGAGAAGTGTTTCTTAATTTTAACCTGGGAGTCAGGGAGGGCACTTGGAGGAGATGATGCCTGAGATTACAAATTCATTCACTTATGCACTAGTTCCTATCAGACAAAAAACATTGCTTCACCTGGCGCTGGGCATATAGTAGTAAGCCACACTGACTGACTCAGTCTCTTCCAGTAGCAGCACCAAGAAACGGTTTGGGAAGGGGAAAGTTTTATGTGCCCTTTCCCATAATTCCCAAAGTCCTCTCATATACAAAAATGGACAACTGATATTTTTTTCTTTTCCTTGAGGTATTGGGAATTAAACCCAGGGCTTTACACATGCTAGGCAGCACTCTACCACTGAGTTACATCCCTAGCTCTTTTTATCTTATTTTGAGACAGAATCTCAGTAAGTTGCCAAGGCTGGCCTTGAACCTGTGATCCTCCAACCTGGGATTACAGGTGTGTGTCACTATGCCTGGTGGACAATTTTTCAATCCTACATCAAGTGTCATGAAAACACAGCCTTAAGCCCTTCTAGAAAAATGCGAGAGCTGCAATTGGTCCCCATCTTCACAGAGTTTTCGGTCTCACAAGAAAGATTCAGTGTTTGTTTGTTTTGTTTTTTGGTAATGGGGATTGAACCCAGGGGTTCTTAACCACTGAGCCACATCCCCAGGCGCCCCCCCCCCCCCTTGTATTTTATTTAGAGATAGGGTCTCATTAAGTTGCTGAGGGTGGCTTTGAACTTGAGAAACTTCTGCCTCAGCCTCCCTAGTTGCTGGGATTATAGGTGTGGGCCACTGTGCCTGGCTTGAGAGACACAGGTTTAAAAAGAATACATATATAAGCTCAAAGATAACTAAGATTGTGATAATGGTTATAGTGATAATGGTTATTAAAACAAACAAAAAAAAAGGAAGTCATGAGAAAGTAGAGAATGAGGGGCCAGGCAAGGCCTTTCTCAAGAACTGATGCTTATGTATTAAAGTCAAGAGCTGAGTTTGTTAAGAGTTAGACTGGAGAAAAAGGAAGGAAGAGAAAGAACAGGTTGTGCAAAGATTCTGAGGCAGGGAAGAACTTGGTGTGTTGAAGGAACTGAAAGAAAGCCTTTGGTTGGAATGAGGTAAGGTGGGGAGGGGATCGGGGTGAGAGGACGGTGAGGTGGGAGGAGCTCCAGGAAAGGGGAGTGGTAGGCAGGCCATATCCTTTAAGACAAAGAAGTTCACATTTTATTCTCAGTGAAATGGGAAGTGGTTGAAAGCTGCCACCAGGGGCTATGCTCCAAGTCATGCACAGTAATACTCTGGCTGCTGGGTGAGAATGGATGGAAGGGACAAAGGTAGAGAAATCACTTGAGGGGAAAAGCAGTAGTTCTAGGTGAGATGGATGTGGCTTGCAGTATTCTGGAGGTAATGGAGATGGAGAGATGTGGAAGGATTTGAAATGGACTTGGTATTGAATTGCAGGTGGGTGATGAAGAAGAGGAAGATATGAAGAATGACTTCTGAAGGAAATAGAAACATAAAAGAGATACCTGTACTCCCATGTTATTGCAGCACTATGCATAATAGCCAATATATGGAATCAGTCAATGTGTCCATCAATGGAGAAAAGGTTAAAGATAATGGGGCATATAATAGAATATTATTCAGGCATAAAAAGAATGAAATCCTGTCATTTGTAGCAACATGAATGGAACCAGAGGACATCATGTTAAGTGAAATAAGCCAGGCACAGAAAAACAAATAATGCATATCCTCATTTATTGAAACTAAAAAGTCAATCTCATAGAAGAAAAGAGTAAAATAGGGTCACTAGAAACTAGGGAGGGAATGGCGAAAGAGGATTAGATAAGAAGTACCAAAACAAGGTTATTTGGGGGAATTAGTTCTAGTGTTCTATGGCACAGTAGGATGAATTTAGTCTACAATTTATGATATATTTCAAAATAGCCAGAAGAGTCCAAAGTTTGCCAGCACAGAGACATGTTAAGTATTTGAGAAGACAGAAATGCTAATTGCATTGATTAGATCACTATACATAGTATACATGAATTGAATTGTTATACTATACCCTATCAATATGTACAAATTAAAAAATGAAATACCCTTTAAAAAAACCAGTGTCTCCCAAGTTTCAGGTTTGAGTCCTGAGCAGTAAGATGGGTAAAAATGTCAGGAAGCCTGGGAGAGGAGCTGGTTTGGGAAGAAGTTAAGAGCTGTTTTGTATAAGTGACCTTAAGAGAGGCTACGAGATACCCTGTGGAAATGGTAGGCAGGTATGACCCAGGGAGTCTGGAGAGAGACCTGGGACTGTAGGGACATAGCTCAGAGTTCCCAAAGTACATGCAGATGATAGCTATAGCTTTAGGGAGAATGTGTAAATCAGAACTCTTATCTTTGGGGGGCCCTAGACACTGTGTTTTGTGTGTGTGTGTGTGCGTGTGTGTGTGGTGCTGGGGATAGAACTCAGGGCCTCATGCATGCCAGGAAAGCACTTTGCTACTGAGCTACATCCCCAGTACTCCCAGGTATCTTTGAGAAGGGGATAAGAGCTCCAAGTCTTTCTTTTTAAAATATTTGCTTTCAAGTTTAAGGAATTTATAGACCCCCTTAAAGCCCATCCACAACTCTTAAAAAGCCTATAGATGTCAAATTAAAAACAAAACAAAAAAGGCCAGGTGCAGTGGCACCTGCCTGTAATCCCAGTGGTTTAGGAGGCTGAGGCAGAGGATCGCAAGTTCAAAGCCAGCCTCAGCAACTTAGTGAGGCCTTAGCGGGACCTGGTCTCGAAATAAAAAATAAAGAGGGCTGAGGATGTGGCTCAGTGGTTAAGGGCCTCCAGATTTAATATCTGCTAAAAAAAAAAAAAAATCAAAAACAAAAACCAAACAAACAAAAAAACCCAAAACAAACAAACAAAACAAAACAAAGCAAAAAAACAAAAAAACCAGGACTGGTAGTGTAGCTAAGTGGTAGAATGCATTCTTAGCATGTGCCAAGGCCTGGGTTTCATCCCCAACACACACACACAAAAAAACAAAAACAAAATCTTTCTGTAGAGAGAGGAATGGATGGTGGATCAAGCTCTGGGAAGTAGCAACTTTTAGAGGCAGGGTTGAAGAAGCACAAGTTAAGGAGTGGGCAAAGAAAGGGAGGAAGAATTACAAAAAAGTACATTATCAAAAGGAAGAAAAAGTGTTTCAAGAAGGAGATATAACTCTTCGAGAAGGATAGGAAAACAAGGTCCACAAAATGCCAACTGGAGTTGGCCATAGTGGTGACCACTGGGAGGCCTAGTACTGTACTTGTGGAGGGTTAGCTCTGCAGGAGGGGCTTTGTCCCTCTGAAGCAAGAAAAGAGACACTGGATGCTGATATGGGATGATGTGTAAATTTGTGGGAGGGTCTGCATTTTTAGTGAAATAAGAGGCAAGGAGATGGCAGTTGAGGGGTTAAATAAGGATAGGGGTTTTGAAGAAGAAGAAATACTTTTCGTGTCAAGCACGGTTTACCAGTAGGACTGTTACCTACTTGGGATTGTGGTCATTGGTTAGATCTTTTTATGTTGTCCAGGTTGGCCTTCAACTACTGTGCTCAAGGGATCCTCCTGCCTCAATTTCCCAGTAGCTGGGACTACAGGCACATACCATCCCACTCAGCCTGGGCTGGATCTTAAAGAGTAGCATCAGAAGAGCGAAGGGCTGGGCCCTGCATTAACAGGGCCCAGCGCCAGGGCCCAGAATCCTGATGAGTTTGAGAATCAGTACACCCTCCAGAATTTCAAGACTTCTCCACCCCCTTCCTCTTGTTTTGGGCTTCTCTCTCTCTCCTATTTTTTTTTTTTTTTCTTTTTTTTCTGGCTCCTTTTTCTTCAGCCTATAACCATGCTCAAGTCTTTCCTGGTGACTCAGTATCTCCTTCCAAGTCAGTGTCCAACTTCTTTTTACTTCATACCCAAAATATCTGCAGCAGGAAACTTTAAAATATTCAGCAACTCTTCTCTTTTCCTTTTTTCTTTCATTCTCCCCCCACCCCACTTTAGTACTGGGGTCTGAACCCAGGGTCATTCTACCATTAAGCTACATTCCCAGCCCTTTTTATTTTGTATTTTTGAGACAAAGTCTTGCTAAGTTATTGAGGGTCTTGCTAAGTTGCAGGAGCTCAACTGCTTTTTTTTTTCTTACAGTTTCCTTGTCCTGTTATGCATTGTCTCACAATGAAGTCTGGGCTCTTCGTGGTCTGTTGTTTATTTGTCATTTGCAGGGCTGGGCACTAGCTAGGTAAGCACTTTACCACTGAGCTACATTCCTGCCCACCCCCCTTTTTTGGGTACCGGGAATTGAACTCGGGGGCACTTGGTCACTGAATCACATCCCAGCCCTATTTTGTATTTTATTTAGAGACAGGGTCTCACTGAGTTGCTTAGCACTTGCTCTTGCTGAGGCTGGCTTTGAACTCGTGATCTTCCTGTCTCAGCCTCCTGAGTTGCTGACAGGCTTGCGCCACCTCACCTGGCTCCCTGTCCCCTTTTTTGACCCTGGGTCTTGCTAAGTTTTCCACTCTGTCTCAAACTTGAGATATTCCTTTCTAAGCCTCCAGAGTAGCTGAGATTATAGGCATGTGCCACTGCTTCTGGATCTTCCTGGTCTTTTAAAAGCCTAAATGCATTGCCAGGTTTGTGTTGGGCAGGTTGGAGGTACACACTGCAGTCCTTTCTATTTTTCACTTTGAGACAAGTTCTCACTAAGTTGCTTAGGACCTCACTAAGTAGCTGAGGCTATCCTCAAACTTGTGAACCTCCTGTTTGAGCATTTGGAGTTGCTGAGATTACAGGCATGCACCACTGCCCCTGGCCTGAAAGAAACTTAGGAAGCTGCTGTAACCGTTCAACTTAGAAAAAGGACAGCTACCAGTGGGAAAGGAGGAAGGAATTTGAGGCTTATAAAGGAGGTGAAATAGATAGGACTTGGTGATTAATCAAGGATGACTCACACATTCCTGACTTTCTAAGTCTGATGACTGTGTGATGCTGGTGCCAACAGCTGAGGGAGGGACCGGAATGAAGGCAGAGGATGAATTCTGCTCTGGACACACCATGTTTGGGGTGTCCCTGTGAGTTCAAATAGAGCTGCCTGGCAGGCAGTCAGATATTTAGTTTTAAATTTTGTGGAAGAGGTCTGGGTTAGAGATTGCTGATTTGGCAGTTGAAAGCATAAAGGTGGAAGTGATCCCCCAGAAATGAGTGGGGTGAGAAGAGCTGTGGGTTTAGAGTGGTGATTTGCATTTAAGATTTGCAATTGGTGGCACTTAAGGATGCCACAGAAGGAAGCAGAGAGCTTAGTTATTGAGATGTGACAACTGGGAATATGCAATCTTCTGGAAGTGAAGGTAGTCCTGAAGGTGAGAGCATCCAAGGTGTCATGTGTAGCAGAGATGCAGAGAGAAGACTGAGGAATGCCTGCCAAGTGTCGGCACACGAAGGTCATAGGTTACTCTGCCTGGGCAGGGTGAAGAAGGGTGTGAATGGGGAATTAGAGATGTCAGAGTGCTAAGTGGTGAGAAGTGAGGAAGTAGAGGCCGGCAGGGGAGACCACATGACATGGAGAAAAACACTTGGCATCTAATCAGAAAGGGCATTCTGAATGGAGGGCTGGCTCTATAGTTTTGTTTTCAGGACTGGGAAAGATAATAAGGGGAAACAACCAGGAGCTAAAGAAGCTGGGGAAGGTAGGGGAGGGAGGTTTTTCCTGCCTAGCCCCACCCAGTCCGCTTTCTTTCTTACGGTTTGCTCAACACTTCCACACCCCTTATCTCATTTAATCATTTCAACACCTTGAGGTTTCAAGCAAACGGTGAGTGAAGCGGTTGGGAATAAACGGTTGTGGTTCATTTTGGCCCAGTGGCAGTCTATGCCACGCTGAGAGGAAATGCCACCAAACTCTCCAGGCCCACCTAGGGGGACAAGAGGCACTGTGTTTCTTGCCTTCGATTAGGTGTCATCATGGACTTGGGACAGTGTACCGCCCCAGATGTGGTGTCACCCTGAGTTGTGGACCTGTGGGGCAGCCCCCAAGAATTGTCCAGGCTGAATGCTCCTTGCACCTGGTGAGGTATTCCTAAGTGCGAAAGACAGGGGCCGCGCGCATGCTGTTGGTTCCTCCAAGAAGCTCCCACAGCTAAGAGTTGTTAGCTGCAAGGTGGAATAAGAACAGTGACGACCAGGTGTCAAGAGCGCGCGCAGGTTAAGTAAACCCGGGACAGGAAGATGGCGGGAGCTGCAGGCAGCAGGTGGCTGAGCGCGCTCTCCGCTTCCCGCGCGCGTCGCCGCAGAGAAAACCAAACCCGCGATCTGAACATCCGGCCCGGGGCCTACCCCGAGATAAATCTTCTGCGGAGGGAAGTATTCAATTTTCATTCAGCGCTGTCGTAAGATTCTTTCCCGCGGGAGGCGGAGGAGGCGGGTGGGTGCAGGAGCTTTCCCGTGCTCCTTCTTGTCCTCTGCCCGAGGCCAGCACGCTGTTCGTGATCAAATTCTAATTATAGTATTTCGTGGGTTTATTTGGGGGAGGAGACCTAAAGGAATGAGAGACCTGGATTTGGAGCTAGCACCTAGTTTCCTCTTCACCAGTCTAACTCAAGCTTCCTCCTTTGACCGTGATTCCGGGCAGGTCTGGAGTAGTCACTGGGACTCAGTTTCTCTGTTCGTAAAATGGGGATTTGGACTGTGGTCTTGCCTTTGCACGGCAAGGATGGCGAATTCCACTTCATTCCGCCCAAAAGAGCCGCCCTGCCTCACCTGATACCCAACTTCTTGGGAATACCTTTTTCTAAGCTGTTCTCCCCTTGGTAGGTTCAGGGGCCAAAGCGACGAAGTGGGCGGAGCAGAGACATCGCCCCGCCCCGCTCCCTGACGTCCCCTCCGCGCCCCTCCGCCCTCGGCGCTGGATGAGGCAATCACGTGACCTCACATCCGGCGCGGGATTCCCGAGCTCGCGGCGTGCTCCCCCGCCTGCCTGCCCGCCGGCTCTCCCCGCAGCGTGATCGGGGCGCCGCGGCCGAGGGGAGGGGGGTTCGCTACGTCGCCGGCGGCTGGAGGCCGTTTCGGAGTGCAGACCGCCCCCCTCCCCTGCGCGCTTCCCCTGCCGCCGTCCCTTGTTCTCGCCCTGCCCGCCTGCACGCCGCCGCCGCGGGCGCCGAGGAGCACAGCTCGGACGCCCCTGTGCCCGGTCCGGGCCCCGCCGCGGCGCCTCCCTCTCAGCCCGAGCCGCAGCGCTCGGTGGCGGCGGCGGCGGCGGCGGCGGCGCCTCGAGCCCGAGCGACCCGCGGCCGCCGGCGCCGGCCGAGAGCGATGGGGCTGGGCTGAGGCGAGGTGGTGGCGGCGGCGACAGCGGCGGCCCAGCCCCCCGCGGCCTCTTGGTTGCTCCGGCCGGGAGGCCGCAGAGGAGACGGCGCGGCAGCGTGGCGGGTGAGTGTTCGGGCGAGCGGGGAGTGGGCCGGGTGGATGGTGGCTATGGGGAAGGCTGGAGCAGGCGAATAGTATTGTCGGGGTGCCAGGTGAGTTTACGGGCTGCCACCTCGAGCCAGAATTGGACATCACTTGTCATGGAAGGTGTGTGTGGTGGGGAGGGGGCGCTAAGATCCCGGAATCTGGGACCGGTGAGGGGAGGAAGAAGGGTCCACGTGGTAGGTGCGATGGCCTGCTGTGGACACGCTGCTTGCGGGGAGGGCGAGTGTGCGAGGACGCCGGGGCGCGGGATGGTGACCCAGGGCCTCTAGAAAGTCCGGGAGGTGGCATGGTTGAAGATGGAGTGTTGGCAGGGCTCTTGATGGGTTTGTGCGGGTGCTGACTATAGGAATCCGAGTTGGTCCTCACCCACAGAGTAGTAGAGCCCCTTGCCAATCACCGCTTTGTATAAATTAAGGCCCAGAGAGGAAAAGCGACTACCGACTTTCTGAAGGCCTCTCTCTCCGACTCTGGCAGTAAGGACTAGAAAAACCCAAATCCATTTGCTTTTGAGTACTTTCCTGACCACTCTGGCATTTTTCTCTCATTCTCTTCACAGGGTCAGATTCTGGTGAAAGTATGCTTCTGGATTTTGGGGAGGGGGTTGGGGGTGAGTTGAGATTCGGGGAATGGGATTGGGGATTGACTAACTTAATTTCGGGGCTTCCCAGTTTGCAAAGCTCTGGTGACAGGTGTTTATTGTTTCCTCTTCCCGTAGATCTGACACAAACATCCTAGGATTTTGGTGTCTGGACATAGGAGGTATGAATCATTCACGTAATTAACCACTTCTAATCATCAGTGTCTTAGAGCTGTATATAGTGGTTATATTAGTGCAAAATGAATGGGTAATGGAGTCGTAAACCTAGAAACGGAAACCTGTGTCCTCTACACATGATTCTGAACTAAATGAGTGAGCATACTTGAGTATGTAATGCCTATTTTAGATCTATAAGGTAGAAGTTAGAATTTAAGAAATCTAAGAAATGCAGGGACTTTAAACATGAGCACTGTCTTCAAAAGTATTTTTTTTTTTTTTTTTTGCTGAAATTAAGGTGTTGTGTCTGATGTGATTCTTTTGAAGGGCCAGTACATAATTAAAAGTGCTGTGCTTTCTCTGTTGGTTAAAACTCAGCCTCTTTGTTAAGGCACATGCATTAATTTTGTTTTGGTGGCTTATATGTTGCTTTGCTTAATACGCTACAGTTGCCAGAATACATATGTGTACTATCCATCTTGTTTTAACCCCATGCCTGAACCAGGACATCATGTACTCTAAGCAAATGTTTCAAGTGTTTCATTACTGAGCTACATCCTTAACCCTTTTTAGAATTTTATTTTGAGGCAGGGTCTCACTCTTTAGGTCTTGCACTTGTGATCCTTTTGCCTCAGCCTCCAGAGACCCTGGGATTATAGGCATGTGACACCACACTTGGCTTTAACAACCTCTTTTTAAAGGCACATTAGTTCCTGGAAGTTCTTTGAAACAGTAAACCTATTATTAATGATTGTTGTAGAAGATAACTTTTTTTTTTCCTTCTTGAGTTATTAAAAAAAAAAGGTTTAATGAGCTCATGGTTCTGGTCCAAGGTTAAGGGGCTTTATCTAGTTTTTTGTTGGAGTTCCTAGATGGCACAGATGTCATGTCATATGCTGAAAAACACAGCTTCATATATATATATATATTTCAAATATATATATATTTCAAATACATAGATTTTTCAAATATATATTTCAAATATATATATATATTTTTTTTCTTTTTTCTTTTTTAGCATTATATACCATTAGGTCAGGCAGAGAGAGGCTGAAATAGTTAAGTGAGATTTTCAAACATTGTTAGAACAGCAATGCCTATTTTTGGTCAGGGGAATGGGCAGGAAGTGATACTGTTTCATTGCTTCAATTAAGTAGTATGTTATAATAAAAGAATAGTTTATTTCTAAAATAAAGTCAGGTTTCAAGTTGAAGCATTGTATTGTTGTAGGAGGACTGATTTCTTTGTGCAGACCAACCAGTAAACTTTATTTAGGGAACCTATGGTAATTAAAATTTTAATTTACAACTCATTTTAAATAGAGTAAGTTCCTATATGGGTAGGAAACTAGTAATAGTAATTAGAACAAACTTATGTACTTCTGAATATCTAAACAGTATTTTCTGATAAGCTACTTGAGCTTTCTTATCAGATATTAGAGCTAAAGTACTTAGACTGGTTTAGTTAGCTCTTACTAGATTAGGTATTGTCAGTTTCCTGTCATTTTTTTTTATGTGTTGATTCTTATGTGGCTAAGAACTATTCACATAATCTGCTATAGCCGATTTTAGTAGAAAGAGCATGACCTTGGGACTCAGACCTTTGATTTCTGATTTTTAAAAATTCTAACTTTAACTAGTGCTAATAGTTATTGACTGAGGTTATTGTATACTAGGTTCTGAAAAAAAAACACGTAACATGAATTATCTCACTTTATAAACCCCTTTATCCAAATGAGGAAGTGGAGACTCAGCAATGTTGTTACCCAATTATATACCGCTAACTTCATTAAACCTAGAAACGTCTATGTAATATATAGTAATATAGAACTTAAATTCTGGCTGTCTTTGAAGTTCCTTAGACCATAAGTTGCTTTTTTTTTTTTTTAAGTTCACACAAAAAGAAACAAATAGCCATTTATTATAATTCACTTGAAAGCAGAAGAATGAATGAATGAAGATACCATATATTAGAATGTAAAGGACAGATGATGTTTATAATAAATGACATTAAAGATGAGTCCTAACATATTTATTCATATAAATGAACCGTATTGGCTGGGTATGTGGCTCAGTGGTAGAGCATTTACCTAGCGTGTGTAAGACCTTGGATTCAATCGTCAACACCGTACAAAACAAAGCAAAAACAACCGCAAAACAACCCTAAAGCTTTTAAAGCCAGTAGATGGCATTTCTCTTTAGTGCCTTCTTTATGTTGTTACTAGCCTTCTCCCTATTTAACTTCTTTTTATTAATCTGTTTCATCATAATCTCTTTTCTCAGGGAAGTCTTTCTTGAACTTCCAGATTTCTTTTTTCTTTTTCTTTTCTTTCTTTCTTAATTTTTTTTTTTTTTTTTTTTTTTTTTTGGTACTGGGGATTGAACCCAAAGGCACTTAACAACTGAGGTACATTCTCAGCCACCCCTCACTTTTAAGTTTTTAAAAATTTAGAGACAGGGTCTCTCCAGGTTGCTTAGGGCCTCATCAAATTGCTGAGGCTGGGCTTTGAACTTGTGATCCTCCTGCTTCAGTCTCCTGAGCTGCTAGAATTATAGACATACACTACCACCACTGTACCTGGCTTTTTTTCTTTTTTCTTTCTCTTTGGTTTTTTTTTTTTTTTGATGCAGTACTGGGGGGTTGAACTTAGGGGTGCTTTACCACTGTTCTACATCCCTGAATTCCTGTGGGTTTTGTTTTTTTTGTTTTTTGTTTTTGTAAGACAGAGTCTCCCTAAATTGCTGAGGCCGGTCTCTATAATTTGTGACTCTCCTGGCTCAGCCTCCGAGTCACTGGGATTAAAAGTGCTTCATACCACCTGGCCGAACTTCCAGATTTTAATGGGTCTTGTACATCACTAAGTCTACCTCCTCTTCTCATTTCACTCATCAGTTTAGTGTCTATTATCTCCACTGGCTTGTAAATTCCATAAAGTGTGAATTGAAACTATTTTGTTTATCATTATGATCTTTAGCATCTGGCAAAATACCTGACATAGGATAGGCATTCACTAAGTATTTGAAAATAAATGACAGTGAGTTAAACCAGATAAAAATAAAATAGCATGATTACAAGAAGTCAGTATACATGAATAACAAGTTTGATATAGCCATACATGTAATCAAGAAATGCAATTGAAAAAAATTTATATGACTGAAAATGAAGTAAAAAATAATGATTCAAAGCTAGTGAGGCTGTGATAAGCATGTGGCACTAAAGTGGTTATCAGCTATATATGTTACAGAAAGAAATTAAACAAAAAATTAATTCAAATACTCATGCCTTTTAACACAGATTTTACTTCTGAAGAAACATCAGATATGTGTAAGTTGCTTGATGTCTCAGGTTTTTTTTTCTTTTTTAATTAATAACACTAATACTTCAGAGAGGTTTTAGAATTAGCTCATAATGTAGATTCTGAGTATTATATATTAGTGGCATATAGTAAGTATTTCCTTTCTCCTTTCCACTCCATATATTGAATGAGCATATGCTTGTGTGGCGTGGTGGTTTTGTGATCACTGTGAAGATGAGACTTTAAAATGTGAATATGCTTTATTCCCAAAATGAATTGTAATCTTAGGAGACATGTTCTAGATGATATTACTGTAGATTTATAACCTACTCAGTGGTCAATGAAAATGAGCAGTGATATGAAAGTACCTTATAGAACTTTGTTTTAATCTGTTTTTTTCTCAGTACTCCAGGTGATAGTGAAATAAGAACTTTATGCTTGTGAATGACAACAGAATGATTGTAATTTCTGAAACCATTGAAGATAAAAAATAGAATTTCAAAATGATTTTAATAAACTGATTTATTTAAAATGGTTCTCTCTGCAGGTATGCATGATGACTTAAACTAACTATATAAATATTAACTGTGAGACCTTGTATGTGAATGGACCATAAATGGAATAAGAGTTAGCAGGGCCTCCCAACCCCCACTCCGTGGCAGGGATTGAACCCAGGGATGCTCAACCACTGAGCCAGATCTCCAGCCCTTTTTTATATTTTATTTTGAGACAGGGCTCACTGAGTTGCTTAGGGCCTTGCTAAGTTTCCTGAGACTAGCTTTGAACTCATGATCCTCCTGCCTCAGTGTCCCAAACTGCTGGGATTACAGGTGTGGGCCACCCTGCCCCTTTTAAAGAGGACACTCTTGAAACTCAAATCATAGTGGTATGCTAAAAGATGTTAATCTAAGCCCGGCTTGGGGGTGCACACGGTAATCTCAGCAACTCTGGAAGGCTGAGGCAGGAGAATTGCAAGTTCGAGGCCAGCCTTAGCAGTTTAGCAAGATCTAAGCAATTGAATGGGACCCTGTCTCAAAATTAAAAAAAAAAAAAAAAAGGCAAGGGGTAGCTGGGGATATAGCTCAATAGAAAGCATCCCTGGGTTCAGTCCCCAGCATTGGGGTGGAAGTGGGTCTGACTTTTCTGAAGGTGACAAACCTGGCAATAATCTCTGCTTATTTGTTGATGATTTCACTTTCTGCAGTTTCAGTTAATGCTCAGTCAACTGTGATTCGAAAATATTAAATGGAAACTTTCAGAAATAAACTATTCATAAGTTTTAAGTTTCCTACTGTTCTCAGTAGTGTAATGAAATCTTGTGCTGTCCTACTCCTTGTCTGGTTTTGAATCATGCCTTTATCCTACATATCCACACTTTGTAGGCTACCTGCCTATTAGTTGCTTAGTAGCCATCTCTACTAAGAGATGGACTGTCATGGTATGTCAGTGCTGTGGTCAAGTGACACATTTTACTTAATGATGGACTTAAGGCATTAGAGCAGTGATGTTGGCAATTCACATATGCCAGAGATAAGCCATTAAGTGCTTCCTTTAAGTGAAAAAGTGAAAGTACAATAAGGTATTTTGAGAGAGAAAGAAAAATGGAGACACCAAATTCACATAAATGTTATTAAAATATAGTTATAATGTTCTTTATTATTAATACAATAAAATAATAAATGCCTAATTTATAACTTAATCATAGTTTTGTGTGTGTGTGTGTGTGTGTATACACACATATATAGAAAGATAAAGCCAAAAAACAGGATATATCGGATTGGTAGTATCGACTGCTTTAGATATCCACTGGGGGTCTTGGACTGTGTCTCCTGCTATAAAGGATACTACTGTATGCCATCTTATCTGAATAAATCTGGATCCGAGAGGTAGCTGACAGGACTTACTTTTTGATTTTGGAATTTTATGAGTTGAAGTTAACTTGCTTATAGAGAGAACAAATCTATAGTCATCAATACTGTTCTAGTTAGCCTGCCTGACTAGTTCAGATAACGTGCAAGAAGCAAGGAAATAATTTTTAGATACTTATTTGAGTTAATTTTCATATTTTTAGAGTGAGAAATAAGTTCAGAATTGGGGCACATTTTAGTTAAGATTTATTAAAAAAAAAAAAAAGGCTCTGAGATTATTTAATCTTGAGAAAAGTAGATATTTTGTAATGTAGAATGTCCTGAAGTTAATGGTAACCAGTGATAGGGTAAGTTATGAATTAAAATAATTTGCATTAGTAAGATTAAAAATAGAGGTAATGTTGCTGGATATGGCATAGCATTGTGATGAGAATCTGTATCCCAACTACTCTGGAAGTGGGAGATCACTTGGGTTCAGGAATTCAAGGCCAGCCTAGGTAACATAGTGAGACCCAGTCTCAAAGTAAAAAATTAAAAGGGCAGGTGACTTTTTGAAGCTCAGTGGTAGTGCCCTGGGGTTCAGTCTTCAGTACTGGGGAGAAATGGCAACAACAGCAATAACAAAAAACAAAACAAAGCAAAAAAAAAAAAAAAAAAAATAGAGATAAAACAAAACAAAGCAAAAAAAAAAAATAGAGATAAAATGTCACGAATAAATGGTATCTGGCAAAAGATGATCAGTGTTACAATAGTTTAAAAAATATTTTTATGTTAACAAGTAAGAAGGGAGAAAAATAGAATGAAGGAAAGAGAGCTGTCCAAGTAATCAGATGTCTGAGACTGAGAAAAGTTGTTTGAGGATGGGGATTGCTGGAGAATTCCATAGAGCAGTTCTCTGAAAAAAACACCCCAACACCAGATTTGTAAACATTTTAGACTCACAGGTCATATTGGGACCTTTGCTAGGATTAGAGATGGTAAAACATTAACTCAAATAGCAAACTTTAAGATTGGGAAATTAATCTGTTAATCAGAATTTTGTCTCTTACACTTACCTCTGTGGATCTTGATTTGAAATAGTTAGGTGAAACTCAGAGACTAGTCAGAAATAAAACTAAATTTCCAAGAAAAGAGAGTTAACTACATAAAGTAGAATTTCTTGATTACATAGTTTGGAATTTGCTGATGTTTATAGAATCTTTTCTCAGAAATTTTATATACTTATATAACTGTTACTGGGTATTTTTACCCTTTTAATTTGTACTCTGTAGTAATGGCGCATCTCGAAACTCAAATATTTTTCTAGGGAGAGCCAAGTTTTAAAATTTTGCTTTATTTTTTGGTACTGGGACTAAATCCAGGGAACTTAACCACTGAGCCACATCCCCAACCCTTTTTATATTTCATTTTGAGACAGGGTCTTACTCAGTTGCTTAGGGCCTCTCTAAATTGCTGAGGCTGTTTTTGAACTCTAGATTCTCCTGTCTTGCTGGGATTGTAGGCATGTGCCACTGTGCCTGGCCTGAGCACCAACTTTAAGGGTTGATTGCTTGACAAACTTCTTAAACTATTTTTAGTTTGTTTTAAAATGAGTCATGGAGTTGCTCCCATATATGTGTCTAAGGTGGCTTTTTTACAGTATTCCTGATGCTCTGTTTTTTCCTATTTATGAAATAGGATGAAAAATACTTCACTTACTCATTTATTTGAATATAAAATGAAAACGTTTTGGTTTCCAACTCTTTGTGATTGATCTAAACAGCTAAACAAAGTGAAAGCATGTTTTTATGTGGAGCCTTTGAGCCTAAATTCTTATTTTAGATAATAAAAGTCACTAGTTTGAATTCCAGCAAGTTGGGAGACTGAGACAGGAGGATCACAACTTTGAGGCCAGCCTCAGCAACTTAGTGAGACTCTCTGTCCAGTACCCCCTGTCCCACCCAAAAAATATCACTAGTTTGACAACTAATTGGAAATTCATGTTCCTTCAGTTCCAGCAGCCATTTTTTTTTTTTTTTTTTTTTTTTTTTTGTTCCAGAGATTGAACCAAGGGATGCTTAACCACTGAGTAACATCTCCAGTGCTTTTTCGTATTTTATTTTGAGACAGGATCTCACTGAGTTGCTTAGGGCCTTGCTAAGTTGCTAGACTGGCTTTAAACTCATGATCCTCCTGAGCTGTTGGGATTACAGGTGTGTGCCCTGCCCAGTTTTTCCTCTAGCTTAAGAACAGGTTACTTTCTTCTTCCTCCTCTTCTTCCTCTCCTTATACTGGAATTGAAACCAGGGATACTTTTCACCAACTACATCCCCAACCCTTTTTAAGTTTTTTATTTTGGGTAGACTTCCTAAATTGCAGAAGCTGACCTTGAACTTGGCATCTTATTGCCTCAGCTTCCCAAGCCCCTGGGGTTATAGGTGCCCAGTGAGGATTGCTTTTGGGTTTTCTTAAAAAAAAAACCAAAAAACAAAAAACAAAAAAACACAGAAAACATCTTCATAGCATACCGAATGCTTAGAAGTACAACCCTCTTTACAGTTTTCTTCTGTTCTTTGTCTTTTCTTCTCTATTCCTGCTGCCCCGGCTTTTTCACTATCTCCTTTTTACTCTTGCTCTATTTTGATGCCTTCCTGTGCACACTACTACTTTTTTGTTTCAGAATGCAGTTGTAGTGTAATCCTTTAAATACTTTAGTTAATTTAAGCTCAACACTGTACTACCAGCAATGCACATTACTTAACTGGTAGTAAGAAGAATGGTGAGACCAACTTTGAGCAAGTGTGTGCAGTGACGCCTGCATCACAAGCAGTCATTTGCTAACTACAACAGGTTTAGTATGAGTTGCATCTGAAAAATATGAGTCTGAGAACTAATGAATATTTTGATTTCAAAGTCCATCTTTAAATTGTGAATTGAAGTGTTAAGTAAGTTATTAGGGGTACTAATAGCATTGCATTACAGGTTTGGTTGTATGTATGTATGTGTGTGTGCACATGAGGTACTGAGGATTGATCTCAAACCCTCTTGCACTGAGCCACAACCCAAGCCTTTAATTTAATTTAATTTTTGACAGGGTCTTGCTAAGTCACTCAGGCTGGATTGGTATTTCTATCCTCCTGCTTCAACCTCCCAGGTTGCTGGAGTTACAGGTGTGTGCCCCCATACCTTGGGTCATTACAGTTTCAAATAGTCACTAATTTGTGTTAAAATGAAAGAAACATCCATTTATGTATTGCTGAACTTTATAGTTTTCAGTTTGGGGGAATTAGGCTTACTTATCAATTTGGTTTGTTTACACAAGCTGTTACTGGAACTCTTTTTTTTTTTACTGGAACTCTTGATTTGTCAATTCCTATTGTTTATATTGCCCACATTACGAAATTTCTTTTGCTTATTTAAAAATATTCTCATTTGGTCAACTAGGTGATTTTACCTCCAGGTACCCACTCTCACCTCTAAAGAAAAACAGACACAAAACTGTTATACTCTATTTCATAAGTGTAACAATGCAGAGGTAGTTGAAGTACTTGTTACCAGTAACCTGTGTCTTTCAATACACATACTCTCCGAGATAATGTTAATAATTTTGTGTGTATTTTACACCTTTCTCTGCTCTTATTAAAGCACATATCCACAGTTTTTTGGTTGTTACAAAGTAGTATATTTGTAATTTTTTCCCGTTATTATATGTTTTGTGGAACTATCTTGGATTCTACTCATAGATCTAACTCATTTTCCTTAATTTCATGAGTATTCATCCATTCTGTTGATGAACATTCAAGTGTTCTATTCTTGTTTTGTTTTCTCTTACTACAAAAAATATAGCCAGATACATGTTTTGTGCATACATACTCATATATAAGTAATGTGTTGTGGATTTTTAAAATTATAATTGTTGGATTAAAGTATATATAAGTTTTAAATTTAAATATACCATCAATTGGTCTTCTGAAAAGACTTAGTGTTACTGTTACTCTTAACAGCAGTGTTATAAGGATGCCTCTTATCTGTTTTCTTTTTCTTTGCCAGTTTAATGGAAGAGTAATGGTTTACCATATAATATTATGCTTTACTTATTTACTTTTATTTTTGAGGTACTGGGGATTGAACCTAGGGGCATGCTACCACTGAGCTACATCTCCAGCCCTTTTTATTTTTAATTTTTGTGATGGGTATTGCTGAGTTGCTGAGGCTGGCCTCAAACTTCTGATCTTCTTGCCTCAGCTTCTCTAATTGCTGGAATTACAGGTGTTCTTCATGGTACCTGGCTCATGTTATATTTTAAATACCATCTTGTCCTCCAGTAGATTTCTGTGTTCTTTAATTGTTACGGTTTTTCTCTCCTCTGCTCTATAACACTGTAAGATCCTTGAATTGTAGTTTCAGACAATTGTGAATCTGGGAGTAATCTATATAAAGGGAGTAATAATATACCTGTCTTCCTCTCCCCATTATCGTTTGTTTTGTGTTCATTGCATATTTTAGTTTTCTGTGGAGACACATGAATACAGTGGCTCTTTTAAAAAGACAACTTATTCTTTCTTTATCATGATCTCCAGTGGTACTAAAAAGTTTTATATATAATTTTTTCGTCTTAATCACTCTTGATCACTTGGAATAATTGCAGCTACTCTATTTATTAAGGCTTATTAAAACTGTCAAGCCCTTTTCCTTCCCAGTGTTGGATCGCCACCTAGGGATGAAAGAATGCATCAGCAGGCCATACACAAAGGCAGTGCTCCTGTAGGCCCAAACTTGCTTCGTTGAAATCTTTCATAGGCAGTATCCCACTTGCATCATGGGAATGGAGAAATTGAGACCAAGACAGGTATAATAATTTGCATAATAGTTTATGTTGAATTGTCATTTATGAACAAGTTAAAGCTGATACCTGATTTCTGTGTTCATCTTTTTGTTTGTTTCTTTAGGAGTGGGGACAAAGTTACATATCCTTCTGCTCCTAATATAATAATAAACATGGCTTATATGCTCACTTAATCCTTATAGGTGAATTATTTTGATAAAGCAAGAATTTCCTGCTATATATTATGAGATACTACTTTTCCTCGGTTGGGCCAAAATGTAAAGGAGATAAATAAATCTAATCAACTGTAGCTTCATAGAAATGTACTTGTTAATGGAATCTTCAAAATGACTTACTCTTGCCTGAGGTAAAATGACTTGTGAGATCCTGGCAGAAGTGTTTTGAAGATCCATTTGTCTTTGACCCAGGGAAAATGTTTAAAGTTTTAGAACCAAAGTAGCTTCAATAATTGAAATAGAAAAATCTTTTATTCACGTAAGTAGACAGATTTTTTTTTTAAATTTGAAAACTTATTATGTTGTATATAAATGATTTTATACATATTCATTTTATAAAGAAAGTAAAGTGTAGATTTAATTTGTTAGTCCAAAGGTAACATCCCCTTTTTACTAAGTACTATACAATTAGACAGAAAGCTAATATTTTGTGTCATGATGACAGTCTTACCTTGTGGGACGTCTCTGAATAAAAGGGTTGATTTCTTTTTTTAAAATCATGTATGTAATGAAAATGATAAAGATGTATGCAAGAATGGTGTATTACGGGCAAAATTAATTCTTTGTATTGATACAAATACAGGTAATTTTATTATCTTTCTTAATTATAACTTATTTTGTTATAGCTATCACATTGTTTTGTAACATACAAAAAAGTAAATTATAGAAAGGCTTCACTTTACAAATGTAAATACAGTCTTGGTTTGGTGTATATTGGATACAATGGTCTTCCTTAAGCCTAAACACAGAAACAAAAGCATGTATTATAAGAGAAAGTCTAAGATGGGAAGTGATAAAATGGGTATTGAGTAGAGCTTTGTTAAAATTTAGCTGGTATCCTTGTAAAATTTCCATGTATTCATTAAATTATATTATGTCATGCTTATTGTTAGGAGCTGACTTGAAGTTTTAAGTTTTGCCTTCAGATAGTTGTCACATTCTGGTTATTGCAGTTGAAAGATTCAGATATGTTTATTCTTTTTTTGTGTAAATATTTATGTGGATATTAAAATTGAGGCTGTTCAGTGTGAGTAGAGTTAGGATTTTGCGTATAGTAGGGCATATTTTATTTCCAGTGCAAAAGGTAGAACTGCTTTTGAATTACAGGAGGTCATTATTTTTGCTGTGGATGTTCCAAAATAATGTTCAGAATGCTAGCTCTTCTGTTTCTGTTTCACAACCTTGAAGCACACTTTGCTTGTAGAGTCCTTAAGATCGGTTTTTCAGTCTTTGTTTAGCATCAATAAATATTGGTTAATTTTCAACAAAAAAACTCCAACTATGAAACAAAATGGGACCATTCCTTCTCTTATTTTAGTAGAGGTGTCCCAGGAGCCTTAGTGTAGTTTCAGTTTTTAAAACTCCAGAGGTACATATGTTACAAATGTCTGAAAAAAACATTGGAAAATTCAGTTGCTTCAGTTTCTTCTATTCTTACTTAGTTTTGTGAATTTTGAATGATACTTTTAAAATTTCAGCATTTTAATTGGATGCTGCTGAAGATGGCGAATAGAATGAAGTAAAAAATTAAATTAAAAATGTATTATTCAGCTGGGCACTGTGGTGCATGCCTGTAATCCCAGTGACTCTGGAGGTCAAGGCAGGAGGATCACAAGTTCAAGGCCAGCCTCAGCAACTTAGTGAGGCCCTAAGCAACTTAGGGAGATCCTGTCTCTAAATGAAATACAAGAAAGGACTGGGGATGTGGCTTAGTGGTTAAGTGCCCCTGGGTTTAATCCCTGGTACAAAAAATAAATAAATAAATAAATAAAAATTCAAAACACAATTGACCAAATTAAATTGTTATAGTGTGTTCATGTACAAATATGTAACAATGAATCATACTATTATAAATAATAATAACCAATTTTAAAAAATTGCTAAAAATGTATTATTTAGATTTGCTTGATGTTTTACTTTGGTTACAGAACATTCTGTAAATCACTTTGTGAAATAACCTACATCTTAGTTCTAGGCACATACATAGATTGTCCTTTTTTAAAAAAAACTCAAACTCTACACAGTTAACTATTACAGTATTATTGTTATATAGCTCATGAAAAGTTCAGGTTTGAAGCAAAGATGGCTTGGAGACTTGGGACCTGTTCAAGCAAGCTTATCTTTTTTTTAGGAAATGATCTGATCACCTTTTAATTTAGATTAAACACTATTCTTTGAATGGTCCTTAATAAAATTACATAATGTGAAAAAATAAGTAAACTTTTAAACAAAATCATTATGTTAGTTGAGGTTTAATCCTAATAGTTTCACTTTGTCCTATATTGTCTTTTTTTTTTTTTTTTTTTTTTTTTTTTTTTAAAACACAGCAAATCAAGTTCATTATAAATTCAAGGAAGGGTTTGGCTAAGCACAATAGCCTATAAGCTCCTTGGTATTTAGATAACATCAAGACTCAGGCATGCACTGTGGAATTGGAACTTCAGCGAGCTAACAAGATAGTATTTATTTAAATAGTGGGATCTCTACCAGTGACAGATCTTTGGAAACCCATTTCAAATTGGTGAATTAATTTTAAATTAATTCTAAATTTTAATGCTGTCATTTTGAAAGCAGTTAAAACAATCAAAAAAAAATTTGGAATAGAATCCTCATATTTGAATGGATTTTTATGCTTAGTTTTATTTTCAGTAAAAGCTTTTGAAAGCCCTGCTAATATCAGCAGTTGAGAGGAATTATGATGTAGTGCTGAAGGTAAGAAAAATTTCTTTATTTTCTGTGATTTAGAAATTGAATTGATTAAAAATACACCAGCAAACTACCAAAGTTACATTTTGTTTAGTGAATTTTAGAAGTTTGCTGTTCTTCCAAGTGTCTAATTAGATATATGCTAGAATGGTATTTAATATGTATCCTGATAAGCACTGCTTAAGATATTTTATTTAGTTCTTTATCTTTATGGAATCATTGAAATAATGTTAAGCTATTTATGTACATGTAAAATCTAAATATGCATTTATAATATACCTGTATTTTAAATAAGCAGTGTTGAAATTGTCTCATTGGAATTTTCTAAAAGTTTATGTGAAAGATAAATTCTTGACAGTTTCCTATCAGGTGTATAATATGCTTCAAGTGAGTAATTGGTTTTTAGAGGAACTTTATTTAAATTACTTTTAGCACTTTTACTTTAGCAACATTGGGTAAGACTTAAGAATTTTGTCTAAAAAGTAACAGAATTCTGGAGAAATAATACTTGGAAAATGAGTAATGATTATAATATGGTCAGTAATTATATTTAGAAAAATATGAAAATAAGATTGTTAAGGCTGTAAATTACCTGTGATAGCTTATTTAAAATAATTGTAGTATTTGTAGGTTTTTTTTTTTTTACTGCAGAAGGTAAAATATAATTATGCTGCACTAAGGTGAACTCATTCAGCATTTTTAGAGAAAGTTTTTAAATATAAATACATGAGCTTAATGAAAACATTGAATTTTAATGGCATTTCATTTTCTAAAATCCTGAAACCTTTGCTTATTTATCTACTGAGGAGTTTATGATAATGAGTTAAGAGTTTATAGATAATGCCTTTTGAGCAGTGGATTTGGGACTCCAGAGGCAGAATTCTCAAGATTTAACTCCTTTGTGCTAGGAATAAATGTCTTCTAAAAAAAATTTTTTTTTTTCTATCTATAAACTTCAGGTGGGTAGCTTTTATTTTATTTAAAAAAAAAAAGAGTGCTTTCTTTTTGGGGCAAATTCTATATGTTCAAATGTAAAAAGATTGGTATAATGAACTCTTATATACCTATTCACTCAATTTTTAACTCAGATTTAGCAGATTTTGACCTCTACAGATGAGTTTATTTAAAAAATTTTTTTTAATTTGGAAGTAACAGAAAAGTTAGTATATTCGTGTAAAGTTCTTCTTGAAGCTCATTGATTAGCCTTCTGATATGCAGATTCTGTTAGTGAATTTGTCTTTCCTCATATTCCTGGTATTAGTAATTTGTATCCTCCCCAGCTCTTTGTCTTTTAGATGCATCTATCTGGTATGAATCTACATTGTGTACAACCATAGAAATGAAATGATGTACCCTATTTGTGTACTCTGAATCAAAATGGAGTCTGTAAAAAATAAAAATATAATTTAAAAAATCGTCTGTTGCTTTCATCAGCTTTACTCTATTTTTGTTTCTTATTTCATTATTTCTTCTCTGAACCTCCTCCCCTTTTAATGTTTACTCCCTTTCCCCTGTGTTTACTATGGTGGTAGCTTACTAACTGAGATCATGACCTTTCTTCAGATACTGGAATTTGTTGTTATAAATTTCTTCAAAGTACTATTTTAGTGGCATCCCACAGATTTTTGGCATGTTACATCTTCATTTTAGTTCACTTCAGTATATTTTGTATTTTCTGCTTTGCTTTCTTTGGCTTGTGGGTTTTTAGAATTTTCAAATTGTCTTTCTGTTATAGTTTCTAATTTAATTACATTGTGTTAAATACCTGCTTTTTATGACTTGAATCTTTATGTTCCAGTATGTGGCCTTTCTCTGTAAATGCTTTGTGTATATGTTAGAAGAACATGTTATCATGCTGTAGTTGGGTAGGGTGTTCTGTAAATGTCAGTTAGGTCCACTTGATTGTTGTTTAAATCTTATGTGTTCTGTTTTGTAATTTATTCTCAGTTATTGAGAGGAGTATTGGAAAAAAAAATTTCCGATAATTCTGAATTTTTCCTTACATTTTTATCTGGTTTTGTTTCAGATATTTCAAAGGTCTTAAGTGCATACATTTTTAGAGTCGTTATTTTATCTCTGTGAATGACCCCTTTTTCATTGCAAAACACTATAATCACTCCAAGTTTGTTTTTAAATGTATTGGCATGTTGTATCTTCCTTCCTTTTACTTTTAACCTTCTTATGCCTTTATATTTAAAATGTATTTCTGCAGCTGGGGATGTGGCATTTACCTAGTATGTGTGAGAGACCCTGGGTTCAATTCAACATTGCACCACCAACAACAAAAAAAAACAGGTTTCTTGTAGGCAGAATGTAATTAGGTTATGCCTTTTGGGTCAGTTGAGTAATTTTTTAAAATTAAAATGTTATGATTATACATAGTATTTGGGTTCATTTTGACAAAATCAATACTTGCAAGGAATTTGATTTCAGTCCCCATTTTTCACCCCGCTTTTGTCTCCTCCCTCCTCCCCCTACTCTCTCCTAAATTTCTTTCTTCTACATATACATAAAGGTAAAATTCCCTTGGGAACCTTTATATATGAATATAACATGATTTTATTAAATTCATTCCATTTTTCTTTCCCTTTCCCTTCCTTCCTCCCTCACTCTTATTCTTCTTCTCCACTGATCTGCCCTATATCTTTTTTTTTTTTTGCCCTATGTCTTTATGATACCCATTCTGCTCTCCAGCCACCTTCTTTCCCTTATTTTAATCTAGCTTTCACATATGAGAGAGAATATTCAACCCTTGATCCCTTGATTTTCTGAGTCTGGCTTTCAGATGAGTGTTTTTTATGGTTCTAGTTTATCATCGTTGGTTTTTTGGCTATGAGTCTTTGTTTTATTTTAGTGCCCAGTTTAGAGTTAATAATATATATTTTTAATTTACCAGTCTACTTTCAAGTGGTAATAAACTTCTTGGTGGTATATTCTGTAAGACTTTGATAATAGTATACTTATTTCTCCCCCTCTTTTTTGCTATCGTAATATATATTTACCTACATAGCTACCCATTTCTGATGATCTTCATTCCTTTGTCATCTATATTTTTATTTGTTGTCCCTTTTTTCCTGCTTGAAGGGCTTAACACTTTATTGTGGCGTAGGTCTGTGACTTAGATTTTTCCCCCCCAAGTTTTATGTCTGAAAAATCTTTATTTTGTCTTCAATTTTGGAAGATATTTTTGCTGGGTATAGCATTCTCTTACTAGTTTCAGCATTTCAAAGCTGTTGCTTTGGCAAGTTCCATTATAATGTACAACTGTAAAGTACCGATTTAAAAAAAAGAGTAACTTTGTGGTTATTTTCATCTGCATTGTTTTTGATAAGAAGGGTAATATCTTATTTGTTTTGTTACTAACATGTCTCTTTTCCTATAATTAGACAATTTTTCCCCATCACTTTTTTTGGAGGAGTTCGACATTTCTTCTTAATATTTCTTTCATACTTATTAGTTGAACTTTTTGGCTCTTTGGTTTGTAGTTTTCATCTAATGTGAAAAATTTTGGCCATAACATTACACATTTTTTTGGTCCTCCCCTCTCCTTACACGTATATTAGAATGCTTCTGCCCCACAGCTTAGGAATGCTGTGGAGTTTATTATCCCCCCTCATCTTTTTTTCACTTTGCTTTTATTTTTGAATAGTTTCCACTATGATGTCTTCAAGTTCTTTGATTTTTCTCTCTGCAGTGATGTAATCTAATCTCATCTAGTGCATTTTCTGTCTTGGGCATTGTACTTTTTATCTGCAGTTAAATTTTGTTCTTTCTTTATTCTTTGGGGACAGTATTGGGGATCAAACCCAGCACATGATAGGCAAGTGCTCTACTACTGAGCTATATCCCCAACCATTTCCAAATTTCAAAGTGTTTTCCTAAGTTGCCTAGGCTGACTTCAAATTTGTGTCCCTCTTGCCTCAGCCTCACAAGTGGCTGAATTACAGGTGTGTACTATCTTACCTGCTTGTTTTTTATTTTGTGTCTTTGATGTCTACTTTACATGTTCTACCTAGCTTCTCTCTCAATATACAGAATACAGTTACAGTAGCTATTTTAATATTCTTGTTCATATTCTAACTTTGTCAGTTTGGGGTCCTTTTCTATTCATTGAATTTCTCATTTTGGGTTAGCTTTTTTTTTTTTTTTTTAATGCCTTTTAAGTTAAGTTTCAGTTCAATGCCATTAATCATGACTTAATGGATGCTGGATATTTTGTATTATAGTTAATATTCTGAACTTTGTTCTTTTAGGCAGTTTAATTTGAAAAGAGTTTTATTCTTTCAGGCTTATTCTTTTTAACAATTTTGTTTCAGGTGTCATTTTTAAGCTTTATTTGGCAAAACCAGAGCAGATTTTGTTCAGGGCTAACTTTATCACACTACTGAAGCAATGTCATCCCTCATTTACCTTTTTTTTTTTTTTTTTTTTTGGGATATCTAGGATTGAACTCAGGGGCACTTCACCACTGAGGCACATCCCATCTCTTTTTTGTGTTTTGTTTAGATACACAGGGTGTCACTGAGTTTCTTAGGACCTTGCTAAGTTGCTGAGGTTGGCTTTGAACTCCTCCTGCCTCAGCCTCCTGAGCCACTGGGATTATGGGGGTGTGCCACCACTCTGGCCTCATTTACTTTTGAGTCGTGAGGTTTTTCTCTCCAGTTGATGGGAGTAGGCACTATTCCCATCCCTGTATGAGCAGTGGTTTTTCCTCCTTAATCATTTTGAGTGGTTCTTTTTCTGACCTTTGGTAGTTTCTTATAAGCTCTGATCAGTTTTTAGCTAAAGACTTGAGAGGGGGAACCATCTTGCTGATCTTCGGAGTTCTTTGTACAGATCTTTTTTAGAGATGTGACCTGTAAACTTAGTTCCTTTGGTGCCTCCCCAGACTCCCAGCTTTATCTCACTGCTCTCTTTGGTTTCCCTGTCCTCCATTTTTGTGGATAAACTCCTCTCAGTTAGTAAACTGGAGTAGTTGTAGAGCTCATTTAGTTTATCATTTCCCTTTATTGCCCAGTACCCAGTTCATTGAAAACCATTATGTATTTTGTCCATTTTCTTGTTGCTGTTTTAGGCAATTGAACAAATCTGATTCTTGTTATTACATCTTGGTTAGAAACCAGGGTTTCTCCATGTAAAAATTTGAAGTAATTCCTTTCCTCAAGAAATATATAAAGGTGGTAGAAGTGGGAAGTGAGTATCAAAATTGTGTATTGAAAATGGGATATTGTGTATGTATATGCACGACCTGGAGGGACACGTCCAACTAAGCTGCTTGTGACTGGATGACTTTGTTCTTTGCCTGTGTTTTTATTTTTTCTGTAATGCACACATTAACATTTAAAAAATAAATGCTATTTAAAAAAAAAATTGTGTATTGAAAATGTACCCAGCGAATCCGTGTGATGACGCTGGGATTCATTTCATAACCTACAGAAGAATCAGATTGAAAGTTAAGGATCCCATTCTAGTACGGTATCCTTTAGTGAGAACAGTGTTGGGAAAGGTGATTTTTGCCTTATCCTTTGAAGGTCGACTTGTGTGTAATTGAACACATTTAGGCAGTGACTGTTGATCTTTTTCACAGGAAAAAGAGGTTGGGCTTGCTTAATCTTTCCATGGACTTCAGGAACAGTCATAGACTTTGAGAATAACTGCCACTTCAGGTCATATTAATTTAATGGATCACTGTTACCATGGTGGAACACCTGTAGTAGTTATGTTTTAAGAGTACACAGTGTCCTAGACTAAGAAGAAATTCTTAACTGAATTGCCAAAAGTGTTTTTTGTAATTATGTGACTTTGGAGAAATTGGGCCTAATACCTTTACAATTTCTTCTTTTCTACAGTGTGGCACCAGGTCTGATATTTTTATTATTTGCTTAATGAGGTCTCAACAGTTGTATTAAGGGATTATTTTAAAATTGTGCATTTGACTTTTATTTGACTATTTGTATCATATAAGAAATAAGTAGCTATTTGTATCATATAAGAAGTAGCTATTTGTATCATATAAGAAATAAGTAGTCAAATTGTGCATTTGACTTTTATTTGACTATTTGTATCATATAAGAAATAAATAGTTATTGTTATTTTAGTACAAATGTCTTTACTGGGTCTTTATTCAGACAATTGAGTGCCTGACATAGCAAATCTGCTTTATTATGAATCGATTAAGTAGTCAAGTATACAATCTGAAATGAGGAAGGTAATAGTCCCACTGTGTTTTGCAGAGATGAGACTGGTTTAAAGTAGAGACATTTAAACTTATTGTGGATGTTAAAGAGCTTTGTTTATCAGTTGGCACCGTATTATGAGTTAAAAACTGGTATTTAAATATAACTGGTACCTGTAGGGGATTGCTTCCAGGATTCCTGTCAGATACCAAAATATGAGAATGCCCAAATCCCTTATATAAATAGTATTTTATCAATTAAAAGGTAATAGTATTTGCATTTAACCCATGCATATTCTATTACATACCTTAAATCTCTAGATTACTTATAATAGCTAATGTAGCACAAATGTTATATAAATAGTTGTTATACTGTATTGTTTAATGAATAATGATGAAAAGTCTGTACATGTTTGGTACAGATCCAATTTTTTCTCAAGTATTTTTGATGTTATTTTTGTTGTAATTGGCAATGATAATTTTAGCAATGATCAGTAGGTAAGCTATGTTAATAATAGCCAGAGGGTTCTGTAACCATGGGATACAGAGAACGTGCAGCTCAATGTCTAACATTTGATGTACAGATAAATGGAAAAATGTATCAGTGGGTTCAGTGAGATTTCTCTCCAGACAAGCTTCATGGATAGTCAGAAATAATCAGAAGGTTGCTTAGTGGACCTGGAATCTGACAGGGAAGTCAACTGAATGCTTTCCAGTAGGAGTATGACTACCCTAGCAGTTGACTCTTGGCCAGGGATTCCCATTTGTGTAACAGATGCCTGGCAAGTATTTGTTAGGTGATTAATAATCTGAGAGGTTTGGGATAGGTTTTAATACTGGTACATTACTTCTTTACAATAGTTTAAGGAATAAATTGAGTTGTGTGAAGTATTTTAGTGCAAGTTCGGTAAAGTAGGCTACTTTCCTGTATCTAGGTGTTTAAGTCAGCTTTTTTGCTGCTGTGACTAAAAGGACCCAACCAGAACAACTGCAGAGAAGGAAAAGTTTATTTGAGGGCACATGGTTTCAGAGATAACATGGTTTCAGAGAGTCCATAGAAGGTGGACTGCATTCCTTAGGGCTCCAGGTGAGGCAGAACAGCATGGCGGGGCTAGGGATATAGCTCAATTGGTAGAGTGCCTGCCTCACAAGCACAAGGCCCTGGGTTCGATCCCTAGCACCGCAAAAAAAAAAAAAAAAAAAAAAAAAACAGCATGGTGGTAGAGTTCCTGCCCCGCCCCCCCCACCCCCCCACCCCCCCACCCCCCCCCCACCCCCCCCCCCCCCCCCCCCCCCCCCCCCCCCGGCACCGGAGATTTGAACCACGGCCCTTGCACATGCTAGGGGAGCACTCTCCAGTAGGAGGTATTTCTTCAGCTCCTAGCATGGTGGAAGAGTATGGCAGAGGGAAGCAGCTTACGTGATTGTGAAGCAGAGAGAGGTCTCCATTTGTCAGATACAAATATATAACCCAAAGCCATACCTCCAGTTCCCACTTCCTCCAGCCACAACTGCCCACTTCAGTTACCATTCAGTTAATCCCTATCAGGGGATTAAATCAATCACTGATTAGGTTAAGACTCAACCCAGTCATTTCTCCTCTGAACCTTCTTGCATTGTCTCACATGTGAGCTTTTGGAAGATACATCACATCCAAACCATAACACTAGGGGATGAACTTTTGCTTTTACTTAATTCTTACAGTACTGAGGATTGAACCCAGGATTTCATGCATGCTAGGTAGCTTTACTCTTGTCACTGAACTATATCCCTAGTCCTGTTTCTAGGGATTGTACAAAGAAGATTGTAATTGTTCCCTGAATATCAGTTCTGTATTAAGGCTACTGTGAGTATAAATTAATTAATGACATATACTGAATTTTGTAGTAGTAAATAAGGTAGGTTCATTGGAACTGTCATTAGAACTAGGTAGCATTTTAATGACTATTTAGAATATCAGTTAAACTTTGATGCATCTATCAAAAGAGATCTCCCAATCAGTAGGTGTTCATCATTGCTTTGGAAGAATTCAAATTCAATCAGTATTTTAGAACACTTTTTTTTTTTTTTTAGTACCAGGAATTGAACCCAGAGGCACTTAACTACTGAACCACATACCCAGCCCTTTGTTATTTATTTATGTTTTCCATTTTGAGACAGGGTCTCCCTCAGTTGCTTAGAGGCTGGCTGTGAGCTTGCAATCCTCCTACCTCAGCCTCTTGAGCCACTGGGATTATAAGCATGCACACTATGCCTTGCTATCTTAGAACACTTTGGTATAATAGGCACTTGATAGAGGAAAGTCTACTAATATTAAAAATAGTTCACTGACATTTGTTTCTTTCCTTCCGTCAGTTCTTCAGTTATTGTGAAGCATAAGGCCTTTCAAACCACTGTAGATATGGACAAAGAAGAAAGGAAGACTATCAATCAGGGTCAAGAAGATGAAATGGTAACCAGCTTTCATAATTTACTTGTGAAGTATGAAGAAATAATCTCTTCAATTTATTATTCTAAGGAGTAGAAAAGTACAGTTATGAAACAAGTCTAAATCAGTGAGTTTCTCTCCTCCTCCTGTTCTTCAGTTGGGATTATATAATATCTGTATTTGTTGGTTTTAGTGTAATTCCTTATTTACTTGTGAGCTGCTCAAACCCAGGGAAAAGAAGTATGCTTTTACATTTGGTGATTTAATATGTTGCATTAACTTATGCTTAAGTATAATTCCAAATGAAGATTTGTAATTTTGATTTTAAAATTTAAAAATCAACTTCATAAAAACAAAACAACAAAACACCAACTTTAACTGAGCATGGTGGTACACGTCTATAATCCCAGTGGCTTGGGAGGCTGAGACAGGAGGATCAAGAGTTCAAGACCAACCTCAGCAATTTAGTGAGGCCCTGAGCAACTAAGTGAGACCCTATCTCAAAATAAAAAATAAAAAGGGCTGGGGATATGGCTCAGTGATTAAGTGCCCTTGGATTCAGTGTCCGATACCAAACAAACAAACAAAAAATCCCCAAACCAAAACAAAACAACTTTTTAGGTTGGAGATGCAGCTCAGTTGTAGAGCACTTGCTTGCCCCCAGGTTCAATCCCCAGCACCACAAACAAAACAAAGCAGAAAAAAAAAAAAGAACTTCTCAACTCTTTTGTGAGGTGGGAGTGGAAATATACCAGATTAAATATAAAATTTTCTGTTAAATTTAAATTTTAGATATTCAAGAAATAAACTTTTTAGTATTACGTGTACCCAAAATGTTGTATGGGGCAAGCAAAGTTGTTTGTTGCTTATTTGAAATTTTAAATGTAAGTAGGTCCTCAACATTTTAATTTGCTACACCTGGCAACCTGTGTGTGTGTGTGTGTGTGTGTGTGTGGTTTTACATTTTTTAGTTGTCAGTGAGCCTTTATTTTATTTATTTATTTTATTTTTATGTGGTGCTAAGGATGGAACCGAGTGACTGACACATGCTGGGCAAGCATTCTACCACTGAGCTGCAACCTTAGCCCATGTGTTTGTGGTTTTTTTTTTTTTTTTTTTTTTTGCGGTGCTGGGGATTGAACCCAGGGCCTTGTGCTTGCGAGGCAGGCACTCTACCAACTGAGCTATATCCCCAGCCCCATGTTTAAAATAATTTGGGTCAGGACTCCAATTTATCCAGTCACAGTGATACTGGGACAGTTAGCAAATTACTTGGGGAAAAATTAAAATTACCTCATCTGAATGCATTGTGATATTCTGGATTATGTCCTGGAATAGAAATAAGATGTTAGTGGAAAAACTTGAAATTCTATTATTGAATTTAGTTAATAGTAAGTAGCAGTGTTGATCTTTTGGATTTGACAAATGTATCAAGATGTTAACATTAGGGGTAAGTTGATATAGGAACTCGCATTTTTGCAACTTCTCTGTAAATAAAAAACTATCTCATAACAAAGTGAATTCTGGAGGAATTAATAAGACTTGTAAAAATTGTAAGAAAATATACTTAATATGAATATGTTGTGTCAATTGGGAAGAACTTATTAAGCATCAGATATCAAGCCATAAATTATAAATATCAGCAATTTTAACTTATGTAAAAGTAGTTAATTTTATCCATGAATTCATCAGAAACAAAAAGATAAGTTATTGATTGAGAAAATATTTACATTTTTGGGCTGGGGAGATAGCTCAGGTGGTAGAGTGAAGGCCCTGAGTTCAATTCCCAGTACCGCAAAAAAAAAAAAAAAAAAGAATGTACTATTTAAAAAAAAAAAAAAAAAAATATATATATATATATATATATATATTTACAGTTTTTGTAATGAAGACAGTAGTACCCATCTTGGACAAAAAAAGAATTTTTGAATTCATTTGTATGCTGTATCATTTGATAATTAATCATGTGATCATTGTGTCCATATAGGAGATTTATGGTTACAATTTGAGTCGCTGGAAGCTTGCCATAGTTTCTTTAGGAGTGATTTGTACTGGTGGGTTTCTCCTCCTCCTCCTCTACTGGATGCCTGAGTGGCGGGTGAAAGCAACTTGTATCAGAGCGGCAGTTAAAGACTGTGAAGTGGTGCTGCTGAGGACTACTGTAAGTCCATGTATTCACTTGTAGCTGATTATTTGAGGAATAAAATAATGGTTTTGTATTTACTTTGTTCCAAACAATGTATTAATGGAACATTAGGCAGAAGTGCCAGAATATAATGAATTTTCAGTATGGTATTTCTGAAGTGTTTATTTAAAGCGAATATTATTATAGTGATTAGAATTTAAAGGAATCTTGAAAATGATCAAGTTTTTCCCCTTCCTTTCATAGCTCTTGATACCTCAAGAGATTAGATACTAGCCTGGCGCTTTAGTACTCTCTGGGCTGTTGCTCATTTAGTAGGCCAGCTACCTATCTTCTGTGTGATGCTGCTTCATCTCAGGCTGTTTTGATTGTTTTTATCCTAATTTGAAGCATTTTATAAAAGGTTTTAGTTTCTAGTGTTCATGTAAAAGATAGGTGACTAGATTAAGGAATCAGTTTAATTTTTCATGGAATGTGATCTTTCATGGAACTGTACTGGTGAAGTGTGTCTTAAAATTCATGAGCAATGAAATATACTTCATATTTGACTGGGTGCTGTGGTGCACGCCTGTAATCCCAGTGACTTTGGAGGCTGAGTCAGGAAGGTCGAAAGTTCAAAGCCAACCTCAGCAATGGTGAGGCACTAAGCAACTCAATGAGACCCTGTCTCTGAATAAAATACAAAATAGGGTTGGGGATGTGGCTCACCTCCCCACCACCCCTCAAAAAAGGAAAGAAATACAGTTCATGTTTGAATTTATTCATCTTCTTGTAGTTTAACATTTATTGAACAGGAAATTATGTTCTTTGCTAGGTACCATGTTGCACACATATTCTAGCAACTTGGGAGGCTGAGGCGGGAGGATGACAAGATTGAGAGCAACCTCAGAAATTTAGTTTCAGAAACTTAGCAAGACCCTGTCTCAAAATAAAAAGGACTGGAAGTATAGCTCAGTAGTAAAACATCCCTGGATTCAATACCCAGTACCAATAAATAATAAGTAATGAAAGAAACAGACATACATACCAAAAAGCCAGGGGATATTGCTCAATGGTAAAATAACTCTGTGTTCAATCCCCATTATGGGTTGGGACTGTTTGGGTTGGGGAGGCGGGGGGAGAAATGATGCTTTCTCAATTAGAGGTGAGTAAATATGTACAGAATGGAAATTAAAAATACAGGCAGTCATATAATATACATAATTGTCTCTTTCCCTTTCTTCTAAGGATGAATTCAGAATGTGGTTTTGTGCAAAAATTCGCTTTCTTTCTCTGGAAAATCACCCATTTTCAAATCCAAAATCTATAACTGATAAGATTTCAAATGGTCATGCAGTTCATTTAACTGAGAATCCTGCTGAAGAATACAGGCATGAGATGAATAAACATTCACAGACTCAGACACAACAGGTATTGTGCTCTAGTGTCTAAATTTCTTTACAAACTAAAATTGTGAGCATTTTATGCTATCATATATAACTTATGAGATACATATTTTGGATTTGCAGTTATTGCTTGAGATAAATGAAATTTATATGCATATAAAATAAAATACCTATCACTGAATGTAACAGTTTAGGTGTTCCTTTAAAAAACATTACGTTACAGCAAACAATGATAAGATTTGATGTAACATTTATGTATGTTCTACAGATTCGTTATTTCACTCACCATAGTGTAAAATATTTCTGGAATGATACCATACGCAATTTTGATTTCTTAAAGTAAGTATCTTTCTCTTTTTTTTGGACTACATTATGAATATCCTGAAAATGTTCTAAGTAGAAACAAATTAATTCTAATGTTACCTAGAATTGAAGAGATTTTTATTGCATGACTTTTATTCATTTATTCATTAACAACTCCCCAGTGGCTTTTTTTTTTTTTTTTTTTTTAAACCCAGTGATTGAACCCAGGTCACTTAAATACTAAACCACATCCCCAGCCCTTTTATGTTTTATCTTGAGACAGGGTCTTGAAAAGTTGCTCAGGGTCTCACTGAGTTGCTGATGCTGGTTTTGAATGTGTGATGCTCCTGTCTCAACCTTCTAAGCCACTGAGCTTACAGGCATGCACCTCCATGCCCCTAGTGTTTTTGAAAGCTCATTAACCGTTTTAAAAAAGTCCCACCTGTAAATTATACTTGGGTAAAATTTATATAGAAGTTAGAAGCAGTATGATATCAAAACCTTCCCAAGTCTGAGGTCCTTTCATTTTCACCTCAAAGTGATTTTTTTTTTTTTTCAAGTATGTCTGATAGCCTGTTTTAATAGATATGTTTGTGTATGTGGTGCTGGGAATTGAACCTAGGGCCTTGAACTTGCCAAGCAGTCATTCTACCACTGAGCAGCATCTCTAACCCTCTAGGATTTAACTTAGAGGATCTGAATTGTTACTTTCTGATTTGTTGACAGTCCCATCCAGTTGTACTTGAGGACCAAACTAATACACAGAAATAGAAATGTGATTTTATATTTGAATAAAGAATGGGATGTTGTCAGATGTGTTATCTTTGGGTAGGACAGATTGGAGTAATACTTTAAAATTTATTTTTGCCCAGGCTGGCCCCAAATTCTTGAGCTCAAGTAAGTGTTCCTCCTGTCTTAACCTTCTGAGGACTGAAGTGGAGGAGGAACTGTAGGTATAGCTCAGTGGTGAAGTATTTGCCTAGCATGTGCAAGACTTTGGGTTTTATCTCTAGCATGTGAGTGAGCATATGTGCATGTATACTCTTATGCACCCATAACTTTTAAGAAAGCCGAGATGGATCAAAATTAAATATGTGTAAGATTCTCTTTTCTGTAGAGTACTGTGATTATATCTTAGATAAAATAAGCATAAATAAGACATTTTGGGGGAAATTAAATGTTAGTTCCATCCCAGTTAAGATTTTTACAGATTTTAGGCACTATCTATGGTTCATAAATTCTGTACTTCTAACATGTGCATTACTAAGCTCAGGGAAGGATTTGAATTGATGCCCTTCTGAACATGGTAGATTGTGAATAGGAGTCTTAGTTCAATGCTAAAATTGTAAAGGAGTAACTACATATAGAAAGTAAAAATAGTTTAATCTTCAGTTTGGAATTCTCAAGTTAGTTATGTTAACCTTAACTTTTATTAGTTTATCATTAACTCTTACGGCTTTTGCACAGCCTTAAAAGGATAATGGCATTATATAAATGAGTATTTAGGGCCATCTTATGTGATAAATTCATTGGGTAACTTTTTTATGTTTTAGACTTAGACCATTCATAATTATTTATCTTAAGAATTTGAAGGGTTGGGGTTGTAGCGCAGTGGTAGAGCGCTTGCCTAGCATGTGTGAGGCACTGGGTTTGATCCTCTGCACTGCATATAAATAAATAAAGGTCCACTGACAACTAAAAGAATATTTTAAAAAAGAATTTGAAATTTTAAAACTCTCATTTCTAAATTTATGCTAAACATTTCTAAGAAGATTATGAGGAAATTACACTTTTTAAATCAGCCATATAGAAAACTGAGACATTAAGAAATTTAGATATTTTAAACTTTGTTTATGTAAAAACTTTGGATTTATTTAGGGGGCTGGATGAAGGTGTTTCTTGTACATCAATTTATGAAAAACATGGTGCAGGACTGACAAAAGAGATGCATGCCTACAGGTAATTTTTATCCAACTAAAGTTAGATCTGTTCTCAGAATTCTTAAACTTAAAAAATATATTGTATATGTATATATGTGTGTATATGTATGTGTGTGTATATATATATATATATATACACACACACACATTTGATCCTTTACCTTGTAGTACATATTAAGAGGTATTTAAATACTGCAGACTAGTTGTTGAGAACTTAACTTACATTTCATTTGAGTAAAATTGTCTCTCAGTTTTAAGAATCATAAAAGTGTTAAAGGTTATGTTGAAATTGCTGTCTCCAAAGTTCCATGTGTTTCATCAATTCTAAGATGCACATTTTCTCCCATTTTAAATTCTCTAAAATTGAGCCATGTCATGTAGCTGTTGGAATGTCATCCTTTGCCTGACAGAGATTTATCTTTCTTGATCATACATAAAATAGTGGTATTTTGTAAAATGATGACATCTTAGATTTTCTGAAATCTATTTTTATTGAGAATTTCAAACAAGCTCAGATTTACCACAATGAAAGTTTGAAAATTGGGAGTCCTACTTTTTTGTTATTCTATTAAAGCATAAAAATATACATATTGCATATTTTATACTTATTTATAAAATAACAAATATTGCTTATTTTAGATAAATGCCATTTTCAGATTTATATTAGAAATTTTATTGCTTTTCATAGCATTTGCTTTCAGAGTTGGAACAAAAATATCATTCAAACTAACACTTTATAAAAGCCAAACTTGTTATATCATACAGAAAGTACTACAAGGATTTATCTGGAAGGATTTAACCAACATTTTAAAAATACTTTTTTCTTTTAAGTCAAATGTACAGTGTTTTGAAATAAATACTCATAGTACAATATTCTTATTAGAAGAATAATACAGAATTCCTCAAGTTTATTTAATCTCGTAAAACTTAATTGTAATTCAAATTTTGTTAAGATCTATTGTTTTCAAGGATGGAGAAGAGATCCTTTTGCTTACTTGATTATTGACTAGTGGGATTATTATCGACTTATGTAAGATGTGAGACAGAGTGAAATGAAATGTGAAGAGTGTAGTCATCCAGGATTGACTTAATTTGATTAAAATATAGTAGGTAAAGAATTTTTTTTGCATAGATAGAGAATTTTAATTGTAGAAGCACATGTTTCAAAAACATAAATTTAAGAATAGCCTGTGGTTTGAATCTTATCTAATACAGTCTTTCCTAAATTATAGGTATTTCATAATACAGTATAATACTAATAATTGTATTTTTCTGTTATAGAAAATTGCTTTATGGTGTAAATGAAATTACTGTGAAAGTGCCTTCTGTTTTTAAGCTTCTAATTAAAGAGGTAAGACTTCATACAACTAAACATTTGTGATCAGTAAATTTTCTATTTGGAAAGTCATAATTAAGCAATAAAATGTACTTGGTTTTCTGTTTGCTAACTTGGAAGGGTAATGTAGAGAGAAAAAAATTGGCAGAGAAGAAGTCTGGGTATGAATTTTTTAATTTTGTCTATTTCTGTTTTTATTGACTTTTTTTTAAACTTTCAAAAAGTTGTACATTTAAATATTTTCCTGTGTTACAGATGTAACACCTTTCTTTTCTTCATTTTTAAGAAAAAATTATTTGTTTTCTTCACATGGTATTTCATGGTACACTATTGGAGACTAAGCATTGTACCAGAAATTTGAAAATCAGCACATGACATGATGCTTGACTTTCAGGAACTTGCACTATACTCTGTTAGTGGTTATTGTGGTGAGGGTTTGTTTGAGCCACAGAAGCATGAATAAAGGATAATGGACATGTCAAGGAAGGGAGTAGAGACTGACCAGCAGAGGAGGGCTTGCCTGCTCTATTTGTTCTGGTCTTTTGCTTTTGAAAGCATTTTCTCTGCTGCTCCTTTTTCTATAAAATTAGAGTAAGTTCTTTCTAAATACTTCATATGACTTTGAGGTAAAGTGGAACTATATATATATGAAAGTGCTTTGAGAAGTATAGGAGCATCAGTGTTAAGACATCAGAGGGGTTATTAATGAACACAATTTGGGTAAATGAATTAATTTTATTGTCAGGGCTGCTCCTTTATCTTATTTTTAATCAGAATTTAATCCTTAATTTCCTTTGAGGAATCAAAATAGTTTAACCCATTATCTCCTATTTGTTTTCTCTTTGGACTCTGACCTTTTGACATAAGTAAATTTGTTCAGTTTGATTAAATTTTATATCTTTTATTAGCCCAGAGCACATTAATTGTTGAAGACAAATGTATTTTATTACTGAAGCAGAATGCAGAACAACTAAGTTGATTTATTATAGGTTTTTCTATGCAAATCATTTACATCAGGCTTATTTAGCCACAATCCAGTAATTTAAAGGTAAACAAGAATATATAGCCAGGCATGGTTGTATTCCATGCCTATAATCCCAGCAGCTCAGGAGGCTGAGGCAAGAGAATTGCAAGTTCAAGACCAGCCTGGACAACTTAGCAAGACCCTGTCTGGAAATAAAAGAATGGAAACATATCTCTGGTAAAGAGTCCCTGGGTTTAATTCGCAGTACAGGAAGAAAGAAAGAACATACTAATACACTGCTCTACTCTTTAAAGTAATACATGTTTCCCTAGGGTATTGGAGGGTTTATCCTGTATGTTATTATGGTGGAAAATCTACATGGTTATGAACATGGCATTCAATTTACCTTTCAAAAAATCTTTATGGGGCTGGGTAAGATATAGCTCAACTGGTAAGGCCCTGGGTTCAATCCCTAGCACTGCCAAAAAAAAAAAAAAAAAAAATACCTTTTCATTTTTTTTTGTTTTTGTTTGTTTGTTTTTTTTTTTAGGTTCTCAATCCATTTTACATTTTCCAGCTGTTCAGTGTTATACTGTGGAGCACTGATGAATACTATTATTATGCTCTAGCCATTGTGATTATGTCCATAGTATCGATTGTAAGCTCCCTATATTCCATTAGAAAGGTAAGTCAAAATTTATGGTTTTAGAACTGTATTTGCATTTTGTGATAACATGATAAGTGTGTGGGATACTGTTTGGTACAAAATGAATACTCAGTTGTCATTATTTTAGTTGCATGGATTTATATGCCCTTCTGCTTTTTTCAGGGGATGGAGAGGTAGATTCTTTTTAGAATCAGATTACCACTTGACTACTTAGAGGTCCTGGGGGATCTAGTTGCTTGTCACAGAGTGGAATACTGAAAGACTGGTTCCACTATTTTCAAAACTGTTTCAGAGTGCTTTTTTGTTTGAGATAAAACAGTGAATAATCCTTAAATCAATGATTGTTGGCATTTTATAAAGGTGGAGTAGTATGTATTTATTATATAAATGTACCTTATGTTTTAGCACTCTTTAGTGTCTTGAGGAGTAAATTTATGTTGACTAGTTTAAAATTTCTTTTCTTCTTTCAGCAATATGTTATGTTGCATGATATGGTGGCAGCTCACAGTACTGTGAGAGTTTCAGTTTGTAGAGTAAATGAAGGTAAGTATTTCAGGTGACTGTTAAGAATTTTTTTAAATGCCCATTAAGTGCTGAAATGTAAAGTAAGTGCAATTTATACACATACGTTTGTTTTTTAAAAGAACTAAAAATACATGTTTGGATTCCTGAGTTCGTATCAAATTCCTTCATTTATGTAAAATCTAAATTTTCTACAGTAGAAAAAGGTAGCATAGCATAGGCACTACACTAGGCTGTAGGGATTTAAAAAGACAGATGTCACACAGTAATGATGGAGTGTGGTAAATGTGCCAGGTGCAGTGGTGCACACTTGTAATCCCAGTGACTCAGGAGGCCGAGGCGGGAGAATTATATGTTTGAGGACAGCCTGGGCAACTTCGTGAGAACTTGTCTCAAAGTAAAAAGGGCTGGGAGTATATATCAATGGTAGAGTGCTTGCCTAGCATGTGTGAGGCCCTGGTTTTCTCTCACACACACACACACACACACACACACACACACACACACACAAGTGCACACACATAGTGTGATGAATGCTATGATAGGGAGAGAGGTCATTTACTGCAGGTATTGGGTGGCTTCTTTGATGAAATAATTTTAAGTGGTGACTGTTCGAATTAGCCAAATAAGATGAGAATTGGTAAAGTGAAGGTCAGAGAGAGAAAGAAGAGTGCTGGAAATTAGAAATTCTGTGTCCATTATAAAAGCTGAAAGAAATTCAGTGTGGCACATATTGTAAGTGGATGATGGGCAAGGCATGTTAAGAAATTTGAACTCAATCCAAAAGCAGTGGAAAACCATTGAAGAAGGACTCTGTGTAGTCCTAAATATCATTGATACTTTGTTTTATGGTACACTGAAAAGGAATAGAATTTTAAGTAGTGCTAAAGCTTTAAGAAAAATTAAGATTTTATTTTTATTTTATTGTTCTGTACTGGGGATTGAACCCAGAGGCTCTATTGAGCCACAGCCTCAGCCCCTTTGCTTTTTTTCTTTAGAGACAGGGTCTTGCTAAGTTGCTTAGGGCCTCTCTAAATTGCTGAGGCTGGCTTGAACTTGCAATCCTCCTGCCTCAGCCTCCTGAACTGCTGGGATTACAGGTGTGCACCACCATGCCTGGTAAAAGTGATTTTAAAATAAGCCTTTTATTATAAAAATGAATTAAGTATCATTCCTTAAAGGTCGTTTCATAATTTAAACTACATCCTTTTTAAGGAAAGTATTTGTCTTAAAGACTTAACATCGCAATACAGTGTTTTTTTCCCTCATCCATCTTTGTATTCAAGCTAGTGTGACTTTCCTACAAACAGTATTAAATATGGGAGTCAGGGAGATGAACAAGTAAGAGGAAGAGAGAATGCTTCAATATTAAGTGACTCAAGAAAAACCTCTTACCCTTGGGAAGATATTTTTTAAAAAGTATTTAGCTCACTTAGATTTTCAAGGTAATAATGCACTAGGTAAAATGTTATAATGCTTAATTTATTTAAAAAATTTAGTCATTTAAAATAATATGTAAAAGACTAAAGAATATTGAGAAGGCTGTGAGACACTAGGGTTTTAACTAGTATAAAAAGAATACTAGTACTGTTATTCAGAAATAGTCTATGGATTGGAACTTTCCAGAACGCTCGGTGAGAGGTGGAGGAGCGGCGGCTGCCGGAGCTGCACAAAGTTACGCGCTCCTTCCCACTCCCCCACTCGGCCTCAGCCCGCTCACCGGCTGTAGAAAATGGTGAAAGAAACCACTTATTATGATGTTTTGGGGGTCAAACCCAATGCCACCCAGGAAGAATTGAAAAAGGCTTACAGGAAACTGGCCTTGAAGTACCACCCTGATAAGAATCCAAATGAAGGAGAAAAGTTTAAACAGATTTCTCAACCTTATGAAGTTCTCTCTGATGCCAAGAAAAGGGAATTATATGACAAAGGAGGAGAACAGGCAATTAAGGAGGGTGGAGCAGGTGGTGGTTTTGGCTCCCCCATGGACATCTTTGATATGTTTTTTGGAGGAGGAGGAAGGATGCAGAGAGAAAGGAGAGGTAAAAATGTTGTGCATCAGCTCTCAGTGACGTTAGAAGATTTATATAATGGTGCAACAAGAAAACTGACTCTGCAAAAAAATGTGATTTGTGACAAATGTGAAGGCCGAGGTGGTAAGAAAGGAGCCGTAGAGTGCTGTCCCAACTGCCGAGGTAATGGAATGCAAATAAGAATTCATCAGATAGGACCTGGAATGGTTCAGCAAATTCAGTCTGTGTGCATGGAGTGCCAGGGCCATGGGGAACGTATCAGTCCTAAAGATAGATGTAAAAGCTGCAATGGAAGGAAAATAGTTCGAGAGAAGAAGATTCTAGAAGTTCATATTGACAAAGGCATGAAAGATGGACAGAAGATAACATTCCATGGTGAAGGAGACCAAGAACCAGGACTGGAACCAGGAGATATTATAATTGTGTTAGATCAGAAGGACCATGCTGTTTTTACTCAACGAGGAGAAGACCTTTTCATGTGTATGGACATATAGCTGGTGGAGGCATTATGTGGATTCCAGAAACCAATATCCACTCTTGATAATCGAACCATAGTCATCACCTCTCATTCAGGTCAGATTGTCAAGCATGGAGATATAAAGTGTGTGTTAAACGAAGGTATGCCAATTTATCGTAGACCATATGAAAAGGGTCGCCTAATCATTGAGTTTAAGGTAAACTTTCCTGAAAATGGCTTTCTCTCTCCTGACAAACTCTCTTTGCTGGAAGTAGAAGAAACTGATGAAATGGATCAGGTAGAACTGGTGGACTTTGATCCAAATCAGGAAAGACGGCGCCATTATAATGGAGAAGCATATGAGGATGATGAACATCATCCCAGAGGTGGTGTTCAGTGTCAAACCTCTTAATGGGGCCAGTGAATAACACTCACTGCAGGCATTTTATATGCAGTAGTGAATGAGTGAAGGACTATAATCATAATATGCTCACTACTTGCTATTGTTTTTGTTTTAATATTCAATTATAGTAGTGTTTTAAAAGTTAAATGAAGAATAAACGCAAATATAAAAGCTCTGACTTTGCCCTGCATGTATGATGACTTTAGTGTGCAAGAAGTTGTTTAATACCTGTAAAAACTACTTTTAAAAAAAGTTCCCCTGGCATCTGTTAGGCCATACCTTGTAATTGATTTCAGCTGTGTATGTGGACAAACTTAGACTGAAATACTAGGTATATGTGTTGGTTTCAGTGTATGACCCTTCATTGTTAAGCTATAAAATTAAAACTGTATTTAACTGGCAATCAGAAAAAGAAAACTTAATTTGTAGAGGAAAAAAAAAAAGAAATAGTCTATGGATAAATCTTTCTATAATGCATAAATTTTCAAATGTATATTTCACACACACACACACAAAGAATATTATAAAAATGCTCTTGAAAAAAAAATGCTGAGTTTTTCAATGTTTGCATGAGATTTTAGAAATCCTCAAGTTTGTTTTACCTGTTATAGTGAGTCTCCTGTGTAGATGTATTGTGTTTCTTTTTTAAGATGAATAGATCTTAAAAAATATGAATGGATAACTTTAAAAATCAATCATCCACAGGTGTCATAAATGTTAAAGTGTATTCATAAGAACTTGTCATCACCTATGCACAGTCATCCTGTCAGGAGACAGACTGACACACCATACTTTATTGGTCTAATTCTATTGCTTAAAACATTTCATTTATTAGAATTTTTGTATTAATACTTTCTTTAGATCATTTTTGAATGGATCATTTATACAAACAATTGCCCTGCTTTTATTTCAAATCAAAGGATATTCTTTTCAGATTTTTTTTCTTTAAATTCAGAAATAGAAGAGATATTTTCTACAGACCTTGTGCCAGGAGATGTTATGGTCATTCCTTTAAACGGAACAGTCATGCCTTGTGATGCAGTACTTATTAATGGTACCTGCATTGTAAATGAAAGCATGTTAACAGGTAAGTTAAACTATCAGTAAATATTATACCAGTTGTTTATACATAATATTAGTAATAAGTAGTTACTGTTTAAACTTTCAAAATTAACTGTGATTTATATTTTTTTGCTCACAGATGTGAGTAAAAAATGTGATGACTATTGAAGATTTTCTTGAGTAGACCAAATTCTGCAAAATACTTAGTTGTAATGCTGAATCACCATGCTGGGATTGGTTACATGTCTTGGCCTGCCTCTTGCCATTTTTTGACATGAAGAAATGCTTCATAGTAAGGGAAGAAAAAAGTCCTTTGCCTGCAGAATATGCAGCATATTTGCTTCCCTGTTGTATAAAAAATGTGAATAAATTATGATTTATATTTTTGTTAAACTGGGGAAACGTAGACTTTAATTTTCCTTTGGAAATTGATAATCTGGAGGTAGATATTTATATATTTTTAAATCATGTGAATGTAGTCAGTTTGACCAAATGATTCCTATATAACATTGGGAAATTAGTCTTTGCTTAAAATGCACAAACATATACACTTTAATATACATGTGGTGCCTTTGAAGCAGGTTATTATGAATGGTACAGAAAAGTAAATTTTGAAAGGAATTTGACTATTTTGATTGCTTGAGATAACCCCCACACTCCTTATTCTGCTCTCCTTTGCCCAGATGCCTTTTCTTACCCATATGAGAGAGAGAGTGAGAGAGAGTGAGAGTGTGTGTGTGTGTGTGTGTGTGTGTGTGTGTGTGTACATATGTGTGGGTAGGGGTTGTTACGGGTGGGTCTTCACATTACAGGATATTTGAGGTAACAGTGCTTTCTAGTTCCATTGTTAGGGGTGTAAGAACAGGTGCTGGGGCTATTGCACCTACCCTGGTCATCTTGAAAATTATTTGAAATGCAATAGCATAATCATTTCCAAATATAGACAATACACCTTTTAGCCACCGATCTTTCTGGAATTTGTATGGGAGACAAAACTTTTAAAAAAAGGCTAATTGCTTCAGCTATCTTATCCACCTGGAGAATTCTTAATAACTATTGTAAACACTACTGTAGTATTTATAATATTTCACAATTTAAGGTTTTTATGTTTGATGCTAATTTTAGTGCTTTCTTTTAATAATTTATGTTTTTATTAAATAGGAGAAAGTGTTCCAGTGACAAAGACTAATTTGCCAAATCCTTCAGTGGATATAAAAGGAATGGGTGAGGAATTATATAGTCCAGAAACACATAAACGACACACTTTGTTTTGTGGGACAACTGTCATTCAGACTCGTTTCTACACTGGAGAGCTCGTCAAAGCCATAGTAGTTCGAACAGGTAGAAAATACGTCTCTCGCATATTTTAGTATGTTTGAAACCTCTTGAATGTTTAAAAGGACATTCTGTTCTGGGAGATAATTCTTATTTCTATATAAGAATGTAAGTAATTTTCTTTTTCTTTTTTTTTTGTGGGGAAAGGATTTAGTACTTCCAAAGGACAGCTTGTCCGTTCCATATTGTATCCCAAACCAACTGATTTTAAACTCTACAGAGATGCCTACTTGTTTCTACTGTGTCTTGTGGCAGTGGCTGGCATTGGTTTCATCTACACTATTATCAATAGCATTTTAAATGAGGTATGTATGAGGGCTCTTACTAGGGTTGATCCTTAATTATTATCACATGTGACTAGTGAGAATTTTGAAATGTGATTAAGTAAGACTGAAGAACCAAATTTTTAAGCTCATTTAACTTATTTAAAGAAGCCATATGAAACTAACAGTTACTATATGCAAAGAACAAATATAGGACATTTCTTTTGTAGAATTCAGGATTTTTTTTGTTTTGGATGGCTGTGGGTTAGATGGGCTTTTACTCGCCTATTGTTGACTTTAAAGAACAAAAGAAGGAAAAAGAAAAAAACATACAAACCAGAAACTGTGTTTTTTAGCATTGGGATAGAATATACAGAATAAGTTTATTTTTTTGAACACTTAATTGAAGGGATCTCTAAGGGACCTTGTAAGATATCCCTTTTCTGTCACCGTTAGAGACATGATTATCAGATGAACTGTATCTGGCAGTGTGTTGAACTTGCTTAGAAGGGTGTCTTGTGAAAAATGTAGACTATAAAAATATGATAGCTGTAAGAAGTTTCCTGTGACTGGGATTTTACAGTTCATTTGGCCATTCTTTGAATTTTTTATTCTGCAGAATCTCTGAAGGAAGAAAAATTAGATATCAGAAGAGATGTGTGTATGGATGTGTATATATGTGTAACTATACATATATACAGATACGTAGATATGTATTTTCTTATGTATAAAATTAAAAATGTTTATGGATTTACTGAATAAATACCCACATTAATTTAGTAAATAATATAGGGACTTGACATTTAGTTTTTGTCTCATTTGTAGGAAGAAGTTGGGGCAATAATCATAGAGTCTCTTGATATCATTACAATCACTGTGCCACCTGCACTTCCTGCTGCGATGACTGCTGGTATTGTGTATGCCCAGAGAAGGCTGAAAAAAGTTGGTATTTTCTGTATCAGTCCCCAACGGATTAATATTTGTGGACAGCTGAATCTTGTTTGTTTTGACAAGGTTGGTTCAATTTTATAATTGTTCTCGAAGGTTATTGTGTAGATTTTAAGTATTTAGATTGTTTTCTTTTTTGGCAATGAATTTGCAGGCATATTTTAATGTTTCTCTAATTTTCCTCTCCTCAGCTTATTTAGCTTATACATCTTTTTTTATATTTCTTATTTTCTCAATTTTTAAAGCTTTTAGATGTTACTTATTTGTTCAAATCTGCAATTGACTAAATGTATTCAGTATTATACCTTGTTCTATATTAATAAGAAGCTGGGCACAGTGGCATTCACTTTTAGTTCCAGTGCTTGGAAAACTGTCTGAGACAGGGGAATCTCTTGAGTCATAGGGTCAGAGGTCAGTCTTGGCAACATAGCAAGACTCTGTCTCAAACAAAAACGGTTAAAATATAGTAGAATAAGTGTAAAAATTATGTGAACTTTTGTGTTTTTAGGTAATCTTAATTTAACAGAATAGGCTATGTTTTTTTTTAATTGCTCATAAGTTTGTGTTTATTGTTGCTGTAATTTTGAATGCATTTCAGAATTATGAAGGTCAGAAATTTTATGTGAAAGTGACAAATTGTGTATTTGTCTCTTAATGTTTCTCCATTCTATTTTTTTGGTACTGGAAATGGAACGCAGGGGTGCTTGACCACTGAACCACATCCCCATCCATTATTTATTTGTTATGTATTATATATGTTATATTCTATTATAAATACATATTTATTATATTTTATTTAGAGACAGGACTAAGTAAGTTGCTGAGACTGGCTTTGAACTTGTAATAGTGATCCTCCTGCCTTATCCTCCCTAACTGCTTGGATTATAGGTGTGTACCACTCTGCCTGGCCTGATTCTCCATTCTTGAAGGGAAGTTAGGTATTGCTGAAAGATTAAACTTAACTAGAAAACCTTCCATCAAACTGTTCTGGATAACTTATGAAAGATTTTTGAGCACTTTATTTTCAAAGACAAAAAATGAGAAATGTGTGTTTTGTTTAACACGAAAAAACCAAATAACCCAATCAGTGAATGGGCAAAAAAAATGAGCAGGCACTTCACAGAAGAAGAAATATGATCAGTCAACAAATATATGAAGAAACCTTCAACATCTCTAGAAGTTAGAGAAATGCAAATCAAAACTACACTGAGACCAGGTGCAGTGGTGCATACCTGTAATGCCAGCAGCTCGGGAGGCTGAGTCAGGAGGATTGCAAGTTCAAAGCTAGCCTCCGCAACAGTGAGGTGCTAAGCAACTCAGTGAGACCCTGTCTCTAAATAAAATACAAAATAGGGTTGGGGATGTGACTCAGTGGTTGAGTGCCTCTGAGTTCAGTCCCTGGTACCAAAACACACACACACACACACACACACACACATCTACACTATGATTCTATTTTATTCTAGTCAAAAAGAAATCAAGAATGCTGGTAAGGATGTTGGTAAAAAGGCATGCTCATATGTTTGTGGGACTGCAGATTGGTGCAACCACTCTGGGGGAAAACAGTATTCCTCAGAAAACTTGAAATGGACCCACCATTTGACTCCATTATCCCCCTGTTTGGTTTATACCCAAAAAATCCTTACACTACAGTGATGCTGCCACATCAGTGTTTATAGCAGCTTGACTCACAGTAGCTACAGTGTGGAATCAGCCTAGGTGCTCTTCAACAGATGAATGGACAAAGAAAATGTGGTCCATCTACAAAATGGAATACTACTCAGCCATGAAGAAGAATGAAATTATGACATTTGCTGGTAAATGGATGGAACTGGAAAATATCATGCTAATGAAATTAGCCAGTCCTAAAGAACCAAAGACCCAATGCTTTCTCTGATATGTGGATGCTAAATCACAGTAAAGGGGGATGGTAGGGAAGAATAGAAGTACTTTGGATTAGACAAAGAGGAATGAAGGGAAGGGAGAGGGAATGGGAATAGGAAAAATGGTAGAATGAATTAGACATTACTTTCTTATGTGTGCATATGAATACACGACCAAGTGAATGTAATTCCACACCATGTACAACCAGAAGAATGGGAAGTTATACTCCTTATATGTGTAATGTCAAAATATATTGTCATGTGTAACTAATAAGAACAATTAAAAAAAGAAATGTATGTTTTGAAAAAATTAAAAGATTATATATTCCCATCACTTTTATTTATCTGTGCAAAAAATTTATTTATGCTTATCTTTTTTTTTCTCTTTTTTTTTTTGGTGAAGGAGTGCTGGGGATTGAAACCCAGGACCTCACTAGCATGGTTAAATACATGCTGTATCACTGAGCTGCATCTTAGCTCTTGGAATATTTTTTATTAAAGAAGTTAGTTAATAGGTATAAAAGTAAAGAAAATATACAGGTATAATAAGCCCTTATTTACATTTTAACAGTTATTCACATTTTGTCTTTTTTACCTTATCTTTTCTCTCATTGTGAAAGAGGCAGCATCAGACATTGTAACATAACACCCAACAACTGTAACTGCCCAGGCATGTCTCTGGAAGATAAGATGGTTAAAAAAATTCATTACTATATTATCTCTATCATAATTAATAAGTTAACAGTTCTTAGTTTTATTTAATATCTAGTTCATATTCAGATTTCATTGCCTATCTCAAAAATGTTTTTGAATCAGAATCCAAGTATGTGTAATTTCTTTGGTCTCACAACTAATCTTTAACAGTTGCCTTTATTTTCCCCTCATCCCTAATCATTTTGTTGAAGAAACCAGGTCATTTACATCTGGACTTGACTGCTTCCCCCTGATGTCGTTTAACTTACTCCTCTGGACTCCGTATACTCTAGTCCATCTCAGCATTATAAGTATTGTTTATTGACTGATAGATTGGTATATTCTTTTTATAATATAATCACATAAACATATAATCACTTAGATATGTCCCCTTTGCCTCCATGGAAGAGCCATATACTGTTTGCTGTTCTGAAGCTTACTTCCTGTTTTAACCCTGTGTCCTAGATTGCATTCTCTGTTAGTACTTGGAGATCTTATCTGTTCTTTTCTTTCTCTCACTCTCTGTATTACTCCATTGTGTATATATAGCACAGTTTTTAATGATATATGTCTGCATTTTCTTGTTTCTTGAGGTATGATCCTTACTTTGTGCATATGTGCTCTTTATTTTAGACTGGAACGCTTACTGAAGATGGTTTAGATCTCTGGGGGATTCAACGAGTGGAAAATACCCGGTAAATATTAGCTGGATTTGATAGTTTACTAGTTGATTTTTCATATTTTAGCAATATAGCATTCAGTTATTTAAGAAATAATATGAGACAATTGTGTACCTATTGTCACACTGAACAGTTATCATTTTGCCATATTTACTTTAGATCTTTACTTTTTATTTTTATTTTTATTTTTTTCCTGGTACCAAGGATTGAACCCAGGGGTGCTTAACCACTGAGTCACATCCCCAGCCTTTTTATTTAGAGATAGGGTTCTTGTTGAGTTGCTTAGGGCCTTGCTAAGTTGCTCAGATTGGCTTTGAACTTGCTGTCCTCCTGCCTCAGCCTCCCTAGCCAGTGGGATTACAGGCATGCACCACTGCATCTGGCTAGATCTTTACTTTTAAAAGATTAAAATATTACAGATATTGCATAGAAATTATGGAGTCTCAATCTGTCCATTTCCCTGTTGCTAATACCACTCTTTATTTTTATTTTCATATATTTTATATTTTTATTACCTACATAATCTGTGAATAAACATACATGAGTGATATGCTATATGTGTTTTTGTGGCTTTTTTCCACCTGTCAGATTGTTTTCAAGATTTATTCATGTTGATATGTACAGATCTAATTTATTAATTTTAATAAAATTATTCCATCATATAACTAAACATAAGACAATTTCAGTTTTTCTCCTTGCACTTTCACAAGTAGTGCTACAATTAAAATTCTTAGACATAGCTTGTGAGATGTGACTGAGTCTGCATAAGCCAGATCCCTGTAGGTATGTATGCTCAGTGGTGGTAGTCTGGATTTGGCTTCAGCTTTGCTACCAGATAATACCTATTTGCTGCCTGATAATGGTAATGCTTATTTACACTCTCCCTCAGTAAAGATCCCTGTTGCTCCATATCCTTGCTAAATTGAGTTTTGTCAGACTTGTAATTTTTGCTTCCAAGATATGAACAGATATGAAAAGGACATTTTATTATAACTTTATTCACATTCTTCTCTTTACTTACAAAGTTAAGCATCTTCTTATTTTTGGGGAGAGTATTTGGCATTCTTTTGCGCCTGTTTATAACTTTTTGTGTGGTTAGTCTTTTCCTTACTGTTGAAGTCATTTGTGTTTTCTGGTATTATATTAAATTTGTTTAGTACCATGTATTGCAAACTTGTTCCCTAGGTCTCAGGCTCATCTTTTAACTTTATTTTGTTATCTTTTGAAGCTCAGAAGTTCTAGTACTGTAGTTGTGCTTATGTCATTTTTTAATTCCCTCAGACATCTGTCAGATTTGGGTTTGTATAGTTTGACAGACTGGATTATTGAGTTATGTAATTTTAAGAGTTGTATCTTCTTGCTCATTTATCCCAGTAACACATGTTGCCTTGAATTCTATTTTAATATTTATATAGCTACACACCAGCTTTCTTTTGCCTAACACTTGCCTAGTATATCTTTTTCCATCTGTTTGCTTTTCAGTCTTTGTGTCATTGTGTTTAATGTACTTATAGATTTACATATAAATATATGCAGATATATTTGAAATTATTTCTGCTATCCTTTACCCCAAATTAAATACATATTTTCTCATTCTCTCCTATTTCACTCTCTCTCTCTCATTTTCTCAGTATTTATGCATCCTAATCTTTTACTGCTGGTTTTAAAATGTTTAATATGCAAACTTACAGCTAAAGTTTATGGGTGTCTTTACTACTTTTTTTTTTTTTTTAATTTGATCTTTATTGCCTTCTAAAAACCCAGACTTTACTTTTACCCTGCTTATTCCCCTCCCTTCTTAAGTATATTTATTATATAATGTTTTATGATTACGATTTTGATTTTATAAAGTCTGCATTGTTAGGTTTACCATTTGAAAAAGTTCCATTCCTCTGAATTACGTTATTTTCTGCAAATACATTCATGAGTTTTATTTCACTGTCACTCTTGAATGATGGTGAACTATACAGATTTCTAGGCGTCATTTCTGTTTTCTCATCACTTTGAAGGTGTTACTTTATTTCTCCTGAAACATTTTGTTATTGCTGCTGAGAAGTCTTATTAGTCTCTCTGGTTACTTTGAAACTCTTTCTTTATCTTTGGTTTCAGCAGTTTAGTTTATTATTTTTAATTTTTCATAGGATTCCTTTTTCTTATTGATTCTAAGGATTCATACTTTTCATAAATTTTGGAAATGTTTCTTTCTGTTGTGACTTTTCCCCATGCTTTGTTTTCTTTTCATCTGGGAATTCTAACCATATGTTTTAGGAGAAAAATTCTCTTGATTCTTTCCAAATCTGCACCCCATTCCCCATGATACCTTGTTCTTTAAGTTTAATTTTAAAATGCCTTTTTGGCATTCTTTCTGATTTCCATTTTATTATCTCAGATTTATGAGATTCTAATTCTGTCTTTGTTATTTTTGTTGACTCTTCTGGTAAATTGTTTTCTAGCATATCTTTAAAATTAAGGGACGTATTTAGCTGGATTTTTCTGTGAGACTCTTTTCAGTTGCATTGTGTGAGCTCTTCCAATAGAGAAGTTTTGACTTTGGTGCCAAGTGTCACAGTGATGATTATGGTACCATACAGGTTTTACTGTTAACTCATAATTGAGAATTTCTGGACCAGGCAGTAGCATATATTCAAACCCTAAACCCATTCTGAATTTGGTGGTTCAGAGATTAGGCCTAGAAACCAGATCTTATGCCTATGGGCTGTGTCACCTCCAACAAATCAACCACTTGGCTTCAGTTTTCCTATTTTAAATGGGGATAATAAAATGTCTCCCTATGGTGTGAGGATGAAATGAAACAATATGAAAATTTCTCGAAACAGTGCCTGGCACATAGAACATCCAATGTAGATAGTAGCTCTTTTCTTGAACGTTGGGTGGGGAAGAGGCAAACTTAGAATTAGGCCTTTGGATCCATGTGTAAACTTTCTAGTCTACCTCTTTTCCAAGTGTGCATAGTTAGCACTGATTTTCTTGGATGAGAGGAATGCTCTTAGTGCCTGTTCTTCATTTTATATGTGGCTACAACTTTGTTTCCTATTCCTGTATGATATTAAAATCCGCGTCCTTGGGGTATGGCAGTGACCTCCATTTGTTTTCCCCCCTCAGCATCACCTCAGGTGCACAACCCTCTGGTTTTCCTTTCCTTCTTTTTCTGGCATTTGAACACTTTCCTTTCTTAGAAGCTCAGTTTTGGATTTAAAAGTTTGGATTTAAAATTTTGTCTCCCTTATTCCATCCAACCCCTGTACTGGGGCTTGAACTCATATATCTCTAGCCCTTTTTTTTTTTTTATTTTGAGACAGGGTCTCACTTGGTTGCCTAGGCTGACTTTGAACCTACAATCTTCCTGCCTCAGCCTCCTGAGTTCCAGGATTGCGGATGTGTGCCACTGTGCCCAGCGTGGATTTAGAAGTTGTATTTTTTGTTTGTTTGTTTGTTTAATGAGATCTTGTTGTGTTGACCAAGCTGGTCTCAAATTTGTGATCCTCCTGCCTGAGCTTCTCAAGTAGCTAAGATTACAGGCATGTGCCATCTTACCTGACTTAAAAGTAATACAAAACATTTAGAATATTGTCTTGAGTCCAGGAATTTATGAACCTAATTCAGTATATTTTCTGTTTAGATTTCTTTTACCAGAAGAAAATGTTTGCAATGAGATGTTGGTAAAATCCCAGTTTGTTGCTTGTATGGCTACTTGTCACTCACTTACAAAAATTGAAGGAGTGCTTTCTGGTGATCCACTTGATTTGAAAATGTTTGAAGCCATTGGATGGGTAAGTTCAACATTGTAAAATATAAGTAACTTCAGGAAAATATATTAAAAATCAAATTACTTCACAGAAGGATTATTTCTTCTAGCAATTTTGATGACAGTCTAAAAACCGTAAAAAAAAATTAACTGAAATTTCTAATGATTTCTCTATCACTGGAGAAATATTTCTAATTGAACAAAAAGTAATCTGTTTCAGCTGAATGAACTCATTTAAATACCTTTAATAGAAGTTGATAACTTAGACTGTGCTTAATGTTTATAAGGTAATTCAGATATCTGCAGCTTGGGGCAAGTATGGTGAAGTCAGTAGAATGACCTTAATTTCTTGGCATTTTTCAGATTCCTTCTGTTTTTGACACTTAATTTTAATTTGTAAGTACTTATATACTCTGGTTATTACAATTTGAAAGCATTCACTTCATTTTTTTGGGGGGTGGGGGGAGACTGAATTAAACCCAGGTGGGTTTAACCATTGACCTACACCCCCAACCCTAGTCTTGCTTAGTTGCTTAGGGCCTTGCTAAGTTGCTGAGGCTGGCTCTGAAGCCTCCAGGTTGCTGGGATTACCATCATGTGCCACCGCACCCAGTATAGCATTTACTTCTTTTATAGATGTAGTAATAATTTTTTAAAGATTCCTTCTGGCTTCTGAGTTATTCATTTTCTCTGGGGACGATTCCCCCTGCTTCCCCCTTGTTTATTTTTGGTTTTCATAGTTCTTGAAGCTCTGATTTGATAATTCTGGGTACTTGTGGTCAGATTTTTACATTTTCCTATATGTCTGTGTTAATCAGTTTTTTCTTAGAAATATCTCCCCGATTGGGAAGACGGACTGGGGGATTTCTTTATGTTGAGAGTGGGGCCCCATCAACAGGAATTCTTCAGTTTTGGAGGAAAAGACTCCTCACCCACTCTCACCAAACTTGCTCTAGCAGAGCTTTTTTACTCTGAAATATAGAAACCCCTTTCTGCTGTCATACAGTAGTTCATATCTCTAGAGAGGACACCTTAATTTTTCTTTAGTGGTGTGTTATAGTTGTATGTAATGATGGGATTTGTTGTTACATAGTTAGTTGTACGTGTACATAATATAACAATGTAATCTGACAATATTATTCCTCACTTTTCCCCTTTTCATCTCTTCCTCCTTCCCCTCTCCCTTTCTTCTTTACTGATTTCCCTTCTTTTTTCATGAGGACCCCTCCCCTCTTTGTTTCTCATTCATTTGTTTGTTTTGGGGTTGTTTTGGTGGTGCTAGGAATTGAACCCAGGGCTTTGTGCATGCTAAGAAAGCACTCTACTGGGGCTGTGGAGATAGCTCAGTCGGTAGAGTGCTTGCATTGCAAGCACGAGGCCCTGGGTTCAATCCCCAGCACCCAAAAAAAAAAAAAAGAAAGCACTCTACCAACTGAGCGATATCCCTTGGATATAGAACCCTTGACTTTTTAGTTTGGCTTATTTTGCGGAACATGATATTTGTGATTTCTTTGTTTTAGTTCAGCTATTCCAACTGATAAAGAAGAGTTCCTACCTTTCCTGATATCTGTGGGCCTCTGTTTCCCTCACAGTTGTATCAGTCAGTGTTTCAGTTTGCCTTTTGTTTCCATATTTGAAATATGTTCCCACCCCTTCTTTGCTTTTTGTTTGCTGTTGTTTTTGCATTTTGTTAACATTTTGAAAGGGAGGGAGGTGGATGATAAGTACTCTGCCATCCTTGAAAAGCTCACAGTAAGTACTCTTCAAATTTAATTTCTGAAGAAGGGCCTCACTTCATTTATAGAGACAGAAGCTAAATAGGCTGATTTATCTTTTTTATTCTTTAATACTTTTCTTCAGTGGAATAGGTTTTCAGTAGATTTAGTGTTCAGTGTTAGTGTTCTTTTAAAAAGGTTGTTTAAATAAGTAAATTTGCATGATAGCCTCTTTTGCAGACCCAGAGATGCTTTGATACTTGACTTTATAAGATCTTGTGTATCAGTGGATGTTTTTATATGAACAGGCACAAATAATCCTTGTACTTAGTGTCATAAAAGATACATCCCAACTTCAGAGACTTTAAAATGTAGAGAAAAAATATATAGCATTACATAAAAATCGGTTAATTGGTCACCATTTCCCTCATTTTTTCATTGATAAATCACTCTAGTTACAGTCAAATTAGTGTGTCATTTCTCTTAAACATGTTTAATATATAATTTTGTTTGAATTTATTTATTTATGTATTTGGTGTTGGGAATCAAACCCAGGGCCTTGAGCATAGTAGGCACATATTCTGCCACTGAGCTATACCACTATTTGAATTTTTTTTCACCAAGAAAAATGTTTTTAAAGTAAATTTCAAGGGATTAAGGTAGTAATAACCTAAAAAGAAATGTTCATACTGAAACTCTAAACACACATCTTGGTACCTTAGTCTATTCTTCACATGTTCTTTACCTGCTGGTTCTGCTAACCATATCTGTGAACTCCATATACTGTTGAGTCTTCTGTTGGCAGAAAGGAATCCTTGGATGATAGACCGAAAATTTTGAAGTTGCAAGAATTATCTGTTTTCACAGAGCTAGTATCTAAACTCAGTAGGTTGTAGGAGCAGAATGACTGATGTTTGACTCTTTTCTTTTTTCAACTTCTAACCTCTGTCTTTTTTTTTTTTTTTTTTTTTGCGGTGCTGGGGATTGAACCCAGGGCCTTGTGCTTGCCAAGCAAGTACTCTACCAACTAAGCTATCTCCCCAGCCCACCCCTGTCTTCTTTATACCGTGGGTTGCTAAGTGTCGAATTAACTAGTTCTCTTTATATTTTGTTTCCCTTAGATTAGACAGTAGGTTTTCTTTTTTAATTGGCTGAAAATGGCTATTATATTCCATTTAAAAATGGATCCAGTGAACTGAATTTTGTGAAGTGATTCAGTAAATGTTTTCCTTCCAGATTCTGGAAGAAGCAACTGAAGAAGAAACAGCACTTCATAATCGAATTATGCCCACTGTGGTTCGTCCTCCTAAACAACTGCTTCCTGAATCTACACCTGCAGGAAACCAAGAAATGGTGTGAAATTACTTAATGCTGGATAGTACTGTTGATGCATACTTAATGTTTAATTGTCATTTTGAAATATTGCTAGAAGAGGAAGTCAAATGTCTTTCTCTTATGCAAATATGGATATTTAGCTGATTTATCTGAAACTATACCTTTGGTATGCTCTATGTGTTCTGTGTAAAATGTTGAGATTTAATTCTCAGTGCCATTACTTTTCTTTCCTGTATAGTATGCAGCTTTTAGTATCTTATGACTTAAACACATGATTTTTGATCCTTTAAAGTTATTTCTGTATACCTAGAATTTTATGAAGAGTATTTAAGTAATGCTTTAATGAGAAAAAGCTTTAAGTGGATTTTTTTAATGTTTCCCCAGTAGCATTTAATGTTTTAATATTTCTAGGATTCTAGAATATTTGAAAATTTCCAAGAACATAATGGTAGAGAGGGAATATGGAATCTTGACTTTCAAATAATCAGGGATCCTTAATACTCTCCTAATGTTCGTGGATGCTTAAAGGTTTTTTTTCTAACTCGAGTGCATTGATGGGCTTAATTTGTATTCTTTTCTTTTGTTTTTAGGAGCTGTTTGAACTTCCCGTAAGTGAACATTTACTTGTTACCTAAATAAATTTGTTTTTATTCTTAAAGAATAATAAATGCTTTGTGCTTCTTTTGAAATTATATAGGCTATTTATGAGATAGGAATTGTTCGCCAGTTCCCATTTTCTTCTGCTTTGCAACGTATGAGTGTGGTTGCAAGGGTGCTAGGGGATAAGAAAATGGATGCCTACATGAAAGGAGCCCCTGAGGTCATTGCCAGTCTTTGTAAACCAGAAACAGGTAAGGACATAACTATGATTTGGATAAAATTCTGGTATTTCTATAAGCTTGTATTAGTAGTTGTAATAGTGAAATTTACTTTTTCTTTTAAAAGTTCCTGTTGATTTTGAGGAAGTTTTAGAAGATTATACTAAACAGGGCTTCCGTGTGATTGCTCTTGCACATAGAAAATTGGAGTCAAAACTGACATGGCATAAAGTACAGAATATTAGTAGGTAAGATTGAATATCTTTCCTATAGTTTTTCCATTAATGCATCATATATGTTTATATGTCAGTAAGTACAAATATTTATTGAATGTATGCAATAAATACACATGTATGTAAACGCAGTATTGTTTTAGATGACTGAGGTGAAAGTAAATTTTTTTCCATTATCTAATTTCCTTTCATTTTATATTGTCTTTTTGCCTATGCTGTTATAACATGTTTTTCCCTAAAAATGAGTGGAACTGCTTTCAATTTGTTAAGTATTAAGTGCTTTACTATGTGTCAGGCATGTTCTTGGAACAATGAGCAATTCTATATAAGTTTATTCTTCCCAAATGATCTTGTTTTGCCTAGTGGTTGGATCTAAACACTTTATTTGATGAGAGTTTCATGAGTCATAGTACCCAGCACTGTTCCTCTCACCCCACTTATCTCTACCTCTAGTCAAATGACATTACCAACATCACATTTCTTTCCATGTATAAATATGGGTTTCACATTCAAGAATTTTCTGCTTTTAAACCGAGCACAGTGTCACATGCCTTTAATCCCAGTGACTTGGGAGGCTGAGGCAGGAGGATTACAAGTTCAAAGCCAGCCTCTTCAATTTAAGGAGGCTAAGCAACTTAGTAAGACTCCGTTTCAAAATATAAAAAGGGTTGGGGATGTGGCTTAGTGGTTAAGCACTGCTGGATTCAATCCCTGGTACCAAAAAAAAGAAAAAAGAAAAAAAAAAGAATTGTTACTTTCATTGTAACTCATTTAGAACTACCCTCTGAGGGTAGAGTTTTTGTTTAGGAACTTTATGGTATTCCTGATATTTTTCAAACAGAAATAAATATCCATTGATCGTCCTGTTAATTCTGTGTATTTTGGGGAGGTGGTCTAAGCATGTGTTTTTAAACAAAGAAAACTTTTACCCAGTGATCTAATGCACGTGCATGGGTAGGAACCACAGATGTGTAATACCTCCTAATTCCTGCAGAGGGCACTTTTGTCTTTTTTTTCTTATTACTTCACCTTTTGCCATTTTCCCCTTAAAGATTAATTGGTGAATTGCCTGTAGTTCTCTAGTCTTTCACCTTTCACACATGCTTCAAAGCCTGTGAATAGGCTGTTCCTTTTGCCCAGAATGTTCTGTCACTCTCTCTCAACCATCTCTTTCTATTCCCTTTATTCTTCATCCTTCAGTCACTAAGACCTCTGTTTTTGCATTCTGCCTTATAGGAATAAGCTTTTCTCTAATAGCTTAATCTTTTATATATTGAACATTGTATAATTTATTAATTAGATAACATGATTTCCTTGACCTGTATTATTTAGGAAACCAGTCAAAGCCAGGAACTAGAACCTTGTAGGAAACCTGGTGTTATTAACCCATTAGTTTTCACACTGATACAACTTTGTGCTTTGAAGACAATTTTAGGCTTCAAAGCTTTTTCCTTCTTTTACTACAGCAGTGTCTTTTCATTTTGTTTTCTATCTGTTCTTTAATATCTTTACTATCTGTTGATACAGATTGTGTATTTCAAAGACGTTTAGATTCCATGTGTATACTCAGCTACTTTATTGTTGAACTTTTATGTAGACAAATTACTTAGTTAATTGCAAGTCTGAAATTCTAGTTGCTAACCTTACACCCCCTTTCCCTATTGAAAAAAATTTCTGTAGTGTAATTTTGGTAGCATAAGATTCCTTAACTGTGGCTGTTGTTGAACAGACTTCACCTCCATTATAACTCTGAAGTACTTAACTACTTTTGCATGTGTTCCTGATTACTTGTCATTTCCCCCACTAAGTATCTTGAAAGTAACATTCATTTATGCCTTTTCGTCTCTGACCTCCCATGTCTGGCGTAGTGCTGACTAGCATGGTGCTGGTGCATTGAGCTATTTGAGGACTAGCATCTTGATAACTGTATTGATTTTCAGTATTCTAAAGGTCATCTCTGGATCTCAAATAGATCTTATTGTTGTGCTTCTAATGGTTCTTACATTTCTAGGATCAAGAATTGTATTTCATAGAAATTTTATACTACTTAGACATGATAATGTAAATAATGAGTATCAAATGTGCTTGTGGTACAGTTTTTTTCCCCCATTTCTCTTGATGTTTAAATTAGGTTATATTTTGTGAGGGACAGTAAAGAATATATTTATGCTTATGCATTTTCAGATAGGATATAAAACGAACATTACTAGACTAGTAGTCCTAGTGCTAAAATTGTTTAGTGTTTTGCAAAGATAGAGATTTCTAAATGATCCTTGTTTTTCATGTTTCAAAGGGTGGAATTTTATTTCAATATTTCAAAAGTATACTTCTTAGAAATTGTTTTCCAGGTTTAAATTTTTTGAAATATTGAACTCAAATGAACACATGCTTTATTCAGCATTAAAAAAATGTTTTACTTTATAATTCATAGGTATTTTAAATGCTTTGTCAACATAAAGAGAACAATGTTGTTCTCTTGACTAAACCATTATGTGTTAAAACTTCTTTTTCTGCAGAGATGCCATTGAAAACAACATGGATTTTATGGGATTAATTATAATGCAGAACAAATTAAAGCAAGAAACCCCTGCAGTACTTGAAGATTTGCATAAAGCCAACATTCGCACTGTCATGGTCACAGGTTAGACTTTGTAAAAGAACACAGAAAAAAATTGAGTGTGACTCTAGATCCAAGTTACATAATATTGAGAAATGATAAGTTAGTTATTAAAGTATATTATATATTGACTCCATCCCACATTGCCCTGCTTCAGCTCTGAGTATCTTTCTTAAGGTATAAGATAATCTTGGAGTACTCTTCATGAGGTCTTACAAATTCTGTTTATAGAAAGCATGGTAAAATAGTGAAGAACACATTATAAACACTTCAGCTTTTCTTTTTATTACTTCTTTAGTCAAATATTCATATAGCTCTTAATATACATTGCTGTGTGTCAGTTGCTTGTAAATTAGCTACTTTAGAATATAAAATTGATGAGAATTATGTATATTTTATCCATTTTTGAGCTCCTTTATAATGTTTAGAACTGCCAGGTATATAGAAAATGATTAATAGATACTTGTTAGAATTAGATTTACATACTTTGTGTGCGCGCGCGTGTGCACATATATAAAATATTATCCTTATTTAAATTCATAATTACTTTTGAGGTTCATTTTGCATTTTCCACACAATATCTGAATAGTTCTCTTTGGTGTTTTTGTACTGTTGGAATGTTACAGAATTTCTATTCCTTAGTTGTGTGAAATTAATGCCAGCTCTTTTCTTTTCATAGTAAATAAGCAAATTTAAATTACCTCACTTTATGGCATTTGTGTGATCAATAAGACTTTTCTAGAAAAAGTCTGTATACATTTTTGCTTTGACTCTCAGATCTGTCTATAGCATACTTCTTACTGTGTGGCTCAAGATAACTAAATCTTATCTGTGTTCTGAAAATTCTTAATTCTGATGTCTCCTTCAAGGCACTTTACATCTGTGTCTCCTCCTCCTTTACCATGACAGAATGTTGTTATTTCCCATGGGCTACCAGAAGATATTCTTGCAAGTAGTATATGGGAAATGGAGAAAGAAATATTTAACTCTTCAGTTCTGTTAGCAGTGGGATCTCCAAAACTTTGTCTATTTCTTCTGTCCTTGCTTCTCTTCAGTTCTTTCCTTCTCATGACTGAGAAGTTCTCTTTTACTTCTTATTACATCTGTTCCTATCTTAACTTTTTTGTTTTGTATAATATTAATTTTTCTATTTCATCCTTTACTGTGACACCACTCTGGTATTTTTCCATTAGGTTATTTCAGTGTTGATTGTGCATCTACTATATATTTTGCACTATACAGTTTGTTGTGGGACACAAAGAGTGTCTGGAAAAGATTGTATTTGTATTTAGAAGTTGTGAGCAAGATTTTAGCATATATGTACTGGAATCATTTGAGGCTTCCCTTATAAGCATGCCCTAATTGATTTGTTTATTTTAAAACTTCCAAGAGTAGCTGGACACAGTGGCACATGCCTGTAATTGCAGTGACTCTGTAGGCTGAGACAGGGGGGTCACAATTCAAGGCCAGCCTCAGTAAATTAATGAGTCCCTTAGCAATTTAGCAAGACCCTGTGTCAAAATTTAAAATGAATAATTAAGTAAAAGATTCCTAAGGATCAAGGATGTAATTCTCATTCTGCGCAGCCCAGCCATAGGGACTTTGATTCTCAAAGAAATACTTTGTTAGATACACATTCACGTTTTAATTTTAATTTTAATACATTGAAAATATTTTGAAAAATAGGTGACAACATGTTGACTGCTGTCTCTGTGGCCAGAGACTGTGGAATGATTCTACCTCAAGATAAAGTTATTATTGCTGAAGCATTACCTCCAAAGGATGGGAAAGTTGCCAAGATAAATTGGCATTATGCGGACTCACTAACACAGTGCGGTAATTCATCAGCAATTGACTCTGAGGTAATGTTGAAATTCATTCTCTTTTGAAGCTTGCTTGTTTGAATTTAGTCTGGAAAAGGAAATAATGGTGCATTAAAACAAAACCACAACAAAAAACAAGATCTAAATGAACACAAACCTCAATTAACTCCCCATAGATTCATTAAGACTGAGGAAGACTCAGGAATGTCAATGTTTAAATTTAATATTTGTCCAAACTTAATTAATTGTAGTTTTAAAGTATAGAATCCCAAGTGTTTATTTTTAAATGATTAGTATAAAGCTGATATTTAATCTTTCTTAAGTTTTTTTTAAAAATAAATATAGGTAATCTTAAAATTAATTTTCTTTTCTCTGAATAAGTGTTAAATTATTTAGTGTTTTGTATAAAATATATGAAATAATTTAGTTTTGGAACAAATACATTTAACATAAGATTGTACTTTTTTGGTTTGGCTGCCTAAATTTTGTTCTGAATGTTTTATACACAGGCTATTCCAATTAAGTTGGTCCATGGTAGCTTAGAAGATCTTCAGTTGACTCGTTATCATTTTGCAATGAATGGAAAGTCATTTTCAGTGATATTGGAGCATTTTCAAGACCTTGTTCCTAAGGTAAGTGATAGGAGTTTATGGACATGTTCATGATTATGTTGTGAACAATATTTTTAAGAAATTTTAATTTTTTTCTAGTTGATGTTGCATGGCACTGTGTTCGCACGTATGGCACCTGATCAGAAGACACAGTTGGTAGAAGCATTGCAAAATGTAGAGTAAGTATTGGTGGATTTTCTGTTTTGGGATTTTTTTAAATGGTACTTACAGTTTGATTTTAAAATTCAAACTAGTAACTAACGTTTATTACTTAACAGGTTGAACATTTTTAATCCCAAACTTTGAAATCTGAAATGCTCCAAAATCCAGAACTTTTTGAGAGTTGCAATAAACTTTGGAGCAGCTCAGATTTTGTATTTTCAGATGAGAGATGCTCAACTGTTAAAATCTAAGCAGATGTGCCAAAATCTGAAAAACTTTGAAATCTGAAACACTTCTTATCCCAAGCATATCAGATAAGGGATATTCAGCCTTTGTATGTGTATGAACATACATTACATGCAAATAAATAAATGTCACCTATAATATAGATGGTAAGAACTTTAAGTGCCTCTTTTTAAAAGACTTGTGCTTATTTATTTCAGTATAATATCTACCATTCCTTCTTTGAGTAATGTGGTAGAGTTCATTCATTAATTCTTTCAGGTGCTCTATCTTTTTAGTTTTAGTGAACAATTGCTTCAGTTTATTAAGGGAGAAATGGTACCCTTAATAAAGGCATGTTAAAGAACATATAGGCACAAGCTATTTTGTATTTTGATGGGGAAGTTGAAATGCCAAAATAATTAGCCCATTTTATAACAAACAAATCGGTATCTGAGATTATTTCACTTTCAGGCCAATGCTGTTGGCAAAGCATTGTGCCCATATTCATTGTAATGAAAAGATTCATTAGTTTCATCCCAAGTCTCTCAGTCTGTTAGCTCTTCATAATTCTGTATTAGAGAAATCTTATTAGGTTAAACACTCTATTTTAAGAAATTAAAATCATAAAATTGTTTTGTTTCTTAGTTACTTTGTTGGGATGTGTGGTGATGGTGCCAATGATTGTGGTGTAAGTATAGTTTTTGTGATTTACTTCTGTAGTTCTTGCTCTAGCCTGAATTACATTCATAAAACTTACCAGTTTTCTTGAAATCACTAGGCTTTGAAGAGGGCACATGGAGGCATTTCCTTATCAGAGCTTGAGGCTTCGGTGGCATCTCCATTTACCTCTAAAACTCCTAGTATTTCCTGTGTGCCAAACCTTATAAGGTAGTACAAACTGAAATTTTTCCTATCTTGTACTAATAATAAAAAAGGGCAGATTATCATTAGAAGTGACATCAATTTGTTTAAATAATAGCACATTTGATCTGTAATTGATTAGTAACAGATTGCTACTAGTCATTTCTTCCAGTTCTCCTTTGGCTTAGTTTTTTTGGTAGACAGGTGCTTTAATGTATCTGTTAAATGTTGTTCATCTGTCAAGATATACTTGTGTTTTTATTCACATTCGTTACGTGCAGTTATTCACATGCTGACATTTGCATTTCTCTTCACAGGGAAGGCCGTGCTGCTTTAATGACTTCCTTCTGTGTGTTTAAATTTATGGCATTGTACAGCATCATACAGTACTTCAGTGTTACTCTCCTGTATTCTGTGAGTACCAACAAAGTGCACAGAGTTGGGGCTTTATGTTAGGACACTTAAGATATTAGCCATTAGTACAGATTGGACAGCTTTGTTTTACTCTTCAAAATATTCCATGGCATATTTTTACAGTTCATTATATGTTAACAGGAAAGGCCAGAATAAGGAATGTTTTAGCTACAGTTTGCAGATCTGTGCATTTGCAGAAAAAAGCATACATAATGATGTCCATAGGTATCAGAGTTTATAATCGAAGTGATGTTACTGTAGTTGTTTCTCCTAATGAACATTGGTGATATCCCAGGGAATTAGTGTGAGCTATATCCCCTCTTGCCATTTGTAGAAGGTCTCCTAAAAGATGGTATTACATATTAAGAAAGTTTCAAGATACCAACTTCCAAGTGTATTGAATAATTTAAAGTTTGTTTTTTGCATACCCCCCTCCAAAAAAAAAAATCTTTTAAAGATTTTTATTGAAATAATTTTAAGAGATGCTTTTTATACTAATATCTTAAACGAATGTTTTATAAATATATTAGATTAACTTCAAAGGCAGATATATTTGAATTTTTAAGCAGGTCCTTTTGAGGTTATCATAATGGGAGGAAAACAGTCTGTGACTGACCTGGGAATAATGCTGTAAAAATAGTTCTTGAAAAGTAACTATGTTTTAAAATTACTTCTGTAGATCTTAAGTAACCTAGGAGACTTCCAGTTTCTCTTCATTGATCTGGCAATCATTTTGGTAGTGGTATTCACAAGTGAGTATTTTGCTTTGTTACTGGTTTCAAAGTATATGAAATTCTGATGTACTTCATTCATTAATCTTTGGTAAATTTACATCAACAACTACAACAGCTCACATCTCTCCAGATTCCCTGTAAATGTGTTCTTTATTACTAGTTGTTTATATCTGAACATTTTAGTGTATATTACCTAAAAGCAAGTATAGTTATAAATACAGATCAGGAAATTTAACATTGATAGTAATATTATCTAGTCTAAACTCCATATTTAAATTTTGTCACTTATTCCAATAAGGTCCATTTATACCTATTTTCTCACTTAGATTAGAACCTAGATATAATCCAGGCCCACAAATTTCATTTATTTATTATGTCTTTTTAATCTTTAATCCAGAGTTATCCCTCAGCCTTTTTTGACATGTATGAATATGGGTTTGTCTGATTAATACTCATTAGGTCAGGCTGTGGATTTTTGGAGGGAATATAAGAAGTGATGCTATGTCTTAAATGCGTCGTCATATAAGGAGACACAGGATGTTAGTAGGTTATAGTATGGGCAATGCAAACATCACAATAAATAATGAGGTATGGTCCATTGAATCAAATAAAAATTGACAATTCCATCTGTGCTATAAGTAAATAAATATTTGGGAGATAAGGGAAAGCTCTTGTTTAAGGAAAATGCTGATTAATAGAAGGAATATTAGACTTGGACCATAGTGAGATCCTATTCTTATTGATATGTTAAGCAGATAATTCATTATGGGGAGCTGTTCTGTGCCCTGTAGGATGCATAGCAGCATTTTTGCTTCTCTCTCCACTAGTTGCTAGTAACCCTTTCCACGTATGGCAACCAAAAAAATCTCCCGGCATTACCAGATCTTCACTGGAGGTGTAAAATCACCTCTGATTAAGAACCACTGAGTTAGACAAAAGGCTGTAGATCTTAAGTAACCTAGGAGACTTCTACTTTAGTAGATTATAAAACTAGTGAATGAAAGAGGATAAGGACTTTGACAGTCTCAATATAACTTTTCACAAATTATTAATTAAAAAAAGAAAAATAGAAACTCCTCAGTGAAAAACTAGGTGGATGCTACCTTAATAGGTTTTCAAAGTCTCTTTGAATGTTACTGTTAGTTAATGTTTATGTTGCTTTAAACCTTTATGAGTTTTTTTTGTTTGGCAGTACTAGGGATTGAATACAGGGAGATTATTGGACTGAGTTACATACTTGGCCCTTTAATTTTAAAATTTTGAGAGAGGGATCTGGTTGCCCAGGCTGGCCTTGAATTTTTCCATCCTATTCCCTCAGCCTCCAGAGTTTCTGGGATTACAGGCACATGTCACCACATCTTTGTTAATATTTTTTCCAGAGGAAGAATGTTATTTTAGTTGTAGTTTTGCAATTAAGTGTTCAGAAAATATTGAACTCTTACTTAGGTATGTTAAGGTGGTGACTAATTTTATAGTTTTTGTACTTGTAACTTTTTTTTTTTTGAACTAGTTTTTTTTCTGAATTTCAGTAGAAATATGTAAATTGCTCCTCATGCATTTTTTGTAAAAACCTGAAATTGTTTGCCTTGTTAGATTATTTAAATATATATGACATCTGGCTTCGTTTTTGGAAATCTTTCCTATTAAAGAATTTTAGAGAAAAACAAATTTAATGGTTTCCGAATGAAGCCATGCATGGTAGCCATGCCTGCAATCCCAGTGACTCTGGAGTACGGCAAGTTCAGGGCCAACCTCAGCAGCTTATGGAGACCCTGTCTCAAACTGAAAATAAAAAGAATTGGGAATGTAGCTCAGTGGTGAAGCACTTCAATTACCAGTAGCAAAAAAAAAAAAAAAAAAAAAAAAAAAATCCAGATGAATTTCACTATGTCTTTCATAGTGACTAATTTAGGTACAAACCTATTCTCTTTTTCTTTTCAATATAGTGAGCTTAAATTCTGCCTGGAAGGAACTTGTGGCACAAAGACCACCTTCAGGCCTTATATCTGGGGCCCTACTCTTCTCTGTTTTGTCTCAGATAATCATCTGCATTGGATTTCAATCTCTGGGGTTTTTTTGGGTTAAGCAGCAGCCTTGGTATGAAGTATGGCATCCATATTCAGAGTAAGTTGGTCAGTTCCTGTAAAAATCTGTGTAGTGTGTGCAATATGTATGCATATAAACGTAAATCCAGAAATGTATATAAAAGTTTCATGCAGCTTGATTTAAATGTACAATTTGGCTTATATTTGCCTTCATGGTCACGGTAACTCCAATCTGTAGGGAAGTGTCTTAGTCTGCTTTTTGTTGCTAATAACGCAGTACCACAGACTAAATTGTAAAGAAAAGAGAATTTTTTGGCTCATGGTTCTGATTCAGGGTCTAAGAGCTATACCTGGTGGTGGGTCCTTGCTAGTAGTATCCTTCTGCAGTGTGGAACATCACATGCTGAAAGAGAGCTCAAGAGAGACATAGCCAAACTGGCTTTTGTTACAGGCCACTCTGAAGAGCCCATTAATTCATTAATCACATAGTGGATTAATCTATTCACAGGGACAGAGCCCTAATCTCTTCTTAAAGTTTCTCCTAGTCCCCACTTTTAGTATCTCATAATGGGGATTAAATTTCAGCATGAGCTTTAAGGGGACGAGTCATATTCAAACCACAACAATATATTCAGGCAATCCTGGGATCTTAGATCAGTTGCTTAATTTGCTAATGAACTTTGATTTTCTTATCTGTACAATGAGAAAATTAAAGTTGATCTCTAGTGTTTCTTCTAAAACCAGAATGTTTGTGCTTCTTTTATAACCCTGGATTAGGAAATGGCATCTAGAACATTTTTAAAAAGTGATATTAGGTGCTTCTATGTTTATTTTTTGGAATACTGTACGTTTCACAAATTGTGAAAACGTTATTTCTTTAATGAAACATCAATAATTTTGTCAAATTAAATTTTTGGATGTAAATACTTTTTAAAGTTTTCTTGAATGAGTGAGATTGTCATTTAAAAAATTAGAAAAATTTAAAAATTTAATGTTTTATTATATGTGTATATAAACACTGTCCACTGTTGAATTGTCTTGAGTCTCTCTCTGGAGTTAATTTGTAACTGTTTAATGTTTTGTTACCACTTACCTCTGTACATTTAGTTAATGTTTTAGTCATGGATAGGGACTTCTCAGTTATTTCTGTGTATGCCCGACAGTGCTACTCACCTAGAAATAGACGTGAGAGTGCGCTATAGCTAGAGTATGTTGAAGGCCATTTTGTCTCCAGTGTTTTGTTAGACACTTAATGCAAGTCTTCTTATCTTAGTCCTCACAGTTAACTCTCTTAGAACAAACAGGTAGTACCCGCAGGTGAGGCAGTTGACTCCCAGATTAAATAATATACCTCAGTAGTTGCTAAATAATGGCAGAACTAAAGTCAAGCCCTTGTTGCTTATTAAATTTTTTTTATTTGGTATCAGATTTTTAACTGATTGTAATGTCTGGTAAGAGAGAAAACCCTCATTTTTGTCTACCTGTTGTATATATCTTACATTGATATTGTTACATCTTTTGCTATAAACAGCACCTTATTTCTATTTGTTATGGTGGTGATTCAAAGCATCTGGGGTAAAATTGATTTCTTTGGGGAAGTAGGTGTTGTGTTTACTAACGCAAAATTTTTTGTGTGTGTTCCAGTGCTTGTAATACAACAAGAAACCCACATTGGAATTCTTCACACATATACAATGAAACTGAACCTGATTCACGCAATATACAAAATTATGAAAATACCACGGTGTTTTTTATCTCCAGTTTTCAGTACCTCATAGTGGCAATTGCCTTTTCAAAAGGAAAACCCTTCAGGCAACCTTGCTACAAGAATTGTAAGTTTGACTTTTATTGTGATTTTCATTCTGCCTCTCTCCTTTAAAATATTGAAGGGTTGTTTGTTTTTTTTTTTGTTTTTTTTTTTTTTCGTCTTTCCAAAGTTCAAATGGATCTTTACAGATGGAAAGAACCTAGTGATTTAAATGTTTACTGCCTTGTTTTATCTTCTTGAGAGTTGCCACACTAAGTTTAAAATTAAAACCACCAGTGTTAAACATTTCTGGTATTCATATCCTGTTACCATTGGCTCTTATATTTCTGCAACCCATTGCAGAGAAAGTTAGAATTGCAAGGAGTGTCAGATGGTCTTCAAGGGATAGTATGAGTGTTATACTTCCTTCTGGGTGGTATGTGCAGCACCAACTTTTTATTTTCCCTGACACTGATGTGGTCATTGTTCACCTCTGGAATTCTTCATTTTTGTCACCTTTGTATGCTTCTGCAGAAAGAGTCAGTAGAATGGTGGTTTGTACCTACATGGACTTGTCTACCCTATGGCAATAGCCCATACCATTTTAAATGACCAGAGTTAGAGTTAATGGACAGAGATCACTAGTTATGTAATTGCAGTCTTTAAAAATTGAGAACATACTTATTTTAATGTATGGAACAACATTCAGACTTTTGCAGTATGTTGGAGTGAATAGCAGTTTTTTGTTTGTTTGTTTTGCTGCTGTTAGTTGTGAAGAGATGTCAGTGTTCTGCCAGCTTATAGATTTTGGTATGTCATGGGAATAATAACTATCAGAATCTCTTAAGTTGACAAAACATTTTCACATACATTATCTTATTTCTTTTTTACTTCTATTCTTTGTGGTCTGTAGGGCGAGTTTTATTTTATATTTTGGACAGATAAGATTGAAATTTGTTTTTACTGGTAATTTTTCATTTCGGAACTGATGTTTCTTATTTAACAAGTAACTATAATTATATTATTGTATTTGTTATGTGGAGTACTAGTAACTATGTTACTGAGAACCATGTAAGAGCCATATCATAGGACAAACCGTCAGAAAAAGGCTTTTATTAGTACTTCTAAGGGGACTTCATAACTAAAATTAATTTATTATAAGACGAGCTTAATATTAAATCTGCTTTATTTTTAGTTCAGTATTTTTAAATTCCAAGGAACAATTAAGCATGTCAAGTGTAACTGAAAACATCTACAAAAGAACAATGCTTTTTTTCTCCATTAACATAAAGAAAACTGATACTCTGACTGCTTTGTAAGTAAGATGCCCCTATCAGGATTGTCAATTGTAGGGATCTAAATAAATCTACTCTATCCATACATCTTTTTTTGAAAAAAAGAGCTAGAAATAGAGAATATTAGTCACCTTTTTTCTTTCTTTCTTTCTTTTTCCTCTTTTAGTGCAACCCAGGGCCTTGAGCCTGCACTTAACCCCTGAGCTTCAGAGCTGTACCTCCAGCCCTAAGTTGCCTGTTTTTAAAATGTGTCTTTTATGTGACTTGGAAAACTTCAAAGAATTAAACATTTCAGGAGTTTTGTACTCCTATATAATTTCTAATTGCATAGATGATACTTTTTTGTTGACCAGTGGAATAATTTTGAAGTGTATTAAAAATTCCATATTTTTTTTTTTTTTCCCTTTCTTTTTTTTGTAGCGCTGGAGATTGAACCCAAGATCTTGTGCTTGCAAGGCAAGCACTCTACCTACTGAACTATCTCTCCAGCCCCCAAAATTCCATTTTAGAAAATGTAATCAGAAAACCATTGTCTTTAATATAAGAAGTTTGTGTAATGGTGTACTTCTGAGAGTGAATAAGGAGAAGTATATCCCATTATAAAACATGGTGTCTGGAAAATACAAATGGAACTATACAGTTGACTGTATGTTTTTGCTAATTTTCACCTCCAGTCTCTTTGTCATTGAAGTGCATTGCTATTGGAGTTCATTGTAACAGTTCTTTGCTAGTATCTTTTGGTTCATGTTCTTTATATCTAAGCAGTATAATACATTACATTTATTTAAAAATTTTTTTAAAAAATGAATCCCCATCTTAGGTGTCTAAGGCAGTCTGTCCTGAGCCCTTCCCATCTTTCTGGTTCAGTTTCATTTCAGATAAAACCTAATTTCAGCCTGAAGTTGAAATTTGTTTTCAATTTTATCTTAGCACAGTTACGTTTTCTATTGTTTGTGCTTTTATTGCACGAGCTGCAAATGATACACGCACTTAATTCTTACACTCCAACTTAGGTATAATTTCTGAGAACTTAGCTTTAATTTTTGCTAGTTTCTTGCTTGGTCTCTACAGTTTACTGCTTGTCAAATTCAGTCCCTTTCTCTGGCTCAAAAATGTTTTTACTAAACTGCTACTGTCTCTTCTATTCAGTGCCTATGTATCTTTTTTCTGTTCATTTGCATGTCTTAATTGATAGGAACAATTCAAATACCTTATATGCCCTACAGAATAAGATGGGTTTTCAAAGACAAGTAACTGCATAAAGGAACAGGGAATAGCAATAAAGCCTTGATGTCTGGTGATAGGTCAGAAGGGCCAAGTTATTTGAGGAAGGAATGGGAAGAAATCAGAGGTAGAAAGTTGTATATCAGGGAGGAATATTTATATGTGTATTTATATAAGATTTTATTTCTGAATTACTGAGGGGAATATGAAGGAAATCTGTATGGTTCATATTTTGGTACCATATTTCCTCAAAAGAACCTGGTAACTTTTAACAAATCGATATTGCCATTATCTGGGACATATTTAATAACTTGAATTTACATATTCCTTTACATTTTTGAGTACTTAAACATTTATTCTTTCTTATGGGATCTTCATCTTACCCCATTTTGTAGGTAAAATAATTTGTCTTTTTCTGGTTCATTTAGCTTTGTATATAAATCAGTCAGACAATCTAAATTTTTAATTTGGAGATACTTTTCTTGACTTTTAATCACTACTAACACATTTTGTTTTGATAGCTGTCTTCTGGTGAAGACACTGGATTAGTAACTGATCACCGACAATGCCAGGAAAACTCGGGAGCTATAGACATTCATACTTATCCAAATTAAATGCTCATTTTTTTCATTTTTGATTGAAATTCTTATTAACTTTTGAAATTTTGTATAGTTATATAAAACTGCCAACAATACTCTTCACCTATCACATAATATCTTTTCTGAGCGGTGTCTCTTTTTTTCTCCAGGCTAAATAAAGATAGACACAATTATTTATTTTCCCTTCCACATGGAAATCTTGGCAGATTTTTAGGAGCAGATGCAAGGCCTGGCTCTGGGAGTGGAGAGGAATTTTTGAGAAGTATTCTTTAGATAGATGTAAAGAATTTCTAAGCCTGAGTAATTTTCTTTTTCTAATTAACATGTGTGTGTTGGGAGTCAGATTATAAATCCAGTTTCACTATTATTTTCAAATAGTAGTAGAATTTGAAAAATAATATGGGTCATTTTTTTATTTAAATGAAATTCTGTCTCCATGTTTTTTTGGCATTTGTTTTCTGGTCATGACTTTCAGTTCTTTTCTCATTTTATCCTTTTTTATATGTGAACTTTCAACCAGCACGTTCAGAATACTTTAAATGACCATGTAAGTTTCAGTAACTATTATATATTACTTCACTTATGAAATGGAACATGACATTTCCTGATTGCAATTTTATAGACTTTTTTAGAAATAAAAATTTTAGAAAAAAGTGCTTTTTACCAAGCACATGTCCCCAGTTTTTAAAATATCTCATTGGCCGGTGGCTCATAGTACGATAGTTTCCCTCTTTTGGCAAGGTTAGTATAACTTTCAGCCTAAGTTGCTAGAAATATATATGCTAACCACATCACATAAACTTACAGAGTATGGTTTCTATATAGCATAGTTTCTATAGAACAATAAGAATTGACCTGTGGATTTGAACTGATATCATTTAAAAATAGCATTGAGACCCTTCATTTACAGTCACTAAAAAGAACACTAACTTCTTTACCCTATGAAGTACCCATTGAATACCCATTGATGTATTTGCCATTCCTACCTTCCATAGTAAAACCATAAGGTTAGCCTATATTTTTGAAAATAGTAGATCAACTCAGTCTCTGCTTTTTGGTTAACATTTCTGAAAAAATTTTTCATGAAAGTTAATGAAAACTGGGATTCATTTGCCAGAGATAAGCACAAATTCAACTTAGAATGCCTTCATTTAAGATTATGGTGTACCTAATGCTGAAAATGTCATTCAGCATTTTTACAATCAGTAGTTGTCATTGAATACTAGTTTTAAATGATAATCTTATTTTGACATACATAGTCTGGTCTCTTACTCATAAATTATATATACAGGTTTGATTATTGTTATAGATATATCTCTGGGACATAGATGTCAATAATAATCTGAATTTTATTCTTAAAGAACCAATTATTTTTTTGAAATATTATTAAAATTGAAGCTAATGAACTTAAATACGTATATCTTCTCATATACATGAACCTATCATTGGGGGCCTAGAACAATCTCTCCCATTGTAGGAAATAATAGGAGCACATACTTTATATATTTCATTATCTTAAGGAGAAGTATCTAACCAGATTTAGAAATGACAGTATACTACTTGTTGGATTCCTTTTTATTTAAATGAACTTCCTAATTTGTTTTACTTTCTTTTCCAGATCTTTTTGTTGTATCTGTGATTATTTTGTATGTTTTCATATTATTCATCATGTTGCATCCAGTTGCTTCTATTGACCAGGTTCTTCAGGTAAGACTTAAGCACATCATTTATTACTTGTCTCGTAGTTGACAATAACTGGTGTAATTGACAGTGTCACTTAAATATTACATGGAATTTAAATAACTGAATGAAACTTGGATGTTTGCTGGAAGGCCTTAAGATCTGTCCCCCTTCTCTGCTTTCCTAGTTACCAAGAAAGAGACTAAACTCTCCATTTCTTTTTTCCTCTATTCTAAGATATAATTTAGAGTAACCTAAAGATACTGCAAAACAAATAAAGAACATAATTGAAGTAGCAGCTTTGATTGACAATACATGTTCAGTCTGCTTCTGGTTCCATTTCCCTTTGTCAGACAAATGTTCCTTGATCTTTAAAGACAAAAAAGCCTTGATCCCAATATTTTCTTACTTTTCCATCCTTAATACTATTTTTTGAATGATCTATATGTGTTCTTTCTTGTTTGCTGGTCATTTAGTTCTTTTAAAAACTTTATGAATGATGACATGCTTCTTTATAGAAAAGAAAACACACATAGATTTAAGTTGTAAAGCATCATAAAAAGTTAGTAAATAAAATAAAACCATCATCCAGCCTAAAAATAGGTAATGTCACCAATCAAAGATGTTTGTGTACTTTTCTTCAAATACCGAGGGAACCTATATTCTACTTTTTTCTCCTTATTCTCCTATTTTTCATTGTGTACTTACTATACATGTATGTGGTCATAAACATAGCTTTGCTTGCTTTCAACTTTATGAAAATATTTTGCTTATTGTATTTTTGTGACTTTCCCCCATAAATATTGTTTCTAAGATTGACCCTATTAAATGTATTTCATTTTCACTATGTAGTGTTCCATTGTAGGATACTGCAATTCACTTTTCCTTTCTCTGTAGACAAAGAGTTGGGTTGTTTTAGTCTTTTCTTTTATTAACAGTACTGTTGTCTCTCTTAGTGTATTAAGGTAAGTAATGATGCATCAAAGAGCTGGTACAAGCAACAAGGGAATGGTACAGTGCTGTAGAGAATTTAAGACAGTAATAAAACCCACCAAAAGTCTATCTACGTTTAAATCTTACCATGCGCTGATAATTCCAAATAATGTCAGTGATATACACTTTTTCCACTGCTACCTATCCTAGCCCTACAATATTACTAGAGACAAAGAGATTCTTTGGTGAATTCTAGTATAATTTGAGTGCCTACTCTTCCACTTTCTAAGGTGTGCCAAGTCGCTTTCCAAAATGATTGGATCAATTTATACTTCTATGATGTGTGAGATCCTGTTGTTCCACATCATTGCCAACTAACTAATCTGTCGTCTACCCCTGCCAGTCTACAGAGTTTTCCCTTACCAAGGCCATTAACAACCTTCTTACTGGCTGAGTCTAATGGACTTGTGCCCTTAACATCCCCCAACTCCAGTGTCACTGAACTCCCCAGCACTGATGTCCTATGTAACCATGTCATTATTCTTGAGGCCTTTGTCCCTTGAAGTTTGTGATGCTCTATTCCCTTCTGGCCCTTTCATGCCTCTGTGGCTCCTTCTTCTGAGTTTCCATTTTGGTTCTACCCCTCCTTCTATCCCTTAAACATAATGGTCTTCACCTTTGTGATTTTATGGTTCTTTTAACTCTGATTTCTCTCAGTCTCACTGGTAGTCATAGCTTCATCCATAGTTGCCAACTGTATGTTATAGACTCCCTGTTTTTTGTTTGTTGTTGTTTTTTTTTTGTATTGTGGTTGAACCCAGAGATGCCCTACCACTGAGCCACATCCTCCAGGCCTTTTTTACTTTTTATCTTGAGGCATTTTTTTAAAATTTAGAGTCAGGGTCTCACTAAGTTGCCAAGGCTGGCCTTTAGCTTGAGATTCTCCTGCCTGTGCCTCCTGAGCTGCTGGGACTACAGGTGTCCTCCACCACACCTGGCAAGACTCGATACCTTTATACCCCAAGCTTAGGTCTCACTATTGAACTTTAGATCCAAATAGACACTTATATATTGATTATTACTTACATGCTTAATCCAGCAGTTCCCCAAATTCAACATTTTAAAAACTAAGCTTACTGTGTTCTTCTTCTTCCACGCTGCTTCTTTCTTTTTTCTTGGTATCACCATTTATCCAAGTTGGAAGTAAGTGTGTATGTGTCTGTCTGTCTGTGCTAGTCATTTCCTGTTTTCATAGCCAGTCAGTTGTTAGTTTTAGTTTCCTTCTTCTGAAAATAGCTCTGTCTTTACTCTAGTCCCATTTGCCACCACTCTAGTCTGAACTCTAGTAACTCTTACCTGGATCATTTTACCCGTCTCCTTCCCTCAGTCCCTTCTTAATGAATGGAGCAGTATTTTTCTAAAGTGTAGCATCTAGCATAGTATCTTAGGTATTCAATAATATGTTTTTGTTGACTAACAGGTGGATATATTAAAAAGGTTTTTTTTTTTTTGCTTTTATTTTTTGGGCCTTAGAAATTAGTCAGTTTTTAGTATGGTTCAGTAGTGTGTACCTGTAGTCCCAGCTACTCAGGAGGCTCAGGCAGGAGGATCACTTGAGTCTAGGAGTTCAAGAGTAGCTTGAGCAATATAGCAAAACACAAACACACACACACACACACTGTCCCTGCATAAAGAAACCACAAATAGAAATGAATTGCATTTCAAAGTGAGAACTTCATTATATTTCTTAAATTGATTAGTAGAATTCTTTTATAAATTTTATTTACAGTAATGTGTGATTTGACCATTATTTCATTATAAGATTAGTGTTTGCCTCAGTGTTAGAAGACAGGTTTTTATTTTAAAAATAAGGACTAGTTAGAAGTTTGTTATCTGGTAGAGCCTGGGCTTTCGAGTTTGAGTGAATAGGATTTGATGCCAAGTTCATTCACTTAGTATTATTATTAACCTTGAATTATTTAAAATATTAGCATCTGAAAGATACAGTAAAAACTTTGTGCCGTTCATTGGTGAGGGTTAAGTGGAAAATGTGTATATAGGTGTTTGGTATATAATAGAAATTCAGTAAATGCAGAAATTATGATATAATGTCAACTAGATACAACAACTTTAAAATTTTTTGTCTTACAGATAGTGTGTGTACCATATCAGTGGCGTATAACTATGCTCATCATTGTTCTTGTCAATGCCCTTGTGTCTATCATGGTGGAGGTAAGCACTTCAGCTAGTGAAATGGCTATCTTGTTGGTTTACATTCTTTGGTGGTTTAATGGTAAGTGGGGGAAATAGTACAGGTAACATTGTAGAAGCCCACAGACTGAGTTTCGTTTTAGGCAAATCCATTAGCCTTTTTTTCCCCTGAACTTTTCCTTGAAAAATATGATAATAGTCATATTAAGAGATTTGACTTAGCTACACTCATGCAGATAGTGCATGAGAAACTAGAAGCAAAACTGAATGTTGAATAGAAAGGAGAGTAGTGGTGGCCAGGCAGCACTTGAACTATCCAGCAGCCATAGACTCAGAGTGGGTATATACTATCTTGTGTTCTGTAATGTAAAGTAGAATGCCTCATTTAAGGATGAAAGTCAGTGAGGAGGTTCTCTGGGAAAGGTAGTGACTATTGTAATGAGTTTATTGAAAGTGAAAAATAATGACCATATGAACTTACCTAATTTCAGCATTGGTTATTGGTACGTCCTCCTTGGTATTTACTTTCAAGTGACCTCTAGAAGTCTTAAGTACTCTCTGATTCATTGTATATATTTTCTCTCCTATTATGATTGCCTTTAGGTCAGCATCTCTGAAAGGAGTTAGCAAGTTCTTACTTGCTGCTTATTAATAAACTTTGCTCTACCCTCAGAACTACGGTCAGAATTCACTCCCACCATAGCAATATAAGAAACAGAACAGGGAAATACAGTTGTGATCTTTAAGTTTAGGGGATAGGCTTTTGAATGAAAATTAAGATAATTTGTGGGGAAATGGGTATTTTAGGGATCATAGTTCTAGACTTAGAAATTATGCTCAATTTTAGTTATTTAGCCAACAGATGACTTGGTATTAAATTTGAGATATGATTTGTGTAATGGATATCCTGGTTTAGCTTGCTTGATGGAATGTTTCTACTAAGGATGCTAGAAAGCATGTTTAAGAGAGTATCCAAAACATATACCTTTTCTATAGTATATAATTTCATTTTTTCACTCAAATGTTATTCTTACTGTCTAGCGTATTATTTGTGTTGGATGTGAATTCATGCTTATGTGTAGATATAGACAATAATATTAGATATTCAGTAAAAATAACATTGTTAAGAAAAAGACTTCAAATTAATAAGCATTGTTTTAATACGGATAAGTCCTGAGGTGTCACATAAAAAACACATTTTGTGGAAAATTTTTGTTACATTTTATCAAGAATTTTATGGTTTGTATTTGTTACAAAGGTCCTTTATTCTTTATCCCTTTTTACTAGTGATGCAGCATTGTGTGAATGTTTTTAAAATGTGCATGTTAAAAAAGAATGACTTAGTCATTTTTAATTCTTAACTCACTGGAATATCTCTCAGAGCTTCTTCCTTGACATGGTCCTTTGGAAAGTTGTGTTCAATCGAGACAGACAAGGAGAATATCGCTTCACCACCACCACACAGCCACCACAGGTTGGAAATAGCAGTTACTATCAATTCTTCACGTATATCTTGGCTCTTCCAATGTGTACTCTGTGTTCTCAAGGGTATTCTGTGTATATCGCTTTAGACTTTCTCTGCCTGGCATTTCATTTTATTTCCTTTTCTCTCTCTCTCTCATTTTAATTATACAGAATAATGGGTTACATTGTGGCATTTTCATACATGCAAATAACACTTGGATCATATTCTCCCCACCCCCATTTAGCATCTTAGGAAAAACATGATACTTTTCTTTCTGTGTCTGTCTTGTTTCACCTAACATTATGATCTTCAGTTATATCCATTTTCCTGCAAATGTCATGATTTCATTTTTGTAGCTGAATGATACTCCATTGCATACCTGTGTGCATATATATATATGAAATATGTGCTCAGTGGAATATTATATATATATATGTCACATGCACACACATACGTATGTATCACATTTTCTTTGTCATTGATGGCCATCTATGCCAGTTCCATAACTTGGATATTGTGAATTGTTGGACATTTCAGAAAACTAATGGCAAAAAACATTTGTAATATGCTTTTCAGGGCTTTAGAAGTTGCATTAGTCTCTTCTTTTCCAGTCCTAAGCCTCTGTGTGTAAAGGTCTTGTCCTCAAAGATATGAGTTAATTTTTCCATTTCTGTCTGCTTTACATTTTATGTTTACATGAGTCCCACTGGAAGTTAAAAGAGATTCATATAAACAGAGTTTTGAAATAAAAATGATTCTACCTGGATCAGAGTCCAAAGGGCAAATTTTTGAGGAATCATTTCTGATTTCTTATTAATCATTGCACCTTAATTTTGTCTGGCTTTTTGGCTTTCCCCAACATGTGTGTCTCTTCATTCAGAAAACACTGTTCATTTTTATGCAAGCCATGGTTAGGACTTGTGGGGTCAGTGAAATAGCTTATTTAAAAGGGTTATCATAGCCCTGTGGCAAAAAGAAGAGAGAACCAGATAAATAAAACCCATTTCCTAGTGTTAGGGTGTAAAAAGTATAGCTCTTAATAGAAAATACAGATTAGAATTACTTTTCAAACTGCTATCATTGAATCAAAGCTTTGTGAGCCAACCTTTTTGAGGCTAGAGAACTAGACAGTATAAAATCTCACCTCTTATTATCTTATATAGGTGAGTAGTGTGCTTCACAAATGTGAGTTGTGTCTTCACTCACCCTTGAGCAATAGGGAAGTTTGCAGAGCTCAAGAGAACTCCCTTGCAGAGTTCAGGGGTCTCCCTGGACAAGAATTTTAGCCTTCCAGTTTTGACTTTGGTCACTCACTGATTTTAGCAACCTTTTACTTAAGTGGCAACTTGTTGAACTGTATTTTGGCAGTTAAGCAAGCTTCATGTCCAGGAATAGTATCATAAGATTGCTGTATAAAAGGTCCTATAGAATACCATTTTCATTTTCTAGTGCTGTATGATGAATAGTGATAGTTCTGAAATGATGGGATAAGTCTGTAGTCAGCATCAGTTAATTTTTCTCAAAGCACCATAATACCCATTATTCCTGTAGTGGGTATGCCCAGAGCTGTACTTGGGGCTCAAGTATAGGGGCTAAATGTCTGTTCCTGTATGCTTTTCCTTTGTATTATTTCAGAGATTTATGTTTGGCTCATATCACTAGTATCTGTGTGAAATATTTATTTCGGCAAAGTTTTTACTGGGATTTTAGGCACCATACCTGACTGCCCTCCTTATTTTTAAGAGTTTGTGTCTTAGGTGAAGTTTTACCTCTAAAATGCTCAGGATTACTCCTAAGTGGACAAGAATTTTGGCATTTCAGTTCTGTGGTCATGATTAAGAAATTACTTTTTAAATTGGCTTTAGAAAAGAGTTCTTATAATTCTTAGCACAGAATGATATACTTTGTTTGGACAGTTCTGTGTGTAATGTGATTTCACTGTTTATATTTGTGATCCATCAAGAGCTAATTAATCATATTAGTTTATGGTTCTCAGTAAGGGGTGATGTTCTCCCTGGGGAACATCCAGCAGTGTTTGGGGACATTTTTGTCACAATTGAGGGAGGGAGGGTGCTACTGGCTTATCAAGTGAATAGAAGCCAGGGTGCTGCTAGATAAATAGGACGGAGCACAAGACAACCCTGTCCAAGATGTCAGTAGTGCTGAGGTTGAAAAACCCTGCTGTAAGGTGAAAAGGAAAGTAAAGATGAGCATGACTAGCCACTTAGAAGACTTCTGTGATGCTGCAATTCTTCCTTGTCATATAGGTGGGGGATCATTGAGTTGGGTTGAAAGTTTTCAAAGCCATAAACCCCAAACTAGGGCTTCAGGCTGTAGGTGGTAAAACCGGGAAGTAAAGAACCTTACCTGGAAATCTCTAGTAACTGGATTTGAAATACCTGGGGATCTATAGGGCACTGTATAACACCTCCAAGATCCTCCCAGATTTATTTCTACCTGCATTTTATACATAAAGAAACCGTAGGCAACTTGCCAAAGTTATGCATCAATGAGTGGTAGAGTTCAGAGTTGAAACCAGGGTTTCTAATTTTAAGAGTAGTCCTTTTTCAACACTTTACCACGCTGCCTCACATACATCAGTTATGGAACCATAGAGATGAAAACTAATGTAAGAATCAAATGACAAAATAAAGACAAACAATAGCTACTATTACACCTCCTTTGTGGTAGACATATCATACCCTTATGGTAAGGCATTTTGTAAGCACTAATTGTTACAGCAGTCTTAAGAGACAGGAATATCTTTAGTGTAGTGCTTGTATTCCATTTTTACCAGATGAAGAAACAGTGTTAGAACTGGAATTCAAATTCAGATTAATCAGATCCAGGACCATCGTATTTTTTTTTTTTACCACAAAGCCTCTATCCTTTAAAGACCAGATAAATTTAGAGGTGTTTTTTTACAGGACATTTCACTTGGCTCACTGATTATTCATGCAGTTAACCGCATTTAGTTATAGGAAGTAAAATTTTTACACTTTATTTTCTTTAGTGATTCTTATTGATGAACAATTGCCTCAGTAACTGTCTGTTGAATCAAATTGAAAACTAAGTTGAATCATTTGCAAATAATTAAATCTAAAGCTATTATGTAGCTATATATATGTATTTTCCCTATAATGTTCTTTAGCAGTTCCAGGTATTCATACTTACTCTCTTACGAAAAAGTTTCTTGACATATCAGTGATTTTCAAGCAAGGGTATTGATTGGAAGTGCCTTGGACTAATTGCAGGTCTTTGTTGGAGATATCCTTCATGTTTAGTTTTCCATAGTTTTACTCCTCTGTGCAGTCTGTTCACTTTAGAAGTATTTGTGCCTATGTATGTCTAATAAAACTGAGGCCACTTAATAGTAGATACAGAATTAGGATCATCCTGTCATGTAATTCAATCCCACTGAGGCTAAGTGCCTGACTTGTTTTCTTTTTTGGTGAAAAAAATCCAAGTGCTAACTGTAGTCTTTAAACCACTTAGGATATTATTTGAACTTATTTAGATAGGATGCTAATTCTGATTATTTTGAAAATTGGTGTGGAAGATTCTTATGAAAACCACAGTACCATTAGACCATCTTTCCCCCTTTAAGCATGGCTTTATATTTTATGTGCTACTTATAAAAACATTTCCTAAAGATTGCCAAGAGTAAACTGGCAGTTGAGTTCTAGAATGAACAGCTTGAAATGGTCTAAGAAGCAGGAGAATTGTAGCTGTCTATATATCTTTGGGAAGTTCTTCATGTTTTCTCTGCCAAACTGTGGTGGTAGTACCCTCTTTTTTTTCTGTGAGTGAATAAAGCTGGTCACTTAACATTCCTTTCAGAAATAACAGAGATCCAGCTGATATAGCTGCTGTTTTCTCCTACTTCAGGGATTTGGGTACTGGATATTTGGGAGAGACCTAAGTGTTTGTGCACCTCTGCAGTGCTCTGCCTCATTGCCTTTGTGTTGTACCGTGCTTGCCTTCCTCCTTGACAGCCTCTCTCCCCTGACTGATTCACATTCCAGCATGCCTGTGGCACCTTTTTTTCCCTTTTCCAGTGTTTGAGGATGTATGTGGTATGTTCATGTTTGTTATCTAACAAACCTATGCTTGCATATACTGTGTTTTATATGTATGATATTTGGGGGAGGATAAGGGTACAGAAATAAGAAGTTTCTAATTATGGTGATGGAGAATCCTTGGTGTTCCTTGACTTGATCTGAAAAAAAAAAAAAAAAAAAAGACAAAACAAATGTGCATTGTTTTTTTGTGGTGCTGGGGATTGAACCCAGAGCCTTGGGCATGCTAAGCAAGCACTCTACCAATTCAACTGTATCCCCAGCCCCTACACATTGTTTCTCTCTCTCTCTTTTTTTTTTTTTTTTTTTTTTTGTGGTGCTGAGGATTGAACCCAGGGCCTTGTGCTTGTGAGGCAAGCGCTCTACCAACTGAGCTATATTCCTAGCCCTGGACATCGTTTTTAATAAGGATGTAAGGATTTTAAAAAATAAATAAACCTTTTAGCCAGCAGTCAACGTGAACCTTCATCTGTGATCCTTTAACAATGCTACTTGCTATAAAATAAAATATGACAACTTACATATTGATTTAGGAACAGTGATCTTTCCTACATTTGGATTGAAGAGTTTAAACACTTTGGGAAAAGAATAAAATCCAAGTAGTGAACTATCATCCTTCAGATTAAATACTAAGTTTGTTATTTATGTTCCTACACGGGAAAGGAGCTTTACCTGTTACTTGGATCACCTGAAGAATCCTATACATAGTAACTAGTAACTTTTCTATCCTAATGCTGAATATTTTCCTGTGATTTTTTTTTTAAGGGAATGATAGTATAATGACTTTCCTAGTTATGATGATAATTGAGACTCCTAAATGAATATTCTTCAAATCTTTTTTTTCCCCCAGAATGTTAGACAGCTTATCTGTGACCACAGTTTTGCCTTTAAATCTTTGGTAGAAGATTTAAAGCTTAGGATACTTTTGACAAATTAAACTAGAAGACTTTTAAATTTGAAAGCAATGAATTTTTATCATGCTGTTAGTAGTATCCTGGAGAAGAGGGAAGGAGTAGTAGTTCCTGATGGTCATCTCAGTAAGTTGAGAAAGACCTCTCAAGTGAATGTGTGAAACTCTTTTCAGAGCTTTCATTTTAAAGCATTTTTTCTGCTCTCCCTTGACCAGTTTATAAACGTGTTTCACATCTACATTATAGCAAATTTGCCTTTCTTCATCATGAGGTTTTGGATGCTCACATTAGAATATGCATCTCAGTTATTCTTCCTTCTTGTGGGATTACTTCAATTTGAGATTAGAGCCTAATACATATTGCCTGGGTTATTGACAAGGATTGTTTATCTAAGGTCACATTCATTAATAACACCAGGATTGATCAGAAGGATTTTAATGGTGGCAGAGTATTAATGAAATAATACTAAGAAAAGTACTTGTTTTATACATTTCTATGTCTCTCTTTCAAGTTGTGGAGCACCAAGGGAAACCTTATAAAGTGGGAGTGTTTTTGTATTAGTGGGTAATGTGGTTTTTAAAAGATGGTGATTGATGTTAAACCCGATCTCTAAGTCCTAATTTTGACCTAACAATAATTCCTTCATACTTCATGTTTTGAAAACTGATATTAACAGTAACAATGATATTTTCTACTGCTTTCTTCCAAAAATGATTAGATGGCTAAGTTGCTGAGAGCAGCAGGGAAAAGAGAGTTTGGGATAGCATACGAGGATTTCCAAATTAAACATTAAAAATGTTTTCTCGTTCTCAATATTTTAAACTTATTCTTAATGTATCAGAAACTTTGTTACAGAATACAGATCTCCAAGTTATTTTAAAAATTGGATCAGCACATAGAAGAATAATACATGAAACTAAATAAAGTGAAATAAACGACATTGATAACCAAAAAATTTACTCTTAAGAACATATGTTCCTAAATAATGAAAGCTGACTTTTTTTTTAACATGGATTTAAAAATTTTTTTCATTATTCCTAGAAGTCATATCCTCTTATTTTTCTGTGCCAATGTGTGCTTTAGCAAACCTGTATACAACAACAAACCCTTAATCAACTAGGGTGTTCTCCTCCCCCGCCCCCTTGTTTTCCTAGGAGTCGGTGGATCGGTGGGGAAAATGCTGCTTGTCCTGGGCCCAGGGATGTAGAAAGAAGATGCCAAAGGCAAAGTACATGTATCTGGCACAGGAGCTATTGTTTGATCCAGAGTGGCCACCAAAACCTCAGACAACGACAGAAGCTAAAGCTTTAGTGAAGGAGAATGGATCATGTCAGATCATCACCATAACATAGCAATGACTTAGTCTCAGTGGTATGATAATAGCAGTATTTGAGAGAATGTGATTTTAGGATTTTTTGGTCCTGTGTGTCAGTGTGGCACTCTTTCAATTTATGCCCTTTCTTGTAGTATCTGATTTAAGAGCTTTGTTTAAAACAAAACAAACTGCAAAAAGGTATTGACCTCATCGTTAAATTAACTATCATTCCGTCTATATCTTCATTCAGTAACCAAATATATACACTTAATTTTGATTGTTACCCTCAGTGATGCTCTTTATATTGGGTACAAGAGAAATTTGGTGTTTGGTAGATATTTAGACATTAGCTTTTGGGACTAGTTTGCCTCTTTAAGTTTATTTTCACAACCCTCTTATTAGAAAAAATTTATGTTTATATACAGGGCCTAAGTTTGTGATTGTTAAAAATAAAATGGATGTTAATTAGCCTCTAGTGAAAACAGGCTGAAAGCCTGTTTGATTCCAATATTTCTTCCAAAGAATTCTGTGTAAACATACACCAGTTCCCTTTGATAGCTTAGAATTAGGAGTCGGTTTGTATGGTGTTGGTTATAGAACAACTCAGGTTATTCCCCTGTATGGTTTTATATTTTCTGTACAAACTGCCTGGGTTTTTATTTTTCTAATCAGCAAGGTGCTTCACTGCCTTCTTAAGATGTCCCTCAAAGCTGTTAAGTAGATATTGTTTTATGTCTGGTGTCAGTGGTTTAATTAGTTTGCTTCATTTAAATGTAGTGGAACCTTTTTTTTTTTTTTTTTTTTTTTTACTAGAATAAGATTTCTTTTGGCAGTAAATGTAGATCTGTCTTTCAAACATCTCAATATACCTGGGTTGTTTTTTTCCTTCAGGATTTATATTATTTAAATTTTTTTATTTTCACAAATTTTAATCACCTAAAGACATAGGAGGATAATGAGTTTTGTTTTTTGTGTTAGAATTTTACCTTGAAAGATTTTTTTTTTAAATTAGGTGTATCTCTCATCAATAATAAGGTTTAAAAAATAATGAGTTGGATTTGAATGACTGCTATTTTTTTTCCCAAAGCAAAGTGAACTTGGTGAGAGCTTGTTGTATGCCATTAGGCGGCGCTAGAGGTCAAAGCATTCCTATTTTGCTATAAATGAGTATATCTGGTGTAGCAATATCTGGGAGGGAAAAAAACGAGGAAATAAAGAATAGGTATTCATTGAGCTGTAAGAAATGTAGGAAATTACTTTTCTCCTTTCTGTTTTGCTTGATTAATGTTTAAATTTTTCAGGAATTTTACCTTTAGAATGGATTTATAGGTAGGATCCAGCAGTTTGGCAATGCCCACAGTTAGGACAGACACAGGCAACTGTAAAACACACCCTACTCTATTAAAACAGTATGATATTCTATGTTCTTTCTTAACTAGTCACATACTTGTGCTTTCCACTGATCATTTTTAGCTGATCATTGTTTGCCCAGTAGATATTTACCAATTTACCAAATGTTCCTAGAACCATAGAATTAAATGGTTCGTGTTCTTTATGCTGCAAAGACATGAATGGTGTTTGGTAACTGTAGAAAAATTAAGTTACACTCAGGATCACTGTTATTGCTATTGCCACTGATGATTCTTACAAAAAATATAATCGAAGTTTTCCATCAAAATGTATAATAAGATATTAATACACGTTAGATGATAAGAACAATTGTTCCATGAATGATTCTATGAAGCTATGCATCTTAGACCTCTTGAGCTGTGAATTAGCACTGTTTTCTATAGTTACTTAAATCTCTTGTTTTATAATTTCCATATTCATTTTAAATATACTCAAGTGTTATTCTTTGGTGATTTTTAGAATTATAAATTTTATTCTTTGGTTTAAGTACTGAAGCATATAATTAAAGTAATTGTTAAGTAGCAGATAAAAAATCCAGTTATCAGATTATATTTAACATCTTTAAGAGCATGATCATAAAGAACTATTTTTGACCACGCACACCCCTTTTAACATTTAGAGTTAATAAGGGTTTTATATCTCATCTGTCCATACTGTAATCCAAGGAATGAGGTTTTAGATAGGTGGAAAAGCATTCGTAGGAAGTTAGACTGAACATAAACAGGGTAGGTTATTCAAGTTGAGAATGTATTTGCAGAATGTCTGAATTCAGGTGTGGGTCCTCCTCAGTGCCATAGGTAGACTGAGCCCTCTCTGTAGGTCACCGTTACATAGTAATTTTGGTTTTGAATTTTACATTAAATTATTTGAGTGTATAAAGAACTAAATTTAAAAATCTGTACATATATTATTTTGATGTATTAAGATTGATAAATATTGCTGATTTAAATTTTATTTATGCACATACTTAAAGGACAGAGATGTCCAGGAAGTAATTGTTAAATAATGATATGTAACTTTTTAACTTTTTAAATAAATAACAAGATTTTTAATGTGTGTCTCCCTCAGGGTTGTTTAAATTTTTTCTTTCTCCCTCAAATATAAATAGTGGTAACTATATGTTTTCTATCTTCTAGCACCAACTGCTGTAAAGCAATGCTGCAAATAATGCTTGAATAAAAATGGCTAAGCCGACACAAAATAAAGACTTTTTATAATAGTTTTATAATCCTTAAATTCGAAAACTTTCCAAATTGCACTTGCATTTAAAAACAACTGTTGCAGTTTTTACTCATTTATTTTGTTTCCCATGTTGATGAAAGTACTGCACAGTTTCAAAGGCATGGCAAATAATATATCAGTGTTTATGTGGTTTGTCCCCAAAGCAGCTATAGATAACAACGTCCAGTGAAGAACAAAATGCAGGCTTTAGAAAACATTCTAATATTTCATGCATGTAATTTTGACATATCTGAAAAATAGGTTTTTGTATATTTATGGCGGGAGGTGTTGGGAATTTTCAACAAAGTGGGATGTTAATTTTTGTACAGTCTATGGGCATTTACACATTTTTAATGTATTAAGATTTGGTAATTATGTGCACATGAAATTAATAAAATAATTACTTCCTGTTATGATTTGTGAATTCCCTAAGACCTTGGTTTTTTTAAATAACTTTATATCAGAAATGATACTGCATCTTTATATTTTTAAAATTGTATTGCTGCTCAAGAATGGTACCCTGTCGTCAAAAAGACATACATTCGTAATTGTACATTCAGCATTGTAAATAATTTATGAAATCTTTTTTGATTGAAGCTATTCAAATAAAAAATTTAAATGAATTTTCATATTTTTTCTGTGTCATTATACATTTGTTTTCTTTTGAGCCCTCTCTGGATTAATTTTTATGGTTAATATATTCCTATTTCCTTTCTTAAGATTTTGGGTTTTTTAAAGACAATAAGAACAACATTCCTCGTGTCACTTCAGGCCTGTACCCATCCTAGAAAAGCTCCTCTGTCAGATGCAATGTAGAATCAAATGTTGTGTCAGGAAATCTGAGGGAAGTAGTGAACTATAAGACTAAAGGACCCACAGTCTCTTGGTAGTTAGAAAGATCAAGTCAAAAGCTAGCCATGTAAGACATGGTAAATCTGTAGTGGCATCCATTGGGTGCAGAAAGAACACAAAAGAGTGGAGCATTTAGAATGTGATTAGCTTCATCCCTAAGAGAAAGGGAAATGGAGCAGAGTACCGCCCAATGTGGCATGCAAAGGAAGTGTGACCCGTTTAGGGGTGTGGCTGCTGCCAATGAAACTTTTCTAGTATCACAGTCATATTGTGCCATTTATGGAGAAACTTTCCCTCCTGTCACTCAACTTTCGACAGTAGGACTCAAGTTATATATGGTTTCTGCTTGAAGATAATAGTCATAAAGAACCAGAATATGCCCTCTGAGATAGGGTCCTTTCCCAGATTATATTCTGGGGGAGTCTTTATCCTCAGGATGCAAGGATACTCCCTCTTCCTCTGCAAAGTGCAGAATCACATGCACAACTCTAAGCCTTCCAGTTGCTTTGGGGAGCAGATCCATTTCAGGTAAGGCCTAATATTTCTTTAAAATTAGGCAAGTGTAGGGCTCACTGTATGCATAAGAAATAACATTGGTACAAGAAACAATTTGTGTACAGCTTCACTTGGGAAACATTGTTTTTGCAGATTGGTATTTCAGACAATTCAAAGTCCCAAGTGTTAATTAAAAAAAAATTAAATTTGTTCTAAGTAGTTGTACATGACAATGAATTTTGACACATCATACATAATTGGAGTACAACTTCTCATTCTTCAAGCATTGATTTTTATTAAAAATCATAGAAACAGTAGCTCCTTATTTATGGCTAATCCAGAAATGCTGCCAACAGATTCTAACTGTGCGACCCTAGTTAAGTTCCTTGATCTTTTTGGTGCCTCTGTGTCATTATCCTTGAGGATAATTATGGTACCTAAGATAGGTATTGTCAGGATTGAATGAACATAATATAAAGTGCAGAGAACCATGCATGGCATAAAGTAATGGGTATTAGTATGTGCTCTTAGCCATACTGTAAACAGAGGGTATTCCCTGTTCTTTTTTTAGTGGAGCAAATTGTACTTTGAAAATAGCATAACAAAACGAATCCGATGGGAGTGGGCCCAGACTGCTTTACTTCCTGTTGCAGCCATTGCCAGCCAGTGGTAAATTATAGCCAGCCCTGGTTAAGTAAAGAAGTCAAGAACACAGCCATTTTTCACAATGGTTTCAGCTTTGTTAGGTCTGTGAACCTGGATGTAAGAATGATTAATTAGTTCTCTCCATGTGAAGATTTTAAAACATTGGCTATTCGATAGTTTGAAAACGCTTCATTTCAATGTTTTAAACAGTGAAAATCAATAAAAGAACACGACCAGGTAGTGTAGAATGAACATCTTTCACCACTCAGGCATACCTGCACTGAGAAAAGAAGACGACTTAGTTGCATCTGAGCAAAATTCAAAGGCAGTGGGAATCCTGGTGAAAAGATTGTGCCTGTGCAAGATACAAAGGGTTACAAGATCTGCCAGAAGCGCAAATGTCTTATATGTTGCCTTTTCAGATATGATGAGGAGCATCCTGCTGTGCGCAGTGCTCGGCTTCTTGCATGCCCAGCCTTTCCCCTGCCCACAAGCCTGCAAATGTGCCTTCCGCGACGCCGTGCAGTGTTCTGGCAGCAACGTGGCGCGCATCACGGACCTGGGCTTGCCCACCAACCTCACGCATGTCCTGCTCTTCCGAATGGGCCGCGGAGCCTTGCAAAATAACAGCTTCAGTGGCATGACGGTCCTGCAGCGCTTGATGCTCTCAGACAGCCACATTTCCGATATTGCCCCTGGAACCTTCAATGACTTGATAAAACTGAAAACCCTCAGGCTGTCGAGCAACAAAATCACTCATCTTCCAGGAGCTCTCCTGGATAAGATGGTGCTCCTGGAACAGTTATTCTTGAACCACAATGCACTAAGGGACATTGACCAAAACATGTTTCAGAAACTGGCTAACCTAAAGGAGCTTCTTTTGAATCAAAACGAACTCACTTTTCTTCCTGCTAATCTCTTCACAAATCTGGGGAACCTGAAACTGCTGGATTTATCTGGAAACAACTTGACCCACCTGCCCAAGGGATTGTTCAGAACACAGGTTAAGCTTGAGAAACTTCTGCTCCATTCGAACCAGCTCGTCTCTCTGGATTCGGGGTTGTTCGACAACCTGGAAGCCCTGATTGAGCTGCAGCTCGACAGAAATCGCATCCGTTCCATCGTAGCCGGTGCCTTCGACCGTCTGGGGAACCTGAGGTCCTTGACCCTTTCGAGAAACCACCTGGAGTGCCTGCCCCCCGCACTCTTTCTTCATTCTCACAGCTTGACTCTATTGACCCTGTTCGAGAACCCGCTGGAAGAGCTCCCAGAGGTGCTCTTCGGGGAGATGGCCGGCCTGCAGGAGCTGTGGCTGAACGCCACCCAGCTGCGCACGCTGCCGGCCACCACCTTCCGCAACCTGAGCGGCCTGCGCACCCTAGGGCTGACGCTGAGCCCGCGTCTGAGTGTGCTCCCGCAGGGTACTTTCCAGGGTCTGGCAGAGCTCCGCGTCCTGGCCCTGCACTCCAATGGCCTCGCCTCGCTCCCCGACGCCTTGCTGCGCGGCCTCGGCAGGCTGCGCCAGGTGTCGCTGCGCCACAACAGGTTGCAGGCCCTCCCCCGTGCGCTCTTTCGCAACCTCAGCAGCCTGGAGAAGGTCCAGCTCGACCACAACGAGTTGGAGACTCTGCCTGGCGACCTATTTGGGTCTCTGCCCCGGCTGACGGAAGTCCTGCTGGGGCACAATCCCTGGCTCTGTGACTGTGGCCTGTGGCCATTCCTTGAGTGGCTGCGGCAGCACCCGGGTCTAGTGGGTCGAGATGAGCCACCGAGCTGCCACGGCCCTGTGGAGCGTGCGGGCCTGTCGTTCTGGGCGCTCCTGGAGGGTGACCCATGGTGCCCCAGACCCCGGGGCCCGCCTCCCCGCCCTCTAACCGGGAACGCCCTGGAAGCCTCGGTCCCTTCCTTGCTGTCTAACAGCTCAGAACCTGGGGCGTTGGCCCAGCTGGTGGCCACCGGTGAACGTCAAGATCACAGCCTCTTCTGGGGTCTGTATTTTCTGCTTTTAGTTGCTCAGGCAGTAATAACCGGCATCATTGTGTTTACTATGATTAAAATAGGCGGGCTCTTTCGAAAATTAATCAGAGAGAGGCTCTTGTTTGAGTCAATGGGAAAACCTTGTAATTAAAACGTGACCAGAGTGTTGTCAGATGTGGCTCTGGGGAGAGTCCAGACGGTTGTGCCGTTCTCCTCTTCCTCCTCCCCTCCGCCATCTTTTCCTCTCCTTTTTGTCCCCCTCCTCCTCAACCCTTCTCTTTCCCTCTCCTTAGAACTAACCTTTGCATTTGTGAGTTAGGATGGCTTGCAGGCCTCCGTCTCCTGCTCTTGTGTACACTCCATGGATTGTGATTGGCCCATACTGTCCCACTAGCTCTGCCTGGTGTCTGGTGGAGAGAGGGTTCTTAAATGTTTACTGAGTGAGGCTACATTTCCAGTCAGGGCCTGACTCCCACACACAGCGAGTCTGCTGTAAATGTTGGTGAAATGAATGGATAAAATATACCTGGGATCCGAGTGATGATGGCTTTTCCTGGGAGAAAGGATGGCTTGTCATCTACTTGTATTTGAAAAGCGAAACTCTTCCAGTTTTGTTTTGTTTTGTTTTGTTTTTGGTGCGTGCAGGGACTGAGCTACACCCCCGGTTTCTTTCTTTCCCTTGCCTTTTATCTCTCCCTTCACGTATCTCTCTGAAAGCATCGGACTCCATTCATTCAGCAGATGGTCTCAGGGTAGGCCTCCTCTGTGACAGGTTGAGAAGGAAGAACCCGGAGCCTTCCCTCCAGGAGTGCAGCTCCCAGTGAGAGCGGCCGTTGAGCCCGCCATGACCGAGAAAACAGGAGCTCACTGGGTCACAGTGCCGACTGAGGATGGTCCCTGAGGTGGATTCGGAGAGCCAGTGTGTGTGACTGTGAAGGCTGGGAAACTGCTCAGCATGCTTAGTCACCTCCCCTGAGTTTCCACTTGCTGTGCATCAGTGAAATATGTCATTTGGTTTTCATTTCCTGGAACCGAACACCACCTCATTTCACAAGCATTTATGGAGCAGCAAACACATGACAGGTGTTCATGAATGTAATGATAAGCTTGGGTCCTGGTTTATTATGCTTGTATCACATTCTCATTTATTCTTCCAATTGAAAGCAGTTAAACCCTTGTTGCTTTAATTGAACGTCTGTGCTTGTGAGAGGCACTGGTGGAAACCTGGGCTGGTAAGTTGACAACTGTGGGTTCCGTCCCAGCTCCTCAAGTTACTGCACAGCACCTTGGGCAAGACACCTACACACATTTAAGCCTTGGTTTCCTCATCCCTGACAGGGGATAAAATAGTAACCTGCCTCACAGAGTGCTGTGAGGCTTAAAGGTGATGAAGCATATAAAGACTTAACCCAGTGCCCTGCATACAGTAAATGCTCAATGAATGGCAGTTATTGTAACTCAAGGGTGAGCAATGATTACCACATCACGATGTCTAAAGAAGAGCTTTGAGTTGTGTTTTTCTTTGTGTATAAAAGAAAGAGCAAACTTTCTCAAACTGCAAGTTAAATACCAATCAGTCATTTTCACCTGTGGGTGGTCTCAGGGCTGTGTGGTCTGCTCTGTGCTCACAGCAGAGCTGTGGATCCTTCCAACTGGATATGGAGGAGGAAAAGCTGGATTCTGGCATTTGTAGATGTACTTCTCTTTCAAGGACAAGTGCAGATGTCTCCTTGCCTTGTAGATTCACATGTTCCCCACTGTGTGCTTCTGTATCAGGCCCTGGGCATCCCTTCCACTAGGGTGGGATGCCCAGGGTGTCACTTTAGGGTATCTGTTTAATGTGCCTCTTGCACTATAAACTCCTTAACCAGAGGTGGTCTTATTTTCAAATTTTGAAATTACTGCAGCTGAAAATTCAGACGTTTTTGTTTGTAATTTCCACATCCGCAGAGTGCAGGGGACTCGAACCAGGGCCTCCAGCTTGAGAGGCAGGCACTCTACGAGATGGGCTATATGGCCTGCACTATCAGACGTTTTTGGATGGAATACAGACTGAATTCTAATCACTGTACTCTCAAGGTTCTAGCTCTCAAGCCTCTGTCTCTTCACCTGCGTATGAAGATGATAATGATCCCTATTATTGTTGCAAAGGCAAAATGAGATAATCCCTGTGAGATAGTGGCTGGGGCCCTGGGGCTCAAAAGAAGTTAGCAATTCTGATTATCTCTTTCAGAACTCATTGTGTTCTAGACATTTCTCAGGCCTTTGCATATGTTCATTCATTTGGCAGATATTTATTGAACATTTACTTTGTACCCCTTCTAGATGAAGGGACAGAGCAATAGGTAAAACAGTGTGCACACTTCCATGGGGTTTTGCGTTCTGCTGTCCCTTCCCACTGTAACTGTGATCCAGAACTCTTAGCCATTATCTTCCAATATCCAGAAAAGTATTGAGACAACTTTGAGCACGTTGGCTACTATAAAATGTTTGTACTTGTCTATATTTGCTTCACAATTTTTTTTAACAGAATAAAATACAACAGATAAAGTTGAAGGCTCCTGTATGCATCTCTTCCCTGATTTCATTCTTTTCCTTCTCTCCTGAGAGGTAACCTACTTAATAAGTTTGGTGTTTTGCATCCCTGTGCATGCTTTTATATTTATACTTTGGTTTTGGCAGAGTATTTTGTTGTGGTGGTAGTGGTGGTTTGTTTTGTTTTGTTTTGTTTTGGTTTGCTACATCCTTAGCCATTTCAATTTTTTATTTTGAGACAGGATCTCACTAAGTTGCTTTGAGCCTTGCTAAATTGCTGAGGCTGGCCTTGAACTTATGATCCTCCTGCCTCAGCCTCCCAAATCTCTGGGATTACAGGCATGCACCTCTACACCTGACTTGTTTTTATACTCTTACTCTACGTGTCTACAACCCTTAATTAGCTGAAGGTATTGTGCTTTGCATATTTTCTAAATTTACATAAATGATGCTAATCTGTATATAGCATTCTTGGACTTTTTTCTGAATACTTTTGAGCTATATATTTTTTTCTAAAATACTATTGAGGTCTATGACTTTTTTTGACTCTAGTTCATTCATTTTAATATTACATACTATCTATTGAATGGTTATACCACAAGTTTGTTGTTTTTTTGTTGATAGATACTTAGTACCAGTGTTTTTTTAAAATTTTTGTTTGGCTCCCCATTACTCCACAGCCTCTCAACTCTGCTTTTTAAATTTTGGCCAATCTGATAGATATGAAATAGTGTCTCATTGTTTTCTCTTTTATCTCCCTGGTAAGTCGTGAAGTTGAAGTTGAGGGGTGTGTGGTGTTGCTGAGGTCAAGCCCAGAGCCTTGCACTCTGTCCCTGAGCTACATCCCCAAGATTATTTTTGAATGTTTATTGAACATTCTGCTTTCTTTTTCTGAGAATTACCTGTGCATATGCATTGACCAATTGACAATGGGACATTTTGTCTTCTTCTTGATGATTTGTAGCATTTCTTTACACGTTATAGACACTTAGCTTCTGCAAGTTATATCTTTTGCAATTTTTCTTATTCCATGGTGGTACTTTTTTCCTTTTTTTTTTTTTTCTTTTTTGTGGGGATTGAGTCCAGGGGCACTTTACCACTGAGCCACATCCCTGCCTCCCCTCATTTTTATTATTTTTTATTTAAAGATAGGGTCTTATTAAGTTGTTAGGGCCTTGCTAAATTGCTGAGGCTGGCCTTGAACTTGTGATCCTCCTGCCTCAGCCTCCTGAGTTACTGGGATTATAGGTGTGCACCTCTGTGCTTGGCCATGTGACTTCTTAATCCACTTTCCTTATACTGTGCTTTGTAGAATAGAAATTTTCCTCTTAATCTAGTAAAATTTAACAATATAATTTTATGTTTATATTTTTAAATAAATCTTGTTTTAAAAAATTCTTCTTACTCTCAGATCATGAAGGCAGTCTCCTATATTTTCTTCTAAAAGTTTTGGTTTTATATTTAAATCCCTAATCCACTGACACTTATTTTTGTATAGGGTGTGGCATAGGGAACCAATTGGACTTTTCCTGAATGTATATCCTATGATCCCAGATCATTTACCCAATCGTCCATATTTTCCCCTACTGATTTGCTAATGCCACCTCTGTCATTTGCCAAGTTTCCAAATATGGGTGGGTTGCTTTCTGGGTTCACAGTCTGAACCATCGGTCTCCTCTAGTCCTGTGATTTGCTCAGGATCTTCATGGCTGGAGCTTTGGCCGTCTTTGGTATGGAGTCACCTCTCCACCTTATTCTTCTGTTTTGGGTCCCTTGCAGTTCTATAACACATTTTAAGGTCAGCATGTCAAGCATTCCTGCTGAGATTTCGATTGGAATTGCAGGAAGTTTATAAACTTATTTTTAAAGAATTTGCAATTTTTATAATTAGTGTTCCTGCCAGTAGACATGATTTGCCTTTCCATTTACTGAGTCTTTTCTAGTCTTTCAATGATGTTTCAGAATTTTTTTTCATAAAAATCTTGTACAGATTTTGTTAGATTTATTTCTAGATATTCTCCCTCCTTTTTTGTTTGTTATTGCTATTGTAGATGACTTTTTTTAAGATAAGATTTTTCTAATTGTTTACTACCAATATATAGGAATATAATTTAAAATATATATATAATGCTGAGGATCAAACCCAGGGCTTCACTCATGCTAGGCAAACGCTACCACTCAACTACATCCCTGGCCCTTAAAAATGCAACTTATGTCTAAATAATTATCCTATATTTGGCAATAATCCTAGCAATTTTCTTTTTCTTATTAAAATTTTATACTCATTTATTTTTATATTTTTAAAAATATCTGCACTGATTTAAATCTTGTGTTTGACCAGAATTGGAGAGAGTATCCAATCCAGGTTGTAATATAAGTTTCACCAATGAAGGAAGGCATTTCTAGGCCTAGTTGGCTAAATATTATTTAAAATCATGAGTGTATGTTGAATTTTATCAATTTTTACTTTTTTTTTTTTTTTTTGGTACCAGGGATCAAACCCAAAGGCTCTCAACCATTGAGCCACATCCCCTGAGCCACATCCCCAACCCTTTTTATTTTTTATTTTGACACAGGGTCTTGCTGAGTTGCATATGGCCTCACTAAATTGCTGAGACTGTCTTTGAACTTGCGATCCTCCTGACTCAGCCTCCCAAGCAGCTGGGGTTATAGGCATGTCATGCCGTGTGCCTGGCTATTTTTACCTTATCTTTTAAGATGTTCAGGTTTTTCTTTCTTTTTTTTCCTCCTTCAAGGTGTTGAAATGGTAAATAAGTTTACAGATTTTGAAAAGCAAATTCATACCTGCCTTCCTGAGGTAAACTCAGCCTGGCCATTCATTCTTAAATATATTAATAGACTCAGTTGGCTTATGTTTTGTTTTAAACTTCTGTATCTGTTCATTAGTAAAATTTGCTTATAAATTTTTAAAAATAATATCTTTGAGTAGTTTTGGTGTCCAGATTATAAACCTCATAATGTGAATGGAGATTTTCTAACACCAGTTTATACAAACTGGGGCCATCTTTTTCTTGAACATGTTGTACTGCTCCTCTGAAACACCTTCTCCACCTGGTTGTATTGTGTATGTGTGTTACATATCTATTGCTACAGAACAAATGCTTCAAATCTTAGTGACTTCGAACAACATGATTTATTATCTCACAGTTTCTGAAGGTCAGTAATTTTGTAGTAACTTCATTGGGTGGTTCTGGCTCAGGGTCTCTCAAGGAGTTTTCATCAAAATCTTTGCTGAGGCTATAATCTTAACAGGACTGGACAATCTGCTCCCAGAATCTCTCACTCTCACAGTTGGTAGTTCCTTGCTGGTTCATGACCGGAGACCTCAGACCCTTGCCATATGTACCTCTGTAGTAGTCTGTTTCGTGTTACTATGACAAAATACCTGAGGCTGGGTATGGAGACTGGGTACTTTCTAAAGAAAAGAAGTTTAACCAGGTGTGGTGGCACATGCCTGTAATCTCAGTGACTCTGGAGGCTAAGGCAGGAGGATCCCAAATTCAAGGTCAGCCTGGGCAACTTAATAAGACCCAGTCTCCAAATAAAAAATAAAAAGGGCTGAGGGTGTGGAGATGTAACTCAGTGGTCATACTGGAGGACCAAGAGCATGGTGCTGGTGTCCTCATGAGGGCTCCTTTGGCAGAATCACAACATGGTGGAGAAGCTGGAAATTCAACATGCAGAAGAAACCTAGCATGTGATGCATCCTCAAGATGACCTGTTCTCACAGGACTTCCAAGAGAGCAAGAATGGACCCCCAAGGGAAAGCAATAAACCTTTTTGTTCCCTTTAGACTAACACATATTAATTGCACATATTAATGGGATTGGGTGTGATATTTCCATGCATCTGTACAACATGCACCAGTCGTATCCAACCGCCCTTCTGCCACCCTCATAACCTCCTCTCCCCACAGTCACCATGGTTCTATTTTCAGGTCAACTTAAAATAACTAAAAAGAACAAATTTTAAAAATGTAACAAAAAATAAAATTTGGAAAAAAAAAACCCACTGAATTGTACACTTTAAAATGGCAAATTTTATTCTATGTGAATATCAATTTTACAAAGTAAATTCCAGGAGAACAAACAGGATCAAGAGATCTTCATTGTAAAAATGACCTACAGAGAAGTAATGTTCTGGTGAGAGGAGGTGAGAGGCATTCATTCCTTCCAAAGGTGGTGCCTGGGTGGTCACCAGGCCCCACCTCTTAAAGGTCCCGCAGCCACCGTGGAGACTGGACTTCCAAGCATATGAGTCTTTGGGGGCACAAGCCAAATCCAAACTATAGCAACTTCTTTTGGGGCTGCCTGAATGTCCTCATGACAGGGCAGCTGACCTCCCCAGAGCAAGTGATTTAAGAGAGAGATACCAAGGCAGAAGCCCACAGCACTGTTTTATGGTGTAGCCTTGGCAATCGCAGTCATTTCCACTATAGCCTCCTGGTTTACACAGGCGCGCTGTGCAGCGTGGGAGGGCCTGACTCAACAAACACCAGGAGGCAAGGTCACCGGGGTCACTTTGGAGGCTAACTGCCGCAGTATACCTGACTTTGTGTGTGCAATTTATCTTAACTACTGATTTAATTTTTTCCCAGTGGTCACAGATCTATTCAATTCTCTCTTTCCTTACTTTTGTTACGTTATTTATTCCCAAAGTGTCCATTTTGTCGTGGCATTTTTATTCAGCCTTAAAATCTCCACTGGGTCTTCAGTCATTCCTATTTAAAATCCCTGTTAATATTTATAGCCATCTTCATTTTGTCTTGTTCACTTTTGCAATATTTTTTTTTCTATTTTATTAGCTTTTAGTAAGGTCAGACTTTGACCTTTGGTGACCCCCTCTATTGTGTCATTGTTTTCTGTATCATTCATTGTCAATTTTTTTTTCTTTCTATCCTTTTTCTTTTGAACTGGGGATTGAACCCAGGGGAGCTTTACTACTGAGCCACATCCCCAGCCTTTTTGTTTTTTATTTTGAGACAGAGTCTCACTGAATTGCTTAGCACCTCACTGTTGCTGAGGCTGGCTTTGAACTCGTGATCCTCCTGCCTCAGCCTCCTGAGCTGCCGGGATTACAGGTGTGCCACTGTACTTGGCCCATTGTATGTTTTCTATTTCCCACTTATTTCTTTGTTCTTTCCCTGCTTCTTTCACGTCCTCGATAGATTGATAAAGTTTGATTATTATTTTTTCTCATATTTTTAAAATTCTTTTTAATGGTTACCTTTTTTAAAAAACATACACATTAATGATACAAATTTCCAAACACCTTGAAAGTATTAAATTCCTCTTTTCTCTTTTAAATGTGGCATAGATTTTATTGTCTTTTCCCCCTTTGGCAATTTGGGTCCCTTTTGTATCAATCACGGCTAAAATTTTGATGATTGTTGAAAAACTTGAAAATGAATAAAAAGGAGTGAATGCCATTGCTTCTTTGGAATCCTTGTTTATTACGGTGTCAGGAGTACACTGTCACTGCATGTCCGTTCTAGCACTTCCTTCATTTTTTGTACAATATCTAGAAACCCCTCTGGGGCTCTGCCAGCTGATTCCTGGAGCTTCTCTTCATGGACTTCCTTAGTTGTGTCTACGATTTCCTAAATTTCATGTTTTCTTCCTCCTTGTTTACCCCTCATTTTTGTGCCTACCTGGGAAGGGGGAGACAGAGGGCATCTCACACTTGACTTCTATTTTAACTGGGAAGAGAATTCTACATTCAAATCATCTTGCCGCGAGAGTGCTGGTAGGAATTTGTTGTCATAAGGTGATCCCTTATTCTTTATTCTTTTACTTTTTTTTTAATACCAGGCATTGGACCTAGGGGCACTTAATCACTATGCCACATCATCACCAGCTCTTTTTTATTTTGAGATAGGATCTCACTAAATTGCAGAGGCTGGCTTTGAACTAGAGATCCTCCTGCCTCAGCTTCCCAAGCCACTGAGATTACAGGCGTGCACCACGGCACCTGGCTCCCTGCGTTCCTTTGGTCAAAGTCTTTGGGATCTTCTCTATGTCCTTTGTGTTCTGATCTCACTTTCACAGACCATGCACACAACTTGGGCACTTCCAGGGTCCTCTGGAGATTTTTGTCCTTGCATTTTATTAAGTTCTCTGATTCTTGTTTTCTCTTTTAATTTCCTCCCCCCTTTCTTTTCACTCATCTTTTTAATCTCTCTTTTCTGGAAGAGTCCTTAGCTGTCTTCCAATGCTAAAATTTTAATTTCCATAATTAATTGCTGATATCAGGGTTTTTTTTTTTTAAAGACATTGTTTTATGAACACTATTTCATAAGATATAGGAGTTAGCGTTTTTGAGTTTTAACATTTTCTTTTACTTTCTGAACTACATCTCTTTTCCTCCAGGATTTCTTGCTATTTGTTGTTTATTTCTCTCAAACTCCTGCTTGTCATATCATATATTAGAAATGAAGCAAGAAAATTGACTGCCATCGGAAGCTGTGTACGCACAGGTGAGAGTGAGTGACCGCAAGCTTCATTTCAGAGTCTTGGCAAGCTCTACAACCCAGAATGCTTGTGGAGAGTTGCTTCTCCAGGACCTGATAATCTTTTGTAACTTTTGTTGGTTTGTTTTCCTAGGGATGGAAGCAGATGCCACTGGTATGTCCTAGCTTTCAAATAACTCCCTGGCTTTTAAAAAAAAAAAATCTTATTTTTCTCTTGATAGTTTATCCATTTTTACTTTTTTCTCTTTTTTAATTTGTTCTTTTTGGATATGCATGACAGTAGAATGCATTTTGACAGATACCTACATGCACTCGCTGGCTTTATGCCCGCATTGCACACCTGGCCTGTGTCATACCTGGTGTGATGAATTATTTTTGAGTTCCGTTAAGGAGGGGTCCGCCACCCACCCAGCCGTGCTTCCTTCTTGCCTTCCAGTCTTTCAGCCATCCTGTTTCATGAACACGCTTGAATCTCCAGTGCGCTGATGATTCTCTCCTGCTCCCCTGACCTGGTGAATTGATACCATTTCAATTCTACTGCCATCCAAGTGGGGTCCCTTGAAGGAGAGGCAGCACATTGCTATTTGACACAGGTGGAGATTTTCCTATTCTGTAAATTTCAACTCTGGACATTTCCTTGACTTCTCTTGGGTTTTCCTTGTCCAGGGTCCCCCACTCCAAGCCCCCTGCTGTGTATCATACTGGACTTACCTTCCTGGAGTCTCTGCAGGTTGGGCTGTGGGCCTCTGCTGACGTTGGAACTGACCAAGTCTGTTTTGGGAGAAGTCACTCTGGGCTTCCCAGCTTTTAAAATTCACATTACTCCCAGGGCGTGCCGAAGGCAGGGAGATTCCAGGACTCAACTGCCAGTAGCTGTGCACCCCCTCATTAGGCACCTGGAATGTTACGAGACGATCATATCAACATCGTAAAGACACAAACATTCATTGAGTTCCGTGGCTGAGCCCAGAGTACGGGAGGATGAGATGCCTGTGGGGGAAAACAACCAGCAGCTTCTGCCCAGTGACACCCCTCCACCCCTTCCACCTCTCTGACCATGCTTCCAGGAGCCGCTTCCTGGATTTTATTACCCCAGCACAGACACTGATATTTCTAAATCCTGCCTCTGGGAGGGTTCCATGTTTCATGGGCCACATTCAGTGAACCTTTAAATAACATCTAATGTATACCTGGCACCATGGGGTCAGTTTGCCTAACCTTTGTAACTGCCCCAAGAAGTAGGTGTTACTGTCCCACTTTACAGATGGGAAAACTGAGGTCCAGAGCGAGGTGGAAAATACCTAAGGTTATTATGGGGAGAGCTGTTATAGAAGCTTAAGTTTCCTGGTTCCTAGAGGGATTCCGAGGCCCCCACCTCCATCTCCTGGTATGGACTGGGTCAGCTGCCAAGCCAGGGCCTGCTGATCAGGGGGATGAGTGCCAGGGGACACTTAGTTTCATGGTCATAGACATCCTGATCCAGCAACTCTAGCCCTTCATGCCTAGTAGGGACTCCCTGAGAGCTGAGCACTGTTTGTGGGGGCCTTGACTGATGGGAAGGAGAGGAATACAGAAGAAAAATGCGTGGGGAGGGAGGTAGATGGGAGGAGAAGGAATGAGAGGAAGGAGGGAGGATCCTGAGTGCAGACCACTGCTGACAGTGGCGACCGGCTCAGCCCAGGGCCCCCTTGAGGTGTCCCGTGTGGCGGGAATGGCAGAGTTGGTCTCAACTTGCCATTGATTCAGTTTCCTCACTGTTTCCAGGTGTTCTGAGTCAAAGGAGGTAATGGACAACAGATGGCGGAGCTCTGCTGGGCTTGAGGGTTCTCTGGAGGGTTTCCTGCTGGTTCACTAGGAGGCTGGGAAATGGGAGGACATGGAATTATCCCTCCACACCCCAAGTGTGACTGAACAGCGCCACTGGCACAAAGGAGTCCAGAACAAGTGTCAACAGAGCCACAGCGGGGAACAGGCATGTGGGCGGTCCTCTGTCTCCCTCCACAGACTCGCAGTCCAACCCTGCCACCCCTCCGGCTGACCTCTGCTGCAGAGACTCCTGCCGCAGCCCCAGCCTGCTCTTAGAAGGCACAGGGTTGGGCCTTCTCCTTGGCTCCAGATCCTAGCAATTTATGCTCCCAGTGGCATCAGAAGAGAAGAGGAAAAGGCCAGTATTTCTGTTTTTGTCCCCTCCAAGCTCAAGTACAAATTCATCCTCAGTTTAAATTCCTCAGTTGACTGTGGAGGAGTAGAGGAGAGGGCATCAGTGAAATTCTGCTGAGCGCCCAGCTTTGACACTGGTACTGCTCTGCTTAATTATTGGCCTCGAAACCTGGACAGGTGTTTAGGAAGAACACTGTCTACCCGAGGGTGAGACCTAGGGGGCCCCTTGGGTATACCAGGTCCCTGCCCAGTGCACCGCGACCCTCCCACTTGCACAGTGCCCCTTTGTGGTCCAACTAGGGTCACTCCTGGGTACCGAGGGCCTTTCTGTTTCCAGAGATGATGAAAATGACAGGGCTTAATTAAAGAAGGTTCCTCTCTGTTCAGAGTCGTCCATGGGACTGGACGGAGGGCTCTCGGAGGTCGTGAGGTTCTCAGCACCACAGGCAAATCAGGAAGATGCTGGCCCATTCTGGAAAAGTACAGCGACCGATCCAACAAAGGACAAGAGCTAGCTGTGGTGGCTTGTAACTTCATGCTTTATGAAAGACCCTTCTTCTTCCTCATAAATCTCTTTTCCTATTTATGCCAGTGATTTTTGCATGGCCTTAAAGAATCACCCCAGATGTAATCATTCCCACAGTCAGAGTTAGCTGTTCCCTGACTGTAGGAGGCAGAATGATGTCCTTCCCCCAAAATGTTCTCTTCCTAATCCTGAACCTTTCTGGATTTTACTTTATATGGGGAAACAAAACAAAACAAAACAAAAAAAAAAAACAAAGCTTGTTACCCACAATCAGGTGAAGACACTGAGATGGAAGATGACCCAGGGTTCTCCTGGGAGCCCAAGGCAGTCCCTAGAGTCCACCTGGGTGAAGGAAGGAAGCTAGAGGCTGCAGGGAAGGAGAAAGAGGCCACGGATGAAGGAACACCAGTCTCTAGTAGCTGGAAAGGGGAAGGAAAGGAGTCTAGATTCTTCTACTGTAGATCCTCTGACAGGAACACGGGCCTGCTGACACCTCGATTTTAGCCCAGTGAGATCCATGTGGGGTTTGTGATAATTTATTGCAGAAGTGACAGGAAACCAAGCTTTCCCCTTTTCAGGTCTCAGTCATGGCAACTGGCACATCTTACCACAGCTCTGTATGTACTGATTTCCTTCACTGGGATCCTGGGAACAAAAACTGCCTATTAATTTTCCTCCCGTGGGGTTGGGGCAGGGTTTGGCACATAGTTGGCATTTAGGGTGGGTGCTCTTCTGAATGGATGCACGTGGCGCACATCAGCCAGCCTGGACCTGACAGAGGCCAGTGACAACACGTGCTGTGCTATTGGGGGCAGGCCTGGTGCGACCCACAGCCCTGCAGAGAGGTAAATCTTTCTTACTAAGATTTTGGAAAATCAGTTTTTCCCACACATGTAATTACTGTGAGCCCCTGAGAAGTATAGTTTTTGTCTCTGAGCAAGTGTGACTTTCCTGTCTTGGATCAGGGAGGACAAGGGGCTTGTGCATAAGCCACCTCCCTAGGGCTCTAGAGGGAGTGTAACTGGTAATCCTGGCCTGTAACTTGACTGTTCTGGTCAATGCTGGGGTCACAGCCATGTGGAGAGAGTTTAGAAGAAAATAGGAAGGAGGGAGGTTGGGAGGGTAGTGGGGCTGAGGGGCTGGAACCCATCCTATAGAAACTGATGAACGAGCAAAGGACCCTGGGGCGCTGGGCCTGGGAGTGAGGGTTCAGGGGGCGCTGGTTACACCACTAAAGGTCGGATATAAGCAGAGGGAGGAGATTTGTTCCCTGTGATTTCAAAGAAGAGAATGAAGATCAATAGGCAGGAAATGAAAGGGTGAAGTTTTCTCTGAATCTGAGGAAAGACTTGAGCATCCTCTAAGGTTGCAGTGGCCCAACATGCGCACCCGGCCTCCCCGCAACCACAGGACGGAAGGAATGCCGGCGCTGGATGGAGACAGGTGTGGGGCTGCAAACTGCTCCTTGAGGTCCCTTCTACCTCTCCCAGTCCATGATTAGCCACCCCTGCCCTGGGTTGAACTGGGTGGATATGGGTGTAACCTGCTGTCCAGACACTGGTCACTTGAGACACTGGCCTTGACCTCATTGAGCTGACCTGTGCTGAGTGGAAGAACAATTTTCAGGGGTTGTTTTGGCTTGGGTGCTTAATGCCCTGGGGTCAGTCCAACCTCAAACAAGCAGGTAAAACCAGCTGTTCCAACGATAGGCTTTTTGTAGCTTCTTGTTTCCAGGGAAGGGGGCCTTGGTTTTATCTTCCCAACTGGCTTTGAGAAAGATCAATTGAAGCTTCCCACAGAGTCCTTGCAGGGCACCAGAGTGTGTGCCTGGCTTTCTCCCCCTTCCCTGTGTCTTCTCCCTGGGGCATCCCAGCCAGGGCTTGGTCCTTCCTTCCTCCCTTTATCCCAACTCAGCTTTCCCATGTCTTCCTCCTTCCCTGCTAAGTACCCCATTGGAGGGCTCTGTGCGGTGATTCCCTACAGTGAGGTGAAGCTTGATAATGCAGTGACCGGTCAGTGGTCCTTCTTCAGTGGAGGAGGGGCGGATCACACCAATCTGCAGACTTCAGATGATGGAGTTAGAGAAGACAGAAAAACGTGAGGTGTTTGTAGATATCAGTTCTGTCATATTTGTTAGCAAGATTCCAATGGTCACTCTATCTGTCAGTGTGACTTTGAGTGAATCCCTTCCCCTCTCTGGGTTTTTAAGTCCCTAGTCTGTAAAATGGGAGTCTGGACCTTCCCACTCCCATGCTCGGAACCCAGAGTCCAGCTCCTGAATCCAAGTGTTCTCACTCCTCACCTCCCTTCCTTGCACACTTACCTGCCTCCCTTCCAGGACACATCCCTGTCACCTGTCGCTTCCCTGCCCCCATGCTGCACCTGAATGATGGCCCTGCTCACCTCCCCTCTCATTCTCAGAAGAGCAGGCAAATCAGTTCAAATGCCAGCCCTGGGGTCTCTGTCCCTTGTGCATCCCCAAAGCCCTTCCCACACCTAACAGAAGCAGGATAGTAATTCTGGTAGCTCCTGGTTGGTGAGTTCCTGGTCCTGCTGTGCTGTGGCTGAGCCCAAGGCTGGCTGCCACCTGGGAGCTCTGTCTATGGCTCCCAGGTGGTTCCCTGCCCCACCTGTCAGGAAGAGAGTACATTCTCAGGAAGAGCACACCATAACAATACAGAGTTCCCTGGGTCACCATGGCCCTGCAGATGGCTGGAAGCAGGCATTCTTGGGACAGTCCTAGTGAGAACTTGGGTGGGAAGGAGCTTTGTGACCTGAAAGCTTGATGTGAGGATTGGCCACACTCAGAAGGTCCAAGGACACCCCCAGTAGCCTTTGGGGGGCACATTAGGTCAGCAGGTGCTACTGTACTGAGGCAGAGGCCTTCCGCTTGGGTGCTCGATAGAGAGGAGAGTGGAAAGCATGTGGCCTCCTGACTTGGCTGTGCCCTCATGCGTGACCTGAGCGCCGCCTTCTGTCTGGACTCCATCCCTTACCTGTAGAGCAAGAAGGTTCATTTCTGCACCATAGTCATCCACATGCCCCCACTGTGGCATGCTTCTGTGGCCCCAAGGGCCTTCTCTGCTTCCCTGAGAGCCCTGGGCCACTCAGCTCTTGGTCTCCACTGAGGCTGAGGCAGCGGGGAAAGCAGAGCAGGCTGAGTGGCTGGGATTGCGGTGGGAACCCGTGGGCAGTGAGGCCCCCTGCTCAGTCTGCTGCCTGGGCCTCCTTACCATAAGGGGACTGAAGGAGCTGGGGTGATGCCCTGGGACCCATCCCCACCTTGGGTCACATGACCTCCCAAGCGTGTCATTCTTCTGATGAAACAGTGTCACCTTCTTAAACAGAACCCAGGCCTTCGGATTTGGCTAATAGATAGTTATGGGGGTCACTGCAGTGCCCGCTGGGTCTAGTCTCTTTATTTCTTTTTCCTCTTGAGGGATTCCTGCCTGTGCATGGATTGACTAAATGGTTCCTTTGTCAGACATTCAAGGACCCTCTTTTTTGGACAACTGACTTTATCAAAAAAGTTCAACTCCAGTGTGGCAGGTTTATGTTTTCTGGACAGGGAAAGACTTGCCTTTTTTTTTTTTTTAACTTTTAAATTTTATTTGTTCTAATTAGTGGTACATGCCAGTAGAATGCATTTATACATTTGGATAGATCATATGGAAATAGAGTGTAATCTCATTTTCTGATTATACATATTGCAGGATCACATCGGTCACGCAGTCATACATGTACATGAAGTAATAATGTCTGCTTCACTCCACTATCATTCCTTCTCCCATACCCCTTTCCCTCCCTTCACTAAAACTTGCACTTTGACACTTGGCCAGAAGGGCAGGATCAGCCTCATGGCCATCTGAGGTTTAAAAGCTCAGATGAAAGGAATGATATTTAGCAAGAAAGAGACGTGGGCTCAATGGCTCCTCCTGATAGTCACAAATGCATCCCTTAGACAGGCTCCAGGTGCAGAGAGCAGGGGTCCTGGCCCTCAGTTGAGCTGCCCTCCTATTCTGTGGTGACCCCATCTGCTTTTGTGGAGAGGCATTATAAGACAAGACCTTGTGGGGCTCATGGCTTTTGGTCATTAGAATGCTTTTTGGGACTGTTCGGACCAACAGTGTCCACTGCAAAGACCCTTAGGAGAAATGCTGATGTCACAGGGTCACACTCTTTGGCCACTTGTCTTGTCTGGATATATGGATGGGCTTGGTTTCCTTTTCCTTATTTTCTGCTAGAGAGAGAAGCATTTGTCCACTCTGCAAGGTTCCCTCCTTGTCCTGCTGCTCTGGCTGTCGCCTTGATTCCCTGCAGGCACGGCTCTCACAGGCTGAAAGCCCTCGACACATTTGCCACACCCTCCTCTCACCTCAGCCCCTGCTCTGTGAAGTCCTTGGCTTCAGGTGCACTCTTCAGAATGGCGAGGGGCTGCAGGTGTCAGACCCACCGCCTGGCCTCGCTGAGTTGGGGAGGGTTGTCCTCACGTGCCGATGAGCTCAGAGACATCCAGGGTGGTGCAGAGACTCCATCATCTGTGTTCTACGGCTGCAGTCTCTCCATCCCAGGGAGGAGAAGAGAAAAGATAAGAACAACACTGAATGCCAGCCAAGTCTATCCATCTAAAAATGATTTTAAAAATTGCCTAACATCCAGACAGAAAAGTGCATAGACCACACGCGTGCGGCTGGGTGGATGATCACAAGTTGAACTCTCAGGTGTTCACTTTCAGCCTCATTCCTCCCTCCTGTCGGTCCTTCGCTTTTGTTTTCCCAGCGTTAACTTACCTTCTCTTGGTACATTTTATTTGAACTGCTAAATCCTTTCTGGAACCAGGGTTAGATGAAGACACAAGTAGATCAAGTAGGTGAATGGGTGGACTGGGGGGTTCCTAGTGCTCTGACATGACCAGGAAGCTGCTCCAGCCAGAACCCAGTCCTGAGGACCACAGCTCTGCCCTTGATGCCTCCTAGGAGGGATGGGGAGCCAGGCAGAGTCCAGGGGTCACCCACAGTCAGCCCCGACCTAGATGTCTCCACGTGTCACTTCTTAACCGGGTCTCCATCACACTCTCCACCGCATGTTTACTGTGCTCCCTGAAGCAGTCAGGACTTTCCTGTCTTCAGAGTTCTGTGCTACAGGAAGCAAGGCTAAGTCCTTTCCCTTAATTTGCTAGGAAGGAAATAGTTAATTCTGGTGAGGAACAAGTCTGTGGCTCCAAGAACCCAGGTGATAAAGCTGGGCATAGTGGCATATGCCCATAAGCTCGGGAGGCTGAGGCAGGAGGAACACAAGTTCAAAGTCAGACTCAGCAACTTAGAGGCCCTAAGCAACTTTAAAAAATAAAAATAAATAAATAAAAAGGGCTGGGGATGTGGCTCCATGGTTAAGCACCCTGGGTTCAATCCCTGGTTAAAAAAAAAAAAAAAAAATCCCAGGTGATGTCTCTGACAGTGGAACCCAGGTGCAGTCCTGTCCCTTTGCATGTATTAAGCAGCGCTCGGGCTGGGCAAGCCAGGCACCGTACTGACACGCATGTGGTGGTCAGCACAGTCAGGAGGGCCTGGGGCTGGACATCAAGAAAGATGCAAACCTGGGCTGCGAACAAAATCCCCCTCCTCTTTCCCTCCCTCCATCCTGTCTCCCTTCTCCTTCTTTACCAAATGAGACTGGGTGAAAAAATAATTTTCTTCATAGCCACGTAGGCTGACAGACATGGTTATCTTGTGTAGAGTCCCCACTTTAGGGGTGAGAAAACTGAGACCCAAGAGGGATGAGACTTGCTAACGTTGGTCTTCGGGGCCGGGGCCCCCCATATCTTCTTGAACGCGGTCATTAGCCTGTTTATCTGGCCGAGGGCATTTCCCCCTGTTCCAGGACTTTGTGGCAGGGGGAGAAGGAGAGCGAGGCAGCCAGCCGAGCAGCAGGGGACGGAGCCCGCGTTCCCATGTTGCTGTGCAGGCTCTGGTCTGGTAGGGCCCGCGGCAGACCTGTTCATTCATGCAGCGATGAAGAAAACACCCTGGCTCTCCGTCCCTGACCTTTAATTAGGTGTGGTGACGCTGGAAACTGCTCCAGCCGTGAGGGCTGTGAGTTGTTCACTTAATCATCTCAAAGGCTGCTCTGTTTTATTGTGGCATAAAATTTGGAAGTCTTGTATTAAAACGAATCATTAAATGTAACTTGAATAAATTGCTTTAGGCCAAAGAGAACTTTTCCCTTCTTCTCCCGGAGACCAGCCCCACTCTGGCCTGCACCCACCTGCTAACCTTCAAACTCCGAACGTTTTTGAGGGAAAGGAAGGGGAAGGTTCTTTGGAAATCACAGTTTTTACAGTCATCTGGCAAGCTTACTGGTTGGGCTCAGATGGTTCTGGAGGCTGACAGGAGGCAACCTCTGTCAGGTCTGCGGGCCCAGGTGGGCTGAGTCTCCATAAAATGAATGAAACCACAGTCATGAGTACAGGGGTTGATTCCCAGGTACTTGTGGAAAAAGTTCAAGCTGCTTCTCCCTCCAGGCATACAGGGCCTCCTGATCCAGTCACCTCTACAAGTCCTCTCCCCCTACCACAGCACCCTCCCCTGCCTCTGGGCCTTTGCTTCTTGCCCGGATGCCCTCTCCTTTCAGAATCCCCTTCCCGGCGAAGCCCTGCAGCCGCCTCACCTCCCCTACCATGCCTTCCTTGGTCTAGTCAGGTTGGACAAATTTCTCCCTCCTTTGTCAGATCAGGGAACATGGCTTGCACGAGGTCAGGACTGGTTTGAGTTTGGGAGCTTCCTGTTTCTGGTTTGTGCATCTCCGGCCCTGAGCTCATTTCAGCTCGACCCTGTGGACTCCGTGCAGAGTGCCTGCCTGGCGTCCGGCGGATGGCCACGGCGTTGTGCAGGACTTGTGTTCACCTAGACAGTCTAGCCTGTCCTCATGAGCCTGCCAGCATGACTCACCCAGGGAAGTAGCACGTCACCAGTCATTCGGGAGCTAATTCCAGGCCCGCTTGAGAAACATTGTCAGGGACGCGTGGGGAATGGGGTCTTTAAAATAGAGAGAGAATTCAAGGAATGTTTTTTCCATTATAAAAATCATCAATCAACTGCAGAAAAATGTGAAAAAATATAAAAGACAAAATTATAGGGCCAGGAAAGATGGCTCATATCCCGTCACCTCTAGACAGGCCAGCCTTCCCCAAAGGCCTGCACCACACCTGCTGGCCAAGGGCAGCAGGTTCAGGCCAGGGCAGAGGGGTGGGTTCTGTGACCAGTTGCTGTCCCTGTGGAACTGAGCACCAACTTGCTAAGAGTGGGTTTCCATGGCCCTTATTTTTTAAATAATATTTTCAGAAGGGATGAATTTTTAATTTCATAGAATGACATTTCACCTGTAAAATGATGATCTCAATTCCAGCACCTTTTCACCTGGAGATTGCTTTGTGTGTGTGTGTGTGTGTGTTAAAATATATATAACATAACATTTATCATTTTCCCCAATTTTTAATGTAGTAAAAGACATACTGTCTTAGTCACCTTTTTTTTTTTTTTGGTACCAGGAATTGAACCCAGGGACACTTAACCTCTGAGCCACATCCCCAGCCTTTTTTCATTTTCTATTTCGAGACAGGGTCTTGCTTAAGTTGCTTAGTGTCTCGCTAAATCTCTGAGGCTGGCTTTGAACTTGTGATCCTTCTGCCTCAGCTTCCCCAGCCGCTGGCCAGGCCTAGCAACCATTTTTAGGTGTATAGTTCAGTGGCATCCAGCAGATGGCCAGCAGCCATCTCCAGTACTCCTTGATTTTCCCAAATGGGAACTGTATGCATTAGGCATCAATCTCCATTCCACGCCTCCCTGGCCCCTGGGCAATCTCCCTTCTACTTTCTGTCTCTATGAATTCCACTACTCTCTCTACTTCATATCAGTGAAATCATGTGGCATTCGTCCTTTTGTGATTGGCTTATTTCATTAAACATAATGTCTTCAGGAATCTGTTTCCTTTAAAAGGCTGAACGATATTCCTTTGTTGAATGCATATGCCACGGTTTGCTCATCCACTCCTCTGCCCATGGACTGGGGCTGCTTCTGTGGTTCGCCACTGTGACTAACGCTGCTGTGAGCACGGGTGTACGGGTTCTGCTTTTTTTCTTTTGGTACTAGGGATTGAACTCAGGGACACTCCACCACTGAGCCACATCCCCAGCCCTATTTTATTTAGACTCAGGGTCTCACTGAGTTGCTTAGTACTTCACTTTCACTGAGGCTGACTTTGAACACGCGATCCTCCTACCTCAGCCTCCCGAGAGCACCACCGCACTGGGCTCAGGTTCTGCTTTCAATTCTTCTGGGTAGAGGTGGAATCCTGCAACACGTGGTGATTTTATGTTTAACTTCCTGAGGAACCGTTGTCCTGCTCCGCAGTGACCACGGCCATCTTACATCCCCACTGGCAGCGTACAAGGGTTCCAATTCCTCCACATCCATGCCGACACGTTACTTTCTGCTTTTGTTTTGTTTTGTTGGCAGCTATCCTAATGGGTGGTATTCCAACGTGGTTTTGGCATGCACTTCCCTAAGGACAGTGACATTGAGTATGTTTTCATGGCTTGTTGGCCGTTGGTGTATCTTCTTTGGAGAGAGGACTATCCGGATCTTGTGCCCATTTTCTTCATGGAGGGTTTGTTTGAGTGTTGCTTTCTCACGTGTGGAATACTCTCTCCTCCACCCACTGCTCCAGGCTCGACACCCCAACCAAATACTCGTGACTCTAAAGTCATCATCATCACCAGGAACAGATGCTGGGGACCAAGGGCAATCTTATGAAACTTGTCTTTGGAGAAACACCACTAATAACTGGGTATGGACAGAGATGAGTCTGGGAGTTGTCACTAGGGATTTTAAAAAGGTGACTGTCTGCTTGTTTGTCCCATTGTTATTATTCTATATATTCTCAGTGTTTCTGGCTTCATTCTTCCAACATGAGAATGGTGCCTAACACAGTCATGTGCCACCTAATGATGCTGCCATCAACAACGGGCCACAGCTGCAACAGTGGTTCCATAAGATGGTATCTCCCAGGGGACGTCTTAGTCTTCCGAGTTGTGTAAGTAGCCTCTAGGATGCTCACTCGATAATGAAATCGCCTGATGCCACCTCTCTCAGAAGGCACCCCTGATGCAAGAGAAGCAGGACTGTTCCTTGCATAGACCTGTTTCTGCCCCTTTGGGACAATGAGAATGGAAATGATAAAGTCACTTCCTTTTCCTGATGAAGGAACATTTCCTTTGTTCCTGGTTGCTAACCGCATTGATCCTACACACAGAGGGGCAGAACTGCAGAGGGCAAGGCCCTTCCACCCACCCACACAGCCTCTGCTGAGATGGGGTCAAGCTGGCCATTTCACATGTGACTTTTCTTCTAATCCCTGTGTCAGTTAGGTGAAGCGGGTTGTCAGGGAAGTTCACACCTGGGGACCAGAAGGCTCAGAGAAGCAGGTCAGAACTGGGCAGAGTTGCGAGTGGATGCTGCTGAGAGCTCAGGCCCTTTCTGTGACAGGGAGCACTAGGTTGGTATTTGCAGCCTGTTTTAAGAAGAAAATATCCTTCACTCCATCTCTTCTCAATCCCTCTCTCTCCACCCGACATTTCCACTCAGTCTTCAGATGTGCTTAATTCCCTGTCATTTAAAAACAATCCTGTGTGCAGTGCTCTGTAGGAGACGGTAATGGCGGGCCTGTCCTTACATGTTTGTCCAAACCCACAGAATGTCCAACACCAAGTGAACCCTGTTGGAAGCAATGGACTCTGGGTGATGACAGTGTGTCAGGGTGGAGTCGTTAGTCCTAAGAAATGTGCCGCTCTGGTGGGGGATGTTGATAACGGGACTGTGGGTGTGTGGGGGCAGGAGGAAAATGGGAAATCTCTAAATCTTTCTCTCAATTTTGTGGGAACCCAAAACTGCCCTAAAAATTAAGTCTAGCCAGGGGTGGTGGTGCATGCCTCTAATCACAGCAACTCAGGGGGCTGAATAGGAGAATCACAAGTTCAAGGCCAGTCTTAGCAACACAGCAAGGTCCTAAGCAAATTTGCAGGACCCTGTCTCAAAACAAAAAACAATGAAAAGGCAGGGGATGTGGCTTAGTCGTTCAGCATCCTTGGGTTTAATCCCCAGTACCAAAAAATAAAATAAAATCTATTAAAAAAGAAAAAAGACAAGCTGAGCTGTGTGATGCGGGCCTGTGATCCCAGAGATCTGGGAGGCTGAGGCAGGAAGATTGCAAGTTTGAGGCCAGTCTCAACAACTTAGTGAGCCCCTGTCTCAAAATAAAAGAATAAAAAGGGTTGGGGGTGTCGCTCAGTGGTAAACTGCCACAGGGCTCAAATCCTAGTTCAAAAAAAAAGGAAAGAAAAGAAAAAAAGACAAAAACCCCATGACCCCATGTCCTCTCTAAGACTGGCTTTCCATCCAGTCCTTTCTCCTGGATCCTGCCTCTTACTCCTGTCCCTCTGCTTCCCTCACACTGATGTGCCTGTCCAAGGATTCCTGATACCCTGGTCTTGGGGGCCGCCTGGGAGCACAGGATCTCCCCCACCCCAAGAACACTCTGCCTGCTGCCCCCGCGGCCCCTCGCTGCTCTTCGCGATTCCTCCCATTGGTTCCTCTTCCTCTACCTGCGGTTGCCTTTCTCAACCATTTTCTTACCTCGCTCTGCACCCAGACCCCTTAAGAAACCGCTGAGAGCAATGGGCTGCCTCCCCAGAAAAGTGCACCCCGACACACCCGCTGACACACTTTTCAGGGAGCTCCTAGGCTGCAGCCTCTCAGTCCTTCAGTTGAGAGCGAGCTAAGGGGTGGGTTGGCGGAGTCCCGACTAAGGAGGCCTCCTCCTCCCTATCCTGGCTTCTGAGTGGTCCCAGGCCCAGGCCTTGCCCTGCACTCAGGTCTGGGATTCAGATTTTGCTGGGCGAGCCACCCTGGGGTCCCTCAGAGCCTCAAACGCCGCATGTCCAGCCCAAGTCTGCTCCCTGGCTCTACGCCTGCCCCTCCTCCTGTGTTCTCCAGCCTCATATGGGGACCAGCCACCCACACAGTCACCCGGCAATTTGCCTTCATGATATTTTCTCTTTTATCACCTATGGCGTGGACCACTGATGCCTCCTAAAAGCTGCTCACCCTGACTTCTACACTTACGAGAGTTTAAATGTGTTGGTGTTCAGTTCCAGACAACACCTCCCTTCCAGGTAGGAGCGACCACATGACTAAGTTCAGGCCAGCAGAATGTGGGCAGGAGTGACTCCTACACCATACCCTCAGAGGGAAGGACTAAGTCTTTTGCTTCCTCTTCCCCTCTCTCCCCTTTGGCTGGAATATGAAATGAGAAGGAGGATCTAGAGCAGCCATTTTGGATAAACAGTAACCATGGATGGAGGATGGCAGAGTAATTAGATGGTGTCTTGGTTCCCAGTGTGGTTAAGCCACCATTTCTCCTCGAGATGGAAAATGAGCTTCCTTTATGTTCTTGTTGGTTTGGGCTTATCTGGTTATGGGTCCTAACCCATATCCGACCAGCCCCACTCTGTCACCCTACTTGCCACCATAATGGATCCACTCCCATGCTTTACTTCTTGTTTAACTCGCTGATTGTGGATTCTCTTCCCATCCCTATGGGCCTGTCTTAGTTTGGGTCTTCATCAACTCCCATCTGAACTCTTGCTACCATTTTCAATCAGGTCTCCCTGATCCTGTCTTTTCTAGCAATCCATGCCCTATACTGCTGCCCAAACTACCCAATCTCTGTATCAGCATTTCTTGACCTTGGCATCCTTGATTCTCTTGGACCAGATGATTCTTTGTTGTAGGGATTGTTCTGTGCACTGTGGGTCTGCAGTATTTCTGGCCTCTTTCTACTAGATATCAGTTACATCTCCAGGTGGTGACAGCAGAAACATCTCCAGACACTGCCGAATATCCCTGGGAAGAGGGCAATATCAGCCTGGTTGAAAACCACTGCCTTACACTGATCCATCACCTCTCTCACCTGCAAAGTGCTTCTGTGGCTTTCCATGAACTTCAGAATGAGTCCTGTTGGTGGACACCATTTGTTGGATTTTGGTCTCTTCCAAAATGCTGTTTCTGTTTGTTCTGCATGTGACCCTGCTCCATGGAATCTTGCGCCATTTCCCACAAACTGATAAGTGATGGTCCTTCACGACTTTGTGCTTTTGCAAATGCTCTTTTCATTTCCTAGAATGCACAGATGCCTCCTTCTCCTACCAGCCAAAGTCCAGCTGTCACCTCCCTGGTGAAACCTTCCTGTGGTAGGCTCAGCAGCTCCGTGTGGCCCTTCTCACACAGGTCTTACACTTGAACATGACTGCCGGTGAGTCTGAGTCCCTTCAGGATGAATTCCCTCCTGCGTGCCAGCACCTAACCCAGGCCACTTACCCAATGCCACGGGGGCCAAGTGGGTGGTTGGGGGAGGGGGCCTGTCCTGTGCCCAAAGATACAGGAGAGGGGAAGGCTTTAGAATGGTGAGGCTGCTCATGGGCCCCACGGGCTGGCTCAGGGGCAAGGACAGGCACTAGGGCCCCCCAAAATGGAACAGAATCCATTGGTGGAGCTTCCAGGGAGGCAGAATTTAATTTAATAGAAAGCAAACATTTTTAAAAATAGGACTTTAGTTTTGTATTTAAAATCATCCTACTTACCTGTTAGATGCCATTCATAATGCATGTGTATTTCAATGAAATGTAAAACTCCACAGAGTCAAAAAATCTCGTTTGCCACTGCTCCCTTCCCAAACTGTACAGTAGTTTCGAATATAGCTCTCTACATCTTTTTCTGTGCGTTTTTAGACAGTTGTCCCTCTGTATCCATGGGGCACCCCATGGATATGCAATCCTTGGATGCTCCAGTCCTTAGATAAAATACTATAGTATTAATCTAGGCACAGCCTCTTTCTTTCCTTTTCTTTCTTCCTTGCTTTCCCTTCCTTCCATCCCTCTCTCCTTCCTTTCCTCCCCTCTCTTCCTTCCTTCCATCCCTCTCTCCTTCCTTTCCTCCCCTCTCTTCCTTCCTTTCTCTCTCTCCCTTCCTCTCTCCTCTCCTCTCCCCCCCGCCCCCCTCTCCCCCAGGGATGCTCTATCATTGAGCTATATTCACAGTTCTTTTTATTTTGAGACAGGGTCTCTGTAAGTTGCCCAGGCTGGCCTCAAATTTTTGATCCTCTTGCCTCAGTCTCCTGAGTCACTGGGACTCCAGGCGTGTACCACTGTGTCCTGCCTCTTACATACTTCAGATAATCTCTAGATTACTTATAATACCTAATACAATATAAAAGTAAAGAGTTGTTACACTGTATTTTTAAGACAGCATCCATGGGCACTGAATGGGGAAACAAGTTCTGCCCCAACCTTTAAACGTTTGTGTGATCATGATCAAAATAAGAGAAATAAACCAATCTCAAAAAACCAAAAACCGATTGTTTTCTCTGATGTGAGGATGCTAATTCACAAAATGGGTGGGGGCTGGGAAGAATAGAGTTACTTTAGGTAGAGGTGAGTGAAGGAGGGGGGGGGGTCTGGGGGTAGGAAGGATATTAGAATGAATCAGACATTATTACCTCATGTACATATATAACTATACACACCTGGTGGGACTCTACATCATGTATAACCAGAAGAATGAGAAATTATATTCCATTTATATGATGTATCAAAATGCATGCTACTGCCAAGTATAACTAAAACAAATTTTAAATTTTTTAAAAAGTAAGATTGCTTTCCATACTGTTTCATATATGTGGAGTTATAATAATACACTAATGTCTTTTTTCTAAAACCAATAAGTGCAACCCTATTACATATATTAATCTATGATTTGCCTCTTCTGCTGATAAATTTTTCTTCTCAGTAAATAAAGATGTATCTCACCTTTTTTTTTTTTTTTTTTGCGGTACTGGGGTTCGAACTCAGGACCTTGTGCTTTCGAGGCAAGCACTCTACCAGCTGAGCTGTCTCCCCAACCCCGTATCTCACCTTTTTAAACTGGCTATTTGTTATGGATTTTCTTGACATATGCAACCTGTCTTTTGGACAGACACATTATTTACAATGATCCGTTTTATAAATAATGCTGCATAGTGCATTGTAGAAAGTACAGCTTTGTGAACAGGCACCAGCATGTCTGGTGCTCCTAACGCTGGTAAATGGGTTTACGTTGAATTTTGGTAGCTATTGATCTACCATTTTTTTTTTTTTTTTTTTTTTTTTTTTTTTTTGTGGTGCTGGGGATTTGAACCCAGAGCCTTGTGCTTGCAAGGCAAGCACTCTACCAACTGAGTTATATCCCCAGCCCTGATCTACCAGTTTTTATTCCCATCAGCATCAGCGGGGTGAGACCACCCACATCCTTGCCAACCCTGGGTGTTCTACACCTTTTTTATTTTGCCAGTCTACCCCCGGGGGGCTTCATGGTGAGGTAACGCAACCCACCCTAAGGTGGATTAAGCAGGGATGAAAATTGCATCTATCCAGGTCCTGTGCAAGATTTCCACCACAGAGGGGAGCTCGGTCCTATGATCTGCAATCCCTGGATTCTTCACTTCTTACGCAGAGTAGAGAGACACAAGGGCAGGTGGGAGGGATCAGAGTTCTCCGAAGTCCTGAGGCAAACTTGGTCCTTCTGGTTCTCACAGGGGGGCTAGAAAGTGTGCCCTCAGGTTACAGCTCCTGTGGGTGATGAATCAGGCTTTTGCTTTCAGTAGTAATCCATCTCACCTGTGGGGGCCAACTGGGGGACATTTTGCTTTCTCTGAGGAGAGGGTGACTTCCCTTTGGAAGAGTGGGTCTCGGTGGACCGAAGCTCAGAACTGTTGCACCTGGATCTCTGTGGCATTGCCAGTCTGTCTCACAGCAGTGCTTGCTGAATGTTCATCCTGGAATGTATTCGTTTCATCCCCATGTTGTCCATAACTCCCGCATAGTGCCTGGTACAGAATAGCTGCAAGTTAGGCTTCAGAAGGAAGAAAAGAAGGAAACGGGAAGACATTTTTATTCTTGCAGATTCAGTGGACAGGAAGTTGTGGCCCCAGATTTGGGATGTGGAGACCTCAGTAGTGAAAGAAGGGGTTCTTCCTGTGGAATGTGATTTGGAAGGGAGGACGAGGATTGAAGGGATGAGACTGGGGGTTATGGTGGGACTCACTCCTAGTAGTGTCTGTCCTGCTTGGGCTCCTGTCATTTATGGTCAGGGTACTTTCTGATTCTGACTCTGAATCACAGTGCCCAGGTGAGAAGGAATGTAGCATGATTCAGGCTGTAGAGCGTGACCACGGCAAGCCACCCAAACGACTATTTCCGTAATAACACTATGCACTTTTATGTCAGCCTTTCATCGCAGATGTCAAAGCACAGTGCAAACATTAATTAAGGCTCTTGACATTCTGCAAGGCACTGTGTGTAATATCACTCTCCCCGCTTGGCAGAGAGGGTAAACTGAGCAAGGGAAGGACCTGGTGGCTTCAGCCTAGCATGTTGAGAATCAGTCTTGGAGGAGAACCTAGGGACAACCTCCTGCCTCTCCAACTGTGATTTCCCCAGGACCATCAACAGAAGTGATGTGTTGGTCCCCTACCAGGAAGGATACAGTGGGCAGACAGGGCATGAGCTGTAATGCAGAGATAGAGGGCAAAGGGGAAGGTCCCATTCTCAGACATGCCCCTCTGACTGCTTTCCCCAGCCCAGAATCATGTGGGGCACCCAGCTCTGGGAGCAGGCAGAACCCTCAAAGGTGGGGGGCATGGGAAGAAACCCAAACGCTGTTTTAAGCAGAGACTCAGTGGGGGTAATTTTGCTTTCCCCTTGTAATTTAAAATAAATATGTTCTCCAAATACTATCAGCAGGCGAACTGAGTTAAGCATATGAGTGTTCCTTGTATTATTCCTGCATATTTTCTGTAATTTTGAAGCATTTCTATATATAAAAAAATTAAAGTTAAAAAGAAAAAATCATCACATTTTCTAGGGCCACAGCGAGCGTCACTTGGGAACGCTCTGCGGGGGCAGCCTCTGAACCACCCGCGGGGGCTGGTTCCTTGGGAGGGTGGGTGGCAGCAGGGTCCGCAGTCACTTAGCGAGGGGTCCGGGGGCGGCGGAAACTCCCTTCTCCGGAGCGACCAAAGCCAAAGCAGCGATGAACCCAAAAGGAACATTGGGGGAAAATAGAAGAAACTGTTGTTTTAAAATGCGCTCCAGTAACACCCCTTAAACTTGAACGCAGGTCTGCGTCCATCGGGTGTCGTTCCGGGACGTCGGGGCGCAGGACCGCGGCCGTCGGTACCCCCGCCCCCACCGCGCGGGGACACTGCCCCCTGCAGTGACTCACGCCCCGGATCGTTTAAATGTCGGGAGGGCCCGGCCAGCTGCACTCATGCTGCAGCCTTGAGCCGTCCCACGTCCTCCTCTCGGGCTCCCTCTGGTCGACTGAGGGCGACGGGCGGGCGCGAGCTGCTGGTAAGTGGGCGAGCCGCCCCTCCCCTCCCATTTTCTGCTGACCCCCGCTCGGTCTCCCCCTGGAGCGACTCCAGAAAGGGCAGGGCTGGCGTGGTGCCTGGCGATGCGCTCAAGACAGGGCCAAGTGGAGCCAGGGCTGGGGGTGCGGAGTGCAGTGTCAGTCTATGCCCCCACCGCCCCAGCGCTGGGGATCTCGGTCAGCCTCTAGATCCTCTTGTCTTTAGCATCTTTGATGTCAACGGGGTGGGGGTGGGGCGCCGGGGAGGGTTGGAGGTGCTGAGAAGCGCTTTGGACTGGCAATGGGTTGAGACTTGACTCCTTTGTCGCATCGCAGAGCTGCCCCATCTAGTCTACCTCTTTCTGGATACTAGATCCATTGGGCAAGGGTTGAATTGAATCCGAGTCCTCTTTCCTTGTGCTGCTTGTTGCCTTCCCTGAATTTGTGTCTGTCTAGGACCTATGTCTTCTTCCTTCACCTGGTTTCCCAGGTGGGAGATCTGTCCGCTGATTTTAAGACTGATAACTGTTATAAATGTGACTTCAGCAGATGTGTTGGTCCCTGGTTGGGAGTTACAGTTTGGAAAACAGATGGTTTGGGTTCTAACTTTGTGCGTGGTTTAGGTGACCCGATTCTGTCTACTAGTCTAGAAATGCCTGGGAGCTAAAGGCTTTGAGGAGGGAGGCAGGGCTGGAGGTGGACCTGCAGGAAGGGTAGTGTGATCATAAAATTGGTCTGTTGGCCCTTTACCTGCATCTCTGCTCCAGTGTAGAGGAACCAACTGTGGAGAACCAGACCTTTTTGTTTTTGGACCTTCCCACCTGTGCCAAAGCTGGGGAGAGCCATTCTACCTCCAGGATTAAATGTGTTACCTCGGGGCAGGCTGCGCCTGCCTGCGATGACACACGCACTCAGATGGAAGGAGCTGGGTGTCCACGTGCCAGGCTCCACCTTCTACTCCAGGGCTATCTGGGATTACTACCTTATCACAGGCAGCACTCAGATGAGTTCAAGTCACTGGCTCCGCAACTTAGAAATTCCCCTGACGGCTGCCACTTCTTTCATTCTGCATCCAGTGAACATCTGGGGTAAATTCAGGGCCAGACGGTCCAATTTGCCTGTGGTATTGAGTCAGCCGGGCAGGCTCAGCAGTGACAACAGCGAGGCAGGCATGTGAGAAGGGTCAGGGACAGGGGAGAACTCTGAATAGAACCCTAGAAAATGCAGGAAGATTCCCCCCGGGGTCGGGGGACACTACCTTGTTTTGTTCAGTAAACGGAGGGAATGGTGAGGCGCGGGTAGAAGTAGATCCAGATGTGGAGAAATAAGAGATGGGAGAGAAGCTGCCCGACTTAGTGCTGCCAGGAAACACTCGGAGGCTGTGATTAGAGATGGTAATTTGCTTCCCTAAATCTTGACCACGAAAGAGCAACTGCAGCTTCGGGGGTTCATTGCCTCACTTGACTTTGGGACACGGCAGTTGGAAACAACTTCCAAGATGCTTGGATCAGGGACTGATCCATTTCAAGCTCCTTGGGCCCCTAGGTGCTGCCCTGAGAAGGGGCGTGTTCCTAGACCCTGGCTTCTCAGGGGAGAGTCCTGTCTGGGAAGTTCTCCCTATTGTGCTGGGCAGCGTGTCAGTAGCTCCTGCCACTCTTGCCAAGCTAATTACAGCCCTGCTCTGGCCTCTACAGGAAGCCAACCTCCCAGCCCTGGGAGGATCCCCACAGAGGGGCTGGAATGGAATTGCTTTTTAAAAAAAAAAAATTAGTTTTCTTTAAAACAATACACAGTATTTTGTTTTGAGGGGCTTTGAGAGATGGGGGTCAGCAATTGAGTGAGCTGGAGGATGAGGGCGTGGCCAGTCTTGCCTTAGGGTTTCAAGGATGCTTGTGTTTGGGCAGAGCCTTCCTAAGTCAGGGACCTGAGAATGGGGTTGTGAGTGTTGGGACTACTGGGGTCAACTCCTTCCCGTGATCCCTTCTGTTCCTTTCCTCTCCTGGTCTAGGGTACTCAGGTGAAATTGAACAAACAGAAACATCAGAGCAGCCTTAAAGAAGAAAGTCCTGGGTTGGGGAGATAGCTCAGTCGGTAGAGTGTTGCCTTGCAAGCATGAGGCCCTGGGTTCGATCCCCAGTACCCAAAAAAAAGAAGAAGAAAGTCCCTGAAACCATGCAGCCCAGGAGTTGGGAGAGGCCCTTTTTTTGGGGGGGGTATCAGGAACTGAACCCAGGGGCACTTAACCAGTGAGCCACATCCCCAGCCCTTTTTGTATTTTATTTAGAGACAGAGTCTTACTACGTTGCTTAGGGCCTTGCTAAGTTGCTGAGGCTGGCTTTGAACTTGAGATCTTCCTGCCTCAGCCTCCTAAGCCACTGGGATTACAGGAGTGTACCACGACAGAAGCAGGGAGAGCACTTGAACTTGGCTGGTAATGCTGGACAGGTGGACAGTGAGTAGCATGTGAACTGTAGATGAGTTTAAGATGGAGAAGTAAAGTCACCTTTTTTCCCCTACAGACAGGTAGTGAGCAAGGTCCTGGTGCCTGGTGATAAGGTTTAGGGGTTCATCCAGCTCTATGGTTAGGGGCCTGACAGGGTGTCAGGACTCTTCAACAGACTGCATGACCTTAGGCAAACCCCCTCTTCCCTGTGGACCTAGCAGTTTTCTCATCTGCAGCCAGATGGTTTGACCAGACTGTCTCAACAGGCCTTTGTATCTCTGACACCCTGTGCTCTAAATGCTGTGTCTGGAAGTGGTTTCTACAGTTGTGCTCAACTGTGGCAAACTGTGGATTCCTGACGGGGTGCAGAATGGGCCAACTGAAGGAAGTGCTGGCAGAGGGAGCTGGGCCAGCCCGTGGCATGACCTTCCATCTCCCTAATCTGGTTCTCTGTGCTCTTGGTGGTAAGTGGTGCAGGCGGTGGGTGTGGGTCCCAGCAGGTCTAGGCTGTGCTAGGTGTTCTGAGAGTGGCATGTGGACACCTGCATTGGAGCTGCTTGGGGTTTATTAATTGTGCAGGGTCCTAGGACCTGCCCAGACCCTGGAATTAGGATCTCCTTGGGTGGAGCTTCCAGAGATCTGATTTTACTCACCAACAAAACAGCAAGTCATCACTCACATTTGTTGTGTACTCACTTTATGACAAGAACGAGTCTAGGGGTTTTCCACATATTAACTCATTTAACACTCCAGTGGCAGATCTGTGAGTTCAGGTCTGGTAAACAAGCCTCTCTGGCCATTTGTACGTGCTGCTCTGGGGTGGGGTCAGTGAGACAGGGAGGTCTGGACACACTGAAGCCTGAACTTCAGGCTGAGTCTTTCAGTGACTTTGGACCCAATGCACCGAGCACCAAAGAGCAAGAGCAAGAGCGTTGTGCTGACTGAGGACGAGCATGGCTGCTGGGAGCAGGCACAGCTCCAAGCCTGGCATCTCCCCTGGGAGCCCTCAGGTTACTTGGGGACCATCTCATTGCAGAGGAGGCCACCATTAAGAAGCCCTCTGAAAAGAGGATCTCTCCCCGGGCCTCAGTTTCCCCAGATGTACCGGGAGAGCGCGGGATCTCTCAGGCCCTGGGTCCCATGAAATGACTGTGGCTATGCGAAGACGTGGGATTAGCTAGTGGATTGCCTTGCCTGGGAACTTCTGAAACAGGAGGGTCTGAAAAGATGAGTACAGGATACGTAAGCCTCAGCACGCAGGTGAGGCCAGGCCAGGTGGTTCAGTGTGACCTGTGGAAAGAAGGAGAGGAGGAAGGTGAGTCTCAGTCACATCTCCTTCCTGCCTCCAGTCAGAAGGCCTCACGAGTCCTCACAGGAGGAAGGGGAAACAGACCTGGAGCACTGAGCTCAACTCACACTGTACCTTAGTGTCCAGTAGAAAGTGGGTCTTCCAGGCTCCTTCCAAATGTCTTACTCTGTGGTGTTGAAATAAGAAGGTGTGTCCTTCCAGGGAGCTTTGTGTTTAGGGAATGTGAATGATGGTATTAAACCAAAAAAGTCCCAACTCACCAACCAACAAAGCCCAAGGCTTCAAGGCTAATTATGTGTTCACTCATGAGTCACAGGGTGTTTCTGTAAGAGCTCCACCGCGCGCCCTGGTTCCATCGCTTCTCCTGGGGAGGGGCCGCGTCAGTGTCCAGGTGAGCTGTCTGTGTGTCCCTCTGTCTCTCTGCCTAGCTCGCTGACTTCATGGGTCAGCAGCAGACGCCAGGTGGACCCCGTCCCGAGGGGCTGGACAGAGGCTGGACTGAAGCTCTGCAGTGATTGACGACGCGCACGGCTGCCTGAGGGAGGAAGGTGTAATTAGGGCGCTTCGTGGGCCTTTAACTGCCATCCCTCGGCTGCCAAGCAGCACTGAACAGCGTGGGCTATTAGGCTGCTGCGTGCTGGACTCCTGAGGGCCAAGGGCCACACACGTCTGCAGCCCTGGCTGAGAATCCAGGGGCCCAGCCCTGGCCGCCTCCTGCGCCCCTCCCTTCCCTGAGGGCCCTGCAGCTGGGCTGAGGTGGGCTCTTCAGAGGTGGTTGGAGCTGTGACAGTCACAAGTGCTGGAAAACAGGAAATGTCTGGCTGTGTGTGGTGCTGGGGTGGGCTCTGCAGACGTGAGGGTTTATAAAAAGACAGTCTGCAAATTCTTGTCATCTTTGTCACGCCGAGTGTGGTCCATTTTAGACGACAGCGAATGGCCCTCTTCCCATATGGAATTCTCTCTCCACTCCCCCTCCCAGACCTTCAGGCACCCTCTGCAGGCCTGACTTGACACCCCCTAGCTGGGGGGTGCACACTCAGAGAAGGCCATCAAGAGGTAGGTCCTCAGAGGAGCCCCCACCTACACGCTCATTTACACGTGGGGAAACAACACAGCTGGTTTCAGGTGCTGGGCTCTTAACTCACTGGGGTATTTGGGCTGTGACACCATTTTTGGAGCGTGCTGGGCCTGGAAAATGTATGATAAAAATAAATGAGCACAGGATAGCACCCACCAGGGACCATCAGAGCCTCTCCTTCTGTAAGTCAGTCCAGGGGGTCAATCTGTCACACACACATACCCAGGGGAAGGTCAGACACCCACATCTCTGCACAGAGCCCTGGAACACAGGCACGACTGTCCTGTAAATGGATCTCATATCCACACTCTGGAACTCGGCCTTAGGATCCTGCAATCTTAGGGGCGAACGGGACACTGGCTGTGTTCTAGTCCGATACCTGACCAGGTGTGGAGGCTTCTCTTGCCTCCAGCTTCCTTAAAGGAGGTGGTTCAGCTCTACTTCAGCACTGCCAGTGGAGGGGAGCCATGCTGTTGCCATTGACTTTGCAGAGCTCTCTTTGGTGGTGAGCTGAAACCCTAGCTGTGACCTCTGGAGCCGCTGAGTGTGGTTGCTCTCTTTACCCCAGGGCAGCCCATCGTGTATGCTGGGGAGACTGCTCCTGGACTCCCCACACCTTCTCCCTTTCTGTCCATTCATCTGCAGCTCCTTCAGTGGATGCTTAGATGTTCTGGGTCCCCTCATTATCCTCTAGAGAAGTTCTTCAAGAAGCCAGTTTGTCATTGGCCTTCTTGAAGTTCAGAGGGGAGCTGAGCATAGGACTACGAGTGTGGCCTGACCCTGGAGTGTAGAGTTGAGACTATCATCTCCTTTGTTCCACGCTTGGTGCTTCTTTTAATGTGATCTCAGGTCACGGTAGATGTTGTGGGCAGCCTCTTTCTACGTGTATGTTTATAAATAAAGTGCTTCTTTGGGGTGGATGTCAAGCTGCTTTTTCTGTGGTCCCTGCTTAAGTAATTAGTCTTCTGCTTTCAATTTTAGGGCCTGGCATTTTTCTCTACGAGTTCATTTTTTAGATCTGTCCACAGCTTCATTTGGTCCCACTCTTTCTCGTCTGAATTCCATTGGCCAAGTGATTCTTTTTCCTTTCTTTATGCCACTGTTCTGCATACTTAGCCAGGTTCCTAATGAAATTATAACAGGTCAGGGCTTGGATAGGCTGTGAATACGTGAAAATTCAAGGCCCGAGGAGGTGGGGATGAGCTTGGGGGTTTTCCTCAGACGCCTTGTGGAGAGGTGGGGAGCAGCGTGTGGGGTGGAGGCCGGGATGGGAAGCCTGCATTATTTTGATTATGCCCCAGGCTTAGGACCCCATGATTCTGGGCATAGGGAGATGCCAGACAAGGGCCTTTTCCACCCAGGTCATGTATGCCTTCTATGCCATCATTTCAAATTTCTTTCTCTGACTCAGGTGTTTTACTCATAAAGAGAGAGAGAGAGAGACAGAGAGAGAGAGAGAGAGAGAGAGAGAGACAGAGACAGAGACAGAGAGAGAGACTGCATTAACAAAGGACTCACCTGGGAGTCTGGGCACTGGAATTTAAGATCTGAGTCTCAGTTTCCCTGCTCCCCTGTAAAATGATGAGCAGCAGTGACTCCTCAATCCTTCAGGAGTTACAGGGCCCTTTGAACCTTGGGCGGAGGTCACGGATGGCCTCGGCTTCACACGGCAACCCTTGGTGCCTTGACAGGGAATGCTGGGAGAAGCACGTGGAGGCCTTGGGTTGATGCTGTGGGTGAGGCTGGAACAGCCGCACACATTTGTACAGCCCCGTTCAGGACGTCCTCGCCTCTGTTCTCCCATTCGATCCTCACACAGCCAAGAGGGGGCAGAGGTTATCATCCCACTTAGCAGAGGAAGAAGCTGAAGCTCAAGTCTCATTCAAGGTCAAACTTAAGACTACTTCAAGGTCAAACAGCAGTCCTTAAATATTCATGGAGGGACCAGGACCCATGTCCCGAGTCTCTGTATGCACACAGATCTGTATATATTTACCATCATCCTGGGTGACTTCAAACACCAAACTTTCGTGAGTTTGGCTGTTTTCCTAGTGCCAGCTCTGTGTCTGAGGGGGCATCTATACCTACTACATCCTTCAACTCTTAGTGTGTCTAAGTTTTCTGGAACCTACTTCAGGCCATCCAGTGTTTTTTCCAGAAACTGGGACTCAACATCTGGAAGGCAGGCCCCAGGCATCAGCTGGGCCCAGCAGCTTCTCCCGGCTGCAGACAGTTGCTTTGCATCGGGAAGGTGGTTTGAATTACACCTCCAAGAAACACATGTGGATGGGTTGCTGGTGGTAGTGATGGGCTGGGCAGGGCCAGGCGGAGGGAGGAGGAGCCGGGCTTTGCCACAGTCTTTGTGCGTACCAGCAGTGTGTCCTCACCCTGTTGGCTGCTGCTGATCCTCTTGACGGGCCACCACGTTTGTAGCCTGAGTATCCTCCCTAGGTTCAGGCCCTATTTATTTGATTTTGCTTCCTTTCTGTTCCTCCTGACAAGGCCATGATCAGACATCCTTTTCCATTGCTGTGAGGGTGAGGGAGATGGATAAGATGTAGTTTCTGCCTTAAGGAATATGTAGGCAAGAAAGATGAGCCCCTTGTCCTTGAAAATCGTATTAACTTGGGAAGGAGAACACAATGCACGTCTGCAGTGGCATGCCCATGGGGGAGGTTGGGAAGACCACCTGCCTGCGGGGTAACGAATACTGATTTGTGGTATTGGGAAAGCCTCCCAGAGGCAACGGCATGTGAGCTAGACCTAGAAGTACGAGGAAGATTTGGGTGAGGATGAAGAGCACTCTGACTCGGGGAGCTGCCTGAGCAAAGGCTTGGAAGTGGGAAGGCCTGGGGGAAGGCCAAGGGGCTTGCTGACCAGAGCAGAAGAGCACTGAACAGGGCCCATGATAATAGCACTTGAGGCCAAGCCACTACTGAACTGAAGGTCGGTGTTGGCTTAAAACCAGCCACCGTGTCAGTGAGGTCCCCTGACTAACATGTGCTGTCTCCTTGCAGAGGCCATGCTGCTGAAACGTTACCTCCTTTTGCTGGTGGCCTGCCAAGCCTGGGCTGTAGGCTTGGCCTACTATGGCTGCCCGAGTGAGTGCACCTGCTCCAGGGCCTCTCAGGTGGAGTGCACGGGGGCACGCATCGTGACAGTGCCCACGCCTCTGCCCTGGAACGCCATGAGCCTGCAGATTCTCAACACGCACATCACCGAACTCAATGAGTCCCCATTCCTCAACATCTCGGCCCTCATTGCCCTGAGGATCGAGAAGAATGAGCTATCGCACATCATGCCCGGTGCCTTCCGCAACCTGGGCTCGCTGCGCTACCTCAGCCTCGCCAACAACAAGCTTCAGGTTCTGCCCGTTGGCCTCTTCCAGGGCCTGGACAACCTGGAGTCCCTCCTTCTGTCTAGTAACCAGCTGGTGCAGATCCAGCCTGCCCATTTTTCCCAGTGTGGCAACCTCAAGGAATTGCAGCTTCATGGTAATCACCTGGAATACATCCCTGATGGGGTCTTCGACCACCTGGTGGGACTCACCAAGCTCAATTTGGGCAAGAACAGCCTCACCCACCTCTCACCCAGGATCTTTCAGCACCTGGGCAACCTTCAGGTGCTCCGGCTATATGAGAACAGGCTCTCAGACATCCCCATGGGCACTTTTGATGGGCTCAGCAACCTCCAGGAGCTGGCCCTCCAGCAGAACCAGATTGGCATGCTCTCGCCTGGCCTCTTCCACAACAACCGGAACCTGCAGAGGCTCTATCTCTCCAACAACCACATCTCCCAGCTGCCTCCTGGCATCTTCATGCACCTGCCCCAGCTCAACCGACTTACACTCTTTGGGAACTCCCTGAAGGAGCTCTCCCCGGGAATTTTTGGGCCCATGCACAACCTACGGGAGCTCTGGCTCTATGACAACCACATCACTTCTCTACCCGACAACATCTTCAGCAACCTCCATCAGTTGCAGGTCTTGATCCTTAGTCGAAACCAGATTAGCTACATCTCCCCAGGTGCCTTCAATGGACTGATGGAGCTACGGGAGCTGTCCCTCCACACCAACGCGCTGCAGGACCTGGATGGGAATGTCTTCCGCATGTTGGCCAACCTGCAGAACATCTCCCTACAGAACAACCGCCTCAGACAGCTCCCAGGGAATATCTTTGCTAATGTCAATGGTCTCATGACCATTCAGTTGCAGAGCAACCAGCTGGAGAACCTGCCTGTGGGCATCTTTGATCACTTGGGGAACCTGTGTGAGCTTCGGCTGTATGATAACCCCTGGAGGTGTGACGCAGACATTCTTCCGCTCCGCAATTGGCTCCTGGTCAACAAGGCTAGGTTAGGGACAGACACTCTCCCACTGTGTTCCAGCCCGGCCAATGTCCGAGGCCAGTCCATCATCATCATCAATGTCCCTGGTCCCAGTGTTCAGGCCCCAGCCATCCCTGAGGTGCCCACCTACCCAGAAACACCGCGGTACCCAGACACACCCAGTTACCCAGACACACCCAGCTATCCTGACACCACATCCATCTCCTCTACAACTGAGATCACTAGCTCTATGGAAGACTACACTGATCTGACCACCATTGAGGCCACAGATGACCGCAACACGTGGGGCATGACCCAGACCCAGAGTGGACTGGCCATTGCTGCCATTGTAATTGGTATTATTGCCTTGGCCTGTTCCCTGGCTGCCTGCATCTGCTGCTGCTGCTGCAAGAAGGGAAGCCAGGCGGTCCTGATGCAGATGAAGGCACCCAATGAGTGTTAGGGAGGCAGGCTGGAGCAGGGCTCAGGAAGGGAGAGACCGGAGGATCTGGGAGTGTGATTGTTCTGCCTCCAGCCCTGGGTCCACAGAGCAAGGTTCTGATGGCTCTTTCCAGGTCCTAGAGAGAGGTGCCCCCCACTTGTCCTGACCTGCTTGATTCTTCTGTGGTGAAGCAGGTCTCACAGGACCTTCTTACCATCTGGGAGCTCACGTGGCCCTAGAAAAACCTGTGGCAAATTGCCTGTTTACATGCCTGAGCTTCCTTCAGAGGGGGCGCTTCCCTAAAATCCTCACCACCTTTCCTCCAAGAACAGCCTTTCCTGTACCCAGGTCCCCTCCTGGCCTCCATAGACTCAGTGGTGACAAAACCTGCTCACTTTGTGGGAACAGTTCTCCACCAGGACAGTCCCTCTCCTCAGAGTATTATGTAAGTTGATTTCCCTTCTTTTGCTTCTCTTGTTTGTGCCATGGCTTAACCCTGTCCCCTCAAATGAAAGTTCTCCCCTTCATTTTCTGCTCCTGAAGGCAGGGTGAGTTCTCTCTTCAAAGAAGGCTTCAGATCATTTAGCTGGATTCTTAAGACCTGCTGAGCACCCTGGCTTGGAGGATGCTCTGTGAGAAAGAAGGAAACCCGTACTGCTCAATTCCTGGACATAGGGTTGTCATCAACATCTCTCTTGTGATTTTTATCTAGAAAAGAAAGGCGCACGTGCAACATACTCGGCCTTTTAGAAGATGATAATTCCAAGCTGCAAAGTTGGCTTTGAAAATTGTAATCCTTTGTGGAATAAAATCATGTAGAATTTTTGACTTCTAAAAACATTTAATTTCTAAAATCAGCTTATTGGTACTGAATGGAGAAAGAAACCTGGTGCCTGGGGGTCCTTTCAGTCACCCCTAGGATTTTCTTTTCAATTTTTTAAATTGAAGTATAATAGATACAGAAAAGTGGGAACAAGATAGTATACAGCTTGATGAATTGTCACAAACCGATCACATCTATGTTCTATGTGATCGGCATCAGATCAAGAATAGAGCATCACCAGCATCCCCAAACCCAAGATTTTACTGAAGGACTGGGACTTCTGAAGATGGCATGGACTTACCTGGATTCCCACAAGGGGTCTTACTGCCCGCCATGGCCAGCTGTTGCAAAGGACCAGCTGCAGCATGAAGAAGATGTGAAATGGACAGCACAGGAGATTGACCTAGAGAGGAGATCTTATTGAACCCTGAAATCTGGATGGACCCAGGCTGGCCGGGTCAGAAGTGTCCTGACTACAGTGGCCCATGCAACCACAGTCCCTTCCCTGCTGATAAGCTGCAACTCATTGGAGATTCTTTTGCCTGGGCCCTTTTATGGGCATGACTTGCCTATATCTGTTTTTAATTCATTTTCCATTTGGGGGAAGTGAAATAGCTCAGAGATGAGATCTTTTAATTGAACATTCAAGTGTAATGGAAACCAGGGATCCCTCTAATGTTGTGGCAAAATTCTCCATCAACATTAGTCAGCTAGCAGCTAGACTTCAGGATTTTCACCGACAGCAGATATCAAGGCACACTGACAGGTCCCACGTGGTGGGGTCATTCTCTAAAGCTCCTCCTGCCTATAATCTGGTTATGAGTTAAATCATTGGATGCAGGGTTTTCTCCTCCTTGATTACAGTTGCTCGAATACCTATCTTCATGCCTTTCCTGCTACACACATATTCACACATGTCAAAGAAATTATGTTCAAGGCAATGCATGTCTTTCTCTGGACAGCAGGCCCACCAGTTCAGAAATAAAAGCAATAAAATTGGAGAATTTCAGGTCTTCATATCTGCCCAAGAGAGAAATTCAGCTGACCTCAGGGATTTAGAAATCTACCAGCAATCCTGATTGACTTTTGTTAGTCCCTCTACCTCACAAGATGAGTCAGCAGTCCCCTGATGCCTCAGCAGCATCATGGTGACAGGATGGCCAGGTCCCCAACACAAAATATCCCAGAAGGAATGTCTGTAAAAACTAGTGCATGTCATAGATTTTAACTTTGTCCCAGAGAATCTGATGTCAGACAAAAGATATCATGTCCCCAAGGCAAGTCTGGGTCTACAGATGTTTTCAAAATATTCATAGAATGAGTACATGTGTACTAAGTAATGCTTACCAGGACCCAAAAGGAAGGGCCCCAAGCTTGGGGCATGACTGTCGTTCTGCTGACAGTGGCCTGCTGTGTGGGCCCTGGGGCTGAAAGGGAATCCAGGTCTGCCTTCCTCTAGACAGGAAGCCTGGTTTGGCACCACATTCCTCAGAATCAGAACAGCCTGTGAGTGGGCTCCAGTGTCACACTGTGCAAAGGAACAAGTGTCTAGGGATGGAAAGAGTAGAAGCCCTCAGCATTCTATGCCCCCCACTAACTTTAACCCAGAACCCAGGGTGTTTCTGACATTGGCCATGACATTGGAGTACCTTCCTCTCTGGCCCAAGTGCTGGTCTGAGAACAGGTGTCTTCAGATGACTCACCCAGGTGGACCACAGGTGCGGGCGATGGGCCTCTTATATGACCCTTCCCAGCTTGCCTGTTCCCTTCTCCCACCAGAGTGGTTGGGTGGAACCATCAGGCCTGCTGTTCCTTGACGGGATTCTCAGCCCCTCTGGACTTGCTGTCTGGTCAAGGAGTTGCCAGAAAAGCTGAGTGGAATGCCCTTTTCAATAGGGCACTATTGAATGATCTATTTGCTCAATTCTTGGGACTGGAGTGAGCTGAGTGGTCCCTGAAATGTTGGGTAGGGTACTTCCCCTCCACTGGTTTCTAGGTCAACTTGCCATTCACCAGCAAACTTCATGTGGCATGGAAGGAGGGAATCAATGTTGGAGGAAAGAACCATTTTAAAACGTGCTTACTGTGCATGTGCCTTCCAAAGCTCTGGACACATTCCCCTTTAACCCTCTCAGTGCCTCCTTGTGACAGGGAAGACCATCATGATAGGTTCTCAACAGGCTGAGGGTTTGCTTCTCCCTTCAGCCTTTACACAAGACCTCATGCTCTGTCTAGGGCTTTCACCATGAGAATAAAGCAAATGGGAGTTCCCTTCCTGGTGCCCCCCATTCTCTCAGTCACTGGAACCTCACTTAGTACTGTATGGATCAAAACTTTGTAAATACAGGAAACTTGTCCAGCCAGGAAAGAAAAACTGGCCCCTCTCATGGGAATTGTTGGTCTGTGTGGATAGTGTTGTTCCTTCCCTTGAGAATGTGGAGGCAAAGACAAGTTCTCAGATCTTCTCGTGGGCAACCACACAATTCCCATACCTCAGACAGCAGGGTAGAGTTGATTCAGGAATCTACTTCCAAGCTCAGGAAATGTGTGGAAAGCAGACAGCTAGCAAGTAACTAGATGACTGGAGGTGGTAGCAGATGTGGGGTGCATCCCAGCGTTTAGCTATAAGCTACTCAAATTTGGCCCATACTGATCCTGCGGTCAGAACCTAATCCAAGGAAGCCAACACTGTGGCTCAGAGAGGGTGGGTGGCAGGCTGCTTCCAGGTGAAACTCCTCCCAGTTCCGGGTTCCTTCTTCTATGGAGAGATCGTTCTCACCACCTGTTGCCTTCATGCTGCCTGCAAAAGTAGATCACGTTTGCCTTGCTTAGAGAATCACCGCAATAGTCCCAGGTGCTTGTCAGTGCATGTAGAGATTTCTAGGCCCCCAGGGTTTTATAGAGTGTGAGCCCTGGTGGGCAGGGTTGGGAGTCTGTCTTTTGCTGGATGCTGCTTGTAACAAATTTGGTGTACAGAATCAGCAATAAAGGGTATACCCAGGACACATGTGCCCTCTCTGGATGTCTTGGTGAGGGGGTCTCACACCTGCAAATTCTGCTCTTGCCCCAGAGATCAAGGCTGACCTGGATAACACCTCACAGAAAATAGATTCTGAGTCGAGAACTGGACTTTGGAAAGTGAGTGGGGACCAAAAAAGAATAACAAATGATGTCCATAGGCTACTGCAACTGGAAGGGACCTTAAGAATTGGTTCAACCCATTTTAAAGATGAAGAAAGCCAGCCCAAGAGAATTTCCCAGAATCGGCTGGTGAACTAGGGGTTGAGCTAGCCAGAGACCTGGGCTTCCAGTTTCTTCTGTGCCACCAGGAGGGCATTTCCCCCAACACATTCATACATTCAGGATGCCCACACACACACACCGTGCAGGAGGGCAGGACTGTGCTCCTGTCAGAACTCAGCACAGGCTCAGTGAGTCACAGGCTCCCAGAATACACCCTCTGAGTGAGGTGTCCCCAGGCCTCTCTAAGGCCGCTAGTCCCAAGGGTGCCACAGCCGCTGGTGCAAGAATAGTAGTTCTGAGGGATGACCCCACTGTTCCTATCCCTCCGTCATCTCAGGAAAGGGGCTTTACACTGGACTTTCATATGTTCTCTTACATTCCTGTCAGGTGTAAGCTTGTCCCAGGAATTTGGGGCAGGACAGAGGTCAATAATGTTCACCATATTGCATGGCTGGACCCCTTCGATGAGAGGGGCAGGGCCTTGCTGTGCTTCCCTGACCACTGAATCTCAGGCTACTGGGACAGCTACTCAATTTTTTGGAATTTGAAATAATAGAGTCTTCATCCTTAAAGTCCTGGAAGATCTCTGGAGTTCTTGAAGCAAATCTCCCTCCACACATGACTTGCATACCTATTAGGTGAAGTTTGATTATGCACGCTGCACGCACACACACACACACAAACACACACACACACAGAGCTTGTTGAGCCCTCAGCCATACCCATCCCACAGAACAGAATGAAGACTTGTAGAGAGTAAATCATGGTCTAAGAACTGACGAGTTATGCCGGACACAGTGGCTCATGCTGGTAATCCCAGCAGCTTGGGAAGCTGAGGCAAGAGGATCATGAGTTCAAAGCCAGCCTCAGCAACTTAGTGAGATCCTGTGTCAAAATAAAATATAAAAGGACTGGGGATGTGGTTCAGTGGTTGAGCATCCCTAGATTTAACCCCCAATATAAAAAAATAAAAAGATGGCTAGTTAGTTGAAGACCCAAATTCAAACCTTGATCTAATGCCCAATTTCTCTGGTTCACCACTGCACACTGACAAGTGCACCAGCTGTGTTTGGAGGTGTGGATGCCCTGAGAGCCTGCTTGGACCACAGGTCTGTTCTCTCGCCTCATAGCCAGGCTCCCAAAGTGCCTGTTCCTCCCCTTCCACTCCTGAATGCTGACACCCTGCCCTTGCCAGCCGAGGTGCCATCCAGAGTGGGGCTGGGTGCACTCTGTTCACTGCTTCTGTCCCTCTTAGAAACGCCTGCATTCCTCTGCCAAGTGTGGGTTTGTAACCTGTCTGTATTGAAAAAATGCTTCTTTGCTACAGCCGGTCAGATCTTGGTAGCGTAGCTAAGGCAGTGCGCTCATGTGCAAAAGAAATATTATTTTGTCCTGGTAAAAAGAGTGAGATAAATATTAATACCATGCAACAAAGGTAAGACGCCATCAGACTGCTTTGAATGGAAGACTCCTGGCATTGCGAATGATCTTAGATTGCTTGCTTCCGGCTGTGCCCCTGAAATCGCATGGACACTCATGCACACATGCGTGTACACAGTGGCCACATCCCCACCCATTCTCACAGTTAATCTCACACAGGTTCTCCACGCATGCTTAGACACGCATATACCTTCCCTGTACACTCAGACTCACACGTGCATGCTCGCCACACACACTCTTCACCCCACTCTACAGACCCTAGTTGAACATCTCCAGAGACGGGAAATCACTCTCTCCCAAAGCTGCTGGAGAGCCTGAGTGGGAAAGGGTTCCACTTTATACTGAGTCAAAAATTCACTTCCTGTAGTTTTTTCCCCTTTTAACTAAGAAAGCGTTCAGAGAGTGAGTGCATTCAACAAACAAATCAACAAACAAAACAACACACCCACAACCCTTTTAAAAGTACTCCAGTGGCTGTGTACAGAGTGGAGTAGGTACCTGTGGCCAGGGGAGGTGGACCCTGGGCCGGGCCCTCACCTTAGTGCAGCTGCTGGGCGTTTTCCAGGGTTGGTGGATGCCCCTGGGTCCCCAGTGTGCCCAGCCTGCCACCTTAGTGGGATTTTGGCCCCACCAGGCATCTGTCTGTGGGAGCAGCTCAGGGTCATTTTGTAATCTTCAGAGACCTTGCCCAGGTTCTCTCTCTGCCCTGTGACCCCAGTGACATTCCCAGAACAGGTCACGTGAGGGGAGGAACCACTGTCCAGAACTTTGATCAGCGCTGGGGCTGGATTCGCCGAACACAGGCTGCACCAGACTCCCCACTGGTCTGGAGGAAGAGCCAGGGCTGCCTGTTCCACCTGCTCCGTCTTCATGGTAGGCCTCCCAGGGCCACGTCTGGGTCTGCGGGGAGGTGGGGGCATCTGGCCTGGAGTCCTAGTGGGGATGGGACAAGAGAGGGGCTTGCCTCTCTTCCCCATTTCAGAGCACTCCTCAGCTCCAGCGGCTGTAGTACCTGGGTCCCCCTCCCCTGGGAGGAGCAGCAGTGAGGGGCTCCGTGGGCTCCCTCAGGCTGGAAGGAGGCCGGAGGAGGCCTGGGCAGGGGGTTCTGAGATCACCACCTGGTCCTGCCTCAGGTAAATGGTCCCTGCCTTTGGTAAATGGTGAAGTCAGGGTGACAACACACCTGGGGTCTGCCCTGGTCTATACCTGTCTCCTGGCATAATTATTGCCAGCTCCCCCTTTCAGTCGCAGAAGTGTCCAGGTTTAGATGATAAAGTTTATTGTCACCCAGGACTGAAAGTTCACTGCACGCAGCTGCCTTTTGTTTTGAACGCCTGCTAGTGTCCAGTGCTTTATTTTTACTGTCTAATCGAGTGTGTTTATCTTCCAATTGAGTGCTAGCCATGACCCTGAGGGCTACAATGGTGGATGAGGAATTGGGGCTGACAGGGATGGATGACCCGACAGAGCCCGCCCGGCTGTGGCTACCAGCGCAAGACTTCAAACTCAGTCTCTCTCTGCACTGGCAGAGTCAGTTTCCCTGCTCCACTAAGCAGGACGAAGAGCATGGCTGGAAATTAGGGGGTCCCAGAGAGCAGTGCCATCTCTGTGCCAAGCCTAGGCCAGGTAGTGAATACAGAGCATTGAACCCTGGGACCCCAGACTCCAGTGAGGTGGGTGCAACTGACTAGAATGCAGCGCATTCAACAGAGGACAAGAGACCCAAGGATCCAAAGGAGAGGCAGTCAAGGAGGGCTTCCTGGGGAAGTGGGACTTGTGCTGGCCTAGGAGGGTGGGTAGGACTGAGTAAAGGACCAATAGGAGCCAGGCATGGTGGTGCATGCCTGAAATCCCAGCGGTTCTGGAGGCTGAGGCAGGAGGATCATGGATTCAAAGTCAGCCTCAGCAACTCAGCAAGGCCCTGTCTCTAAATCAAAAATACTAAAAAGGGCTGAGAATGGGACTCAGTGGCTAAGCTCCCTGGGTTCAACCCCAGTACCGAAAAAGAAAAAGAAAAAAGGAAAGACAAAGGCGGCGCAGGTGCTCCACAATGCCAGCAGGGCCTGGGGTGAGGACTGGGTGGGTGAGTGCTGGCACCCAATTCACAGCCTCCTCTTATTTCAAAATTCTGGCTGTCTCCTCTCCCAGAACACCCACACAGCAGACAGACAAGCTCCCCTGAGCCTCACAGTGCCACGCCAAGAGGTACAGAGCTCCAGGACGCCCCCGTCGGGCACCTGGGATGGCACATTTGTGTGTGCACTGTGAGCCAGTGTGACCCACCTCAAGCCTTCCAGAAGGGGCCGGGAGCTGTGCCTCGTGTTTTACATGACTACCTCCATTTTTATAATAAAATAACTTCCCCATTATTACCAACGCGATACATGTTTATCATTTCAAAATGTAGAACATATAGTTTTAAGCCAAAGGGGAAAAAAATCACCCACAATGCTATTTTTCAGAAATAGCCACTACAAACATTTTGTGTATAATCTTCTGTTATGTTTTCTATGCCCGAATGTACCTTAAAAATGGAAATGTAACATTTTGGGATTCTACATAGATTTCATTTAAAATACTGCAAACATCACTAAATACATACCTATAATTTTAAAGATAGCAGAGAAGATTCCTAACTACATCTGTGCAGCATAACTCACTTAACCAAGCCCTCATGTTGCATATTTAGGTTGTATCTATTTTCTTTTCTTCAATTGTACTAGGGATTGAACTCAGGGGTGCTTAACCACTAAGCAACATCCCCAGGCCTTTTTTGTATTTTATTTAGAGACAGGGTCTCACTGAGTTGCTTAGTGCCTTGCTAAGTTGCTGAGGCTGACTTTGAACTTCTAATCCTCCTGTCTTAGCCTCGCAAGCTGCTGGTATTACAGGTATGTGCCACCATGCCCGGCTTCTCAGTCCTTTTCATTTATTTATTTTTATTTTTTTCATTTTGAGACAGGATCTCACTAAGTTGCTTAGGGCCTCACTAAGTTGCTGAGGCTGTCCTTGAACTCTGGATCCTTCTGCCTGAGCCTCCCGAGTCACTGGGATTACAGGTGTGCGTCCCCAAGACTGGCTGTTTCTAGTTTTTGATAGTCTGGTGCCTGTTGTCTCATTTCAGTGCCACACTAGCCATAATAATGCTGAACTCTCGGTGTCCTGATTGTCGTTGCCATGGTAGCTCTTTATTTACAAATGTGGAAGCAGGGACTCAGAGGGGACACACCTGGACAGCAAGGTGTGTAGGGCTGGTGGGATGGGAGCCCAGGCTGGATCCCAGCCCCAGTCTGTCACCTCAGTCCCTTGTCTGACTTTGTTGGGTTGAGAGGGAAGGAGACCAGGGCTGGGAGCAGCAGGTCTTCCTGGGGAACCAGATGAGGCCACCAGGGGTTTCCACATGTTTCACAAGTCCCAGCCTAAAAAGGGCTTTTTCTTCCTGCTTCCACATGAGTGGCAGGCTGAGTGGTGAATTCAGCAGTCAGTATTGGGCGTCAGTACTGGGCAGCAACCCGCCGGGACCTGGGGCCAGGGTTCTGGGCTCACATCCCCCTCTGGAAGGAGTGAGGCTTAGCTCTGTGGTGGATGACAGATTGGCTTGGGGCACACACAGAAATGCACCAACCCACGAGCAATTTGAGAGGAGGAAGGAGTCCATTTGCACCCCGTCAACCAAAAAAATAAAAATAAATAAAGCTTTAAAATCACAGAAGAGGCCAGACTTCCTTGGCTTGCTGAGTGTGGAACATTTTTGAGGACATGTGCTGGTCTTATTCCCAGGTGAAAACCAGTAACCTCCTGGCTGCCTCCCCAGGGTGGCCCTCTGGTGTCCATCTCCACCATCCCTCTGTGGGGGTGCTTCTCATCTCCAGAGCTTCCTAGTGACCTGCTGTCTTGAGGGTGGGTTGGGAAGCGCCCCAGTCCAGGGCAGCATGGCCAGAGCCCTCAGAGTCAGCTCCTCTGAAACAAGGACAAAAATGCCATTTCACTTGGTCAGAGAGGAAAGGGCTAGAAAAAGTGCTGTCGAGAGGCATCTCTCGGATCCACAGTGGGGTGGTTGGATGATCTCATCGGTTTTTCCAGAGTAACCTCTGTGACTACTTCAGAACAGAGCTGGGGCTGGCTGAACTCGGGAGAATCAGGGTCACTAGCATGGCTAGGTGCTCGCAGTGTGCCAGGCTCTGGGCTTGGAGTCTTCTGTGCATCCTCTCACTAAATCCTCACAACCACTCCACAGTGAAGGTAGTGTTGTGCTTGTGGTTTTGAAGATGAGGAAACTGAAGCACAAAGAGGTTAAGTAATTCAGCCAAGACCACACAGTTCATCAGGGATGGATGTAGGGTTTGAGTCCAGATTGTCTGACTTCAGAGTGCAAACGTTTAGCTAATCCACAGCAATGTGAGAGTGAGTCTTGGGCTGGGAGTGGGTCATTTGGAAATTGCTAGTGTTTCTATACCCTTATTGCTAGTACCCTTCCCTGCATCCCTGTTGACTAGGGCAAGAAGGGTCTTGCCCTGAACTTTAAAAGGCCCTGTTCTTGCCTTCCTGTTCCCATGAAACCCTCAAGGGTTTAGAGCACATGCCCACTGGAGGCTGTGTCCCCATCTTAAGCCATGTTTCAACTACTGAGGACCAGGTCCATATTCCCCAGGGCGATCTCGCCACAGAAGTGCACACCTTGGCCTGTGGGATCCTTGGAATGGCTGTGGGTAAGGTCTTAGTTCCAGAAAGTCAGGTGGAAAGAGAAGGGCACAGTGGGTGAGATTCCCTGGTATGTGTTTGCCCTGGGACCTGCAAATGTGAGGAGCAGCCCTGTCCATCCCAGCCATTCCACTGTCTTGGCACAGAAACCTGTGGGGTCACAGCAATGCCCTACTTTGAGCAGACCTTGGGACTGATCCTGGCTCCTTCGTTCTGAGTGTGTGCCACAGGGGCCTCCATTTCCCTGTCCTAGATACTTCTAGGTTTGCTCTGATGCAGGTGGGAGCTTTGAGAGCTGGCAGGTGGGAAGACCCCTGGGCTTGGCCACCGTGTCAGCAGACACCTCCCACCATGGCTGGAGTTGGTTTTCTTTGCCAACAGTGCCATGTTCTTGTGTCAAGGCCTGAATTAAAGCAACTACCTTTTCTGGAACCTTTAAAAAGTGTTATTTCCAGGTGACAGGGGATTGAAGAGACCCAGGCAATGGGAGAGAGGACATGGTCTGGGATGGGCTCAGTTGGGAGGCACATGCTGCAGAAGGCTCCGGCCCTCTTCATGGTGCTTCTCCCAGTTTGGCCATAGCTTTCCTGGCAGGAGCAAGTGGGAACACAGGAGATCTGGGCTCTGCTACCTAGCCCTGCTGCAGACACCCTGGGCTGGCCTCCCTCTCCTGCAAGGAGGCTGACCTGACAGTGTGCAGGGATCTTGGGTCCTAGTGTTGAATGGCTCTTCATTCTGGAGGAGTTATTTCTGGAAACTGCCTTTGAGAACCGAGGATTGAAGGGGTTAGCCAGGAAGAGTGACTGGTCGCTGGATGCCATTATGGCATTGACAGTAAGAAGAGCTGGCTTCTTATTCTGGGGAAGATTCCAGGCTTTGATCCTGTCCTGAAGGGTGGTTGGTGGGTCTGTGTGGAAGCATTCCAAGGAAGGACAATTGTGCCTCCAAGCAGCTCATCCCTGTCTGGAGAGCTCCACTCAGCAAACCCTGGCTGAGCCAACAGGAAGTCAGTTCTTCCCGGGATGCCAGGCATAGAGAGATGAGCACACTCATCTTCTCACAAAAAGGACAGCCAGGACTAGTCTTTCAGCGTGCCTGGGGGTTTTACCCACAGGGGTGGCCCAGGTGTGGGAGATGCACAAAACCATGGTTACTCCATTCTCCTGTAGCCAGAGTCCACTGCATTTAGGTTTCTACACACGTGGGCTCACAAGAGCAGTCTCCTTCAAAAGATGAGCTCTGTACCTGCTGGCCCAGGGGACACATACTGGCCTGAAGCTTCTTCCTTTCCTTCTTGTCTCAAATTGCCATCGCAGGAGTTCTTCGAATCCCACCGCCTGGAGTTTATGTAAAGGGGCCTGAGGGATGAATGCATTTTCCCAGGGAGACACTGTCCCTTTTCTATAAGTTAGGAAGAATATTCTTGGGAAAACTGGGAGTCATTGAGTGTCTCGTGTAAAAGTGCTCTGTGTGAAGGAAGATCTTGGGAACAGCCATTCAAAGCGGAAGCTTGAGATGGAGGAGGCAGCCAGCAGAGGGCAGCAGAGAGACAATCAGTGAGTCTTGCCAGGGGCCTGGATGCTTTCAGGCTGACCAGGGTAAACTCCAGTAGAGAAGTAAAGAGAACAATTAGGGTTATGCTGCAATTTCTTCTTAAAAAATTTTTGTTAAGGTCAAATGTATTCCATCTAGAGGATATTGTGTTCTTCCTACTTTTTTGTTCAAATAGCCTTTTCTGTAATGATTGTGGCTTGCAAGCTTTAACAATAATTAACAAAGTGGACTAATCTCTTGCTCTGTCAGACCCTGGTCTAAAACCTTTATCTATATTTACTCATTTAATTCTCCCAATTACCCTAACACACTACTATTATCTTGCTCTTACATATACAGAATTTGAAGCACAGACAGGCTAAATACCATGCCCAAGATCACATGGCTAGAAAGTGATGGTCCTAGGATTTGAGCTTACTACAAACCTGTAGGTGAATGACGTGATCAGGATCACGGCCTGGAGAGCACATATCCCCTAATGGGGCTGAGACACTGAGCCCCCGTTGTTCTTGCCAGGTGGGAATGTGAGCCCACTGCCCCCAGATCATCCCAAAATGTGAACTTTTAATCTGACGTTTCCCAGTCTTTGTGTGTGAGATACTGATTAATATATAAAAATGACCACAGAGGAATAAACAGAGTGTACTTGTAAGCCTTGCCACCTATTTGTGATTCATCAGAGGATTCTGGCAGGTTTTTCTTTGTTTTGCTTTTTGATTAATATTTAGCACACTGGAAGCTTGGACCCCTTGGTCTATTGGTTTGTGGAATTTCCAAGTCTGGGACCCTCCTATCCACACAACACTGGAAAGATCCTGGGCTCCATCATGGTCAGGTGGGGAGAGACAGGCACTGGTTGAGGAGAGCGGTTGGTGGCAGTGCCGTGTGGCGCTGCATCACCCTGGATGGCACAGGGAGCAGGCAGTAAGGTACCCTCACAATCAGGCCTGTAAGTGCGCTGAGATCTGGAAACTCGGGAAGAGGTACATTTGGAAATTTCCAACTCAGTGACGATCCTCCTACATTTTTAAAATTTGTTCTTTTAGTTATACATGACAGCAGAGTGTATTTTGGCATATCAATCATACATGGAGTGTAACCTCCCATTCTTGTGGTTGAACATGATGTGGAGTTATACTGGGTGTGAATTCATATATGAGCATAGGAAAGTCATGTCCATTTGAGTCTGTCTTTCCCATTCCCATCCCCCTCCCTTCTCCCCCTCACCCCCTTCCTCCCCTATCGTGTCCCTGCCTCCATTGATCAGAGAAAACATTCAGCCTTTGTTTTTTTGGGATTTGCTTATTTCACTTAGCATGACAGTCTCCAGTTCCATCCATTTGCTGGCAAGTGCCATAATTTCATTTTTCTTAATGGCTGAATCTTCCCATATTTTTACATTGTATCTTGAAAAATTCCACACTACCCATGGTCTTCTTTCATGCATCGTTTCCCTGTCTTTCTGTCTCCTTTCCCCCTTCCTTTCTTCAATCTGGAGAGAACATGGAAAGTCCAAAAAACTTGGATCTTGGTCCTGCTGTGGGTACTAACCTGCAGGTGTAACCTGTCAGACCACCTGATGCCTTCACCTTCAGGAGATGAGAACCCAGCCCCACCTATCTTGCAAGGCTGCTCTGGGTGTTATGAAAACAGCTGCTAAAACTATCAACAGGGGCTGGGGTGTGGCTCAGGGTGGAGCACTGTCAAGCATGTGTGAGGCCCTGGGTTGGATTCTTAGCACTGCAAAAATCAAAACAAAACAAAACAAAAACCTGTTGCCACATGTAGCTTTCCCAACCAGTGGATCCTCACTCACGACCTCTTCCTGTCTTTGGGATCACTGTCCAGTGTTTTGGGCACTGTGCCATGCTGCCCTTGATAGAGGTATCCTTTCTGTTTTCTTTCCCTCCTCGGACCTGGAAGATGCTCCCTGGAGCCTGGCTGTTTTGGGCTTCCCTCCTGCTCCTGCCCAGGCCCACCCAGCCCTGCCCAAGGGGCTGCGACTGCTTCATCCAGGAGGTATTCTGCTCAGATGAGGAGCTGGCCGCCATCCCACCAGACATCCCACCACATGCCACGGACATTGTCTTTGTGGAGACCGCATTCACTACAGTGGGAACCAGGGCCTTCAGCGGTAACCCCAACCTGACCAAAGTGGTCTTCCTCAACACTCAGCTCCATCACTTTGGGCCAGATGCTTTTGGGGGGCTGCCCAGGCTGGAGGACCTGGAGATCACGGGCAGTACCTTCTCCAACCTCAGTGCTGACATCTTTTGCAACTTGACCTCGCTGGGCAAGTTCACCCTGAATTTCAACACGCTTGAGGCTCTGCCCGAGGGCCTCTTCCACCACATGGGTGCCCTGGAGTCCCTCCAGCTTCAGGGGAACCGGTTCCAAACCCTGCCTGGGAGGCTCTTCCAGCCTCTGATGCATCTGAAGACCCTGGACCTGGCTCAGAACCGCCTGGCCCAGCTTCCCAAGGGGCTGCTCCGCTCACTCACCAGCCTGCAGACCCTGAAACTGAGCAATAACATGCTCTCGGGGCTCCCTGAGGGCGTATTTGGCAATCTGGGCAGATTGCAGGAGCTCTTTTTGGATGGCAACGGCATCAGGGAGCTGTCCCCGGAGGTGTTCTCCGGGCTCTTCTGCCTGCAGAAGCTGTGGCTGCAGCACAATGCCATCCACCACCTGCCGCCCTCCGTCTTCGCCTCCCTGGGCAATCTGACCTTTCTGAACCTGCAGGGGAACCAGCTGCGGATGCTGCCCGCAGGCCTCTTTACCCACAACCCAGGCCTGGTGGGCCTGTCCCTGTCCCACAACCGGCTGGAGACTATCCCTGAAGGCACCTTTGCCAACCTGTCCAGCCTCGTTTCCCTCACGCTGTCTCACAACGCCATCGCCCACCTCCCCGCTGGGGTCTTCAGGGACCTGGAGGAGTTGGTTAAGCTCTACCTGGGCAGCAACAACCTGACCGTCTTGCACCCTGCCCTCTTTCACAACCTGTCCAGGCTCGAGCTGCTCAGCCTCTCCAGGAACCAGCTGTCCACTCTCCCGGGGGGCATCTTTGACACCAACTACAACCTGTTCAACCTGGCCCTGCACGGCAACCCCTGGCAGTGTGACTGCCACCTGGCCTACCTCTTCACCTGGCTGCTCCAGTACAGCGACCATCTCCTCCACATCCACACCTACTGTGGGGGCCCTGCCTACCTCAAGGGGCAGTCAGTACTCGCTTTGAAGGAAGAGCAGCTGGTGTGCCCTGTCACCCGAGACCGTTTGGGCTTCCAGACCCCGGGGATGGGTGACAGGGAGCTAGGGGACATCTGGGATCTGACGGTGGAGGAAAGGGCAGTCCAGAGGCGGTGCACCTACAGTAACCCTGAGGGCACTGTCGTGCTGGCCTGTGATGAGGCCCAGTGTCGCTGGCTGAACGTCCAGCTGTCTCCTAGGCAGGGTTCAGGCTCCCTGGCGATGAAATACAATGCCAGTCAGGAATGGGACTTGAGGTCCAGTTGTGGCTCTGTGAGAGTCACTGTGTCTATTGAGGCTCGGGCAGCGGGGCCCTAGGTACAGATCCAGGAGCCTGGACAGTAGCTCCTTGGGCCTGACCAGGCAAGGGGCAGGAGAGGGGTTGGGTCTCAAGTTTTGGCTTTTCTGATGCAAGGGACATGGTCACATGAGGTGGAGTTAGACTGCTCCGCCCAGCATGGCTTTCCCCTCTTCTTCCCTCATCATCCCCTCTCAGGGTCTGTGACCTGACAAGGTCATCCTTATGCCTTGCAGAGCACCCTTGAAAGCTGCACTGTGCTTTGGAGAATAAACCTCCCCGCTCCGGTGGTTTGAGAGTCTTAGTCCCGCCCGCTCCGCCCTGTCCAGAGCTCCAGCCCCGGAGCATTTCCGCCACTTCCAGCTCAAAACACACACCTCTGTTTCAATGCCTTGCCTGAAATTTTGTTTTATTGGATAGAGAGGTGACAAAGGAAATGGCAGAAGTAGAGGTGGCCAGAGAAGCAGGGCCTGGGTTCCTGTTAGGAAATCGTGTCATCTGCGCCCAACTGTGTGCAGGAGAAATCAAGATGAAAGGGCGCCCTGGGAAGGTCAAGGCCAGCTGCTGGCTCTCATGACACGAAGCCACAGAGGGCAGAGGTGCTTTGCTGGATAGGCACACAGGGCCACTGCATGAGGATGCAGGAGGGGGCGAGGGGAGGAGAGGGAGGGACGGTGAGCTGGGTGGGCTGTGGCCACCTGCTTTTCTCACAGCCTGACTCTCTGGGCTGCTCATTCTCTGGAATTGTTCCTCCTTGGTCCCTGATTCTTTGTCTACTTTTTTTTTCTAGGTACTAGGGATTTAACCAAGGGGTGCTTTACCATTGAGCTATATTCCCAGGCCTTTTTATTTTTTATTCAGAGAAAGGGTCTCACAAAGTTGCTGAGGCTGACCTTGAACTTGAAATCCTCTGTCTCAGCTTCCTGAGTTGCTGGGATTACAGGCGTGTGACACCGTACCTGGTTCTCCCTTGGTTTTAGTCACTGCTGCCTACCCACCCCACCACACTTCAGTGTTCCTCAGCCACCACCTACACACCAGCCTCCTCTGGAGTCCTGTATTCCCACCTCCCAGTAATCTCAGTTGGAGGCTCCTTCCACACTGATGACCCCAAACTCCTTTTGGGGCTCAGCTCACCTTGGCTGCTCATTGGCCTGTGCCTGCTTAGCAGTCCCAGGATCTACAGCCAGCCATATGCTGATCTAAACCAAGCTGTATCCCCAGCTCCTCCTGGGTTCCTGTCCAGCAAACTGGCAAGCTGACAGTATCCTCCAATCTCTTCCCCTCCTTATCCTGTGGCCAAATAGTTAGTCAACGAATGTTCCAGATTTAGCTTCCACTTCTCAATCCCCAGACTCTATCTCCTTGTCTTCCTTCCTAGTTTCCTGGCTGTAGAGGGAGCAATGAATCAGCAGGTCCCTCCAGCATCCTACCACTGGGGCAGAGATCAGACAAGAGTGCAGGGCACGGCATGGCAGTGCATACCTGTAACCCAGCTTCTCAGGAGGCTGAGGAGGAGGCTTGCAAGTTTAAGACCAGCCTGGGCAAGTGAGCAAGACCTGTCACAAAAGAAGAAGAACTGGGGATGTATCAGAGTGGTAGAGAGCTGCCTAGCACACATGAGGCCCTGAATGAAAAAAAAAAAAAAAAAAAAGGCAAGCATGAAGGGAAGAACAGAACACAAAGCACAAAGAGGGGAGCGTTGGCAAACACTCGGGAGTCAGAGAACACCCCTCAGACGACAAGAACCTCGGATCGGTTGGTCCTGGGCCTTGCGGGGGCGGTGCACAGGAGACATGTGCAGCAAGAGTGGGAGCTGAGGGCTAGAGACATGCAGGGCTGTGGGACTGTAGAGCAGGCCACTCGATGGGGGAGAGTGGAGGAGGGGAGCAAGGTTGGGGGAACCCAGAGGAGCCCCATTCTGCAGGGCCTCTGGGTGTGGAAAGAGAGGTTTGCATACTTAGTTAGGATGCTCCAGGCAGCTTATGCAGAGGGACATGTTCCTGCCTGTGCTTCAGGTAGGTGGCCCAGCAGTTTGAGGGGAGCAAGAGGAGGGTAAACAGTGAAGGCTCTTGGATGGCGTGAGATGGAAGCCATGAGGGTCAGCATGCTAAGGAAATGGAACCCAAAGCTAAAAAGATTGAAACAGCTAACTGCGAGTTACAGAAATGCAAATTACAACAAGATATCACGTGACATCTATTAGACCCACAAAGACTAGAGAGTTGGATCATGCCAAGTGTGGGCGGGGTAGGGGCTCCAGGGCCTGCTGGTGGGTGCAGCTCTGGGAAATCCAGCAGTTCTGAGTTGAAGAGGGTTGGGGAGGGAGCTGAGTGGGTGAGGTTGGGCAAAGTGGAAAAGAAGCATGTGGTCAGTCTCAGGAGTTTCCCTCCTGGGTGGCTGAGGATAGCGAGGGGTCCTGAACTGAGGGCAGGGGCAGGTTCAGGAGAATGAAGGGGCAAGATGACCAGACAAGGAAGCACAACTCCCCTGGCTCCTGCAGGGCATTTTACAGACCAGTTTCTTTTTCTTTTTGACCCTAGCAGTGCTTGTGTATGCTGGGCAAGTGCTCTGTCACTGAGCTACATCCTTGGCCCACAAACAGGTTTCTGGACACTCAAACCAATGAAATGTTAAGCTGATGGACAGTAGTCAGCAGATTCACAAAGCATAGATTCTCAAAGACACTCGGTTCCATTTCCAAAATCATTTGGCTTAAGAGTGCTCTTGGGCACATCTTCCAAGGGTGGAGAACTCGGCCTCAGAGAGATGGAGGAGGCTGGGCTGTGTTAGGCTGCTGGCTCCCATCTAGGTGTGCTGACCACCATCTGGGAAGTGACATCACCCTGCACCCCAGAGGAGTTTTGTGAATCTCCATCTAAGGAATGCGTGTCTGAGCTATAGACATGGCCCAAGTACTCATGTGTCCCCTGGCGGGATGGAGGGGCAAGTAATCTAGCAGATGTTTCTTTCAAGCACACTTTTCCCCCAGAATATAACTCTGGATTAAATTAAAATAATTTTTCTCTCTGCCACGTGATGCTGAGGAAGCAGCCCGCACAGATGGAGTTATGGTGAGTGATAGGCGGCTCTGAGTGAGCCAAGGCACCCCAGGGTCTTCGGGTCTTGTCGCCTTACGGGGTGTTCCAGTTTGGCCCAACAGTTGAATTTTTAATGGGTTTTGGTCTAGAATCAGTGCAACCCCTCACTTCCTTAATGCTTGGCATTTGGTAAATCATGCCTTTTCTCTGGGCCTGTTTCTTCATCTGTATAATAAGGTTGGTTGAACCCTAAAATTATCTGGGAGATTTAAAGAAAACAGTAGGGGCTGGGGGTGTAGCTTAGTGGGGGAGAGCCTGTCTAATGTGCCCAAGGTCCTGCTTTCAATTCCTAACACTGGAAAAAATAGAAGGTTAAGCTTTAACTGGGCGTGGTGGTGTGCACCTGTGGTCCGGGCTCCCCTGGAGGCTGAGGCTTGAACCCAGGAGCTAGAGAGCAGCTGGACAAAGTGTGGAAACCTCTATTTCAAAAAGCAAAATAAAACAAAGTCCAGTAAAAATCAAACTGGAGTGCTTGGACCCCATCTTCTGATATTCTGATTGATTTCCTTGGGACATAGAGGGGAACACAGATATCAGCTTAAAAAAAAAAAAAAAAAAAAAAAAACCCAAAACACAAACCCCAAACCAAACTCTCCGGGTGATTCTAACACAGCCAGGGCTGAGAACCCAGGGCTTGGTTTTGCCTTGGACACTAGTCAGGTCCGGGTCTCACAGTGGTAATTTGCACCCTCCCCAGGTCCCTCAGGTGATGCTGGCTTTTTCACAAACATCTCCCAGGTGTTCTTTTGCTTCCTTGCTGATGTTTTTAATTTTATCATCTTCAGTGCTCTCGGCAGTTTGCATTTTTGGAGAAGTTACAGCTGCCCTCTCTTCTTGCTGTATAAGGAAAGTTGAGTTATTTGGAAGTGTCGTGAGACTCCTTCCAGGACACTTATGCCATTTGTTGTCCAGGGATTTCCTGCTACTTGGCAGCCATGGAACTCTGGGCAGGCTACTAAGCTCTCCGTGCCTCAGTTTCCTCGACACATGGTCCGTCACCTAACATTTTCCACCTCATAGCATTATTGGCTGAGATCAAACTTGTGTCTTCACGTGAAGTATCCAAGATGACGGCGTATGCTAAATTCCCAATAAATGATACCTTTCAGTATCATGGTTCCTCTCTGAGTCCTGTGCTGCATGTCGTTTCGGTCAACGGTAGAACACATGTACAATGGTGGTCCCATAGGATTATAACAGAGCTGAACAGTTCCTATTGCCTAACGACACTGTGGGTGTCCTCACGTCAGAGGACGTCACTCACCTGTTTGTGGTGATGCTGGGTTAAACAAACCGACTGCTCTGGCAGTCACATAATAGTGGATAATGATAATGACTATGTTTCTGGCTTATGTATTTACTATATTTTTTATCATTATTTTAAATCATGCTCTTTTTAAAAAAACAACAAAACAAAAAAAACCCTTTACTGTAAAACAGTATGCCTTTAGGCCACAGCAGGCCTCACATCTCGTGTATCACTCTCCTGGTTACATCAGCAGGCCAGGAGGAGTGACTGACCTGTACCTCTTAGGTCTGCATAAGAACAACCCTTGATGTTCGCAGGATGACATGACAAAATTGCCCATGCATGCGTTTCTTCAAATGTGTCCCTGAGGTGAAGTGAGGCAGGACTGTATTTGTAGAGAAGTGTGGGTATGGGTGGGGGTGGGGGTGGGGTTAGACAAATTCTGGCCAATTGCTTGACTGTCAGATTTGTTTTTCCTGCTCCTCTTGGCTTGTTTCTGGGAGAATGTGAAAACTACTGTCTATATATCAAAATTATATTCTTTGGGAGGTCAGGATATGCAATTTGCAAAATATTTCGCTGTTAATAGTAGTTATTGGAAAAAATGAACGGTGCTGTCAAAGATTAGAGAATCTAGCACAAGTCCATCCGTGGGTTCTTTCCCTGTTTTCCGCTTTCTTCTTCCATGTGGACATCTGCAGGTTTTTCTGGTCCCAAACCTGCAAATGTTCTGATTAGGTCTCAGAACGCCCCCTAGTGGCCCACATGCTTTTGCCCACTCCTGCTGTCAGCAGCACAGAAAGCACTTGGGGGACAGTTAAATTGGCCCCACCGTTCTTTTCCCCCATACGCCTGGGACTTTGATGCAAATGATAATCCACACCTGTTGGCCTTGTTTTTACACCTGGACCTGGAGCTTGGCCCTTTTGTGCGGTTCATCACTGTGATCAACAGAAGCCTGCCCCTTGTGCCCCTGGGGTTGAGAAGGTTGCAAGGGGGGTAAGTCCCAGAACAGAATTCCACTCACACGAGAGTTCCCTGGGGTCCCCCCAAGTCAATGTGGGCACATACCTCCTCCCACCCATGAGATGTGACTTTTCAAGAGAGGAGAGGGGACCTCTGGGTTAGACTTGGAGGCTGAATGGAAGGATTTGTATTCAATTCCTGGACTGATTTTTATTTTTGCTCTGAAATCTGTGTGTAAGCCACTGGTTTTTGGTGTGGGATATTGTTTTGACATCTGTGAAACCGGCAGACGCCTGGAGTCTTAAAAACTGATCTATGAAATTGGTGTATCCAGATACACGGCAAGCCAAAAGCCCCAGGGCATTTGTGATAAGTATTATTAGACCCAGTGAATTCATCCACAAACATATCCCATATTTAATTTGAAATGTTAGAACTCACTCATATCAAATTTCATTATTTAATTTCTATATTCTCCAAAATACTGTTCTAAACCAGGGAAAAATAAAAATATCTCCTGAAAAGCCAAAATAAGTTTCCAGTGCTTTCAGTAAAAGCTAATGCCTTTGCTCAAAAAAAAAACCCCCCCACTCCCCCTCAGAATCTGCTCATCTTTATGAAAGACATAAGCCATCAAGTTTGGTTTTAGGATTTCCAGACTACAGATTAAAGACAAAAATGACAAGTTGTGGCAGTTCTGCTGGAGGAAACTTACTACCAACAAAGAAAGTGATAGAAAGATGGTTAAATCAGACAGAAGGGCAGCCTGGGCCGCCGAGGGGAGTCACCCAGCAGCTCCGGAGATCCACGTGTTGACGTGTTGTTAAAGTTAAGAATAGGGCTAATGCTGACGCCAGCTACCTGGGAAAAGGTGACGTGGTGTAGAATGCTGGCTTGGTTTGCATTTGCTTAAAAGCAGAGTTTAGGACCAGGACTTAGATGCAGATCAGGGGGAGGTGATTTCAGGAAGCAGGTCCCGGAGACAAGGAAGGAGGAACACTGGAAGATGCTCTGAGGAGGCTGTTGCTGCAGCCTCCTAAGAAACATCCAGAACGTTTTGTCTTCCTAAAGGACAAGAAGTAGAGCATTTACCCACCAGCTCCTGCTCCAGCTCCCGGTTTGGGCTTATTGCACGGAGGCCTCAGGGAAAGCAGAAAGCTGGGCTTACACATAACCCGCACCACAGCAGGTGCTGGGCAAAGGGTGGGTGGTCAGCACCCTGCTTGGAGCGGCCACAGCCAAGGGTGGTGCCCACTCCAAAGAAGAAGCTCTAAGGGTTTTGTCAGGTAAGAGGCCATCACTCAGTTATCCAGGGGTGAGCCCATCCAGATTGCTTGTCACGAGGGCTCGTTGTTAGCAGAGTGTCCCTGGCAGCCACAGGCAGGCACCAGGTGGCCGCATGCTCTGTGACTGCGCAGTGCATGCTGTGGCTGCGATAGCCCACCGGAGCCTTTTTAAGAGGCAGCACCTGAACACCCCATGACTCCCAGCTTCAGCACTCAAGATGCGGAAGTGAGCTTCTACTGCTCACCCTACCTGGGTCAGGGCTGCTCACTGACTGTGACCTCTTCATTTGCACCTCTGTCCACTGGGGTTGGGGTTAAGAGCTACTCATTTATTCTACAAATGCTCTATGACCTTAGGTCAGACTGCACAGAGGCAGACTTTGAGATGAGGATCCATTTGCAGTTGATGTATTAACAGGAGGTGATCCCAGGGACTGGGGGCTTTGGTGCGCAGGGGTGAGTAGGAGATCCCCAGTCAGAAGGAAAGCTCTGATATGCAAATTATTTCTCAGAGTTTGCTTCAACTCAGTCCAGAGAACTGGCTCCTGATAGTCAGTTACTGGCTGAAGAATGCCCCCGTCATTCACCACAATGGCCCAGAGACAGGTCCCCAAAGAGAGTCACGAGTGCCTAGTTTAGACATAAAAGCACCCAGAGGCACTAGACTAGGATGTGGCTTCAGCGTGTGTGCTCTCTGCTCCCTTGGAGGAGGACTCTTTTTGGATGCTCCTGTCCTAAGTGCACTGAAGCCTAGATGCACTGGGTCTCCACCTGACCCTTGACCCTAAGGAAGTCACTTTTTTGGGCCTCCGTTTCCAGGTGTAGGTGAAGAATTTGGTTTCTGTGAGGCCCAGAAGCTCATCACCATGGGGGATTGAATGCAATGGCTAGCAGTCATTTTGTCCTTCCTTATTTTTATCTAGAGATATAGGATTGAAATTCTTTTATAAGGCTGTTAGTGAGATAGCCAAATTGTCTTGTTAAGATGGTAGAGTCATGTGACTTTTATGTAACTTCAATCCCAAGAACTTAGGAGAGGGTGAAAGAGAGACAGACAGACAGGGAGAGGGCAAGTGTGTAAGTGGTTTGTGATTTTAGGTGGAAGTTTTTAGGGCGTGAGACAGTTGAAGCAAAGAAGCTTAATGACAAAGGGTAGAAATAAAAAGTAACTGCCACTTGAGACTGAGACAAAAGATGTGTAAACAGTTCAGCTGCCGCATTCTCTGGCTTTTGCCCACCCACATTGCCAAAAGCACAAAGGCCAGCTTTTCCACAGAGTGAGTAACTAACTGTAATGTGGCCCCAGGCAATCAGGCTGTGTACTGTGCAGAATCCACCCTGACCAGATCAGCAGGGCAGATGCTACTGCAGCCCTACTCCGAAGGGGTGGTGTTTCAGACTTTTCCTGCCTGTCTCTGGCATCCAGAAAGTATATTGGCAGGACGTGGGGGCCTTGCCACTCGGTGTTCCTGGTTGACCCCTCCCGTGCCTGGGAAGGGATGCTGTGCTCCAAAGAATGCCCAGGGCCGGGGTTGGGTCAGGCGGAAGGCTGGATGCAAGCTGTCATCCTAGGAGATGGATGGACAGCGGGTGTGCTCTGGGGGAGGCCAGAGCCTGCTGCGGTTTTATTGCTGTTATTTATGGCCAGGCTGGGATATCAGTCACCAGGGGGACAGCTCACTGTAAGCTGACCTGGCTGCTGCACAGCCGGCCTTCTGCCTGCCCATCCCAACGCTTGAGGGCTGTCAGCCTCAGAGACAGTGACCAGACCTAGGAGGTGTGGACAGCGAGATTCCAGAACGCATCCTAACCCCGAGGGCTCCTCATCCAGAGAGAGGCGTGTATGTCTGCGTGACACATGCTTGTGTCCCTGAATATTTACATAGCAGACATTTGTGAGGTAGACATAGCACAGCTAACTTGATTCTTATTTTGGTGCAGTAATTTGTAGTCCAAAATCTGTTCTTTGAAATCCATTTGGGTAATGTACTTAAAGGATTTTTGTTTGTCTTTTTGGTGTGTTGTTTTTGCTGTGTGTGCGCATGCTTCCCAGTGTGGCTTTCAGGAATGAGAGTACCAGCCAATCTGATGTGAAATGCCTGAGCTTACACTTCCTTTGCTTACCTAATGCTGTGGGTCAAGGGGTCCAGAAATGTTCTGGGTGCTAAGAGGTAGTGGGATGTCTGGGTGATTCACTCCACACACCCCCAAACACAGCAGGACTCTTCCTGTGGTTGGTAGCCACCCCGCTGACCGTGGCCAGACTAGGGGAGAGGCAGGGATATGAATTCATAAGTAGAGGCTGGGATCCTGGTGTGACCATTTCCCTTATTGATGACAAGGGCCCGGTTATCCTGTGTGAGCTGCCTCAGTGGAGGGTGTGGAGATCAAGTGAAATGAGGAGCAGAAAATGTTCTAAAAACTGCAAAGAGTTCCTGGTGGGGTCCGTGGGGCTGCGAAGCCCCAGCCTGGGGGCCCTTGGGATGGCAGCGTAGGCCCAGGAGGTAGGCCAGATTGCACGTGGAGTGCTTGGGTGGACGGCTCCCATGGTGGGGGAAGGAAGGGAGCAGGCAGAGTCCCAGGAGGATGGGGAGGAGGGAAGTGATGTTCCTCAGGTGAAGGGTGCCTGCTCTTGACCAAGCTTGGGAGTCACAGTTTGAGAAGTGACTATGTAACTTGGTGGTCTCATGAGGTCAGCTGGGTCAAAGGGTCATCTTGCCATTGGGTCCTTTTATGGTTTGGATATGAAGTGTTCTCCAAAGACTCGTGTGTTGAAGGCTTGGTCCCCAGGGCAGCAGGGTTCAGAGGTGGGGATTGGGGAGGTGACTGGATCATGATCATCAGTGGATTGATTCCCTGAGGGATTCACAGTTGAAAGCATTATTGGGAGGTGGAACAGTAGGAGATGGGGCTAGTTGGAGGTCAATAGGGATGTGCTCTGGCAGGGCATTTCTTGTCCCAAGCCCCTTCCCCATCCCCTCTCTGCTTTCTGGTTGCCATGAGGCGAGAAGTTTTGCTTCACCATGTCCTTCTGCCATGACATATCTGCAAGGGAGCCAGCCATGGACTGGAACTGTGAGGCAAACAAACCTTTCCTCCTTAACAAGATTTTCTGAAATATTCAAACAAACCTTTCCTCCTTAACAAGATTTTCTGAAATATTCATCACAGTGACAAAAAAAGATCCCTTTACTTGCCTTCATCTGCTCCACAGATAAACCTCCCCAAGCCCCACCAGACCATGGCCTCACATGACCCATTCATAAAACCTTAAAAGTTTACATGGATCACATTCACTAACACTTCATTCATTTAAAAAATGTCATCTGGTATGGTCAGAGCTGTAGCTCATGTTTTTGTACCTGAGAGTTCACTTTTGACACCCGATTCTCTCATTTCCTGGGTTTCACTGGGCACACCCTGGGAACCTGAGTGCCCCACCCAGAGATGTGCAGATGGCATGCTGGTCCCAAGTGCTCACAGTCGAGTAGAGGCAGAGCTGTCAGCCGGCTTTACCCCTCGGGAGAAACTGCTGTGACAGTGCATTTCACGGGGCACAGGGGACTCCAGGGGGGCATTTCTGCCAGTTGCTGCATTACAACTGCCCTAAAGTATAGCAGCTTAAAACAAGAGGGATCATTTAGGCTCTCTTTGGGTTTCTGTGGGTCAGTAGGCAGAGAGGGCATTATGGGGACAGTCTGCCTCTGTGCTGCCAGGTGTAGCCTCTCCCTCTGCCCTGTGCCTCCTTGCAGAGTGGAGGCTGGCTTCCAGGGTAGGGTGAGGAGAAAGACGTGCTGTCCATTTTGTGACCAAGCCTTGGAAGTCACAAGTATCATCTCCCCCGCGCTCCATGGGTTGGGGAGTCACAAGTCCCGTGTAGATCCCGGGAGACACAGACTCCACCTCTGGGGCAGGGTGAGTGTCACACTGCAAGACCATTTTGCAGGATGGGACAAGCATATTGGAGGGAGCTTTGGAAAATACAACCTGGGGCACCTGTCTAGGGAGGCGGGAGGGACTCAGGGGAAGCTTCTCGAGGAGACGGTGCTTGACCTGAGTCCTCAAGACTGGAGGAAAGAAGATGTGGGGGTGGGGAAGGAGAGATAATCTGTGGTGGGTAGGGGGAAAGCACCACACAGGCCAGGGTGTTGAAGAAGCCAGGAAAGTCAGAGGGACAGGCGACTGCCTGATGCAGGAGAGCAGGTATACAGCAGGGTGCCGGTGGGCTGCAGGGGGAGCAGCTTAACCTGTGAGGTTCATGACCCCCTCCTGGGGCTGCTGACCACCCCGGAGTTGCCACCCCTTCCAAGAATCAGAGCAAAGATACCCACAGATACCCAATGCTATGCTTTGTATAGCATTTCAAAGACTTGGCTCAAGTCCCCACCAAGGTGGTCTCAAAGATCCCTTCCCGCCTCGCCTTGTGGGCCCCATACTCACCAGTGACGGTGAAGAGGACTTGAGGGAGGGGTGGAGAATCCCCCTGCACTGCATCAGGAAAGGAAGTTTGAAGCCTAGGTGGGGGCGGTGACCATGGCCAAGGCCTGCTGTGGAAAGGCCCAGATGGGAGCTCTTAGCTTCGCCCCAGGCTCCAGGCATCCTGGCTGTGTGACCTGGAGAGATAGGGCGTGGCTCGGAGAGGCGGGGCGTGGCGGGGAGGCGTGGCGTGGCACGGGGAGGCGTGGCGTGGCGGGGAGGCGGGGCGTGGCTCGGAGAGGCGGGGCGTGGCATTGCGCTGGATAAACTGCGCGGGAGGCTTAGGGCTCTGGGGCAGGCCTCTTGGAAGTACCATGGGAGGCATGGTGTGTGACTCACTCAGTCCCCGTCAGGATGGCAGGTGGACACTCGAGGTCAGTATTTCAGTGCTTAGATTGATGGACTAGCAAAGATACAAAGTAGGAGTATTTTGCCAGTTAAGACAATTGACTACCAAGGATACCCGTTATCTGTCTCACGAAAGAAAGGATTTTTGAGACTCTGAGAAGAAGAATGGACGTACTCTCAATTAAGCACTCCTTTCCTAAGATCAGCCCTGAGGCCTGCCCTCCAGGTGGTGTCTGCTCAGGGCTCTCTTCCAGACCCGTGGGCTTGCCTGGCCCTGCAGGGATCACCCTCAGCTCAGTGACCTCCTTGCCGTCTATGACAAGGTCACAGGCCCAAGCCTCAAAAGGACAAAGCCTGTGGCTGTCCTTGGGGTTCCACCTGCTGCTCTGCTTTTTCAGTCATATTAAGTGTGAGTGGCTAGTCACAGGGGAATGATAGAAGATAGGACCAGTCAGCTGAAACCACCGGGAATTAGCCTCTCAGCAGCCTCAGCAGCGGGCAGTGCTGTCTGCTTCTGCAGGTTATGGAACCCCAGGGAGCTTGCCAGACTGAAGCCAGCTCTTGCCCAAATGCCTTGCTCAGCCACTGGCATTGCCACACTCTGGCTGCACCTGGCATTCACTTGTCATTCTTGTCCTCCAGGTACAGACACAGTGTCACTATTCACATAGTGTGATTTGGGCTGGGCGCAGTGGTACACGCCTGTAATCCCAGCTACCCAAAAATTAAAAATAAAATACAAAAAAATTAAAAATTTTTTTCTTAAAAATTAAAAATAAAATAATTTTATTTTAAAATTAAATAATTTTAATTATTTAAATTAATTAAATAATTAATTTAATTATTTAAATTAATTAATTTAAATAATTAATTAATTATTTAATTAATTATTAATTGCCCCTGGGTTTAATCCTCAGTACCAAAGGAACACACACACACACACACACACACCCCAAACAAAAAACCACACACACACATACACACACACACCAAACCAAACAAAAAAACCACACACACACACACCAAACCAAACAAAAAACCACACACATACACACCCACACACACCAAACCAAACAAAAAACCACACACACACACACACACACACCAAACCAAACACAAAACCACACACATACCAAACCAAACAAAAAACCACACACACACACACCCACACACACCAAACCAAACAAAAAACCACACACACACACACACCAAACCAAACACAAAACCACACACACACCAAACCAAACAAAAAACCACACACACACACACACCAAACCAAACAAAAACCACACACACACACACCAAACCAAACAAAAAACCACACACACACACACACACACCAAACCAAACAAAAAACCACACACACACACCAAACCAAACAAAAAACCACACACACACACACACACACACACACCAAACCAAACAAAAAACCACACACACACACCCCCACACACACCAAACCAAACAAAAAACCACACACACACACCAAACCAAACAAAAAACCACACACACACACCCCCACACACACCAAACCAAACAAAAAACCACACACACACACCAAACCAAACAAAAAACCACACACACACACACCCACACACACCAAACCAAACAAAAAACCACACACACACACACCCACACACACCAAACCAAACAAAAAACCACACACACACACACACCAAACCAAACAAAAACCACACACACACACACACACACACACACCAAACCAAACAAAAAACCACACACACACACACACCAAACCAAACAAAAAACCACACACACACACACACACACCAAACCAAACAAAAAACCACACACACACACCAAACCAAACAAAAAACCACACACACACACACACCAAACAAAAACCACACACACACACACACCAAACCAAACAAAAAAACCACACACACACCAAACCAAACAAAAAACCACACACACACACACACACACAAATAAATAAATAAAACCAAAGTGTGATTTTGATTCTTGAAACTAAGGAGGTACGACTTTCTATGAATAAATACAAAGGCCCAGAGAGCTTTGTTCACTTACCCCAAATCACACAGCTTTGCTGCCGGAACTGGGATGATGCTGCAGGTCTGACAGCTTCTCTGGGTCAGTCTCGTTTGCACTGCACCATCCTCTCTTCTGGTCCTGAGGCCTGGCATGTCACTGGGCCACCAGATGCCACTTTGCTGTGCTCCCCCAGGAGGCTCAGCTCCAGGATGGTGTGACTCCAGCATGAGCCAGCCTTTGTCCTGGATGGGAAAACCTGAGGCAGAGAGGCACCCTCGTGCCCACTGTATCTGTTCATCCTCAAGCCTGTTGTCAGCGGCACACCGGATGTCCCTTTCTGGGAGGGGCCTCCCAGGTTCTGTGATCAAATCTGACCTCTCCTGTCCTCACCTCGGCTGCCTCCTGGTGTTCCAGGGCTAGGCATTGGCCACTGCCCTCCTGTCCACCCCCGTCTTCTGGTTGCTCTCTGTCTTGGGGTACGTTCTCCAGGTCACCTGCTCTCTGGACTTCCAAGTGGTTTTGGCTGATAACAGGTGAAGGCAAGAGGGTGTGCAGAGGGGAGGAGCCAGGGCATTGCCCCTCCCACTCTTCACCCCTCCCTGGCTCCAGTGCCCACTGCCCAGCCTGCCCTGTGTCAGCTTGGTCAGCAGCTCCTGGCCTCCAGGCACCTACCACCCTTTTCTGTCCCTCCTAGTCTAGCTTCTTCCATTGCTGATCTCTGGTGCCCCAATGTCTGGTTTGGCTTCTCAGGCTTTACAGCACCTAGGTAAATCCTTCCTTTAGTAATCATCCATTGCTGGTGGGACTTCAAATTGGTGTGATCACCCTGGAAAACAGAATGGAGATTTCTCAGAAAACCTGGAATGGAACCACCACTTGACTCATTTAGCCCACTCCTCAGCATATACTCAAAGTACTTAGAATCAGCATATTATAGTAACACAGCCACATCAATGTTCATAGCAGCTCAGTTCACAATAGCCAAGCTATGGAACCACTTTCAACATATGAATGAGTAAAGAAAATGTGGTACATATACACAATGGAATATTACTCAGCCTTAAAGAAGAAATGAAATTATGGCATTGGCAGTAAATGGATGGAGCTGGAGAATATCATGCTAAGTGATATAAGCCAGTCCCCCAAACCAAAGGCGGACTATTCTGTCTGATATGTGGATGCTGACTCACAATAGACAGCGGGTAGGGAGGAGTGGAAGGTCACTGGATTGGACAGGGGGGAGTGGAGTGAAGGGAGGGCAGATGGGAATGGGAAAGACAGTGGAAAGAATAGGACATAACTTTCCTATGCCATATATGAATACACGACCATGAAACCTCACATATCATGTACAACCACAAGAATAGGAATTATACTTCATATATATTTGATAGGTCAAAATATGATATATTTTCAGGTATAACTAAAAAGAAAAACAACAACAAAAAGAAATACTAGTGTGGGCCCTGCTGCCTGCTGGACCTCTGGTTGGTGCTGTCCCTTCTTGGAGGGCAATATAGAGTGGCTGACATCAGCTCCCTCTGCCCAGTAAGTCAGAAGACTGAGTCTCTGGAGCCCTTCCAGGATCTCCTCCTGCCTTGGCCTTGGCAAGTACTCATCTCCACTCCGGATGATCCCAGCCGCCTCCCTCCAGGGCTCACGGCCTGCCCAGTGGCCCACCCTCCCCACCACTGTTCTAGGGGGGCATTCTAATATGTCAGTCGGATCATGCTTTAGATAAGCTCCCCTCCCCGTCACAACTTTATGAATCAAGCCTGCACGTTGGAGTCAGCCTTGCCAATTTGGTCTCAAGCTGCACCCCGCCCCTGTGTCCCCCCTCCGTGCCCACCACCACACTAGTCATTTCCCAAACACACCAAGCAATGTCCTCTACCCCTTGGTCCACATGGTTCCCTTTCCTGGGCTGCCTTCTCTTTTCACTAGAGAAAATCTATTGATTCTTTAGCTCCTACAGCAAGTGCTACCTCCTCTAGGGTAAAACATGTCACCCCCATTCTGTCTTTCATGGCCCCACTCCTTCCTCTTGAGCAGTCCTTCTTGCAGGCAGGGATTTCTGTTGGAGCCCTCCTTGTAGCCAGGTACTGAGAACCCCGTGGCAGAGCAGCACGGCCAGCCCAACCCAGGAATTCAGCAAACGTCTGTGCACTGGAATGCTCCTTTGGAATCTGCTGGCTGTCCTTGCCCCACACTCTTGAGACGGGGCCTGTCTCCAGGTCCCGTTCCTGTTTGAACAATCAACCGGAGAGTTACGGGCCTCCCCTCTTCTAACACCAGGGCTGTGCATTTCAGTAACATTCTTAGTGATCCTGGTTAATGTTTAATTCCAGCGTCTCTGTTTTCTGTAAAGTTGATATCGGGGTAGTCTAGCTGGGAATGCAAGAGCAAGACCCACAAGAAGAAAACAAACACCCACCTTATTTTTACATAACAATTAAAAATTAATTATTTTCCCAGAGCTTTTTGGGATGGGTGGAAATGAATTTGAGATACTAAATGTAGTTCTCCAAAATAATATAATCAGATAAAGACCATTAGTGATGCTTTTATCACAGGCCTCTGTAACCAGAGCTTTGTACATCGGTAGTATGTTTGGCTCTAGAAAGTTTGGTTTTCCTGAAACTTCCATCAGTGTCACTTTCCTACATCACAAAACAGATGGTTTCCTGTGGGATCCTGGATAAAGCCAGCATTTATCAACTGTAAATCCAAGGTCCTCTCTCTTGGCCCCTCCCTCCCTCTTCAGCCTTGATTGTCTGGGTGGGAGCCCTCTTTTCCAGTCAGACATTCTGTTTAGAGATCTCAGGTCTGCCATGAAGTAGGGCTCGCTCCTGCCCCTGTGAAGGCAGGGTAGACTAGTGGTTAGGAGTGTGAAGTTCAAATATGGACACCCTGGGATTCATGACCAAGCTCCACCATTCGCTGGCTGTGATAGCCACCCACCACCTATGGGAAGCATGCTCTGATTTCCCTGATTTCTAGCATGCATTTCTCCAGGGTCTACCCGCTCCCAATGCCATCTTACTGCCCTCTGTGGACATTTCAGTCTCCACAGTCTTGTATGTATTTCATTTCTCATTTATTCATGTGTTTGTCTAGTCTGTCCACTTGGACTATAAACTCTGTGGCCAATACAGGTCTATTATGGGTCTCAATGTCCCTGAGGCTGCCTTCATAAATAGTGGCCACAGAAAGTGCTCGCCATTGGCTCACTGACCTTTACATGAAGGCAGCATCGCCCAGAGGCCAAGGGAGCGTGCAGAACTTCATTGGACATTGAGCTTCAGTCAAGATAGGCCTCTGATTTCTTTTTCCCTGAGAATTCAGACATATGATCATGAACAAGAAATGGGTATGAGTCTCAGCACTAGGTCAGTGGCTAACGTTCCTTTTCTCCTTTCAAACCCGCCTCTCCTGAGCCCTCCTGCAGGGCCATCTCCCATCATGTTGTCTCTGGTGGTTTTCCTGTGTCCCTTCTTGCTGCCTCGGCCCCTCCCAAGCCGCCAGGACAGAGCCTGGGCTCCACGTCTCTTTGAGAGTTTGCTGTCTGACTGGCAGATGAAGACCAGGACCACAGGTGCCACCTTCTGGGGTGACATTTGCCATTATAAGAGATCTGGGGTTCACAAACTGATAGGTCACCCTGGAACCCAGGACCTTGGGCACGTTTCCTTCTGTGGACCTGTTTCTCCCATTAGTTATGCAAGATAATTGGGGCAGATAATCTGGAAAGTTCTATGCAGTTCGCTGACTCAGAGATTTGGAGGAGGCTGTGAAGAGATCTTGCTAGCCTGAACACAACTTGGCTAAATAGCATTTAGAGTAGTGATTCTAAACTACAATAAATGAATCACTTGTATCTAGATAAAATGGATCAGTGAGTCTGAAGAGGGGTCTAAACCTGCATTTCTAACAAGCTCCCAGGTGATGCCAAATCTGTGGACCCTTGGTGTATTTGGGAAGTGGAAGTTTAAGACGTGGTCCGGGGACTGCAGCATCAGCATCACCTGGGAACCGACTTGGGTCAGGATCTCTGGGGTAGTGCCAGGCATTATGTGTTGTAAGTGGCCCTCCAGGTGGTTCTGGTGCAGCTCAAGTCAGAGAACCACAGATTTGTGAGAGCTGCTTCTGAACTTGGAGGCAGGTCGGAAACTTTTGCTGGAGTTTTTGAAATATGGGTAGCCGAGTCCGGCTCGCAGGGGTTCTAATTTAATTGGGATGGGTTGCCTTCTGGGCATTGGGATTTTTAGAAGATCTCCAGGTTGCCAGCCTGGTGGTGGACACTTGTAGCCTGTAATATCAGTGACTCAGGAGTCTGAGGCAGTAGGGATCAGTAGGAGTGCTCAAGGCCAGTTTCAGCAATTTACTGAGACTCTCAAAATTAAAAAAAATTTAAAAATTAATAAAATAAGATTAATAAAATAAAATTTAAAAATAAGATTAATACATAAAAAAAATTAATAAATTAAATAGAAAATAAAATAAAAAGGGCTGGGGATGTAGTTCAGCGGTAAAGCGTCCCTGGGTTCAACTCCAGTACTGCAAAAGGGAAAAAATATCTCAGGTGATTCTTACATGAAGTCAATGAGCTTTGAAAGTATTGAAGATACTAAGGGCTGCAGGCTCCTTAGACCAGTGTGCTGGCGATTTCCCGGAAAGCGCTCTCCAGGCCATGGCCACTAGGGCGCGCTGTCGCGCCACCTGGGAGGCGGGCGGGTGGCCGGCGCCTGGCGGAACTCCAGCCTGGGAGGCGGCGCGCTGCGCCCGCCCGGGGCCGGCGCCTCCGGGAGCGGCTCCTGGCCGAGGCCTGCCCTGCTGGTGCATCTGTACCTAATTAATGCTGCTGGCCGCGGCCTCGCCGCGCTTGACGTCAGCGATGTGCCGGGTGCTGAGGAAACGCGCGCTGCAGCCGCTCCGTACAGGTCGCTTCACCGCGGCCAGCCCTGCAGCTCTCCCTTCCAGAAGGAACGCCGGGTTCATCTCTGGCACCGAGCCATTGCTCGTGCTGCTCATATGGCCCGGGATCCTCTCCCTACTTCCACCCGACTGGGCACCAGTTTTCTTCTCCATGTTCCCTGGGGGCCCTTGCTCCTCCCCTGCTTTATCAGGACACGGAGGTCAGCTGTAGGAACCAACTCCGACCCTTTGCTTTGCAGGTTTCCTTTCCTTTCACAGCTGCCCTCCCTGGGTTCCCTTCCTGCTGCTTGCTCTTCCCTTTTCTCTCTGATCTGAGGTGTGTGGGTCAGATATTTCCAACTAAAATGTTTTCATACATAAGGCTGGAAGAGATGAGGCCAGGCTTGCCTTAGTTTTCTATGCCAGGTAAGGCAGTGCCATGTGGAAGGAGCATTGTATATATGTGTTGCAGGTTGGGGGGTATCTGGTTGTTGATAGAACTTCAATTAAAAAAAATTACTCCCTTTAAGTAGGGGTGGGAGTTTTTTTCTGGAGTAGGAGCCGGTCAAGCAGTAATGTCTCTTGTCTAGCTTCCCTAGCTGGCTGGAGACATCCTCCTGCCCCCTCTCCCGGGGCTCTGCGGGCAGTGCGCCAGCGCTGCCTTTATCATAAAGCCCCACTTCATACTTCATTCCTGCTTATAAACCATCCCCCATCTGTTTGATATTCGGTGTCACTGGTGTGAGGCTGCTTTTGGAGAAAAGCCATGTGGGTAAAAGAAGCTTGACTCCCCTGGTCTGGATGATGCCTGATGCCCCGCTGGTTTCCACAGCTCATAATTCTGAGAAGAGAGGAGGTGGCAATTCCCGGGAGCAGAGGCAAGCTTCCTTCCTGTCCCTCCTTCTGGCCCTGACTTCAGGGTCTCTTCCTGGTTTCCTCATGTGAACTCCAACTCCACCTGCAGCTGGCGTGGTCGGGTGGGCATTTCCTGAAACCCAGAGGGCAAGGCTGTCAATACTGGACAATTGGCAGGGAGCCAGGCCAGCCCAGGGGAAACAGAGGAGAGGGGCCTTGCTCAAGGTCATATACCTGGTTTCTGGCAGATCCCTTTTCCAGCTAATTCCTCAGAAGCTCTTGCTAGGACCCAGGTGTGACACATTTCTGCAGTGTCGACAGTGTGGTGGCCAGACCCAGGGGGAGCTGGTTAAATTAGAAAAGCACGATCTCCCCTTGAATCTAAATGAGATCCTGCTCCTGAGGGGCAAATGTCATTCAGGAGGTCAGGTTCACCCTGGGTGCCAGCAAGTCACAGCCTGGGCAGGGGCTATGGGTGGAAACTGCCTCCTAAGGGTTTAGAGGGGAGTTCGCCTCTCAAGATAGAGGTTCTGACAGGGGCAGAGGCTGGGAAAGAGGTGTGTCACCTCAGAACAGATTCCACTTCTTCCAACATGGACTCTGAAAATGAAGGTCCAAGTCTTGATCTGGGTCTCAAATGGGGCTGGGGACTGGCCCGGGAGCTTTACGCAGCCATCAGTTTTCCTACTGCCTTGAGCATGTCTGGCCAGAACTCAACTGGAAATCAGAGACTCATGAAAGATCAGCTCCAGGAAGACCAGAGATTTGTGCTTGTGTTTTATGGGTAACTCAAGAGTAGACCTGGAGAGGGACTGGCTCAGGATTACTGGACAATTGGAGCACAGCTGGAGCTTGGATGCAGGCTTTGGACACTGGGCCATGTGTCCCCACCACTGTCCTTTCCTTGTGGATAGATGTTCTGATCCCACTCTGCAGAGGCCACCCTCTTTTCCTGCCTTTGGGGTATGTACTGTGTGTATGTCTTTGTGTGTGTAGATATTTCCAGTTTTGTCTCTACCTCCAATCCTAATGACTTCCTAAAACCCAGGAAAAATGATTCTATAGCCTCAGTCAACTGTTCCAGGATCACTATCAGGAAATTTTTGTGCCCACCTCACACAAATTCCCCATGTTCTATCTTAAACCCCTCTGGGTGGGCTGGCAGAGCTCTGTGGGACTTACTCCCGCCCTCCTGAACCCTGAACAGTGGGACGCTTGAGGAAGAATGGTTGACCCAGGGTGTGCATGCTGGACAGGGCTACCTTGAATCCAAATGGCAGACCCAGAGTATGCCTGCTGTCTCTGCCTGAAATCCTGACTGATGCTGCTGTGGGGGGTGCTGGTTCTAGCCAGTGATTTATCATCTGTTTACTCAGAGAAACTGCCTGTTCATTTCTGCTGGTGGGAGGGATGGAAGAAGGAGGGAGGGGAATGTGTGTCCTCTGAGCTGCAGAGGTGGCTGGCAGGGATGACTTATCCACTCCCCGGACTGGCGACCTCCATTAACTCTTTCTCCGGGCTGCTCTCTACCTGATGAGAAACAGTGACTGCCCTCCCTCCCACCAGGGAGGCTTCAGATTCATTTTCTGTCTGAAGGCCATTACTTGCAAAATCCCACCCACATGATAAGCCAGGAGAAAAGAAGTAAGACCGTGGAGTCCCACTCTGCGCCTGGTGATCTTACTGGATCCTTGTGTTGCAACCCTAAGATTCAGGCATTGTTTCCATTCCACAGATGAGATAAACCTCGCTGACAGAGCTTCAATTGTCTGAAGTCATGGAGCAAGCAAGTAGAGCTGAGGTCCAGACTCTCGCTCAACTACTGCTAGAGTTCATGCTGTCTCTGGACCAGGGCTTCTGAAAGTGTGTAGGCATTGCGGTCACTTTCTCACTCAGGTAGTTGTTTTAGACAACTAGTTGTTGACCCAGGCACTGTTCCAGGCTCACGGGATTCAGCAGTGAACAAGACAGGTCCTGCCCTCATGGACTTTCCATTACTTGGGAGGACCAAGAACAAGTATAAAAAACAAGTTGATCACATGGTATAATTTCTATTATATCATTTCTGTGATAGCATTTGGAGGGAAAAAAAGGAGGGCGGGATAAGGAGATGGGGCGTGAGGAGGAGGGGAGTGGGTTGTGATTTCAAACACAGTAGTCTAAATGCAGCTTAATGAGAAGGTGAGACTTGAACCAGGACTTGGAAGAGATGGGTGCTTTGCTACTGACACTGCATTTCCTTGCTCCTTTCTACTTGCTAGTTCCTGGGCACAGGAAAATGACTTTACCAAGTCATTTATTGCACACTGAAGTTTGGTAATCTCTGCTTCTCACCCTGGTGTGCCTTGTCTATGCGAAGGACCTTTGCCTAAGAAGGCAGGAAGTATTTCCTCAAACCTAAGTGTGACTTCAGAGATTCTATCAAGAATCCTGTTGATGATTCCCTTTGTGACTTGGTAATTAGCTAGTACATAGTAACTAAAACAGGCAAGATGCTCCTGTGACTGTGACTGAGTTGGGAAAGTTCCTAGTTGGTATGGGGCAGAATGAGTGTCTGGTCAAGGTGCAACGAGGTTACTGAAGCAGCAAGTTAGTGTTGCTAGAAGAGTGTGGCCCAGAAGACTTAGGTTCTAAGTCAGGCTCACCTCCTGTGAGCTTGGGCCAATCATTTGCTTGGGGATTTGTAGCTTCCAAGGTTGGGAACTGAAGATGCTCAGCCTTCCCTGTGGCACCCCACAGTGCTGCCACCACCTCTGCCCCCAGCCAGTCCTTGTGTCTGTCCACCCCTCCATCGTTACCACTATCTTCAGTAGCCTCATTTCATTATCGTCTGCATTTCTGGTGTGGCCTATACTTAGATCAACACAATTCCAGCCTGGTTAAATAATTGGGAACTTGCCTAGGACTTATGGGAAAGCAGTTTGACCTGAAATAATAATGGAGAAAAACTGTATGGGGAATCATTTACTGGGATATCGAAGGCTTTCATCTTGGAAGCTCTGTTCACTGAGATCCAAAGGTGGGGTTCATTTCGCTCGCTTGTCTGGGGGAGCCAGACAAGTGTCTTGTAGCTTTGGTGGCAGTAAAGGCTGCCACAAACAGCAGCCACAGACTTCCCCCAGTGGCAGGGAGCTGCCTCCGTGCCCAGCCCAGCTGTATTAACTGTTGGCTTCCCAGTGGCTGGACCCAGCCAAAAACATCCTCTGCCGTTTGAAGTGCTTATTGGAAAAGCAGATTTGGTCTTGGCTGGAGCTCTGAGCAGTTCCTTGTGTGGGGTGCTCCCCAGGGCTGTAATTGAACACAAGAAAGCATCGCCTACTTTTGGCATTCTTGCTTTCATCTCAAAGTCACATTTAAAATTTTATATTTAAAGAAAGTCAGGGAAAGGGGCCAACACGGCTCACACAGCCACTGGTGCCAAAACACCCAACACAGCAGCTCCAGAAATGAGGCTGCAGAGGGTTAGGGGGAATTAGAACCATACCACGGGGCAGTGCTGCTCGCCAGGCTTCCGGGAGCTCGGCCGTGCAGCCCAGGCCGTGAGGTGCCTTTGAGGCGGGGCCGCGCTGCCATCTGGCCTTTGCAGAGCAGGAGCTCTGAGAGTTCGACTCTGACCTCCCTCACTCGGTCCAGCGGGGGGGGGGGGGGGGGATTTTCTAAAACCCAAGGGGACAGGGCAGTCTACCGTCTGCGTGCATGCTCGCGTGGAGCTGACCAGCCTGGCCCACGGGAAGGGCACTCTTCCAATCAGCTCCATCGTGCTGCTGGCCCAGGTGACACTGGTGTGACTGTGAGCCCGGGAGAGTGTTGAGAGAGAGACCAGTGGGTGTCCCTCTCCTTCAACTCCTGCCCCTCCTGACTGGATTCTGAGAACAGTGGGTGGATGTTCGTTAGCACGCTCTCACCTGTGAGGATGGAAGCAGACACCACGCAACCCTTTCCCTCGGCTCTGAGGTGTTTCCGGGGCCACAATGAAGTTAGGACATCGAGGCTTTTTAATGATTATTTTTTACTTTTTTGTGATGCTGAGGATGGAAGCCAGACCCTATCACATGCTAGGTAAGCACTATCACTGAGCTACATCCCTACGCCTTCCAGCATCAAGTTTTGTGGAGGATTGAAATAAAAAGGCGTCCTAGAGAAGGAAGAGTCCCCATGATTTAAACATGCACCCAAGGCCTCTTCAGCCCAACCGCCCCCTTGCAAAGGGTTATTCTCATGTAATCACCTTGTGTCCCACTGTGACCCCTTCATCTTTTTAGAAATTTTTGTTTATAGGAAATCATCATTATTTCTGCAGTTGTTTTCCCCTCTGAGTGTAGGATCCTGCTTTTAACCCTGATTTGCACTAAGTTCATGGATACCTTGTGTTTTGAAAAGAAAGAAAGGGAGAATGAAAGATAGAGAAAGAAAAAGATTGTGTTCCTTATAACCAAAAATATACTGAATAAAATTATTAAAATAGCCTTCCTGTTTTCAGAATCATAGAAAGGAGGAGAAAAGTAAATATATAAAACCTAAAACTATTCTTAAGTTTAACTCTGAGACTGTTAGTGGCCAAGAAAAAAGAAGAGGGGGAAAGTAAGTATATAGTTTCCTTAGGAACAATCAAACTTATTTGTTTTGGGGTTCCAAACGAAGTTTCTGGGGTTGGGGATGTAACTCAGTGGTAGAGCACTTGCCTAGCATGTTCAAGATCCTGAACCCAGTACGGGGGGTGGGGTTGGGGGGAAGAAATTTCTATGGACTTCCTGTAGAGTATCCAGTGGACTGATGTGTTGTCAAAAGTTTTATGCAAATGCAGAAGTGAATTTGTGATGGCTGTGAACCAGCATTTAGTGTCATCATAGTGACTAGTGGCAGGATTGGGTGTGGGGGTTAGATTACCATAGAGGAAAATCCAGGAGGACTGATCAAATCCTCTGGCCTGTCCATAGTGCACCCCATACTTAAGGGCACTTTGAGATGGATCTAAGACAGGCAAGCAACAGAATGAATAAATGTCCAGGCCAGAATACATGTCAGGGGCATGTTTGCCAGAACCACCGCCCCAGTGGAAGACTCAGTGAATCGCTAATACCTGAGTTTTGGTGTTGCCTTACATGTGTGCACATGTATGAGCGGGTGTGAACAGAAGCCCTCTCCTCTGTCCTACCTCCTCACCCCGTACACACACCCCACCATGGAGTGAGGCTCTCAGCAGCCTGTAATCAGCTCCTCTTCCAGTGGTTGATTTTGATAACCAGCCAAAAATACAGGATCTTTTCAAGGTCTGAAGATCATTAACTCTTTGGAAGAACAACAGGATCATTTCTGAATTCTCAGTACTGACTGCCTGGGGGCAATAGGCTTAATTATTTCAACTAAATATTCAGGAACAGGGCCCTGCAAGCCAGTAGAATGAAGGAATCTTTCCTCCATCGCTGCAGATTCCTTGTTAGACTGCGCTGCCTCCCTCGAGCTGAACTAGATTCCCAGGGCCCCTGGTCCTGCCCTTGATGGTGCTTCCCACTTTGGGAGATGTTGACTTCAGGAGTCAAATTGAAGGGAGATACTCCACTGTCCTTAACTGAGGACCTAGTGTGTTCCAGGCACCTGGCTTGGAAGTGCTGACAAACAGGTTCCCTGCCCTGCAGGAAGCGGAGGATGCTACACACCCGCTCCTCCATGGATACATAAGGATGAGACAATGTAATCCCACGTGCCATGAGAACATGCTGGGAAATAAGAGTAAATTCTCGGAGTCTGCCTATTTCAGACTGACTTTCCTTCTGTGAAGCCAGAGCCCATTTTCTTTCTATATCATGATCGAGACCATTGCTGACCTTTGGGCACTTTGACCAAAGTTGACATGACTTTGGTGTAAATGCTATAAGTTGGGTTGCTGCAAGGACTCTCCTGAATTCTGAGAACGGGGCCTTCACCTCTGATGACAGTGCCTGCCACAGCCGTGGGCTGTGCTCCAGGACTGGGTGACTGCAGCAGCCAGGGGTGCCTGTCCCTGCATTCTCTTGTTGCCAGGTGGCCTGAGTGTCAATCCCTGAGAGGCTATGGACTGTGGCCAAGGGACAGGGCTTCTTTCCTCATGTGGGGAGGGAACCAATGTCCTATTCTCCTTGCATCCTGTTCCAGCTAAAGAGCAACTGATGGTTCCCTGCCTTGTTTTCACCTGGGACAAATAGGGCCAGCATGAGATCCACAAGTGGGAGGACCGGGGAACCCAGATGCAGGTAAAGCCTTGGTCCTGGCTCACCTCTGATTGTGGCGTCTAAAAGCCACTTTCTTAGCATTTCATGGTACGTAGCCACACTGTCAGCCTCAAAAGAAGCTTGATTTTGTGACTTCGCACAAAGCAGCACGAGGTTTCTTTTCGAAACCAGCTGTTCTTAACCATTGTTTATCTCAAAAACCTGGAGGATTCTCAGTGAGGTCCCTCGACCAGCAGCACCAGCAGCACCTGGAAACTTGTCAGAACTGCATCTCAGACTACTGACTCGAAAGCTGGGCCGGGGCCCAGTGATTCGTGTTTGACCAAGCCCGCCAGGGACTTCTGATACCTGCTGGGTGTGGAGCTGCCCAGGAAGAATGAGTCAGGATGGGGTGATTCCTGGCCACAGGAGGATCTTCAGGGGTGGGAATTGGGGTGGGATGACACATGTGGTTTGAAAAAGCCACCCTACTCTACCTGAGAGTCGTGGATCCAGACCTGAATTTTGCATAGGAGGAAACATCTCATGCAATGGTCTCTGTATTTTTTCTGACTTTTTTTGGTAAGCTCTGGGGATTTTATAACATTGGAGTGACTTGTGTTTGGCCTGGATATCTCCCTCATGTTATTCTATAAAGAATTCCTCTATGGAAGGGGAGCACTGTGGCCCCAGTAGATCCAGGAGTTGGGTGTTGCTTTGTCGTCATCAAGTAAGCGTGTGGATTTATATGTTTTTTTTTTTTTTTTCCTTTCTTTTCTCTCTTTTTTCCCCCAACATGTTCCTTAAAGGAAACAGATGTCAGGAGTTCCTTTTTATTACTCTTGACAGGGAAAAGATAGAGCCTAAGTTGTTTGAAGTGTTTGTAAACAGTGATAGATGTGTTATTTTTTTCTCTACAAAGTTCTTTCTGGGAAACTCTTTGGACTTGAGGAGTTGGCTGTTAAAAATGAGGAGTGTTTCCCTTAACCTACCATCTAGCTGCTAGATATCCCATAACCCACCATCTAGCTGCTATCTGCAGCTACGGCTTCTACTTGCCAGGCAAACCCCAGAGGAGGAAGAACTGCTTCTTAGAAAGTGTTTTCCTGTTGAAGTGGGCGGCATTGATCTAGCTGCTTATCTGGGTGACAGGCTCCACCTCCTCCGAAGGTGGTATTTCCCCTGTGGCTGCTGAGGCAGGAAGCAGGTGTCAAGGAGCTGACCTCATGGCCTCCCCCAGAGCCGCCCAGGTTTACCACCAACCGTGGCTGGTGCTGATCTCGCTGATTGCTGAATGGTTCTCATCTCTGAGAGATGGGGTGTGCTGATGGCTCTCAGCAGATCCGGTACAGCAGGTCAGAGTGGAAGTCTCTGGGCCTCCCTCATGTCAACCGAAGTTCTGAAAGGACCCGGCGCTGCCACTCACTCTGAGCAGATGGCCCAGCATGCGCCTGACTGGAGGAAGGGAAGTCAGTTTTGTAAGGGATGGTCTCCCCTGAACTTCGACCTTGCCCCTCACCGGAGATCCACAGACAGGGCAGTTCACCGGTTTTGTCTATTCAGACATCCCAAGCATCTAGAACAGTGTCTGGCATATGTGTGGGTTCTCAATAAATATTTGTTGACTAAATAAATTTCTCTCCTACCTTTCCTTTTAGCTTGGCCCAGCCTCCTCTTAACCTGACAGGGAAGAAATTAAAGGCCTTGTCCCTAGGTGGTTGGCTGCTCTTCTGATGCCCTGGGGACCAAGGAGCGAACTGAGAGATGATTGTCACCCTTCTTCAGATATGACCAAGAGGTAGCTCAGAATGACAGCTGAAATGAGTTCCCAGTACCAATGTGTTACCTGTTTATAAAACTGCTGGGCCACCCCCTGCCGTCCCGCCTTCCCCAGCTCTGAGGCTGGAAGCCAGCATTCTAAATAAAGATAGAAGAGGTGACTTAGATGCACAGGGCTCTGCAGACACTTGAGGCAACTGATTCTCTGGGAGCTGGGGTTTTTTTTGGTCCTGGGAATGGAACCTTGGGGATGCTTCAACACTGAGGTACATTGCTAGCCCTTCTTAATTTTTTCATTTTGAGACAAGTTCTTGCTAAGTTGCTGCGAGTCTCACTAAGTTGCCAAAGCAGGTCTCAAACTTGTGATTCTCTTGCCTCAACCTCCCAAGAAACTGGGATTAGAGGTATGCACCACACCGCCCAGCTGGCAGCTGGCTTTTAAACCAGCAGTTCACCCAGAAGTTGGAGGACTACCTGACAGGGCTGCATAGGGGCCATCGTTTTCGTTGTTGGAGGGGCTTGTGGCTAGACGGTATGTGTTGCATCCCGGGACTCCTGTGGTGAATTCCTGCTGAGTGCGATGTGACAGAGGGCTCCTTGACCCAGACCCGGCTTGAAGGACCCCCACAGAATCCTGGCCTCCACCGTCCACTGCTCTGCCTCAGACAGAAGTCAGAAGATTCCAAACAGTTTAAACTGTTAGTAACAATTACAGAATATTAATGATAATAACAGAGAGACATTCCCTGGGCCTTGGAGGAGCAGTAGAAAGGTAGGTGTGTCTCATATCATTTTTAAACTTTCCTTTCTGCTTTGAGGTGGTGGTTGGGGTGCCCTCCTTGGTGGGGTTGGCAACAAATATGACAAGATGAGGGTGACCAGGTGAGCATGAGCGGGCCCAGATGTGATGTGCTGTGCTGCTGTCAGACTGGACAGCACAGGTCATGGTTTTACCAGGAAGCCTAAGCCGCGCCCTTCTAGGCCCAGCTAGAGAGGAAGGGCAGGGAGGAGACTTGCTGGAGGCCCGAGGCAGCCCTAGGCCTTGATGGTTGTGAATACAACTGAGTCAGAATAGCACGGGGCATCTGGCTGGAGACCATGTAGGGCTCATTCAATTGTTCCACCATTCGTCATTCAAAAA